>NC_081801.1:10483496-11175996 GCF_963082965.1 Carassius carassius
GTTCTAATAACACTGTCTGGCAGACCAGCCGCATTCATATATAACCACTCACTGGCCAGGCCCACAGTGCCAGGCGCTCTGGATGAGGATGAAATATCTCCCCTCCCGCCTGTGACAGCAGATCCCTGCGCAGTGGCAGGGACCATGGCTCTGCGTACAGCATATGTATGATCTCTGTCAGCCAGAATTTCCCTGGACACCGCGGAGCTACCAGTATCATTCTCAGGCCCTCCTCCCTCACTCTGTGAAGGGCTGGAGATATCAATGCAATCGGTGGGAACGCGTATAGGAGAACGCGAGGCCACTCGTGCGCCACTGCGTGTATTCCCAGAGGCGCGCTCTGATCCTTCAGAGAGAAGAATACTTCAATGTTAGAAAGACGGCCAGCATTTCCAAGTAGTTTATGTGACAGTGGCTCAGATGGGGACCCCATCTCCCATTCACTGCCCTGCCCTTGTGAATGCCCCCCCAGCCGGACAACGACGCATCCGTCGTTATGACCTTCCTGGTCTGGACAACGCCCATCGGCACCCCTTGTACCAGAAAGCACGGGCGCTGCCAGTGACGCAGTGACAAGACTGCCGCTGACGTCACTCTCACTCTCCTCCGGGAATGCCGTAACGGGTCTAGTCTAAGATGAGCTACCCATGGTGTGTGTCTTTGCATGAGATCTTGTTCCCGCATGAGCAAATCCGCGGATCTCCCTCGCTAGCTACGTTAGTCTGCATTGCTGCAGCCATAGTCGCGGTACTGAATGACCCTGACAATGAGCTGGAATGCCGATTGAGGGGTAGGCGAAAGCGGCGTGGTGGCCAACAGATCGTCTATACGCACAGTACCAGAATGATTAGCCAGCAACCAGCGTGGAGACTAGTTGATAGCTATCAGAGTTGGGTAGGCTTCTGGTGTGAAGCGAGAAGAGGTTTTTGAATGTCGTAATGACATTGCGTCGCTCGTTTTATACCGCGAGGAGGGAGCCACTCCCTGACACAACGTCATGTCTGCCAGCCAATTGGGGCTGGCGTAATGGAATTGGGCTTCTGAGGAATACGCGGAAGGGGCGTATCCCATAGTGAGACACCGAAACGTATGCTTGAAAGAGAACCCTGAAATATTGAAAATGGCAGGGCAAGAGTCCTTACCTAACCTGACTGAAAATCCTTGGTGAAAAAGTTATGGCTAAGAAACTCACTACAGTTACTGAACTGTGGAAGAAGAGTGGACAAAGATCACACTAGCACAGTGTGTGAGAAACTAGTGTTATTAGTTGTAGTTGAAACTAGTGAAACGAGTTGAAATGCATTGCATATTTTGTCAAACACATTAGTGGAACAGTGGAATACCCACGATTCCTTCAAAATTTGAGCTATGAAGATTAACAGTATTTCGGAAAAAAAATCAAGTATTAATAGATTGTTCTCTCATTTTGATATCCACTGTATATGTATGTGTGTGTGTATATATATATATATATATATATATACACTATGTAATTATTTATTTAGCAGACCTAAAGCCCATATGGAAAGGTCATGTGTGACAAACTAAGGACCCCCTATGATTCAATTGCTTATAGATCCACTTTTTGCATTTCTGCAAACATTTCTGTATGACTGTATGACTTCATCAGTCTCTCACATCTCACAATTTTGATTCACTTTGCTTCAGTTTATTGAGGTTTAACAGCATTTGTTTATGCACAGCACTTCAGTCAGGATGAGGTCTGGACTTTGACTAGGCTATATTGTAACAGCTTGATTCTTTTCTTTTTCAGCCTTTCTGTTGTAGATTTGCTGGTGTACTTGGGATCATTGTCCTGTTGCATGACCCAATCTTGGACAAGCTTTAGCTGTCGGACGGATCAGCCTCACATTTGACTCTGTAATACTTTGGTATACAGAGGAGTTCATAATCGACTAAATGACTGTGAGGTGCTCAGTTCCCATGGCTACAAAACAAGCTTAAATTAATCATCACTCCTCCAATAGTTGTTCAAAAGTCTTGATCAGATTCAACCTAAGCAATCCTGCCATGTTCTTTTTAGAGAGAGGAGGCTTTCTTTTGGCAACCCTTTCTAACATGCCATATTGTCTGATCTTTTTCTAATTGCACTGTCACAGACTTTATCATTTAACATGTTAACTGAGGCCTGTGGAGTCTGAGGTGTAGTTATTGGGTTGTCTGCAATTTCTAGTGTATGATCTGACCATGAGGTGAATTTCCTGTCCACTCCTGGGATGACTGGTGTCTGTCATGAATGTCTTCCACTTGAAAAAAATCCTCCACTTTTCTGTGGAATGATGGACTTCAAATCACTTGGAAATGGCTGTATAACCCTTCCCAGATTTTACTGCAAAAACCATTTGATAAACACAAAAACACGCACTTAAACACAGAATCACATGTCAGGAATATGAATAAAATCACAAACATAAAACACAATGAGAGCCTTTAAGAATTAGATAATTATGAAGAAACACTACAGGAACACTAGCGAAGCTAACTGAAGTTATAAGCCACATAACAACATTCAAACACAAGACCTTCAACCAGATCCATAACAACCTCACGAGTACCACAGACAGAAATGATTAAGAAGCCACACAAACACAGACAAATTGTCAGGAGAGAGGAAAGTAAAGTGTTGAGAGGCCGTACTAAGATATTTACTCTTCCATCAAAGTGCCATTTTCCACCTTGAGCCTCTTCCCTCAAACTACTGTCCTGATGCACAAGCCAGTGCTGAACCACATGAGCCTAGAAGACACCAATAACACAAAGACAGAGTGTGTTAATACACACAGACACACACATGAGACACATGAACACATATGGGCAGGTGAAAACATTGAAACTGCATGTTCACTGTGGTAAAGCAAATAGATCATGAAATGATGCTTCATTAAATGAGTCATTTTAAACGTTTAAAGTATGAGCACATGAAAATATATAAACACAATCTAAGTGGTTTCTTTTTGAATGCAACACAAAAGTGTGCTAACAGCTTCACACTTAACAGCACAATTGACCTTTTTAAGGAATAAGAGGGAGAATTCCACAACAAGGTCACAATTTTGTTTCGATCTTGAGAGGGTGACTGCAGAAACCCAGTCGCATTAAAGGGATTCCAGCTCTGGGCGCACTGCAAGAATGGTTGCTAAGCGTTGCTAGAGAGCGATGACATCATTTTCAAGATTCACAAAAGCCTAAATGCGTGGCATGTATCGATGCAGGGACCACGCTGACTCTGAGCACATGAAGATTCAGAGAGCAAAACAAATTCTGTGACCTAAATTTTTCTGGTTTTCTGTTCAAATAAATTCATGTAAGATGAAGGACATATTGCTATTTATTGCACATAGCAAATATCCATTAAAAAGGAAATATATGTTACATATATATATATATATATAAATATATATATATATATATATATATATATATATATATATATATATATATCCAACATTATAAATGTTTTATAATGTGATATATTATTACAATTTAAGATAATTGTTTTTAAATTTATTATACTTTAAATTATCATTTATTTCTGTGATGCAAAGCTGAATTTTTAGGATCATTATCACATGATCCTTTAGAAATCATTCTAATATGATGATTCATTATCAAAGTTGGAAACAGTTCTGCTGCTTAATATTTATTCAGAACATGTGATACTTTTTTAGGATACTTTGATGAATAAAAAGTAAAAAAAAAAAGAAGCTATGTTTTTAAAATATAAATATTTTGTAATAACAATATACACTACTGGTCAGTAATTTGGGGTCAGTAATTTTTTTCTTTCTTCTTTTTAAATAAAATCAATACTTTTATTCAGCAAGGATGTGTTAAATTGATAAAAAGTGATAGTAAAGAAAATATATTATTAGAATATATATTATTAGATTTTTTTTTTAAATAAATGCAGTTCTTTTTAACCTTTTATTCATCAAATATATTAGACAGTAGAACTGTTTCCAACACTCATAATAAATCAGAATATTAGAATGATTTCTAAATGATCATGTGATAGACTGGATGTTACATGTGACACTGAAGGCTGGAGTAATGATGCTGAAAATTCAGCTTTGCATCACAGGAATAAATTATTTTCTTAAAGTATATTCAAATAGAAAACTATAATTTTAAGTTGTAATAATATTTCACAATATTACTGTTTTTTTCTGTATTTTTGATCAAATAAATGCAGGCTTGATGAGCAGAAGAAACTTCTTTCAAAAACATTAAAAATAGTAATGTTTCCAAACTTTTGGTCTGTACTGTATATATATATATATATATATAATACATTTTATTTATAATGCGCTTTTCTAGAACCCAGATGCTTATTGTTAAGAAAAAGGTTTCAAAAACAGCAAAAAAATCCAGACTGTTTATGACTCTTCTGTTAAGGAAAGGCGAGTCAAACCCAGACGTATATATAAGAAGTATACTGAGTGCTGGAGGAATTGAGTTCCTCTCGGCAACTGTCAGCATAACGTCAAGTTTCTCATTTAAATAAAGTGCAAGAGCAGTCAATTAATATATTTTGCATAATCCCTCATGTATCACTAGCGCAGATACGGATTAACACGCAGTTCGGAAAGTTCAGTGATGACATCATCTGCCAGAGTAATTATGAGGGATATATAACCAGTGAATAGAAAAGGGTCACGGCCACATTCAACACAATTCAACTGTCTGGCTTCTCACACACCTTTACATTCTCACACACTCACTAAAAATAGTGATAAAAGCGTCATTTGGAGCTCGACACCAGTAGGCCAAGAATGATCAATCGCAGTAATAAAGCCTCCAGGGTTTGCTTTGAGACCCACTTCTACAGAAAGAGAAACCTACATAGTGGTGCTTGGGTAGCCATTTGTAACACACGCTCATGCAGCTGTGCCTCTCACACACACTTAAATGAACAAACAAAATGTTAGAGCTCAGTATGTTCGGTTTGATTGAATGGTCAGGCACTGCCAAAGCAGCAGCCACTGGGTCCATGCAATGACAGGAAGCAGAAATACAAAGCCTTGTAAAACAATCCTTAGAAGGTCACAGTGTTCTGCAGATCTATAAATAAAGAGCTATAATTATGGAACAATATTATTAAGGCTAGCATGACTACAACAGCGCTAAAAGTCCACAACAAGCCATTAGTGCAAATTCAAAAATGCACCATCATATTATAGACCCATACCTGCTGTAATATGCTCACTTTAGGAGATACAAATGTTTATTCCATAGCAGTACATACATATATGAGGTTCATTTCTTCAATACATTACAAAGTAAAAAGAATGCTAAAGATATTTTTGTTTGACAACTACTAATAACAGTTACACACAAAGGCGCACAAAAAGTATACTTGTAGCTTTGCAATATTACGGTTGAACCCCTGATGTCACATAGATTATTTTACAGATCTCCTTGCTATGTTTCTGGACATTGATCATGTAACCTTTGCTGTCTATAGGAGCATCAGAGAGCTTTCGGAATGCATAAAAAATATCTTAATTTGTGTTCCGAAGATGAACAGAGGACTTACGGTTTTGGAATGACATGTTTGGAATGTTTTTTTTTGTTTTGTTTTTTTTTTGTTTTTACTGTCCCATAGACTGCTATGAGTGAGTGAAACTGTCAAAGTCCAGAAAAGTATGAAAGATGTCGTCAGAATAGTCCATCTGCCCTCCGTGGTTCAACCGTAACATTACGAAGCGATGAGAATACTTTTTGTACACAAAGAAAACAAAAATAACGACTTTATTCAACAATTCCTCTCTTCTGTTTCTCACACAACACTGTAGTGCCATTTTGTAGATTATGAGCTGAATGCAGGCAGCGTTTTCTTCGTGTACAAAAAGTATTCTCGTTGTTTCGTAATTTAACGGTTGAAACACTGATGGCAGATGGACTATTCTGACGCCATCTTTTATTCTTTTCTGGACCTTGACAGTGTAACTTACTTGGTAGTCTATGGGACAGTCACAAGCCTCCCAGTTTTCATCCAAAATATCTTAAATTGTGTTCTGAAGATGAGCAAAGCTTTTACGGGTTTGGAACGACATGGGGATAAGTGATTAATGACAAAACTTTTATTTTGGGGTGGAGTATCCCTTTAAGTTTGAACAATTTAAGTAAACTGAACAAAATACATTATACAGTGTGGTATATTACTGTGTATTGCTTTTGCCACCATTTTATACATAACAAAAATAAGAAACATTATGAATGATAATTGGATCTGAATTTAATAATAAAAGGCTATGTATGTTCGTAATTCCAAGCGATTACAAAATTGAGTTGTTAATATCCGTTTAATAATAAATAATTAAAATCAACCAGTTGTATTCAGATCCCATCCCTCCATTCAGTGTATCACTACTCCTCCCTCCTCCCTTTTATTTCTCTCTTCCTCTACTCTGAACACGCCATCTCTTCAATCATGCACCTGTATTACATTCTCTCTTTCTCTCTGTCCTCTTACAGAAGCTGCAGATCTTCTCAGTCACATCAGATTGCAGAGCCTGGCACTTCCTCTTCAATATTCACGAGGACTGCAAAAGGCCTGACTGCAAAACATGCTGGGTAGAGCCCCTCAGAGTCTCCTAATTACATCACCTTTATGTGCAGACGTCCACCTCTGTTTCAAACCTCAATATTAGTGCTGGGTATGATCGTTCATCTCAACACTCACACAAAATCTTTATGCACATAATCACACTATTAATGGCTGATTTCCCAGCATTCTCATTAAATTCTTGTCATCTCTTTATGTGTATGTGTTTTTTTCCAAGATGCACAAAGTGGAAGATGGAGAGAAAAAGAGGGATTAAAAGAGAATGAGAGAGAAAGGAATTAAGACGGAGTAGGAGAGAGGGAGGAGGAGAGATGTATGTCCAAGAGTCAGGGAGTCAGAGAGTCGCGTGTAAGACGCCTGCTGAGCTCCCACCAGCACATGGCCACTGACTCCGCCTCCTCCCCTGGGGCCAAACCCTCTCCACAGGAGCAGGAATGCAGTGTCAGGGGGTGGCAGTCTGCAAGCTACCGTCAGATGGCAGCACACACAAACACACACACACACACACACACACACACACACACACACACACACACACACACACACACACACAAGCACATTCTGAAGCAGACAGACACTAGACAATAGTGTGCATAATGGAGATAAAAGTGGTGATGCTTAAAAACCAGATTCTGGTTTACAGTTTAAAATCATCTTGAACTACTATGTAAATGGGTGAAAGATTTAAAATATTTATTGATTAAAGACAGTGTTGTAATGTAACGAAGTAAAAATACTTCGTTATAGTACTTAAGAATTTTTGGGGAGTATCTGTACTTTACTTGAGTTTTTACATTTCAGGCAACTTTTACTTTTACTCCTTTACATTTCCTAATTAAAATGTATACTTTTACTCCGATACATTCCCTCTAAGTATATTCTTTACTTACTACAAAATATTCAGTAGAACATAAACATGAACACCTTTGCTCATGTGCAAACAAGCTGCGGCTGATTTAACTTTTCCACTCAAATCGAGGCTGGGGTGTGCGATATACAGCATCATCTGCGATAATATGGTAAGTGTTGTTGTAATGATGTGCAATCTGACTTTATGAAGTAGGCTATATCAACAAATCATACACAGAGTGCACGCACATTAATTTATTAGTCTATTAAAACTCAAAATTCCAGGCATTCTAAATTGTAGATGGCAAAAATGCTTCTGTATGCTTTTTATATTTATATAATTTAATGTAGGCCTAGTTAACTTAATCTATATCACACAAAGAGTACCGTTTTTCTGCAGAAGCATGAACACATTTAATAATCATTTTATACAAGTTCAGTAAAGCAATAAGTGACTTACATTTTAGAGATACCTTATTTTTCGGACTATAAGTCGCACCTGAGTATAAGTCCCATCAGTCCAAAAGTACGTCATGTTGAGGAAAAAAAACATATATAAGTCGCACTGGACTATAAGTCGCATTTATTTAGAACCAAGAACCAAGAGAAAACATTACCATCTCCAGCCGCGAGAGGGCGCTATATGCTGTTCAGTGTAGTCTACAGGAGCAATGAGCAGCATAGAGCGCCCTCTCGCGGCTGGAGACGGTAATGTTTTCTCTTTCAAATACGGTAATATTGCTTGGTCTTGCTCGATTTTGCCAACAAAAATAGTTCCGAACAGATCACAGCACTGTTTTGCATCTCTGAGCAATGGACGGTGTTTACTTATTAAATGAATCAGCTTTTTGGGCGCATTGGTTGAATAAATGATTCAGTGATTCATTCATTAACATGGTCAAATTCTTTGTTTCTGATTGAATCAGCCGTTTTAATGAATCGGCTGAATCTCAATGACTCACTCATTAATATTCACTTGCTGTTACCTACTGGCGTTTTAATTGTACATTTCAAAAAAAAAAAATTTTCTCCATGTTTTAAATTATTTCAAATATCAGTAATCAACGTTTTATGTTAAAAACTAAAAAAATTAAGCCTATTAATACATCTGCACCTGCAGGTTAAATTCATCCATGTCCCTTCTGAGATACATAAACTGTGTAAATTCCTGTTTTTATACAGTCCATGGTAAATACATGCTATTTCAGATGCAGATTCCAGAAATGTTTTCTTATGTTGGAATGAAAGACATTAAGTATCGGATGAAGTGCTTCTTATTCTTACCCAAAAATACAAAATGGAAGAAATAGTTAAAACTGAAAACAATCTTGCTACTCAAGCTGTGTATACACATATATATATATTTATATTTATTTGCTTTTTTTCCATTTTGCATTTACGTTTACTTTCAATACTTAAGTACATTTAAAAGTTTTTAAATACTTTTCGTACAATAAATATCACATACTTTAAGACTTTTTTCTCAAGTAATACTCTAAATGGTGACTTCAAATTCTACCAAAGTCATTTTCTGGTAAGATATTTGTACTTTTACTTGAGTATGACTTTCAAGTACTTTATACACCACTGATTAAAGAAAGCATGTTACTGTTAAAACCACTGCTAGAGAAAACTTGCATTTCTGTAATTGTAGTTTTGACTCAAAACCTTATACTCACTTAGATACAGAACTTGAGACAATTTCCCCATGTGACTATGTAATATGTAACTATAAATATCGAAATAAATATCTCATGTAAATCCTGTTAAATATGTAACTTACTCTCTCAGTGCCCCTGCAGTAGTCTACAAAGCACAAAAGATACAACATACTCAAGGTCTTCCTGAAAAACACTTTAAAATATAAAAAAGAAAATCATAAAAATTCATCTAAGTTCTTTTATTTAAATTTTTTTTTTGTGATCAGACCATTGCACTACATCCTGTTCAAAGAAACAAAAAGGTTCAGTTGCAAATAGCTTCTCCATTTCAAACCATGATTTGCCTTTGTTACTCTCTGTGATTATTTGGACCTCCTTTTCTGGCCTGAAAGGCCATTTCACCACAGAGAGTATCTGAGTGGCATGAATTCATGAAAATACAAACATCCAGAGGGCATATAAGCCATTCTAAGAGTCTAATGGCAGAAACATCTCAGGGCAATGTCAATTTAATCTTTCTTTTGTGCAAGTCTTAGTCTTAGGCTATTTTGCTTCAGAAATATTACAAGAAAAAAAGACACGAATCTATCAGTGTATGCACATTGAACTACGTTTTCTGCATAATTAGCCAATCATAAAAGAGATATTAAAAGATTACATATTGTGCAAAGTCTTAAAAGTACAGTAGTAAAATTAGGCTGTTGAATTCTCAGGGTATAAGAAAGGGTGGAAATGTACATAAGTCTTTACTAGCATTACAAGTGACCTTGGGGAACTTGGGGAACCACATCTGATTCCTACAGAGCAGGGCAACTTGGGGGAAGGCATACAGGTGAGCGCTGGGCCAATTGTGGGCCAGTGCACCTCGCTGTCACCTCACTGTCATGTTGTCAAAAAGGACCAGGACATGGTACCCTTAAAGCCAACAGGAAGGTTTTTAGGGCCAGAAAAAATGTCATCCTCTCATGGCAGTTGATTTGTGGGCGTTGCCAGATGGCAAGTGATTCTAGTTTTTCAAATGATAGTTTACTGCACATGGGCAGGAACTGACCCTCTCCTCTTCCTCTCTGCATTTGGACCAGGATGGATTCTGAGGGTCCAACGTCAAACTTCAAGCACGTCCTGGTGAGTTCCTTGTGAACTGCTGGCAGTAATGGAGTGGGCAATTGGCAGGAGGAATCTTGACAGCGTCCTTTCAGGTACCATTCATCAAGGAGGCCATGGGTGGGCTGAGCCAACTAAGCCAGACCAAGAACCTCCAGACCGTTCTGGAGCCAACTAATCCAGACCAAGATCCTCCACACTTTTAGTTATAATGTTTATCAGCTGTCCAAGCTGGGCCGTGCTGTCTGCGTCAGAGACGGAGATTTGGACTCTTCGCCGGAACATGCTCTTCAGCATCTAAAGCCGTTAATGAAATGGAGTCAACAACAACGGCTTCCTCCTCAGATGTGCTGAAGGAAATCAAGTCATTTACAGCCAATGAGGGGCGCTGATCCTCACGTGTGACGCACACAGGTGAATCGGGGCATTGAAAGAGAGTGAAGAATGCAGGAGTTGCGCTGGCATGAGTTCACTCAATCCCAGTGTTAAAGAGGAAATGGGAGAGCAGAGTGGGGAGGGCTGCCTTCATTAAAGAAGGTGATCTGCAGTGAGAGCATGCCATCTCAGTGAGTGCAGCCTCTGTGTGGGCACTGCCCAGACAGATGACGCACTCACGGTGCCCATCTGCATCATGCAGGGGAAATTTGCTCAGAATTGGCTCTTAGATATGTCGGATAGCCGCAGGGGAAGGTATCTGGCTTCTTCCGCTGCCAGGGGCTCCTTATACAGTGGCGACCAACAAGCTGAACTTTTTCCCTTTTCAGTTTCTTTCTTGTAGAATCTTCGGTGATGAATGAGAAAAATTATGACACAATGATTTGTAAAGACATTACTGCTCTGCTGTTGGGAAATGTTTGTGCTTGATTATGCTTTTCTGAGCTATTGGATATGCACATCTTCTACTTCTACTTCTACTGCTTATTTAGCACATCTACTACTGCAGAATTAGCACAGCTATAGGGAAGCTACTCTGACATATAGTATTAACATAATTAGTGCTTGGTTTATTGTAATTGAGACTATTTGGGAAGATTATTTTCAAAGCAGTCTTTTGTTGTAAAAGTGATGGTTCTACCATATTTGTAACAAGGAGTTGAAAGACTGTGCCATATCTCTAGTGAGAACAGTGGCACCACTCCTGAAGGGATGAAGACCATCTCTTTTTAACAGGTCAGGTCTGCCCCAAAAACTTTTCCAATATACTATGAAACCTATGTTATTTTGCGGGCACCACTAAGACATCCAACCATTGAGTGGCTTGTAACCATGGTAAGCAAGGAGGGGACCAGAGCATATTACAGTGTCTGACATCGTACTTGCAAGTTCACACAATTTTTGAATGTTATTTTTAGTGATCTCCATCTGGCGAAGTCGAACATCATTAGTGCTAACATCAATAACACCCTTACTAAATTTACGTTTAGCATTAGCCAGCACTTTTAAAAGATAAAATCTGCTTATATTTGATGATTACTGTGGTCAACTATGGTTACCTACCTCGTTAACATATTTTAGGCTAAAGTTACCATTGTTAAAGACTGTGTTCGTTGTTGTTTTTAAATATATTTTTATTGTTATTTAACTTCAAGTGCAATCATGTCTTAATGTTCATTGTGGTTTTACTAATCTCATGGTAACCATGGGCCTAATCTTACTGACACAATGTTTAGTGTGGAGTCTTAGAAAATTAATTCCACATAAAGTGCACTTTTTATTATACACATTGTTTCAAAGCAGCTTTACAGAACATTGTGCAGTTTTGTATATTTATTCAGAGCTGGCATAATCTGAAATCATCTCCAGGGTGGGAGTCATCTCTTCACAGGTGTGGGGCCATCTTAAGACTTTGTTAAGTGGCTGGATATAGTCAGCAGGAACAATCTAAATGTAACTATAGATTACAACTACAAAAAGTTATGTAATCATACTTGGGAATTTGCACCTTTGCACAAAGACACAAAGAACAGGGAAAGACTTGCAAAACCAAGTGAGATGAGACTCATTGTGAGGGTAAGTCTCATTACAAGCAGTCTTCAGGTGGTTCTTGTACTAAAAGCATTATAGACGATGAGAAAACACAGGAGAAATGGTTAAGTGATGCTCCATCATGTATCAGTATGTTGCATGTTTCATACCTGTTCCACTAAAGAAAACATGTATTGGTGTTGCCATATTGTTTGTACATGATTATTTAAAGGGGTCATATGATGCTTTTTTAAAGATCATTATTTTGTGTATTTGGTGTAACAGAATGTGTTGACATGCTTTAATGTTCAAAAACACATTCAGTGTTTCCCACAGCCTTGCACTCTATTTGTGGCGGCACTCCCCGCCCCCATATATATGCAAATTATTTTTCTGCCAGCAAGAGGCGCTTTAAGAGCAGGACAGATAGAGGTTTCTCCGGTAAAGGCTGTAAAGCAGCGCTGAGCTCACAAACGCTGCCTTATCAAGCATTACTTGCAAGATGAAATGAAAATGAAAATCTTCTTAATACAGTCAGTTTCCTTCTTAAATACAGTGATATAAAAACAACCGCACCGCTTTTTGATTTTGAAACGTGCAGTGCTCATGTTTATTCAATGAAGTCAAGGCCTTTTGTAAAATCTATTTGTGGCGGTCAGTTTTGATATTTTGGCAGCCCGCCACAAATAAAAAAATCTGTGGGAAACTCTGACATTATTTTTCAAATATTGCAAATTATTGTAGGTCCTTTATGCCCCGCCTCTCTCAAACACATTATTTTCTATAAATTATTATTATTTTCTGTGATTGGCCGAACACCGCAAGCACTCATCTGAAATGTAACTTCCATAATCATGAGCTGCATCTTTCAAAATGTAAAGACAGTTAATAATGTTCTTAGTTTTACTATCAGTTCAAGCTTGAAAGGGGAACAGAATGGCATGACAGACACAGTGATGAAACTCATATGTGTTTGCAGTACACAAGTCACAGACGGTTAGACAGCTGACTACACTGCCAGATTGTCAAAGCAAAGTCAGAATGACCTCCTCTTCTAGGTTCATGAAACGGTCTTCCACAAAATGCATTGCCGTTCTGTTGTAAGTAATCTTAAAGATACCTAAATGCATTTACTTTCGGAAGGCCAAATAAAGTGTGTCACCTAGATATACACAGCATCTCCCTGACATGGCTGCTTCAACACTAGCTGTGGTTACTGAAACCACGCCTTCTTTCTTTGCGTGAACATTTGGGAGGCATTACGCAAATATTTCCACATAGAGGAAATGTTCAGACATGTGGGAGCATGTCTGAAGGAGCCGTTTTACGGGGGCATGGCAGATTCTTAACTTTGATAAAGAATATCTCTTTGGATTTGAGACTTTAGTCTTTGCAACTTTGCAACTATATATATATATATATATATATATATATATATATATATATATTAGTGTTAATTACGTCAGACGAGATGAGTCGAAATATGTTCGTCAACAACCTTTTTTTTCATGACTAAGACGAGACAATGACAAGACTGCACCACTGTCCAAAAACGCTGACTAAGACTAAATTAACATGCATTATTGTTGACGAAAAAAGACGAGACGAAAATGTTTTGCATAAAATAAAAACTAAGATAAAATCTCTCTTCATTTTCGTCTACAATCGTCTCTGCTTTTTCATCAACTGTTACGCCTTTAAAAATTCAGAATGAGTTTGCGGCTTCCCGCTGTTGCTCAAGTTACAGGTCTCATACTCCTGTTGCTGCCAGCCTGTGGCTGCAACACAAAACTGCTGAACACCCAAAGCGAACACGAGTGATGAGCGAGCGACGACAATATGCTAGGTCGAAGGAAGAGGCTCGATATTTCTGTGTTATAGTCAGTGTTGGGGGTAACGAGTTACAAAGTAACGGATTACAGTAACTATATTACTTTTTGGGGTAACGAAGTAAAGTAACGCATTACACTAATAATATTGGTAACTACACTACTTTACTAGACTATAGGAACGCGCTTTCCTGCGTTACACATGCCGTGTTTGCCTGTGTGTAAAGTTCTGGCTGGGGTTTCCCGATAACGATTGATCTTAGCGCTTAACCCTCAAAGACTCATTATGGATATTCAGAGGCGCCGTAGTGTATGTGATTACGTCATCGCATTTTGACAACATTGACTCGTCAGAAGAAACCAGTGCTTTCGTTCCTCTGAGCCAAACAGAAATGATTGTTGACGCTTAGTCCCACCCCCGTGCGCAGATTGGTTCAAACTCTCTCATATTAAACCAATAAGTAGTCTTTTGAACTACTACTTAACATAGCCTATTGCTTTGGAAAATGAACGAAAACAAAGTGAAAGTAAAGTCTGTACTGAGTGCATGAATACAAACACACAATAACACATTTGCATGAGAAAACTCTCAGAAAAAGCACAAAAAACACTCGACAGAGTACTTTGACATAAAACAAAACAAAAACAAGGATGAAACACATATCTGATAAAGCATTGGGATTTATGTCTTGGGTCGTTAGGCGATGTCCCAGTAAAATCAATTCTGACACAGCCAACGAATCGATCATTTATAATATGTATATTATGTATACTAAGTAAATCATTATATAATTATACAGTTCATAAAGATAGTTGCACTATTTTCTTCTGTTGCACTCTGAATATTTCTCACTCATTTTGTGTGTAGTGTGTGAATCATTTGCACTGTTATTGCACTGTATTGTTGAAGACAATTTGTGCAATTGTTTTTACTATATTCTGCATAGTTTGTGTTTATTGTTCATACTCAGATTGAAAATATATTTCTCAGAAGAAAAAAGAAATGCAATTTATCTTTAAAATAAAATCTAAATTTGTTTTGTTTCTATGCCTTCATTTGATAACCAGAAAAATGTAAATACACAAAAGAATTTCTGAGGGGAAAAAAACATTTCATAAGGCTATTTTAAGAAAAATAATAATAAATGAAGTTGTTTTTATGCATTTAAATAGTTACACATGCTAAAAAAAACATATGGTGAAGAAATAAAACATTTCATAGGGCCCTGAACATTTAATTTTTGTTAAACTTTTAATAAATTGCTGTGAAAATGTATGTGTTATGAATTAAATGAATACAATTAAATGTAACCATTAAAAAGGAGTTGAGAAAAATAAAAAGTAAAGTAATAAGTAGTGAAGTTACTTTTCAAATGCAGTTACTAGTAAAGTAATCTCATTACAATTTACAAAAGTAACTAGTAACTAGTAACTAATTACATTTTTTGAGTAACTACCCCAACACTGGTTATAGTTAGCAGCGGTCTGTTATCAAGAAATAAAATAGTGTGTGCGTAAAAAGAATTTGTCCACACGTCGCTCAAAAAATACAAAATAAAAAAAAAATTCCTGAGCGTCCACCGTCTAGGCAGGCTCTTTTATTGTATATGACAGCTTATGTCCCGATGACCGGTCTTTGCATTACGATTAAAAGCAGTATCAATAAAGTAAAAAAATGTGATCAGGTTAATCATTTGTGAATGTGTCTCCTAAATCAGAATTTGAAAACCAGACACATTTAACATTTGTATCCAACAAAAATCATTCAACAAGTGTATTTTGTCAGGTAATTATGACATTTAACCAATTTTTGAGATATGTGAAACACTTTTTTTACTGAAATGTTTATCAGTAATAATGTGTTATTTTAAAAAAACACTAACATTTTTTGACTAAAACTAGACTAAAATGACTTCCGGTTTCACGATGTAGTGAGAGGTCGCACGGTGTCTGTGCTCCGAATTTTTTTATTAAGTAGTGTTTACGACAGCCTTCTTTTCTTATCATTTGCGTGTGATAAAGTGTCTTTGGTGATCGGGGAGCGGAGCTAATACAGAAATGGGCAAAAATACTAAACCTGGCGCTGGCAGTGCTAAAAACCAAGAATCCTCTGGCAAAGATCACGAGGCATCCGAAATGGCGGCGGCGCCTGTTCCATTAACAGCAGCGGTGCTCGTGTCCGAGCTTGAGAAGTCGAGGCGAAGTCTGACAGAGGAATTCACAGCTTTGCTGAACTCTTCCTTATCTCCATTACAAACATCGCTGGAAAGCATCCACAGCACTTTGGCATCTCACACTGCCACTATTTCTGAGATGGAGACGGCTCTTACTGACCACAGCGGCAGGATCACTGAGCTGGAGAACGAAGTCACCTCGCTCAAGGCCAATCTAACGGCGGCGGCTGATTTAAATGCAGCGCTTGGTTCTGCTGTGGAGGATTTGGTGTCCAGATCGAAACGACAGAATCTACGTGTGGTGGGCTTCCCAGAGGGGATTGAAGGCAGAAATCCAAGAGAATTCATGACTGACTTTTTCTTTGAAACTATGAAAGACGTCCTGTCAGCCCCCCCTGAAATTGATCGCGCTCATCGGAGTCTGGCGCCTAAACCCCGTCAAGGCGATAGACCGCGCCGTTCATAGTTAAATTTCACAGGTTTTTGGACAAAGATGCTGCGCTACGATGGGCCAAGGAACATAGGGAGACCTCGTATCAAGGTCACACCATAAAGTTCTACGAGGACTTCAGCGTGGGTGTCGCCAGGAAGCGCGCAGCCTTCAACAAAGTCAAGTCAAGTTTGTACAAAAAAGGAATACGCTTCGGCATGATTTACCCAGCCCGCCTGCGCATCACTCATAACGGTGAGCATGTCTTTGACACTCCGGAGGCTGCTGAGCGCTACTTCCAGGAACACATTCAAGATGGATAAATTTTCAATTGTGCTGCCCTTCTATTAATCGCCAGTGATTAGACTGTTTCATAAACTGAGTACGGTAGCCTATGTCTTCTTCAGTTGCTTGAACTACGTGGATTAGGCTGCATAAGTTCATGCTGTCTCTTATTTCCAAGGACTGATGTTTATTGTCTCCCTGACAAGTCATTTTTGTTAGTTTGTAGTTTCTTTTTATTTTTTCTGTTACTATTATTATTATTATTACTATTAATATTATTATTTTTATTATTATTATCATCATCACTATCAGTAGTATTATTCAGTTTCGGAGCGGTCATCACTGCATGGTTTTCCGGTTGTGCTACAGTAGTTTGTTCCTGCAACTCGTGTGGGTTTCAATGACGAGTTTAGGATGTATGTTCTTTTGTTTTTGTTGTTTTATCTGTTTTGGGGTTGGTTTCGTTCATAGGGAGGGAAATTATAGCTTAAATGTGTGTGTGTGGGTTTTGTTTTTTTTTTTTGTTTTTTTCTCTTCAGTCCGTTTTACTGATTTTGTCTCATATGCTTTAGTGAAATGGCTGGACTAAACACGGGGCTGAGTAGTAGAGGTATCTCGGTTAACATAGTTAGCTGGAATGTTCGAGGTTTGGGAGGGCCAATTAAACGTTCTCGAGTGTTTTCTCATCTTAAGAATTTGAATTCTGATATCATGTTTCTTCAGGAAACACACCTGCGAGTCAAAGACCACGTTAGATTAAGAAAACCCTGGATAGGCCAGGTGTTTCATTCTAATTTTAACAGCAGAGCCAGAGGTACAGCTATTGTTATGCATAAACGAGTTAATTTCTCTCCATCACAGATTATTGCAGATCGTGAGGGTCGTTATGTCATAGTCGTTGGCATTCTCTTTCATATGTCAGTTGTGTTTGTAAATATTTATGCCCCAAATTGGGATAATCCCACTTTTTTCTCTTCCCTTTTCTCTTCTATTCCAAACTTAAATTCGCATTATCTTATTTTGGGAGGTGATTTCAATTGTGTGATGGACCCAAGGTATGATCGGTCAAATCCTAAAACCTTGGAACAATCAGCTATGGCCAAAGCAGTGTCAGCATTCATGACTCAGATTGGTTGTGCTGACCCATGCCGTGTTCTGAACCCGTCAAAAAAGGAATTTTCTTTTTTTTCTAGTGTTCACCAATCTTACTCGCGTATTGACTATTTTTTCCTAGATAAAGCTCTTTTGCCATTAGTCCGTTCCTCTGAATATTCGGCTATAGTCATTTCCGATCATGCACCACACTCTCTAAATCTGAATTTTTCTAATATTAGAGGTAGGGCAAATCAGTGGAGGTTTGACTCAGGATTATTATCTGATAAAGAATTTTGTAAGTACATAAGTAATAATATTGATACGTTTATTGAGACTAATAAATCAGATTCTGTTTCTCCTTCATTATTGTGGGAAACTTTCAAAGTGGTAATTCGAGGTCATATTATTTCATACGCTGGTTATAAGTACAAACAAAGAAAACAAAAGTTACAAGACCTGGTTAATCACATCATCGAGACTGATAGGCAGCTTCTTAATAATCCTACCCCTGAGTTGCGTGCTAAAAAATTAGAATTAAAAACGGAATTTGATTTGCTCAGTACAAAAAATGCGGAATTTATGCTGCGAAGAACTAAAGCCACTTATTATGAGCATGGAGATAAAGCTGGTCGGTTACTGGCTTCCCAGCTTAAGGGATTAACTGCCTCTCGTCTAATTACCCAGGTATATGACTCTTCTGGTTCCTTAACTAAAAAAGTTTGTTGTTAGATATGTATAATGACTCTTTAGCAAACGGTTCTCTTCCCTTAACTCTCACTCAGGCCTCTATTTCACTCATACTCAAGCGGGATAAGAACCCAGAAGAATGTGGCAATTGGAGGCCCATAAGTTTGTTAAATTCGGATGTCAAACTATTGGCTAAGGCGCTGGCTTGCCGTCTGGATCCCTGTCTTCTTAAAATAATCTCTGAAGATCAGACCGGCTTCATAAGGGGGCGACAATTATCATCAAATATTCGACGACTCTTAAATATAATTTTTTCTCCATCCACCTCTCTATCTAGTGAGATAATCATTTCAATAGATGCAGAGAAGGCCTTTGACCGGGTTGAGTGGAATTATTTATTCAATATTTTAGATAGATTTGGCTTTGGCCCCGTTTTCACGTCATGGATACGCCTTCTGTACACTGCTCCTGTTGCCAGTGTGAGAACAAATTCTGTGTGCTCCAAATATTTCCCACTCTCAAGAGGTACTCGTCAAGGCTGTCCTCTTTCCCCTCTATTGTTCGCTTTAGCAATAGAACCTCTTTCCATAGCCCTGAAAAATTCCCCTCTTTTTTCAGGTATTGTTAGAGGAGGGATAGAACATCGTGTCTCGCTCTACGCTGATGACCTTTTGCTTTTTGTTACGAACCCTGTCGGCACGGTCCCAGATCTTTTGAATATTTTAAACAATTTTGGCTCTTTTTCCGGTTATAAGCTTAATATAGACAAAACTGAATGTTTTCCAGTAAATAGCATGGCTAAACAAATCCCTGGAGAGGACCTGCCTTTTCATATATCCTCCTCAAAGTTTCATTACTTGGGGGTAAATATTTCGCACTCATTTGATCTATTGTATCAATATAATTTCTCCAAATTGCTTACTCAAGTCAAATTAGATTTGCAACGTTGGGATAAGCTACCTCTTACTTTATTTGGTAGAATTCAGTCAATCAAAATGAATATTTTACCTAGGTTTTTGTTCCTTTTTCAGACCCTTCCAGTGTTTTTACCAAAGTCTTTTTTCAAACTGTTGGATGGGGCTGTTTCTAATTTTATATGGCAGGGTAGACCTCCAAGGCTAAGCAAGACATATCTTCAGAGACATAAAAAAGATGGGGGTCTTGCTCTGCCTAATTTTTTGATTTATTACTGGGCAGCGAATATCAGCAAAATTCACAGTTGGTATAATTCTCCTCATTTAGATTGGTGTGTATTAGAAGCGCAGTCTTGCTCTTCGTCCTCGCTCTCTGCTCTGGTGTGTGCTCCTTTGTTTAATCGCCCCTCAAAATACTCTACAAGTCCAGTTGTCTGTTCTTCCCTTAGGATTTGGAGTCAATTCAGACAACATTTTAAACTTGCGGCTGCTTCTATTTATGGCCCTATTTGCAATAATCATTTATTTGTGCCCTCAACCTTAGATTCAGCTTATGTTTTATGGAAAAACAGAGGCCTCTCATATTTCTCTGATTTATTTATAGATGGAGTTTTCACAACTTTTTCTGATCTTGTAAAGAAATTCAATATACCACAGTCTAATTTATTTCGTTTTTTTCAAGTATGCAATTTTGTTCATTCTCATTGTCCTTCCTTTCCAGACTTGTCTGAATCTTCTTTATATGAGAAATGCTTAATACAGAAACATGGCTCTATATCCATTTTATATAATTTAATTCTTCCTTATGTTTTGCCTTCTTCTGCTCGTTTTACACGCCAATGGGAGACGGAACTCGGTCTTAGTTTGGATCAGGAATGGTGGGAAGTGGCTGCTGGCAGGGTTAATTCTTCGTCATCCTGTGCCAAACTGAGTCTAGTTCAATTTAAGGTTTTCCATAGAACTCATTTTACAAACGTTAAACTAAGCAAGCTATTTCCAGGCGTGGATGTTGCATGCAATAGGTGTTCTCTGGCTCCTGCCGATCATACCCACATGTTTTTTACTTGTCCAAAACTAGAAGATTTCTGGCACTCCTTTTTTGATACTTTCTCTAACATCCTTAATATTTCCATTGCACCATGCCCTCTGATTGCCATCTTTGGTGTCCCTGCTGTTTTGGATGAGTATACAAAAAAATATGCTAATATTCTTGCCTTTGCCTCTTTGATAGCTCGCAGACGAATTTTATTGCACTGGAAATCTGCTAAACCTCCCTCTACTTTTTCATGGTTAGAGGATTTGATGTCTTTTCTACATATTGAAAAAATTAAGTTTGCTCTAAGAGGTTCCTCTGACAAATTTTATAAAAACTGGGACCCTCTACTTAACTTTGTCAAGAACACACCTTCTATCTTTGCTGATTTGTAATATGTATTTTTATCTAAACTTTGGTTTTTATTATTATTGTGTGTATATGTGTATATATGTTTATGTGTGTGTATGTATATATGTGTATATTCGTATAGATATATTATTATTATTTTATTTATATATATGTTTTTTTTTTTTTTTTTTTTTTTTTTTTTTATAATTTTTGTGTGTAATTTGGAAATATACTTCTGTTTTATTTTCCTCCTCGGAGTGGGTGGGTGAGTGGGTTTGGGTTAAGGTTTACTGAGGGTTATGGATTGTTCATGTTTGTGTCCACCCTTAGTAGCTGGATAAAAAGAAAAAAGGAATGTATACATTTATTAATATTGCTTTACCTTTTTGTATATTCCATTAATAAAAATAATAATAAAAAAAAAAAAAAAAACTAGACTAAAATGACGAGACTTTTAGTCGACTAAATGTGAATGACTAAATATGACTAACACTAACAAGGACATTTGGCACAAGACTAAGACTAAGACTAAATTAAAAATAATTATATATATATAAACTATTCATAAGGTCATGACTTAACAAGCGGTGTTAAAAGTGACCAATCACAGAAATGCAACTGTCATGATCCTGTCATGATCTTGTCTCTTTCTCTATCTCCCTCTGCTGGTAACTCTCTTCCCCTTTTCCCTTCACTCTCCGTTTCGTTACCCACAGCTGTTTCCACTTTCGGCTCCAGAACGGGAGGCATTAGAGAATTATTTATCCGAATCTCTCAGAGCCGGCACCATAGTTCCGTCCTCGTCTCCCGCCGGCGTTGTTTTGTTTTTTTTGTCAAAAAGAAAGACGGCTCTTTGCGTCCCTGCATAGATTATCGGGGACTGAATGACATCACTGTTAAGAATCGTTACCCTTTGCCTCTGATGTCCTCAGCTTTTGATATCCTGCAGAGGGCAATGGTCTTTACCAAACTCGACCTCCGCAACGCTTATCATCTTGTGCGTATTCGGGAGGGGGACGAGTGGAAGACCGCCTTTAACACACCCCTCGTACACTTCGAGTATAGGGTTCTTCCCTTTGGATTGGTTAACGCCCCCGCTGTCTTTCAGGCACTAATCAATGACGTCCTTTGAGATATGCTCAATTTATTCTCTATGATATTTAGATTTTTTCGCCCTCTCTCCAGATTCATGTACAGCACGTTCGCCGCGTCCTCCAACGTTTGCTTGAAAATCAACTTTTTGTCAAGGCCGAGAAGTGCTCCTTTCACACGCCATCGATAATGTTTCTTGGCTCCGTTATCTCGGCAGAGGGTATAAGTATGGACCCTGCTAAGGTCCAGGCCGTGGTCGACTGGCCCGTCCCTGACTCTCGCGATTCGCTACAACACTTTCTCGGGTTTGCTCATTTCTATCGTCGCTTTATACGCAATTTCAGCCAGGTGGTCGCACCGCTTACCGCTCTAACCTCCGTTAAGTCCAGTTTCAGATGGTCCGGGTCTGCGCAGGTGGCTTTTGACCGTCTGAAGACTCTTTTTACTTCCACGCCTATCCTCCTCACTCCTGATAGCACGAGACAGTTTATCGTCGAGGTCGTGTGTTAAAGTTTCATGGGTTGCCCACCAACGTCGTGTCCAATAGGAGTCCACAATTCGCCTCGCAGTTTTGGAGAGAATTCTGCCGCCTCATTGGTGCCACGGCTAGCCTTTCCTCGGGTTTTCACCCCCAGACCAACGGTCAGGCCGAACGAGCCAATCAGATTGTTGCCTGCATTCTCCGCAGTCTAGCCTTTCGCAACCCTACGTCCTGGGCCGAACAGCTTCCCTGGGCCGAGTATGCTCATAACTCTCTCCCATCCCCCGCCTCAGGTCTTTCACCCTTTCAGTATTGCCTCGGTTATCAACCTCCTTTATTCTCGTCTCAGGAGACTGATTCTAACTGCCCGTCCGTTCTAGCATTTATCAGTCGTTGCAAGCGAACATGGAGGTGGGTTAGATCTGCCCTATGTCGTTCGAGAAGACGCATGTGTGTCGCTGCCAATAGATCGCGTGTCAAGAGCCCTCGCTATTTTTCTGGTCAGCGAGTATGGCTATCCACTTCCAATTTGCCTCTCCAACAATCTGATTCTCGTAAACTGGCTCCCCGCTTTATCGGACCATTCCGCATCGTCAAGGTCATTAATCCTGTCGCCGTCAAACTTACACTGTCCGCGGGATCGTGGACATGCGCCGTCGGGGGTGTGGGTACCAATATTTGGTTGACTGGGAGGGATATGGTCCTGAGGAGAGAAGCTGGGTTTCTCCCAAGGACATCCTAGACCCCTCGCTCATTGATGATTTCCTCCGGTTTCGCCAGAGTTCCTCCGCTGGAGCGCCAGGAGGCCCTCTTTGAGGGGAGGGTACTGTCATGATCCTGTCATGATCTTGTCTCTTTCTCTGTCTCCCTCTGTTGGTAACTCTCTTCCCCTTTTCCCATCACTCTCCGTTTCGTTACCCACAGCTGTTTACACTTTCCATTAGGCTCGTTTCCCTCCACCTGTTCCTCATCCTGTCTCATTATCTTGGCTACTTCTACCCTCTCTTTTTCCTGTCTCGTTGTCAGATTGTTTGATGTCACGGATGAGTATCGACCATTGTCATCTTTGCGTTAGTCTTGTCCTGTCCTGTCCTGTCGAGTCGGGGTTTTGTTATTAGTTCACTACCACTGCTGGAATTACTCTGTGCTCGTCATTTGCACCCACAGAACCTTACCTGCTGAGAGCTGCTTCGGCTTCCCCGCTCTCTGAGCACCGACCGTCTGCTCCTTCGTGAGTGTCAAGTACCTCCGCCTCGCCAGTCCGCTGGCCACCCCTGCCACAGAGGTCTTCTCAGTTCGTTTATGCTACCCAGTCTACGGGTTATATTCAGTTTGTCTATTTCTCCCTTGCTTTTGTTTGGAATACCTGTGGCCAGACTTTGTTTCATTAAAAAACAGTTATCATTGCACTCGCATTTGAGTCCTCTCTCTCTCCAATATCATCACAGCAACCAGTTAAACTAGTATTAGAAAACTGCTGGGAACATGAATATGTGAATCTGCATAGCTTTGGATGGAAAGTAAATAGTGAGGCTTATCAAATTGGAATAAGTAAATATGCTGTTTGCCCTACTAAAGTGTTTCCAGTAACACATCCATGGCTATTCCCAATGCCTCTTCTACAAAGTATAAATGATAAAAACAGACAAGATTCTAAAGATATAATAGAATAAATAAACATAAATATTTGGATTACACTGATGGATCTTAAGATCCTGAAACAGAACACACAGCAGCAGAAGAAAATGTACTAAAATTTAAGGTACAGAATAGCAAAAAGAACATCTAATAATATATCAGTCAATACTACAGAAATGCTTGCAACATTATTGGCTCTTCAGTGAGTGGAAGAGATCAATATACCTTAAGTGGTCATTTGCTCAGACTCTTTCATCAAACATCTTTCATGTTATCTCCTTTGTATGGGTACCCTCACATATAGGGGTACAAGGAAACTAAGTGGATCAAATAGCTAAACAAACATTAAAACATTCCTTGATAGAGTTTAATGTCCCAGTGAGTAAATTAGAAACATAAGGGTTAAATAAAAAAGCTGTAAACGATATGTGCCAAAGAAAATGGGATAGTGAGAACAAAGGACGGCATCTGTATAATATTCAGAGAATAGGTAGGAGTGAGAGGAGAAGCTTTGGGAAGACAGCATACTATCTTGTCTTAGAACTGGACATACTGCACTTAAAGGGTTAGTTCACCCAGATAGCAAATTTATGTAATTAATAACTTACCCTCATGTTGTTTCAAACCCGTAAGACCTCCATTTATCTTTGGAACACAGTTTAAGATATTTTAGATTTAGTCTGAGAGCTCTCAGTCCCTCCATTGAAGCTGTGTGTACGGTATACTGTCCATGTCCAGACAAAAAAAATACTGCCCATGTTTTGGACCAAAATGTATTTTCGATGCTTAAAAAAATTCTAACCGACCCTCTGGTGTCACATAGACTACTTTGATGATGTTTTTCTTACCTTTCTGGACATGGACAGTATACCGTACACACAGCTTCAATGGAGGGACTGAGAGCTCTCGGACTAAATCTAAAATATCTTAAACTGTGTTCCAAAGATAAACGGAGGTTTTACGGGTTTGACACAACATCAGGGTAAGTTATTAATTACATAAATTTGCTATCTGGGTGAACTAACCCTTTAATCAGTCACTATGTATGACTGGAAAACATGAATCTGGACTTTGTGTTAGATGTGATTTTCCTGAAACAGTTTAACATTTTTTAATAAAGTGCAAAGGATATGATAATAAAAGATAACAACTTACAGAAGCACTTAAGAGATCTAGGGATTTATCAGTTTTCGCTTCAGAAGCTGTTAAACAGATGCAACTGTAAAAGTGTTTAATACACTCAAGTGAGCACTCCTAAGCGCTGTTCTCGCAAGAGCACATTTTTGGACTATCGAATATCACACATTCACTGCCATTATGAAGCTTGGAAGAGCCAGGACATTTCAAAATATAACTGATTATATTTGTCTGGAAGAAGAAAGTCATATACACCTACAGTAGGAGGGCTTGAGGATAAATTATGGTGTTTTTATTTTTTATTTTTGGGTCAACTATTCCTTTTGAAAATGTTTACTCAACATAGTAGGAGTAGTATAAAATCCACACACGTAAGCAATTGCACTACAACACACACACTTACAGAAACACAATCAGAAAGCACAGAAATTTTTTCAGATAAACTGTCACAGCAACCATAAATGCATCCAAGAGCGAGATGCTCACAACACATGCACACACACAGAAACATGCTTACATCACTTCCTAGTCTCTCTGTCAGCATGTGGCGATAGTGTATGACATATGTCTCACACGACATGACTGTTTTCCCAACAGAAAGTAGAAATGTAGACATTACACACACACATAGTCACACACATAGAGAGAGGTTCTGCTAATACATGCGTGTACATTCATTGGACTGGATCATTTCACTCTACGAAGACGCTATGCCACCTACACACAGGGATCAGAAGACTAGAAATAAAAATAAAAGGTGTTCTTTTGAAATTTCTATTCACGCAGAATCATGCAAAAATGTATCAAGGTTTCCACAAAAAAAAACGAAAAAACAATTGAAGCATTATGACTGTTTTCAACACTGATAATAATAATAAGAAATGTTTCTGGAGCAGAAAATCAGGACTGGCGTTATGACTGCTGAAAATACAACCTTGGCATCACAGGAATAAATTAAAATTTTAAATGTATTAAAATTAAATTGCAATCATATTTACCAATATTAGTGTTTTTAATGCATTTTTGATTACATAAATGTCTTGGTGAGCATTAGAGACTTAAAAACTTTCAAAAGCATTCAAATCTTACTGAGCCAAAACCTTTGAGTTGTGTATGAATTTCCTTAAATTTCAATTGATTGCAATCCTACTTCCTTACATTCAAACCTTACATTAAAAGTCTGCACCCTGTTCGATAAAAATTCTAATTTGTTGTAAATTCAGGAATCAACCTGCCGTTCTCATTTCAATTTCTACAGAATGGCACACAACTGCATAACCGGCATGTCAGCTTCCATTTGCATCCCATGATGGGAGTCGGTGTGAAAAACGTACTCGGTTACTAAACGTAACCTCGGTTCTCTCTAGAAGAGCGAACGAGTACTGCGTCTTAGCTAAGACGCTACGGGAAAAGTCTCTTTTCAAGAAATACTGAAGCAAAAAATTATCCTTAATTTTGTATTTTTGTAAAGCGCTTCCCTTTCAAGGGAACTTCGAACTGCGTCCTCTGAGGGGACACTATGGGGGGGAACACCTCGTCGTGACCCGTGTCTGAAGCATACTTTGAAAAACGCCAACGTGTTGGCCGGCGACAGCCTCTGACGTCACTACCAGCGCGACTATAAATACGCGCCCGTAGGACCCGTCACTATCTTCTTCGTCTTCAGTTGACTGTTTTGTTTGAAGCGTGCATCTGAGAAACGACCAAAACGGTAAGAGCGATCTATTACTGTTTTCATCATGGCTTCCACTAGCAAGGCGTTTAGACAGTGTGTGCATCCGTGTCAGCGTTATCTGACACCCGATGACACGCACACTCTTTGCGTCTCTTGTTTGGGCGAAGAGCACGCGCGCGATGTCCTTGAGGGGGCGGTCTGCGTGCACTGCGAGCGTTTCTCTCTGAGAAAGCTCCACTCTCGTTTGTCTCTCTTTTCGAGGAAAGAGGGACAGCCATCTGGATCCCGCGGCTCAGGTCCCGCCGTTGCCGAGGCACGGAGGAGAATGAGCTCGTGGGGATCACAAATGGATCTCGCTGAGGAGTGTAGAGAGGGACCTTCCTTTTCACACTCTCTGGCGGCGAACGAGAGCGAACTTCGGGAGGCAGATGTGGTATCATTAACCCATTCTGACACTGAAGTTAGTGCTCTGCTGGGTTCTACCCAGGAAGAGCAGGAGATGTCTGAGAGTGGTGAAGAAGCTGAGGCTGAGCCTTCTCAATCCTCCTGTCCCGCGTATGAGGAGCTGTTAGAGGTTATGGATCGCGCCACGGCAAAATTAGATTTGCCATGGAAGCGTGCCAGCAAGGTGGCGCCACGAGGTCGCCTTGCTGAGCGGTACTTGTCTGACCATAGCCCTCCAGCCCAGGTGAGCCTTCCATTCTTGCCTGACTTGCATGCAGAAGTCGAAAAGGAATGGAAGAGGCCGTTTTCCTCTCGCATCCACCGGTTTCAGCATACGAGCTATGCTAATATCGAGGGCTTGCATGAGAACGGCTATGAGAGGATGCCCCCTGTAGAAGAGACGCTGGCTTGCTATCTCTCTGTGGGGCAAACATCCTCTCTTAAATCTCCCGCTTTGCCATCTAAGCCCCTCCAAGATACATCCCGCTTAAATGGCAGGTCATACGCGGCAGCCGGTCAGGCTGTGGCTTCACTGCACACGATGGCGGTGCTCCAGGCCTACCAGGCTGACCTGCTGAAGGACCTGGATACAGGTGAGGGCCTTTCACCTGACCAGGTAGCCGAGCTGCGCCGCACCACAGACCTCTCTCTCCGAGCTACCAAGCAGGCCGCCTCCGCCATGGGCAGGTCTATGGCGGCCATGGTGGTGACGGAGAGACATCTATGGGTGAACCTGGCTGACATCGGGAAGGAAGAAAGGGGGTTTCTTCTCGATGCTCCGGTCTCGCCTTCTGAGCTTTTTGGTACCTCCATCGAGATGGTGGTCGGGAAGTTCAGGGAGGCAAGGGCGCGCTCAGCGGCCTTTAAATCCTTCATTCCACGAAGGTCCAGGTCCGAGCCCGAGCAACTCAGGGGTCCTGGCTCATCTCGATCTGAGGGTCGTAGAGGGGCGCAGAAGGCTAGTGTTGCGGCTCGCGCTCCTCCCCCGCCTAAGGGCAGGGGCAAGAGGAACCGCGGGTCACGGAGCGGTAAGCAGGGTCTGAGGGACGTGATTCGGACGACGCAGCGTCCTCGCCCGGGTCAGAGCGGTAGTATGACCTAGTAGCTCCGGATGTTTTTAACCTCTGTTTTTAACCTCTGTTTTTTGTCCTCCCCTGCCTAATTCCCCTGTAGCCACCAGCTTCCACCTGATCGAGGTTAGGTGGACGGTCTCTCACATAACAGTCTCCTTCTGGACCTATGATGTTTTGGTTGGTTCTATGTTCATAGCAACCGCCTTACTGACGGTCTGGACCAGAAGGGGGCGCCCCGCAGCGGGACTCCAGTACAGGAGGGTGGGTGAGTAGGTAACCCTTGCTCTACCTGTTTATGGACGTTATGTTGCTGGTGGTTATATGTCTACTAACAATCTCTGTGAGTTTCCTTACAGTAGCTAGGTGGCCAAAGAATTGGCACAGCACTGCAGGGAATTCCATAGATGTCCGGCTAGAGGACGCAGTGTCTCGTTCCCTCTCAGGGAACCATGGTTACATTCGTAACCTGAGACGTTCCCTTTCAAGGGAACTTCGAACTGCGTCCTCTGAGGGGCCGCCTGGCGAGGTGATGCTCCCCTCGCCTAGAAAAGAGGGTTGGAGCTCACCGCTCCCGTGCGATCCAGCGCCTCTGCGATGCTTGGGAACCTCTCTGTACACACGCTTGCCTGTGTACTTTCTCAAAGCCACATAAGTGGTAAGTGTGCACGCAAGACTCTGCGCACTTTCTGAAATCCACATAAAGTGGTAAGTGTGCACGCAAGACTCTGCGCACTTTCTAAAATCCTGTATGGTAAGGGTTACGCGCTCCGCTTCGTTCCCTTTCTTGGGATGATTCGCCCCCGGTGTTCCTTGGGCTTCATCCAACCAGTGTGTATTTGTTATGCACCTCAAGCATCGCTTCCCTCAACATGAGGGGCTGGGTGGTCTCCCTGGAGATTTGGCTCCCACATACTGTGCGTCTCCACTAAATAGCATATTGTGGTTTTCAGATAGTAGGCTTCACCAGGTCTCTCTGAAGGTGAGCTCCCACGTTCGGTGGTCGCCAGGTAGTAGGCCTCACCAGGCCTCCCTGGAGATTTAGCTCCCACATACTATGCGTTTCCACGGAATAGCATGTTGTGGCTTTTTTCAGATAGTAGGCTTCACCAGGTCTCTCTGAAGACGAGCTCCCACATACTGTGGTTGCCAGGTAGTAGGCCTCACCAGGCCTCCCTGGAGATTTAGCTCCCACATATTGTGCGTTCCACTAAATAGCACATTGTGGTTTTCAGATAGTAGGCTTCATCAGGTCTCTCTGAAGACGAGCTCCCACATACTGTGGTTGCCAGGTGGTAGGCCTCACCAGGCCTCCCTGGAGATTTAGCTCCCACATATTGTGCGTTCCACTAAATAGCACATTGTGGTTTTCAGATAGTAGGCTTCATCAGGTCTCTCTGAAGACGAGCTCCCACATACTGTGGTTGCCAGGTGGTAGGCCTCACCAGGCCTCCCTGGAGATTTAGCTCCCACATACTGTGCGTTTCATAAAGAAAATACGAGCTCCCCCGATTTGTGGATGTCAGGTGGTAGGCCTCACCAAGCCTCCCTGGAGTTGAGTTCCATATTGCTTTCAGTTTCCACTGAGGTGGTTATCTGGTAACAGATAGTAAGCCTCTCTAGGCCTCTCTGTAGATGAACTCCCACATATTGTGGTTATCAGGTAGCAGGCTTCACAGGCCTCTCTGAATGTGAGCTCCCACATACTGTGGTTGTCAGGTAACCTTTCAGTACACACGCTTGCCTGTGTACTTTCTCAAATCCACGTAAAGTGGTAAGTGTGCACGCAAGACTCTGCGCACTTTCTGAAATCCACGTAAAGTGGTAAGTGTGCACGCAAGACTCTGCGCACTTTCTAAAATCCTGTATGGTAAGGGTTACGCGCTCCACTTCGTTCCCTTTCTCGGGATGATTCGCCCCGGTGTTCCTTGGGCTTCATCCAACCGGTGTGTACTTATTGTACACCCCAAGCCCCCTCAACTTGGGGGGGCTGTGTGGGCAATTCTCGGGTAGTTCAGCAGCACCCCCCTTTTCTGAAAGGGTCACCTATGAGCATGCTGCTCGGAGCTCGGAGTCTTCCTCTCTTGGGAGACTGATTCCCGGTTCTTCAGAGCGCTCCAGTACCACATACTGTTTGAGACGCTCTGTGAGAGCAGGCATCCTGCTGAGGCAGGGGCTGAGGCCTCCAATTGCTCTGCTCCCGGGCCATTCTTCTACGAGCTGCTCTGACAGAGTCCCACGAGAACCCCTCCTTAGAACAGTATTTTAAATCCATGTTATGGTAAGTGTGCACGGGAGTCTTTGCGCACTTTCTAAAATCCACATTGTGGTAAGTTCGCACGCTAGTCTCTGCGTTCTTTCTAAAATCCCTAGATGGTAAGGGCTTCGCGCTGCTGCTTCGTGCCCTTTTCTTGAGTTGGTTTAAGCCCCGTTCATCTTGGGCACCACTCCACCTAGGTATCCTCGGATACCTATCTAGAACAGGGCGCCGCTACTAGAGTGCTGTAGGGACAGCCCTTTCGGCAGGTTTTTGCGAAGGCTAGCAGTAGCCCCTGTGTGACAGGCAAAGACTTGGTAGAGGAAAGTGCCAGGCTCTTAGCCGTATCCCTTTAAAGGAATCTCCGTGATTCCAAGCCTTTAGCTCTACCCCGGGCCAAGGCCCTACAGGATAAGTTGGGTATGTAGCTTAGGCCTTTGGCCGTAAGGGATAATGTCATAAGGCAGCCGTCAGACCGTCCCAGGGGCGACTCCCGGTGAAGAGAAAAGCGGTAGAGTTGGTACTTAGTGTTTGCCATGATTCTGGTCTGCACTCCCCTCAGCATGGCGGCGTGGGTATACTGTTCCCCATAGTGTCCCCTCAGAGGACGCAGTTCGAAGTTCCCTTGAAAGGGAACGTCTCAGGTTACGAATGTAACCATGGTTCCCTGAGAGGGAACGAGACACTGCGTCCTCTAGCTCCCTGCCATGCTTCGGACGCAAGCTTCACGAAGAAGATAGTGACGGGTCCTACGGGCGCGTATTTATAGTCGCGCTGGTAGTGACGTCAGAGGCTGTCGCCGGCCAACACGTTGGCGTTTTTCAAAGTATGCTTCAGACACGGGTCACGACGAGGTGTTCCCCCCCATAGTGTCCCCTCAGAGGACGCAGTGTCTCGTTCCCTCTCAGGGAACCATGGTTACATTCGTAACCTGAGACGATTTGCAGCAGTACACAGCCATAGGCGAGACGGCTCGTTCGCTCATTGGCTTGTTCTGCGGCAACTGCACAGCCTATCGAGCGCAGGCTGATGCAATATCAGACCAATAAGGGCGCTTCGCGCCCTTCTTGCCACTTCCCGCCGAAACGGGTGTGGCCCAACCTATAAAAGGAGCTCGAAAAGGCTGACTCACCTGATTTATTTCATCGCCGAATCGAACCAGAGTGAATCGTACGCACGGCAGAGAACGCAGTACTCGTTCGCTCTTCTAGAGAGAACCGAGGTTACGTTTAGTAACCGAGTACGTTCTCTTACGAGAGCTCTCTCGTACTGCGTCTTAGCTAAGACGCTACGGGAACCCAATGTAAAACGCCGTGCGCGCAGGGATCACACACCAATAAACCTGAAGCAATGCCCAGGATTTACAGTGCACAGTCACCTGAGGGACTCACAGAGAGTCCAGGACAGAAAAGGGAAAAAGCCCTCCGTCCTATATCTAGCAGCATCCGTAGATGCGGCAACATTGTAATAGTCACCTATTTCTGCCTTTATGTACAGCTTTTTGAGGTGATGATAAACATGCTTTGTTGTATTGTTTTTTTTTTTTCTTCACATGGAAAAAGCTAACTGTTGTATCAGATGCCTGTGGTGTAATCACGGACTATTATATGGACTTTTATTTGTTTTGTTTTGTCCTCGCGTCATTGTTATGTCACGCAATATGGTTTTAAGGAGAAGTGGAAGTGACGTCAAGGGGACTCTGGAGTTCAAACGGGGAAAGCGGTCTGTGTTTAGCGGGCTCTGTGTAATAGTTGCAGGAAGAATTCCTCAAAGGGACTAATACCCTATTTTTGTGGATTACGTGACAATTGTTTTCTGGACTACTACATCTTCCCATCGGCTAAACAGACTGAGGCGAGATTGCGTAAGTCCACGGGGATATATTGACTGCGGCTTCTCGCCACGCTTCGCCTTACATTTTTGTTTGGTGTCTTTTTCTTCTCGCGGAGTACATTGTCGTTCCGTACGGACAATTTATGTTGCTTGAATGAACTTTCGGTCTGCTGGCCAGGACCTTGGGACATTGGGGTGTTGAGGGTTAAATGTGTATGGGTAATTTGAGAATGTTTGCTGTGTTGGAGTGCGGCCGTGCCTCCAGCTGTGAAATAAGCGCATATTGCTGCCCGTCTGGGTATCATAATGTAATATATCTCTCAATACACTTGGTTGAACTTGTGTTTCATTGTTTTTTCGTTAATATATAATTAATTCAAGTCTACATACATGTCAATTGTATTCTGTATATTTTTTCTTTAGTGGTTATTTAACGAAAGTAAGCTGTTACTGGCTTTATTCATATCAGTAGGTAGCAGATCCGCCCGTTACCTTATGTTTTGCGTGCAGTACTTTTTCCTTGCTTTGTTAGTGTAAGGGAAATTGTTACAGAGTGGTGGCCAGTATGGGGATCTTGGATGATTTTGTTTTTGGTATTGTTGTGAATGTATACCCGTTTTTTCCTACTGTAAAATATTGCTAAGTTGTCTACTCTGGGTTTTCATTACAAATACTTTTGATACATGCTGCGGGGAAAGGGGAGAATAATGATAGCAAAGAAACATACACAGATTTTTGAGATTTTTTTATTTGCTGTTGAGTTAAACGCGTAGGCAGTGTAAAAAGGAGAAATAGCCTATATAGTAGCTTACTAAGGTTACCTCAGTCAATATATATATATGTATTTTTACACAGTCTTTGCACATTCACTCAAGGCACGTTAATTACTTTGCATTATTGCTACATTGCATTATGTACACACCCTTGTTGACTTAATTATTCACGCCATTAATGGCTGCCCCAAGCCAGCAGGGGACTAATGTGGTAAATTATGGGCCCCAAGATGATGCCGCCTCTCTTATAGACTGGGATCCAGAACCCATCCCTTCTGAGAAAGTTGACCCATATCGCCACGTTACCACTAGACACAACCAAAGTGGTGTCACAGAAATAACCACCTTGTTGGATTCTCTGTATTTAGATCCACCGGCAGAAGAACAACCACCGCTGGATGAGGATGAGGATGCTGAAGGAGTCTCGATGGGGGAACAAATCCAGGAACTTCAGTTTAAGATGGAGACTTTGGAAAACCGTCTCAAAGACTCAAACGACAGCACACTCAACAGGGAGGAGGGTCTCAGAGCATCTATTGAGTCAATGCTTAAGGAGGCTAAAGAGTATGTTGACATTAAATTGCAGAGATTTGATCAGGTGTTGGTGGACTGCTTAAAGCGAAGAGATAAGCAGTGGGGTGAAGAACTGGAAAAGACTCGCAATAAATATCGTTCCTCTTGGAGGCCAGCTAGTTTCTCCACACCTGCTGGGTTATCATCTGCTAATCGGCATATGTCTAAAGGGGATGTCACCCTTTCATCATCTGGTGCAGCTACAAACAAGCCCCCTATTAGAATGGAGTTTCCCCAGTTCGGGGAGTCGAGGGAGTCTACGGATGTTACTGATTTCATTGAGCAGTGTGAAAACTTTCTCACCCTCAGACCACTGAGTGACTTTGAGTTCATAGGCACACTCAATGCTGTTCTTAAAGGTCCTGCACGGAGCTGGTGGTTGGCTTCCCGCGGCAAGATTTCCAACTGGGAAGAATTTAAAAGTGCTTTCCTTGAGGCTTTCCTTCCCACTGATTACCAGACAGAGATTGAGGATCAGCTCCGCTCACAGGTGCAGTCACCCTCCCAGTGCATTCGGGATTTTGCCTACGATCATCGGGCACTCTGTCTGAAGTGGAGACCAGATATGGAGGAAGACGAGATTGTGCGGCGCATCCTTAGTGCATGTAATCCAAGGCTGGCCAGTGGTCTGCGGGGTATCGTGGCTACCGTGGAACAGGTGGTCAAGGTGGGGTCGCTTATTGAGAAGGATTGGAGTAACTCTAAGGATTATTGGAGTCGTGTACAACAATCCCACCCTTCAGACCGCTCTTCTAAAAAACCTAGCAAAAAACCTGAACACGGACAAGGCCGGGGTCATAGTGCGGATGTGGCCACCGTTTTCGGTATTCCAACCCTTCTGGTGGTGCCAATAACCATCCGAGGGTCCAGTGGTGATGCTGTCCTTGATTCAGGGTGCACGTACTCCTTAATGAGTAAAACTCTGTGGAACAACATAAAAAAGGCAGGTGAGACATTGAGTGCAAGTGGAATTCCAAGGTTCATTATGGCAAATGGTCAAGAGAGTAAAGCTATGGGGACAACCACCTTACTCCTCTCCCTTCATGATGCTCATATCACCGTCAGCATACATGTACTCAGTGATGATCAACTTTGCATGCCCTTACTCCTGGGTTTAGATTTCATGTGTGCCAGCCAAATTGTTCTGAAACCCCACCTGAGGAAATATGTGATGCCAGGCGGCAAAGAGTATCGGTTCTTGCCTAAGGGTCGTGAGGCCCTGTGGTGGAGACATGCAGAGCCTACAGTTAATTTTTACATGGCAGTGATGGATGAGGTCGGTAACAAACTTTCTCCAGTTCCGCTGTTTGACGCACAGCCTGAGCTGGTTAGACCACTGCTGCAGAAGTGGCCTACAGTTTGGACAGATTCCACCGGTGCCACCGACGTCATAAAACATAAGATCTTGACTACCGACGAGCTGCCAACACGGAGGAGAGCTTATAGAGTGTCACCACAAAAGCAAGCGGTTATTGAGGAACAGATGAAGAAAATGCTAAAAAATGGTGTCATAGAGCCTTCCACTTCTGCTTGGGCCTCCCCAGTGGTTTTGACACCTAAGAAGGACGGAACGCTCCGTTTCTGTGTGGACTTCAGAGGAGTTAATGCCAAAACACACCATGATGCTTACCCAATGCCACTGATTCATGAGATCTTAGAGTCCATGCACGGAGCACAATATTTTAGCTCGCTTGACCTTCAGAGTGGGTACTGGCAGGTGGCCATGGATGAGGAAAGCAAACAAAAAACAGCTATGATCACACACCTAGGCCTATTCCAATTTAAGGTCATGCCTTTCGGGCTGAGAAATGCTGGTGCCACCTTTCAACGTTTGATGGAGAATGTTCTGGGGGAGTTGAAGGGCCGAACCTGTTTCGTCTACATAGATGACATTATTGTCTTCTCCAAGACTCAGGAGCAGCACCTGGGTGACTTAGAGGCAGTGTTTAAAAAACTTCATCAGGCCCGCCTAACTCTGAATGTTGCTAAATGCCACCTCATGCAAACTCAACTTACCTTCCTAGGACATGTGGTCTCAGGTAAAGGCGTGGAGATGGAAACGGCAAAGGTGGAGGCCATTACAGCTTATCCAGCCCCAACAGATCTGAAAAGTCTCCAGAGATTCCTGGGGTTGGTGGGCTGGTACCATAAATTCATTCCTCGGCTGTCAGACATTGTGTCTCCTCTTAATAACCTCAAGAAAAAAGGAGTAAAGTGGGAGTGGAATGAGCAGTGCCAGATTGCTTTTGAACGTCTTAAAGGGTTGCTGCAGTCCCCACCAGTGCTGGCTCAGCCAGAGCCACAGTCTGGTTTTCAGGTGCACAGTGACTCCAGTGATGTGGGTTTGGGGGCTGTTTTGATGCAGACAATCGAGGGTGAAGACAGAGCCATTGCATTTGCCTCAAGAGCCCTCCAGGGCGCTGAGCTGAGATACTCCACTTCAGAAAAAGAGTGCTTGGCTGTTGTATGGGCGGTGGAAAAGTGGCGTCATTACCTTGAAGGAGAGGCATTTGAAGTGTATACAGACCACAGCGCACTGGCCTGGGCATTCAACTGTCCCAAGACGTCATCATGGCTTACAAGATGGACTTTGCGTCTACAGGCATTCACCTTCCGTGTGCACTATAAAAAAGGCTGCTGTAATGTAGTGCCTGATGCTCTGTCCCGAGTTCCTCTACCACAGGATGGGAGGGTATGTGTGGCTGTCGCAAAATCTTACTGGTCTGACCTACCCAAGTCGCTTCAGGACATCGGAAAAGCTCAGCAGACAGACCCTTTGTGTCAAGATCTTGCTCACACTATTGGTCAGCACTCACCTGATCGCATCCATTACCAGCTGCAGCAGGGAGTGTTATACCGGGGTGTACCGTCTAAGTATGGTGGCTTTAATTACCAGCTGGTTGTTCCCGCTAACCTAGTTGCGGAGTTTCTGTCTTACTTCCACGACAGTCCGTTGGGAGGTCACCTAGGAAGGATGAAGACCCTCCTGAAGATCCTGGAGGTGGCCTGGTGGCCCACAGTTCGCAAGGATGTTTGGACCCATGTCCGAGTTTGTCATATCTGTCAACAGTACAAGGGTTCAAATGAAAAGCCAGCTGGTTTTCTTCAATCGACCGAAGTCACAGTACCAGGGGAGATGATAGGAGTGGACTTTATGGGGCCATTCCCTCTCAGTAAAGCCCGGAATTCAGTTTTAATGGTGGTTGTCGACTATTTTAGTAAGTGGGTGGAACTGTTTGCATTGAAGGATGCCAAGACACCGAAGGTCTGCCAGATCTTGAAGAATGACATCTTTACACGCTGGGGGGTACCTGCCTTCCTTGTGTCTGACCGGGGGCCTCAATTCACTAGTCACTTATTATCCAGCCTCTGTGAATCATGGGGTGTTACCCAAAAGCTCGCGACAGCATACCATCCCCAGACAAACCTTACGGAGAGGGTCAACAGGACCCTTAAGACCATGATGGCCTCCTTTGTGGGCGAATATCATCAGGACTGGGATCGGTGGCTGCCCGAATTCCAGTTGGCTATCAACACTGCCGTGCACGAGACCACTGGGGTGTCCCCTGCTGTGCTGGCATTGGGGCGCAGCCTTAAAGGCCCGTTAGAACGCCTTATTCACAAGTCTCCTGCACCCAATACATCTACATATCACACAGTACACTCACATACATTATTACTGAAGGAGGTCGAACGACATGTGGGAATGGCAAAGGCCAGACAAGCCAGGTACTATAATGCACGACGCAAAGATGTACACTTTGTTGTTGGGGATCTGGTCTGGGTTAGGTCACATCCTCTGTCTAAAGCCTCAGCTAAATTCTCTGCCAAGTTTGCACCCAAATGGTCAGGGCCTGTTAGGGTAGAGAAAAAACTAGGTCCAGTAAACTACCGTGTTCGTTGGCTAACTGATAAACTGAAGGTGGATAACGTAAATGTGGTCGACTTGAAACCATTCTATGGTCCCAATAAGCCGCTGGCTGGGGGGGGGGGGAATGTAATAGTCACCTATTTCTGCCTTTATGTACAGCTTTTTGAGGTGATGATAAACATGCTTTGTTGTATTGTTTTTTTTTTCTTCACATGGAAAAAGCTAACTGTTGTATCAGATGCCTGTGGTGTAATCACGGACTATTATATGGACTTTTATTTGTTTTGTTTTGTCCTTGCGTCATTGTTATGTCACGCAATATGGTTTTAAGGAGAAGTGGAAGTGACGTCAAGGGGACTCTGGAGTTCAAACGGGGAAAGCGGTCTGTGTTTAGCGGGCTCTGTGTAATAGTTGCAGGAAGAATTCCTCAAAGGGACTAATACCCTATTTTTGTGGATTACGTGACAATTGTTTTCTGGACTACTACATCTTCCCATCGGCTAAACAGACTGAGGCGAGATTGCGTAAGTCCACGGGGATATATTGACTGCGGCTTCTCGCCACGCTTCGCCTTACATTTTTGTTTGGTGTCTTTTTCTTCTCGTGGAGTACATTGTCGTTCCGTACGGACAATTTATGTTGCTTGAATGAACTTTCGGTCTGCTGGCCAGGACCTTGGGACATTGGGGTGTTGAGGGTTAAATGTGTATGGGTAATTTGAGAATGTTTGTTTGCTGTGTTGGAGTGCGGCCGTGCCTCCAGCTGTGAAATAAGCGCATATTGCTGCCCGTCTGGGTATCATAATGTAATATATCTCTCAATACACTTGGTTGAACTTGTGTTTCATTGTTTTTTCGTTAATATATAATTAATTCAAGTCTACATACATGTCAATTGTATTCTGTATATTTTTTCTTTAGTGGTTATTTAACGAAAGTAAGCTGTTACTGGCTTTATTCATATCAGTAGGTAGCAGATCCGCCCGTTACCTTATGTTTTGCGTGCAGTACTTTTTCCTTGCTTTGTTAGTGTAAGGGAAATTGTTACAACATGACATCACACAGCCGAGGCAAGGCCTGACCAATGTGGCAATGCGGGTCTTACGCAATACTGCCCATATAACATTCGGCAGCGCATAGCGCTCGTGAACTCAGAATTCCCCTCAGGGCCCTGATTCGACTATACCGACAACAGCCTTGCTTGCAAGGCCGGGACCTCCAGGTTATAGAAACTGATAAATGTAGACGGCGAGGCCCAACCTGCCGCCATACATATATCCTGCAAGGAGATCCCAGTAGACCACGCCCACGACGAGGCGACGCCTCTTGTGGAGTGTGCTCTGACGCCCAACGGGCACTGAAGGCCCCTGGAAGCGTAAGCTAACGCTATGGCGTCAACTATCCATCTGGATAGAGTCAGTCTCGAAACAGCCATTCCCCTGGAACGTCCACCGAACGAGACAAACAGCTGATAAATCATCTGCCGTCAGCGAGCGCGAGCACTGCATGGTCCTCACCCAGACAGGAGACGCAGATGACGTGTCGATCTCCTTCGCTGAGCGGGGCTCTGCACGAGCCGCACGAGGGCATCTTTAAAAAAACGCAGCTCTTTTGTGAATGTGCGTCGCAGGGCGAACACACACACAGGATATAACAGAACAAGGATGTAAAGGATATGGGCGCCGGATAGCGCAGCAGGAACGGCAGTGGAAGGCGGCGATGCCAGCGGCTTCAGGATGGCTCGTCCTGCTGATATGCTCTTCCAGACGGTGCTTGCTTCCTCGTGATCCAGCGATGCATGAGCTTCGCTGAAGAGATGAAAAATCAGGTGAGTCAGCCTTTTCGAGCTCCTTTTATAGGTTGGGCCACACCCGTTTCGGCGGGAAGTGGCAAGAAGGGCGCGAAGCGCCCTTATTGGTCTGGTGTTGCATCAGCCTGCGCTCGATAGGCTGTGCAGTTGCCACAGAACAAGCCAATGAGCGAACGAGCCGTCTCGCCTATGGCTGTGTACTGCTGCAAATGCGCTTTACAAAAATACAAAATTAAGGATAATTTTTTGCTTCAGTATTTCGTGAAAAGAGACTTTTCCCGTAGCGTCTTAGCTAAGACGCAGTACGAGAGAACTCTCGTAAGAGAACACAAAATATCCTTGGGACCGGTAATACTGTGTGAGACACAAGACAGGCAGACAAGCAGTCTATCCATGTGTTTTTATTGCATGGCCCTCTCAGCCTCTGCTTGATAGCCTTGTTAGAGCCTTCAGAAATTAGCAGGCAGCACTAGATCGATGAGGCAGATATACAGAGTAGCAGCATTGAGACTTAGCAGTTGATTCAGTCTGATAAACAAGCCAGGACGCAGATGTCAAGTGTACGGCACTATACTGTGTAAGAGATAAAAAGACAGGATTAGCAAAGAAACATGATCACCTGCTGTCTATATATAAAGTAATGTTAGCGGGTCACCAATAAAACCTCAATGGGGTTCTGCTGCTGCTCGCAGGGATCGTTTCAATCCAGTCACATTCATACACAGCGACACAGGTCACACATACGTATACCATATTCACACTCTGATTATACTTGTGCATGTTTGAATTAAATATTTTAAGAGTTTAATCATTTAAATGATGGATCATAGGCATAACGGCATAACAACTTTGATTACTTGGTTTGTTCAGGTAGTTCATATGGATCAAACCCCCCAAAAATAAAATAAATGAATAAAAATTAGAAATTAGCAACAGATTATAAATATGAATGAGGAATGAAGAGATGTAAAATGTAAAAATCTCAAGTATTGCATATAAACTGGGCTTAAAAAGTCTGAGATCAAATTTTAAAACGTTGGATTCAAAATAATTTATTATATATTGAGGAGACTGAAACCAGATTTAAAAGAATTTAATTGAGAATTCATTCATTCTTAGCTAATCGATAAATTCAGATGTTCAAAATCTAACTATAAAAACATTTAGAAATTAGCAAATAAATGTTATTTGATGAATAAGGAAATCATGTCAAATAATTTATTAGACATGCAGAGAATAAATAAACAAAATATTGACACATAAAATGGGACTAAAGGCTGAAACCTGAAATAACTTGGAAATGAAGGATTTTAGGATTTTGACTATTAAACATAACATAAAATTATGAAGTAATATTTAACACTATTTCTAGGTGACTAATTAATTAGCAAATTTATGGCAGTGATCATGTGAGAACTTGTACCAAAGGTCTGATGTTTTGGATCACTGAAGCTTTGGTTACTGCCGAATCATGCCGGAGAACATGCTCATTAGCTTTTTAAGCAAACTTCTGGAGTTCAAGTTTCATAAATATGTTAAATGTAAACTTGTCACTATGATATTATTATGCTAAAAAAAAAGAAATTAATGGAAAAAATTAAATGCATTAAAAAAAATGTAATAGAAGCATTTCCTTGATGATCTCAGACTTTTGGATGCCACTATATAAGTACTTATACAATCTTTAGAGTTATCAAGCCATGTCACATGTCACATTAGTTCACATGGTTAAAATCTGACACACTATCAGCACCATAAAAACATCTCATCTTCAAGCGCTGGGATGAGTCACCCCCTCTGGTTCCTCTATTTTCCTTCATTACCCTCTCTTCACACGAGGAGACTTCCTCTCAGGCTATTGTGGTCAAGGGCTAAATTAGATAAAAGCGTAAGTTTAATATGAAAGAAAATTTGAGGGAATTAGAGGCTCGCTGAAGACTGGGAGCTCACATAAAGGCCGTCGGCTCAGAGCCATGGAGAATCTCTGGGTGAGTCAGAGAGAGGGAGAGGAAGGCTGAGTGAGACCTGAACCAGATACACAATCATTATCCTACAACAGGACGCACAACAACTGCCAAACACCCCAGGCCTACTGTGCCAGCCACAGTCATGCATGGGAATGAGAACTCTAAATGATAAGAGTTTAGAGAGGCACTAAGCTGAAATGATCCACTAAGGGAGCTATGAAAACCACACAAATGTCATGAATGCTGGAAAAGTATGTGAAGAACATTTGGCATTAATAGCAAGTGTACAGTGACTCCCTCAAGCTGAAAAAACACCTTTGCTGATGTCACGGTTGGTAAACCGTGATCTAAGGGTTTTGCACTTTGTGGGTGAAGTCTGTGTGTTACGTGTCAGCACTGATTAGTTTGTGGGCGTCTCCACTAATTGTCATCAGCAACAGCTGTCACTCATTACTCATCCCTATATATTGGCTTGTCTAGCGTCTTGTGTTTGTGAGAGTGTTGTTTCATGTTTATGACCTGTGCTTTGCTTTCTTGTGTGTCTGTGTTGGATGTCCGTGTCTCCCCGGAACCCCGTCCACTCTATGCAACCCACCACCAAGCAACACCACTTACCTTCGACCTTGTGTCTCAGTAGTGTCTTGTATCATTGTCTCCATTAAATTGTGTTAACCTTCCACTTGCTTCCTGCCACTCCTTCACCCAGTCGTTACAGCTGATCACGAGCATGTGTTGTGTTTTGGATGGTGCTGATTTCCCCTCCAAGCTACATATACAGCAAGACCTCCTTGGTCAACCAGCTTTACTAGAAAGATAATAAGCTTCATAATCTAAGTTTAGCTCTGAATAATATGGTTCTGTGACTCCACCTACTAAACCACTATAAACCATCAAAAAAATCTGCAATGATTTGCACTGGTCCTTTTTTAGGAGGGTCCTGATTTACAATCAAAACACATCACGGACATGAAAAAGAAACGTAGCCTGTTAATTATTAGGCCTGTGGAAGCATGTTTCTACCTCAATGCAAAAATTCCATACAGGTTAAAAACACAAGCCTATTGTTAAAAGACATCATCTCGACAGTACACTTCCCGATTCTTGGTCCTGTTTAAGCAGATTCTGGATATTGCCTCATTCATTTCATGCAGTGTGTTTTCTTCTTCAACCTATGAAAGCTTAGCACTATAGTGAGGGGGTTAAGTGTTAGCGCACCTGAGGGCTGTGTTTGTCACTTTCACCTTCCTGTTTTCCTCAAGGGCCCACTGTACCTGCTGTACTGCCCTCACTGCCAAAACAGAGTCAGAGAGGCGAAGATGGATTGTGTAAGCATGTGTGTGCATCCATGTGTGCATACATGGGTGTTTGAATGTGTGTGTGTGTGTATTTGCCTTGACACCACAAGAGACACTACAGGGGCCAGTCTGGTGCTGAATCTGATGCTGGTGTGATAACCTGCAGCTCTACACTGTGTCCTTGAGCCTTAAGCTCTCGGCCAGATGATACCACTGCCGGGCAAATGAGACGGCCCATAAAGTAAGAGCTCTGTAAGTCACATTGCATCATACTGTCAGCTGGGAACATCAATAATCTCTAATAGATGCGCTGTCAGGAGATTGATGGGAGGATGGAAGGCCAGTAGGAAGGAGGGAACAAGAGCTCTAAAGGAACATGCAGATGTGCCAGAAGGTCATTCAGATGAAGAACTACCAATGCTGAGATAATAAACCAGACAAGGAATGCTTAACAACACAGATAGAAGCATTTCAGGTTACATAATTTATATATTTATAATTATTCATGTGGTAAAAATTAATTGATCGAACACTGGATTTCTATACATTTTGCATCAAGACCGCATCACCATCACCAGAGGGCATCAAATTTGAGTCGTACATGTGTACATAATATATATGCATAGACACACAAACACACACACACACACACACACACACACACATACATATATATACATATAACTTATGCAAAGTACTGTACGTACTGTTTTGATTGCAACATACACAATGTTTCATGTTGCGGTTCTTGTGTCATGTTAACAGTGACTTCTCTGATTGGTGGATCCAAGAATTATGGTTGTTCTTCTCTTCGAATTCTGAAATGAAACCTTTAAAGGCATTGTTCACCCAAAAATGAAAGGCTGCAGCGGCAACGGCGGCACAAACTACAGATGTAGTTGATGCAGTTTCCCTGTGCTGTACACAAAACTTGGTATAAACCAGTCAGTAATACTTTACAATAAGGTTCCAATTTTTCAAATCGTCATATCATCAGCCCGTGAGATCGACGATACACGATATAATCGTGCATGGGTAGAGCAAGAGAGAGACTCTTTGTTCTTGTCATAACATAACTATTCTGTGTTCTAAACCGCGCAAGTGCGCGAGAGAGAGAGCCTATGGAATCAACAATAATCGAAAAAATATACTTTCAAACATACTGATAAACGTTAAATATAAAAATAGTGTATTTAGCTAACTCATATATAGTCAGACGCAACTGTCATATCGCACGTCCTGTGACAAATTTGCTGCATCTGCACACGGAAGTTATCAGTCTAAATGTCAACGGTGAAAATCAATAGTAGATTTCATTTAAAGTCCAAGAGTTTAACACTAATATTGGACATAAACGAACACGTTAAATATAAAGTATTCAAAACAGGTAAGTTAATATATTTGGAGTAAAGTTCAATTAAACTGATGCATTAAGCCTGTGTTATATTTTCCGCATGAGCGATCCGGATGCGCACACAGACAGCGCGGATGCGGACTTCTTCCATTTATACTTCCGAAAAGCGTATGCTGATGGTCCGCTCTGCAACAAACATGTGAACAAACAATTGCCCAGAATTATTGCACATATTGCATTCTGTTATTGACGGATTGCACAATGTGTTTCCTCACACTGCCTGCACATGTGCAGTTGTGCTTATGAAGCCTACGGTCATAAAAAATGGGAGCACGCGGTTGTCCACTCAGAGCCTCCAATTGAAAAAAGTTTGATGTAAGACGACAACAGGGGACAAGCTTTTTCACTGGAGGAAGAATTATTATGGATTATGGACTCCATATTTTGTATTTTGGCCAGAAGCGATGGTTTACAGTTAAAACGCCTTAATGATAGATTTGTTTCTTACAAACACACAGCTCTGGATGAACTCTTCCTTTAACATACAGAATGTTACTTCTAAAGTGTTACCAACCAGTCTGGACTAGCATGGTTTTCATACTGGTCTAAACTGGTCTTATCAGCAGCAACTTCCACACGTTTTTACATTTCGAATGGCAACATTATTGTCAACCTATAATTTCTCTCCAATTTCAGGAGGAACTGTTAATTAGGATTAGGATTAGGGACACGATGAGGATCATAGATTTACTTGACAACAATATTGTTCTATAGGACCAAAAAATATCAAGGAGCATTTCCTACAAAATCTTGGTCATCCTACTTTAGTATGGCTGATATTTAAGGGGTTTTACTGTATATTTAATAATAACATACAAAAAAGCAGTAAATATCATACACAGACCTCAGAACATCACACCACAAGTAAACAAAGAGGACATCATTACAGGAAGTGCAGGTAAATTCATCATCAGAGCCCAAGACACGCATGACTGCGCCCTTCATGTCTCCCACCAGACCTGCTTATTGCTCGTAATCAACTACTACTGTCAGGTTGTGCTCTTGTTATTGTAGTTGCGGTCCATAAACACACAGGCATATCGAGAAGACAACGGCACTCGTGCTGGCAATATTACAGCTCTTTCCCCTCTCTCTCTGCACTCCACTGAGGCACTGGACTGGAAAAACCACACCATGCTGGCATAAATACTTCATCACTGATTCAATTTTAAACCGTGGATGGAAGGAAAGGAAAAAGATTGCTCCATGAACTTCACTTTCTCTCCATTAGTGATTGCTTTCTTCATAGTTTTCTACTCTGCATCTCCTTCTCTCTCTTTCTCATATGTACACACATGCATAAATGCTGAGTTTGGTAATGGGTAACACAAACACTTACACACCAGATATCGACATATACACACACATACACACACAAGACATTTCCAGAATTTGATAATGGAACAACAAAAGGATGGGGTGAATTTAAGCCACTCTATCTCACTGAGGTCATAAATAGCCAGCGGGAATATTATGTTCATTCTCTGTAGGAGACGAGAGACACAATTGAAAATCCACAACTTGTAAATTTGAAAAACGAGAGTGTCACAAAAAAAAGGAAGGTCATTCGGTTTATGACAAGATTTGAGCTGCAAAGAAAAGGAAGGTCAAGTCCTAACTAATGTATCTAGACAGGCCTGCAGGGATTTGTGTAATTCTGCAAGACATGTGACATTAATCTGAGAATATGAGAAAGAAATTGATAATTTGTGTAGATTAGGACCTTTGGAGATGTTACTAAGGGATAGCATTACAGGCAACCGGGGTAAATTCCACATATCCAAGGCTCAGGTTGTAAACTCGTAAGTCTATAACTACATCAGTGAATAAATCCATGTATATGAGCATGCAGTACATATTTAGAATACATACTGTATTCATCAAGTATGACAACTTCACACATTTTAAATTCATACTACTTATATTATGCACTTGAATTATATTATACTTTAATTAAATTATACTTGCGTCATGTTAAAATACTTTTAAATATAGATACACTAAGTTAGAGGTCAGTAAGATGTTTTAATGCTTTTGAAAAAAGTCTCTTATGATCACCAAGGCTGCATTTATTTGATCAAATATACAGTAAAACAATAATATGATAAAAATATTATAATTTAAAAACTTTCTATGTTAATATATTAAAAAACTTTCTAATATGCTGATTTGGAGATCAAGAGAGTGTTTTTCTTATTATTAAAAAAGATTTTTTGAATAGATAGTTCAAAAGAACTGCATTTATTTGAAATAGACTAAATTTATAAAATTTACTGACCCCACATTTTTTTAAAGTAGTGTAATTATAAACTACATTATATAGTTATGAAGTTACAACATAGTTCTGAAATGTATATAATGTGTATAATTGAGTGTTGAATACTAGGTAGTTAAACTACACACTATGAAAAGGCTAAAGCAGTATCACATTTTTTATAGAAAAATACTGCAAATGTAAAAGTTACTGAAAAAGTACTTAAAGTAACTTGTCTCCTAATGTGAGCGGAGAGCCGTCAATTATGCAAATGATTCAAGTAAACTAATAAAGAAAGTCATTCATTGCAGCTTTTACTGAAACTAATTTTTATTCATTACTCCTTTATAATTATAAAATTATTGCTGAGACAACTGGGAGTGCTAAGAAAATGTGAATCACTCTCAGCATTAACCTTTCAATATCAAGACCCGTATCATGAGCATGATCGACACAATTCTTTTGAAAGCTTAAGTGTCATCTGTTACATCACAAAAAAAAAAAAATGTTTGCATAAGCCAATACATACATGCATGCATAAGGGGCAAGAAGGACACAACATCTCATCTGTCAATAGCACTGCTACAAAGCCTATATGCTTAGTATGCATGCGTGTAAGAGAGCAGCACGTGTAGGGAACACATCTCATACTGTCTTCCTCTCTGTCGTCCCTGCAAGGACAATATCAGTAAGCTATTTCATCTTTGTCGTCCATAAGGAACCATATGTGAGCAGTGTTATATAGACCAGCGGCCATCACATATATCCAGAACCTGTGACAATTTAATCAAGGTTTCGTGTTATCATGGCTTATGGGCTCCTTGCCAAATGTAAGACAAGTGTAAGACAAAGCACTTTGAGACTAATGGATGCTGATCTCTCATGCGCAAGGGACATCGATATTTATGTGCATTATGACTGGAATTGGGTCCAGCAAGATCATGGAAATGTCACACAAGAAATAACTGTGTGCATGCTATAAAAAAGAAAAGAAAAGAAAGAGCTTTTGCAGTCAAATTCATATAAAATCACTTTGCAGTCGCTTCTTGTGTTATACAGTTCAAATGGTGGTTATGTGTTCTCATCAGCCACAATCCATTTCACTCTTATTCCTCATGATATAACAACCCAGGGAGACATTTATGACATTCACCTGCCATTTGGCCCTGGAGGCAGAAAAAATGTCACACTCAGATTTATAGAAAAGATCCTTCCAAGCTGCTGATGGATCAACACAGGCTAGACAACCTTATCTACAGATCTCTTTAAAGTTAATCACACTGCACATTTTTCATTTCATTCATACGTACAAGATTGCGGAAGACTCATGCGAATTTCTCAGCATTTCCAAGTTTGGTGAATTCTGTCCTACAAATTCATATTACGTGAATAGAATAGAAAATCGGCTTGGCCTCTTAGCTGAATTAAGGATTGGAGTGTTGCAGTAAAGTGAAGATCACATATTTGCACATTTTGTATGTATTTTATGTATAATTATACTTTTTAAAAAAGATGTAGAGAGCATGACGTCACATTATGACTGTTGCAGTTTCTGAGTTATGTTGAACCCACAAGAATAATGGAGCAAGTGTAGCCAACTGAATGCCAAGTAAACATTGTATGCAACTTAATGCCATGTAAATTTAGTAGTTTTGTAAATGCATTATCAAATCCCTGCATTTAAATCAATGAGGGTGCATACTCGGAGTTGTATGCACTGTAAATATGTGTAGTTATCATGCTTGATCAATGTAGTATGTACACTGTCATCTATTTATTATGTGTACTACGAAGATTTAGTTTGACTGAATTCAGTGTGCAGAAATAACAAAGCTGAGCCTTGGAAATATAATAAATAAAATAAATAGAACAAGTTCATAATAAACAGAAATACATGTAACACTGATCCCAAAAGGCCTCATATAACTTAATGTAAAGAAAGACTAAAGGAAGTGGATGGCAGAAAGAATACTACCCCTCAGCCCCATATATGTAATTATATATCTTGGTTCCTGCTTACTGTGTAAAAGGAGACAGTAATGAACACATTAATCAAATCTTTATCAGCCGGAAATGTTCAAATATCAAAGGTGAAACATGTTCTTTTGTCTAATTATGCAAAGCAATGTCAGCTTAACAAAACAAAACCATAACCATATCACAACACTTTTCACTATTTTATATCGCTGTGCATGCTAGCATTCAAAGAATGAAAAATAGCCATCTACATTATTCCATGTCTTTTCACTTCATATTTTTATTGTGAAATACTACACCTACTTCAACAAAACCTGCAAAGCAAAGAAATAAACTGCAGTAATCAGAACATTTATTATACAGTAGTAAAAACTTCATTCAAGGAAAGATGCAAATGAGACATTTTGATTTAATCTTATCAAACTTTGTGCATTTACATTTGTGCACATGGGACTGGTACTGTAGGTTTGAGAAAAAGTTCATTATACAACAAGCAAAAATTAATAAATACAATCTAGCAGTCCTAATTATTGAAAAATTTTACACTTTAGATGTCAAAAGGGAAAATGTGATATACAACCATTTTAAGTCAGGACAAAGAATGACTCAGCTCTGGCTTTAATATTTAATTTTTGAGGAGATCTCTTTCAAAGCAATTATGGCTGCAGCAAAAATATTATAGTAGTTTCAAGGACCACAAACCGTTTGTGTGCCTTGACTAATCATATGAGAATACAAATGAACATTTGCCTGTATTCTAACTTTTAAAGGGTCGTGAAACACGAAAACATTGCAGAGTGCATATTACCAATATATCTTTATGAAAGATAATGATAAAAATTTTATTTCACTGGATCTGAAATCAATGAACAGCAACATATTTATGACAGATTATTTTTCTACAGTAACGGAAATTGCATACATTCATCTGATATTTTTCACAAAATTGTACTAATATAACCATTTTAATACAGCTCAAGTGGAAATGTAACAAGTCAGGGCTAATGACATAGTCAATGTCACCAAATGAACTGGATTTCTCTGTCCTGACTTCTAAAACACAAGAAGACGGCTGGAAAAATTCAATTGCACACAGGAATATGGGTGTTTGTCAGGGGGTATTTCATGTTTTGCTGTCCAGGCAGGCATCCAGAGACATTTAAAGTCTTTATCAGCAACAGATATTAAAAAGTTTAGCAGCGTGGCTTTAATGGCAGATGTGGTCTTATCCTGTTACGACCACAGCAGGTACTTAATTATAATGCACTTGGGCTAACCCTGATCTCTGACATAATGCTGCTATATTTCACCTGTCACTCCCAATCTCAGTGGACCTCTCTCTCTCCTAGTCTCCTGCATCTAGTGGTGCAAACATGGCATTACAAAAGCATCTCCCCATAGATCACAACTGAACCTTCCAGAATCCTGGCTAACACATCCCTTCAAGTTGGCAAGATCACACACAGATTGGTAGCGACTCAGGCACAGAATAAATATAGCCTGTGACTGAAGGTACTTACTGATATGTGTGACTTCACCTTCTCCTATTATGTAACAAGACAAATGGATGCTCTCTGCTGTATGGGAATCTGGGCCAGGCCTTGTGTAAGCCATATGGATGTGAAGCATAAGATCTTACACACACAACAAGATCAGCTTAGAGACATGAAAGTACAGTGGTGCAATTAATACTGTGTTGTACACAGCAGCACTACTTCAGATACCATCTTTTATAAGTAAAAATTATACAAAGCAACAATGCAGCTAGTAAATATTATATGTGACGGTCAGGCATGGTTAGGTCTTTAACTGTGTGGTGTTGGGCAGTTTACAGTCTCCTTTTGTCTTTGAAGGTATCAGTGCCCGTAATCCAGATTGGCAGCACCTGCGCTAGAGCCAGAATGGGAACACCTGCGCTAGACTCTGTGGGAAGGATAAATACTCCGGCTCTTTGGATTTCGTGCAGGCTCTGATTCGGTTCCACTCCTGCTAGCAGCAGCACCACACTTTTGTTTTGTTATATTTTGTTTTGTTACCGCTTCTCAACACCAAAACGTTACTCTAGCCATTCATCCACATTTACACCACTGATGCTACTGACTAACACACTCTATATTGTTAATTGTTAGTTTGTTGTTTAAGTTGTTATAATAAATGTTTATTTTTGCCAATTCTTCGTGTCCTCTTTGCTTTGGTCATGGCCTTCGAGTCGGGTTATGACAAATTGGGGGCTCGTCCGTACGTGATTTTTTTTTTCCGTTGGTACCACGATTATTTGGTGCGGGACTGGTAAACTTTTGTTTGGATTAACAGGAAGGACACGCACTTGAAGATAACTTTGTAGGTAAGCTACATGCTAGTTGTGTGTACTGTCTTTTACCTGAAGTTTGGCTTTAATAAGCACTTGTTGTTTGCCAGTGGTTCGTACGGTGATCAGCTGATTCAGTTGACGTTTTCCATTTTGCTTGTGTGTAATTTTGTGGGGTGGTGCGGAGTTTTCCCTGGTAGGTTGTAGCAACGTTCCCCTTTGGGTTCGTTGAGCTGTTTGGGGGTAGTGTTGTGGTGAACGTGGCAAAAGCTTTGCTTGGGAGCATGTCCGTGGTTTCAGGGGAGTTGCTGGTTCACCAGTCGCTTTACTGATCCAGCAGTCTCTAGTGCGTAAATACCCACCACAACTAACCACATGAAGACTAGGGGGGAGCTTAGTTAATTATGTTGGTTTTAGATAGCGGGGGAACTCCGAACCATGTTTGGAATTAGTCCTCTTGGGCACACAGTTGAACGTCGAGTGTCTATCTGGTCTCGAAGTGAGGTGTTTTTTTTTTTTTTTGCGTAGGCTATTTAACATGTCTGAAGTCTAAGCATTTATTACTGCTCCATCTCAGGAATCCCTGGATAAGTGCACAAAAGAGCAGTTGCTCCAGATTGCTGAGCATTATTCAGTTGAGATTGTTGGAGACAAACGTGTCAAAGAAACAATTAAATCTGCTATTAAATCTAAGTTACTGGTAGCTGGAATTATGTTGGAACCTAAAGCAGATTTTTCTCTGAGCCCAACAACACATGGTTTAACTTTTGAGCAGCAGAAAGAGATGTTGCTGTTGCGGTTGGACTATGAGAAAGTAAAACATGAATTGGATGTTAAAAAGCAGCTGGAAGTGGAGAGAATTCGCCAGAGCATAGAGAAAGCAAAAATAGATTTAGAAGGAGATCGGTTGTCAATGATCAGAGATGGTTTATTGTCAAGTGACGCTTATGACAGGCAGCAGTCTAGATCATCTGACCGTTTTGATATAAGTAACTTGCGCTTGATGCCACAATTTAATGAAAAAGATCCAGATAAATTTTTTCTGTTGTTTGACCGTCTGGCTAAGGGCAGGAACTGGCCTGAAGGTGATTGTGCTCTGATGCTTCAGTGTGTGCTTTCTGGGAAAGCACAAGAGGCGTATGCGTCGTTAAGTCCTGAAGATAGCTCTAGCTATGATAAAATAAAATCAGCTGTTCTTAGAGCTTATGAGCTTGTACCAGAAGCATATCGCCAGCGGTTTAGGTCTTGGGAAAAAGAGAGTGGCCAGACATATGCCGAGTTTGCCAGAGATCTTTCAATTCACTTTAAGCGGTGGTTGACTGCACTGGAAGTCACCACCTTTGATGATCTGTGCAACCTGGTAATATTGGAGCAGTTTAAGAATAATCTGCCAGAACGTGTTATCTTACTTCGTAGTATATCTTACTTCATAAGAGCAGTTTCAGGGAGCGTTATGGAGCTTCTGATTTTGGTGCACAACGTGGTGGTTTTGATGCGCCTTCTGATATGGTGCGTTCAAGGAAAATCGGTCATATGAAACCTGATGGTAAAACAAGTCGTATAGTTGATGATAATGATGTTTGTAACTATTTTCATGAACAGGGTCATTGCTGTTGCTGTATTAAAGGCTAAGACAAAGGTAATGAAAACTAATATTAGACCTGTAGCATTTGCGGCAACGGTAAAAACTGACTTGGTTGATGAGGTGTGTTCAGCACCCATTTGTGAAGTGGATGTTTTGGCAGCTTATGCTCCTTTCATTTGAGATGGGTCTGTATCACTGGTAGGCAGTGATGTGAAAGTCCCATTAAAGATCTTGAGGGATACGGGGGCCTATAACTCCTACATTGTGAGCTCTGTGTTGCCTTTTTCAGGGGACACAGATACTGGTAACTCTGTTCTCAGTCGTGGAATGGGATTGAGTGTGTTTCCAGCACCTTTGCACAGGATGGTTCTAGACTGTGAGCTGGTTCAGGGTGAGGTTGATGTGGGTGTATTATTGGCATTGCCTATTGCTGCCCTAGTCTAAACGTAGCGAATTGGCTGAGTTGGTACACAAGTTTTCATGTCTGTTTGGCGACATCCCTTCACGTACTAGTTTGATTGAACATGACATAGATGTTGGAGATGCTCAGCCGATTAAACAGCATTTTTATCGTGTGGCACAAGCTAAACAGAGTTATTTGGATGCTGAGGTGAATTACATGCTCCAAAATAATATTGCTGTTCCTTCTGCATGCAGTTGGGCCTCCCCTTGTATTTTGGTGTCAAAACATGACGGTTCACCAAGATTTTGTTCTGATTTTAGGAAAGTAAATGCTGTCACAATCAGACTCTTTTCCGATTCCACGCATGGATGATTGCATAGATCAGGTGGGATCTTCCAAATTCGTTAGCAAATTTGATTTGCTTAAAGGTTATTGGCAGGTGGCTTTGTCAAAGCGTGCACAGGAAGTTTCTGCGTTTACTACACCTTCGGGTTTGTTTTCATACAAGGTGATGCCATTTGGGTTAAAGAATGCCCCCGCAACATTTCAGCGGTTGATGAATCATGTAGTATCTGGTTTGACAGGCTGTTCTGTTTATCTTGATGATGTGGTCATTTATAGTGACACCTGGTACTCGCATCTTCAGCGCATTCGTTTTTTGTTTGAGCGTTTGGTGGAAGCACACCTTACCATCAATTTGGCTAAATGTAGCTTTGCCATGGCTACAGTTACATATCTTGGCCATGTGGTAGGTCAGGGCCGTGTGGCTCCAGTCCAGGCCAAAGTCGTGGCAATAGCAGAATATCCACAACCCACCACAAAAAAGGAACTTCAGAGGTTCCTGGGTTTAGTGGGTTATTATAGAGGTTTTTGCGAAAACTTCTCCACTGTGGTTTTTACCCTCACCGAACTGCTCAAGACCAAGATGAAATTTGAATGGTCGGCTTGTTGTTAACAAGCCTTTGATAATGTGAAAATGTTGTTTAGTTCTGCTCCCATCCTAGCAGCTCCTTGTTTTGATCGAGCTTTTATGCTTCAAGTGGATGCCAGTCAGGTGGGAGCAGGTGCCGTTTTGCTCCAGCGGGATGATCAGGGTTTGGTGAGGCCAGTCAGTTTTTTCTCTAAAAAGTTTAACAGTTACCAAAGTAACTATTCTGTAATTGAGAAGGAGGCGTTGTCACTTATTTGGGCCTTACAACATTTTGAGGTCTATGTAGCAGCAGGAGAGGCAATTGTGGTTTCTACTGACCACAATCCGCTAACTTTTTTGCGGTCACTCAGATGTCCTAACCAGAGATTGACTCGTTGGTCATTGTTTCTCCAGGCTTATAACCTGGATATTAGATACATAAAGGGGTCAGAGAATATTATTGCAGATGCGCTTTCTCGTTATCCTCTGCATTGATGGGGATTAGTATGAGCTCCAAAGTTGATGTCTCTTGTACTGTCCTAAATATGTTTCTTCTGTATGCATTTCTCTTAATTTGGTTTTCAGGTATCGGGGTTACTGAGGATAAGTGAGGAAGTTTCCAGGTGAAGTGGCTGAGATGGAGGTTATGTATCTTCTTTGTGTCATATTGATGTAATTTAGGTTATTTAGATACATCGAGTAGTTTTGTTACGTGTTATTGCTCGGCGACTTTAAGGGTGGGGTGTGACGGTCAGGCATGGTTAGGTCTTTAACTGTGTGGTGTTGGGCAGTTTACAGTCTTCTTTTGTCTTTGAAGGTATCAGGCCCGTAATCCAGATTGGCAGCCCCTGCGCTAGAGCCAGAATGGGAACACCTGCGCTAGACTCTGTGGGAAGGATAAATACTCCGCCTCTTTGGATTTCGTGCAGGCTCTGATTCGGTTCCACTCCTGCTAGCAGCAGCACCACACTTTTGTTTTGTTATATTTTGTTTTGTTACCGCTTCTCAACACCAAAACGTTACTCTAGCCATTCATCCACATTTACACCACTGATGCTACTGACTAACACACTCTATATTGTTAATTGTTAGTTTGTTGTTTAAGTTGTTATAATAAATGTTTATTTTTGGCAATTCTTCGTGTCCTCTTTGCATTTGTCATGGCCTTCGAGTCGGGTTATGACATATACTATTTACAATTTCGAAGAATTAAAGAGCCCTTGTGTCTTTCTTAAAGACTATGTTTAAAATAGCATACTATGTACTATACTGTTTCTGCAGTGGGCATTATCTGTAGAGAAAACAAACTGTATGCATGTATGGTATACTTGGTGAAGGTTCCAAAATGGGTCTTTCGGTGAATAGAACCTTTGTGGAATGAAAATATTCGATGGATGTTAAAGGTTCTTCATAGAACCAAAGATGTCAATAAAGAACCATTATTTTTAATAGTACAGGTTTAGCCACATGATCTGCTGCATATGCTGAAATGTGTAGAATACAGGCACTAGACACTGAGCTAGACACTATATCCCACAATGCAATGCCCTTAAACTTCCATTTCCGGTGTGACAAATGAACAGTACGTTTGCACACAAGGCCACAGATAGTCCAAAACGCTTTGAGACCTCAGACACGTTTACAGGAACACGGACACTAGGGGTCTGGAATCTTTGACATGAAGTGCCATTTTGTGATGATAAATGTTAAAGTCCGTGTGAAATGAAGATTCGGTCTACTTTGTAAATGCATGCTACAGATCTTATTGTGAATGACTCTTCCATATATACTGTATATTACTTTTTTTTTTTTTTTTTAACTTTTTTTTATCTCATGATGCTTAATCAAAATGTCATAACTCAATTGAATGAAAACAATCATCCCTCTGGTGATGTATGCTGGAGTTCTCCAATCATTTAGTTCACTTAAACCCTGCACCTCCACTATCTACAGCAAGCTCACATTCATTTTTTAATCGCAAACAAAAATCACAAAATCTAATCAATAACTGATGGATAGAACCAAATCCCTTCCCTAAATTTTTCCCCGATAATCCATTACACAGATTTATCACAATGCAGAAGAGAAGATCTATCACTACATCTGTTTCATGGCAACTGTTAAAAGACAGCCATATGAATCACAAATGTCACCTACATGTGCAAGGGCCAGAGTATAATTCTTGACCTAAATACTGTAATGTTTTATTTATTTACTAACTCTTAACTTCCTCTTGTTGATTTTAATGATATACCTTTTTTTGTTACTTTTCTAAAATAAACAGCAAAAGTCAAATCATATTATATTCCTCTCTTTCTGTTTTCGTTTATGTGCCAGTATTTACCCTTCTGCGTGCCAATGGTTGAAAAAAAAAATATGCATTTTGCATTAGCTGTATTGTCAGGTCACATCATGCTATTAGGCTTATAATAAATGGTTTGCATTTGGACTTGAGAAAATTATGTCCAAATACACAATTATGAAAGAAGCTCAAGGGTTACTTATGGAGAGTAAGTGTTAAACTGCATATTAATCATAGCACCATTTTAATCAAATCAAAAAAGCAACAGTGTCATCAAACATGTCACGACTTCATTTTTACAGACCCCTGAGTAATCTCAAGGGGTCACCGACAGCCTTGAAAAATGCTCCGTCAGACGTCCCTCTAATGAGTAAACGGCCAACCCTCAAGGACAGTCTTCAGAGTGATCTTTAGACTCCAGTATCTTTTTTTCACCCTCAGTGTCACTGCCTGTGTATCACCACCTCACTTCTGTTAATTAGCGCTATGCTGACATTCTACGACCGCCGGCCACATATCTCTGCCCGATCGTGTAGTTACGCGAGAATGCTGCTAAATGCTAAGCTGACAGGTTTTATGAGCCTTGGTGAGCAGACAGGAATTGAGTCATCACCCCGGCCTCTGCCGATCTTGTTGTCTTCAGCTCTAACCTGAGTCACGTGTACTTCTGGGCTCCCCCTACTCTCGTGTGCAACCAAAATCAGCATGCATGCCACCATACATCATCGCATGCACATTGGTGGAAGGTAAGGTAGGAGAATAGGCAGCCAGAGGCCTCAAAGCAGCAGTGCTCATATAACAATAACTGTAATGAGAATGGGTGGCAGAGGCAGGTGCAGACATTATGCTCACGTTCTGCCAAAGTTCACGCTTACGGCATCGATATGAGGTGGTGTAGCGCACCGATGACAGGTGGAGGGAATGCGACAAACAATGAAGCCTGTGGCTGGTGCATCTGAATACCTAAAGCAATTGGTTTGCTTTGATGCAGCATCAGTCATAAACAGCATTTGCTTCTAAATCGATTCAGCAGGATGTTCCCCTGAGGACCGAGGGGCTACTTAACCAATCATCTCAGTCATGACCCCCCCTCATCCGCCCTGCCAGACATCAGCATCTTCCTCAAACATAATCTGTGAACGACCAGTTCTAACTGACAGGTTAACAGAATCACTCTGATGTGATATGTGTGAAGGTGTGCGTAACCTCCTCGAAACGGAAAAAAAGAGGAAGGTGTTTTTTTTTTCTGTTACCTTGCGTCTACGGTCTTTTGATCTGTTCCTTTTCTTGATCTTCTCCTCCTCCTTCTCTCGTAGCTCTTGAGCTGCGAGCTCCTGTAGGTCCTTGTTCTTGCGGATCTGCTTAGCAGCTTGCGCCATGGTGCCGCTGCAACAAGCAGTGCTGTGCCTGTAACGGAGGCTGTCACTGTCCCTGTGGTGGCCAGTGCGCGAGAGACGGTGATGCTGTGTGCGCCTGAGAGGAGTGAGTGCCCTGCACGGCTCTAGGAGGCCAGTTCCCTCAGCAGTGTGCCACAAAAGAGATGATGCTGCTGCCTGCCTGCTTGCTCCTCATCCAGGCAAGATCCTTCCCATCCCCCCTCCCCCTCTCTCTCTCTCTGTCTTTCTCTCTCTCTTTCGCAACACACCAGTCAGTCACGCAGTCCGAGCCTCGGAGTCAGCAGTGTAGGGATACTGCAGAAGCTCAGTTTTTCTCCCTCCTTCTCTCTCTTTCTCACTCAGTCTCTTACTTTTCTCAGCAGAGATACTGCCAACTGTTTACCGAGCGTCTGTTGTTATTATTGTCATCTTCTTTGTGCAAATCTGCGGGATGTAGGTGAAACAATCAGTGCGCAAATTCACAAATTTAGTGTTTCTTTCCACAAACACTGGTTTTGCAGATAAGTTGGCAATGAAAAAAATACATTTAGTTTGATTATTTACTATACATTTGCCTCTCGTATCACCTTCTGTGGTCGGTTCCCCTCTGATTGCTAAGAATTAATAGAGTCATAAAAGCTTACCTCATAAAAACAGCATGTAAAATCTCTCTCTCTCTCTCTCTTTCTCTCTCTCTCACCAGACTGGTTTTCAACGAGAAAGGGCTTGTGCATTGTTGTCTATGCATTAATTAGGTCCATACTGACCTGCAGGGTAAGGTAGAAAGACAATGTGTGTATATGACAAACAGATAGAGAGATAGGCTGCATTGTTACTCGTTTATTGCATCGCGATATATACAAGTGACTTTATGTCAATAACAACCCTATGGAATTGCTTCCAGATGCTTCCCAGAGCTCACATGCAGTTCTTGTCTTGTATTATGTTATTCATACAGTAATGGCAAATTATTGTGTGTTACTAGTGAACATTTGGGATACAGTGTACTATTTATTTTTGTTTGTTTATGTTTCAACACTGTGCGAAATGTGAGATTGCGGAATATGTAATGTCTGTAATACATATGTAATATGTAAATAGGAGCCAGTGCATTATAATTCAGAGCCCGTCTGAAGTAAAATGCACGCACATGCATTTGTCTCTGAGAATGATGGCTGAGTCATGTGACAGATCAGTCATGTTTATTTATGCTTGTCATGACACTATCCTTCATCTGCTTAATTTCTCTTCCTCGAATCAAAATTATCTACTGATTTCCTTTGGGAAGAGGGGAAAACTATGTAATTACAGTGACAGTCTATGAGTTGTTTAAACATACTGTATTTTGTAAAAAACCTATTATATGATGCATATACAAAATACATCACATATTTGGTGGAAATCTGGTAAATAGATTGGTTTTGGATTATTTAAGATGTTCTGGGGTTGATCTAACATACAAATCAACGTAGAATTCATAAATAATATTATAATAACAGATATTTCACATTTATTAATTTTATTAGTGTGATTAGTCACATGGATGGAAAACAAAACTTGCATTAGCAAAGTTGAGAGATTTCAGCTGGCACTGATGAATGGGAATACTAACAGTTTTCTTCAGGTCTTATATATCTATATTGTGCTATATTGTGCATTTATGTTGTGTTGGCTTATACAGAAGTTGTATTTTGACTAATCGAGACATCTAACAGTGTATGTCGTTTCTCACAAAAGCAAAAGTTTTCAGTTACCAGTTCCATCATAGAGATATTTGCAGTCAACTATAAAGTGATTTGTTCCAACAAGGTGTCAAATAACAGGTGTTATGGGTAAAGCGAGCTAACATGGCAAGTAAATATTATTTTCGAGGCCACTGATGTGACGTCTTTATCTCACGCGAGTGTACAATGGTAGTGTTAATTTCTAGTCTAAAACTTATTAGTGTTGAATAATAATAATAATTATTATTATTATTATCATCATTATTATAATAATAATAATAATAATAATTATTATTATTATTATTATTATTATTATTATTATTATTATTATTATTATAAATACAGAGTGCAACCATTCGATATGTCACCGAATTTAGCTCAGTGTTTTACAAGTGAAGCGTTAAGGGTTACTAGTCTGAAGTAAAATTCACAATAAGACATCCGTTACAGTGTCTACATAACAGTATAACATATTCGAATATCATTTATTGAGTGGTTTGTAAGTTACAAGAAAGTGGTAGAAATAGAACTCATTTCGACACGTTCACAAATCAATTACAGGCCTATTGGAAAATGTAATTAGCCTATACTTTAGTTTTAATTGTACTCACATAACGCAGAGTGTCTCCACATACCTTTTTCCACAACAAGCTTAATAAAATAGAAACGTTTAATAATAATTTGCATTTTGTCAGTAAAGAGCGATCCTGGCTTGCCAACGGCAGATATCGCCATCTAGTGGACCCTATACAGCACAACAGGATTTCAATACTACTAGTCATTCTATCTATCGATCGATCAGTAAGGACATAATGGGGATATTACCACATATACTTGCAATACAGTCATGGCCAAAAGTTTTGGCAGTGACATAAATTTTGTGTTCTGCAAAGTTTGCTGCTTCAGTATTTGTAGATAATTTTTAATAATTACCATGTGTTTCTTTGGAGGTAACCATTGCTAACAAGAACACAATGATTTAAAAGCGCTTCTTCTTTCCTTTTATAGTAATCAGTCTACGATCTGATTAGTATGCTAGTGATTTCACCTGACCAGTACTCATTCACACTTTCACATGTGCTGCTGATATGATTTGTCAATTAATGTTAGCTGGTCATTTTGTGTCAGGATCAAAAAACAGTGAAATTTGTTTTTTTGTGGAAAGTTATTTTTCTTTTTTTTGGCAAATAAGCTTTTAGTAATTATTTAAAATGCATCTGATCATTCTACACAATAATCTAGAAACAATGTGAATGAACACAACATGCTTAAGCAGCAAGCTTTGCAACAAAAAATAATAATTAAAAAAAAAAAAAATTGTAACTATGACTGTACATGTGTGTATTATAATAATATAATTCATTATATTAGCTAAACTGATAAAACAGAGAAATATTTTCCTGGTTCTGCATGTACTATGATATATTCAAAAATAGTCTTGTCTGATAGTGTAACATCAAAATCTTTAAAACCCTACCCTGAATTTGTTGTGAATTTGTTATGAATTTGATATTTTCTTTTAAAATAAATCACACTTTAACATAATACCGATCATGACCTCAGAATCATCCATTCACTGTAAAAACACAGTAGATATGTGCAGTGCAGGTTTGTACCAGACTACAGATATTATGAGCATTCCAAACTCATTATCTGTTATTGTAACTATGAAAACAAAACATGACATTTAGAGAACTCCAGGTTTATACCAAGTATTTTGGTTGCACAGTACATTGTACTTGCAGTGTACCTACATTAAAAAGTTCCGGTAATTTAAGGTAACTACATGGGGTAGGATTAGGTTTTGGGGTAGTTATTGTAATAACTAGTACAAAGTATGTACTAATGTTCTACCAATAGTTTAGCTTAATAATCATAATATGGATTGACCTCACTGAATGAAACTTTTGTCTATAGCCTTAAAAACAAACAAATGAATCATTGAATATATACATTTTGTATACTACTGAAGACATTGGGTAGTAACTTTTTCAAGAGTTTAACTTCTCTTAAAATTATGTATACTGTGTGCATTATTTCCTGGTTGATGGATATAAAACAGATATTAGATGTAAAGTCATTCTTTGACATTACCAGAATTACACAAGATATTATGATTGCCGTTTCTTACCTTGTTTTTTGGTCACATTTTTGTATAGAAGTTTCTATTTTCCAGCCAAACTCTCTGCATGATTTCCCCAGCCTTTCATCAACAACCATCAATACCACTTTTATATAATTTATTTATAACTATATTAAAGCATAATTTAGAACAGTCTTCATCAGTGTACAAAGAATACATGAAAAAATAAAAAGCTGGTGGGTTATGCTTAGTGTCAAATACTACAGATATAAAAATGTCCAATAAATGCATGGACCATTGAGCAAGCAAATAAAAGGAAACAGGTGGCAGATCTTCCCACTTGCAGGCTTTAGAACGTATTCCAAACTGCACTTAACCAGTATTTGAGCAAAATCATTCTGAGATTTTAAAATATGTTTGTATTAATTCTGTATACATAGACAGGCTTATTTTCGAAATTAATTTGAATCACTGTATTGAGCAAAAACAACAACAAACTCTGTTTTTGGTAAATTTGTGTTTTATTAACATGTAGAACTGCAGTTCAAAGCTCAGATTCAATCAGGTAGTTTCTGTGACTCGTGCAAAGGACCAATCAAAGAGAAGAATCTTTGCGAATTCTGGGTGTAATAGAAGTCAGAGAAACAATTAAATACATAAAAGATCAAATATATTATAAATCAACCTACAGTCATTTAAAAAATAAAAATAAATAAATTGTGCAGAAATTTTACCTTTCTGGGTATGACAGCTTGTCACTGGGACAGTACCCTTTATAGGGACAACTTTAAAATAAGGTACAAAAAATGTATCACAACATTTTTTTTGAGAGTATCTTAAAACTCTAAAAATAAATTTTGATCAATCATGATAAAACAATGAAAAGATTTTAACAAAAGCTGTACAAATCAGTAATGTCCATTAGTTGGAGGTTCCTGGTGTGTCCATGTTCGTGTCTGGACTCTCTTCGAGATCTAAAGCAGACAGGGAATCACCAAGTGCGCCAGAAGGCGAGTCCTCTTTGGCTAGCAAGTTATTCTTGCGGAGCTGACAGGCTTGCTGGTATGGAGGCCGAATTGGAGGTTGGGTGGGTGGTAAATACTGGTACTCTTTACTAGAATCAAGCTGTTTGGGGAATAAAGCAAAACACGAATAAGGTCAGACTACTCATTCACGGACACCTATGCGTGATTTGAAAGAAGCTGATTAGCACCTGAAGCGGGTAAGTTCTGTCTGAATCAAATGCACTAAGATCTCCACAAGCAAGGAAAGGAACTATTATCCGGTTCGGCCCCTCTAGCTGGTTGAAGTCAATATCTAGATAGGAAAAATATGCATTCATAATGTGAGGAGGAAATGGGCATATAATTATATACACATTTACAATATAAAATTTGAATAAATGCCATATATAGATGAGCACAAACAAACTTGAAAGGACTTTTTTGGTATCAGAGTATTGGAACAAGTTACCATAAGAGTGATCCAGTAAAGGGTTGGACATGTTGGGGACATAACCTTTAGGTGGAGAGTAATTCTGACACACCACAAATGCCTCTGTAGTGCAAACACATACACACACAAAAACATTGGAAAAAGTACAATATTCCCCCAAAAGTTTTACATTCCCTTTTTTAATGAAATTCTACTCTCACCTATGCTAGAGTTGCGGCTGCTGCGTGGTTTGGCACAGGTTATAGAGCTGAAGAAGATCTTGAGCTGAGAGTACAGCAGCGTCACATCTTTACCCCTGAAAATCTACACAGAAGACAGACATTAGAGTTCAGGTTAGACTGAAGTAAACATTTCTCACCCAAAACATTTTTTAGATTTCATAATCTTGTACTGACAACTTGACACAATAATTAAGAGTATGAATGACAATGGGATGGCTTACTTTTGCAACAAAGTTGCCACCTGGTTTGAGAACATGTGTGGTGATATTGAGAGCCTGTCAATATGAAAACAAAAAACCTTCAACAAGCAATCTTGCACTTACATGGTAAAGCAAAAACCAACAATAAAATTATATTTACTATTAGTGTTGTCATGATACCAAAATGTCAATTAATTGGTACCAGTACCAGAACAATTTCACAGTTCTCTGTACAATTTTTTTTTAAAATATAATTAAACAAGTAATTATTGCTATTATTAATAATAGCATTATTAATAATGCTATTAATAAGTACATTTCACCAAACATTAGCATATATGTTTTCTGATTGGCCATTGTGTTTATATAACACTTCTTAAGTATTTATTATTTTTAGTTACTGTTAATTTCAACATTTATCAATACATAAGGAAAAAAAAGTTTGTCTTTAACTAACATTAACAAAGAATTAATAAATACTGCAACAAATGTTTTTTGTATTTCTTTGTTATTTATAGTTTATTTACTCAAATTAACTTCTTGGACCTTATAGCAAATAGGGATGCATCGATCCGATACTCGGGATCGGTATCGGCTCCGATCCAAGGCATTTTCTGTGGATTGGGTATCCGACAGACGAGACCGATCCAAATCTGACACTGTGCCCATACTATTCAAAAGAATGATGATTAGGTCAACACATAGAAGTATAGAAATTCTATATTGAATAAAAAAGAAAAACTGTGCTGGTATCGGATTGGATCGATATCGGCAGATTCTGAGAATTTTCGGTATCGGATTGGATCGGTTCTGGTATCGTTGCATCCCTAATAGTAAAGTGTTAGCAAAATGATAAGATTAAAGGAAAATATAGCAATACATACCGCCAGCAGGAGCTGTGCCTGAATGTACTCATCTACATCGTGAAGACCAGTAACTATACAGAAAAAAACCTTCAATTCAAGATTTTGCTAAATCGCAATTTTGCTACATCGCAAATCAACCAGCTAGAAAGGAACATCATATGTTCCAAAAAAAAAAAAAAAAGTTATTTCTCACCATCTGGGGCACCATCACATACGACCAAGTCTGCAGCATGTCCTTCAAAATGTCGAATAATCTCCTGTGCTGTAGAAATCTATAGCACATTCATATAGTTGAAGTGTTTATTTTTGGCATGTCATATATGTAGATTCATATTGCCATACCTATCTTTAAAAGCTGCTTCCTCAAAATGAGTTTTTCTCATGCACTGAGCCACAAATCTTTACAAAAAATAGCTAAATAAATAAATTAAAAAAACGGGATTTCCAAAAATAAAATAAAAATACCCTCTGTAAAAAACCTACTATAATATGTTAAAATCCAACCTGAACTTTGAACCTGGCTTTATTCAATGTTCATATTTTTGTTCTGGATATGTATGCAATCAAGTGCATATTTAATGCATAATTAAACAACATTTAAGAAAACTTGCAATACAGAAAATGTTTGCAATTCTTCATGTAATGATCAATCAGCTTTGGAAGTCTATCTATATTATTTTTTTAACCCTATTCAACTGGAGTCTTGCTTTAAAAATGTGTAGATTGATGTTATAACAACACAATTCAATACAGATTAAATTGCTATGATGCCTTGCGAAAAAAATAAAATAAAAACCCTATACCTTGGTGATGTCTCCTTGAATTTGTGTGACCCCTGGCAAAGGGGCCATTGCTTGCAGGTCAACTGCCACAATCTTGACCTCTTCACTCTTGTCTTTTCCACTGAAACAGGACAGAAAAAGGTGAAGTGCCAATTAAATCAACAAGATTTTACTTAACAGTATCTGTAAATGTACTTTGCATTTTATAAAACACAACAGAAAAAATGCATTCCGTGCATTTAACCAACCGGAGTTTGCGGCTCAGGACTTGACTCCAACTGCCAGGCGCCGCACACAGGTCCACAGCACGACTGACACCTGCATGAAGGAAGGACATGAACAGTCATTTGAACATAAAAGCCTGCTTTGAGTTAGATGCTACCTATGTAGGCAGTTCACAAGTTTTCGAGACATTTATAGGATGACTCAACCAGTATCCCATGCAGACTGAAGCACAATGAAGCTCTTAACGTTAGCGTTACCTTTAAAAAGGTTGAACTCCTCATCCAGCTGCAGGAGTTTGAAGGCGCTTCTCGCTCTCCAGCCCTCCTCCTTCGCAAGCCTGTAATATATATCTCGTTTGTCTTTGGATGAGCGCCCCATTTTATTTTCGCTCACCAATTAGACAAATAATAACACAATTTTACTGCAGCTGGATGAGTGAGACTTGTTTTCGCCGCAACGTGACACTTCTTCTTCTTACTTGTTGCAGTCAGAGAAACGTGAGACAACACTGACATCCACTGGAGATGAGGGGACATTAACTATTACACATGATGCTTGTATGATCGATCGTATGGTTACAATTCTAGTGCTGGTAGTTTATGGACATTAGGCATTTAACCTATTATTATACACAAACTATAAGCTGAATTATAAGCATATAGTCTGTGACAGACGCATTGTGAACTTTCAATGCAATCACAGTTCCTAATTCCTAAGTTCCTAAAAAATCAAAGTATGAGTACAATCGGTTTTTAAAACATGAAATAAATACTCAGATGTTCAAGGATTTATAGCTTTCTTATTCTAATGTCTCTGTCTTAATTTAGTCAACATACAACCATACTGAGTTTAAATGTGACATTATTTGGTCAAAAATATATAATAAATAATCAAAATACATTCTGAGAGAGTGAGCAATTGAACAATTTATTACTTTGCAGTTTTCCACTGTATGTACATTTCCACAGACATGTAGAAGTGCAGACACAACAGTCTGCTCAAGCCTGGTTCTCGCGATATTCCCCGAGGTTTCCGGTGTTGTGAACGTCTCTGTTAAAGATGGCGATGAGCATCCGAGGCCGTCCTATCCGAAGTATACGGATGCGAGGTGAGATTTAAATTACTCTGCTCGACCGATTGACAGATCCATCAGAATAATATGATGCAGTCTTCATCAGCTACACCTGTCTCAGGCGTCCTTCAATGTCTTATTTTTTCTTACATATGCAGGTCGTAATGACAGTGGGGAGGAAAATGTACCGCTCGATCTCACGAGAGGTAAGTCAGATGAAACTAGTGAACTCCCTACCTAGACAGCATTTCTGGGAATCGTAGACTTGTTTGGAATGTCAGTCTCGCGGGTACCAGACCCACCTATGATGCCCCAAAATGCTTGCTGCACTAGGTTTTGAGACACAGCCTTGAACTAAGGCAACATGCATCATACTGTATATGCTCTTGTATATAAGTATGCAATAATAAAACACAGAGAAAACCATATGGTGTTAGAGGTGTCGAATGCTTTTTATTATTATATAATTGTTGAATGATATATGTACAGGTACATCTACAAAAAATAGAATTTCATGGAAAAGTTCTTTATTTTTTGCAATTTAATTCAAAAAGGCAAACTTTCTTATATTATAGATTCATTGCACACAAACTGAAATATTCAAATTTTTTTGTTTTAATTCTGATGGTTATGACTTACAACTTAGGAAAAAATGCAGTATCACAGAAAATTGGAATATGTTCTCAGAGATCAATGAAAAAAAAATTAACAAACAGGAATGTTCAAGATCTCCAAAGCAGGTTTAATTATGCACTCAATACTTGGAACTTGGGGTTCCTTTTGCACGAATTACTGCTGCAATGCGGTGTAGCATGGAGGCGATCAGCCTGCGTCACTGCAGAGGTGTTATAGAAACACAGGTTGCTTTGATAGCGGCCTTTAGCTCCTCTGTATTGTTTGTCAGATGTTACTTATCTTTCTCTTCACAATACCCCATAGATTCTCTGTGAGGTTCAGGTCAGGTGAGTTGGCTGGCCAATCAAGCACTGTAAAATTATGGTCAGCAAACCACTTGGAAGTGGTTTTGGCACTGTGGGCAGGTGCTAAAGTCCTGCTGAAATAAGGAAATCGGTATCTCCATAAAGCTTGTCAGCAGATGGAAGCATAAAGTGCTCCAAAATCTCCTGGTAGATGGCTGCTTTGACTTTGGACTTGATAAAACACAATGGACCAACACCAGCAGACGTCACGGCACCCAAATAATCACTGACTTCAGAAACTTCACACTGGACATTGGATTCTGTGCCTCTCCAGTCTTCCTCCAGACTCCAGACCTTGATTTCCAAATGATATGCTAAATTTACTTTCATCTGAAAAGAGGACTTTGGACCACTGAGCAACAGTCCAGATCTTTTTCACTTTACACCAGGTGAAATGCTTCTGACATTTTTTTTATGGTTGGTTCAGGAGTGGATTGGTTTTGGGCATGTGACAGCTGTAGCCCATTTCCTGAAGACATCTGTGTGTGGTGACTCCGGCTTCAGTCCACTCTTTGTGAAGCTCTCCCAAGTTCTTGAATCAGCTTTTCCTGGCTATCTTCCCAAGGCTGAGCCAACCCTGTTGCTTGTGCACCTTTTCCTACCACACTTTTTCCTTCCAGTCAACTTTCTATGAATATATTTTGATACAGCACTCTGTGAACAGCCAGGCCTTTCAGCAATGACCTTCTGCATGTTTGTAAACTAGTCCAAGAGGTACCCAGTATTTTATACTCAAAATTAATCAAACTAATCAAGCTCAAAATGGAATTTTCAAATTTTTTGAGATACCAAACTTTTAATTAAGTTTTTTTTTAATTGAAAGTGACATGAGATACAGCCAAGTATGGTGAACCATACTCAGAATTCGTGCTCTGCATTTAACCCATCCAAAGTGCACACACACAGCAGTGAACACACACACTCCGTGAACAGACATTTTATGCTGCAGCACCCAGGGAGCAGTTGGGGGTTCAGTGCCTTGCTCAAGGGCACCTAAGTCGTGGTATTGCTGGCCCGAGACTCGAACCCACAACCCTAGGGTTAGGAGTCAAACTCTCTAACCACTAGGCCACGAGAAATATTTCACTATGTGCGCAATGAATCTTGAATATAAGAAGTTTGCTTTTTTAAATTAAATTACAAAAAATAAAGACTTTTTCCCGGATATGCTAATATTGCAATATTGCAGATGCACCTGTATCTCTTCAGTCCAGCATTGCAGGAGGGTCCAAAGGGTGTAGAGACCAAACCAACAGTCTGCTGCACCAAGAAAGCATGCAAAAATTACTTTTGTTTTTTCTTCTTAAATAGCATAAATAATGTCTTTTTTTTATTTTTTATTATTGGATAAGACATAACTACCAATGAGAAAAACTGAAGCATTTATTATTCTTACATTTTAAAAAAGGTATAGATTAATATTGTTGCAATTTTTTATATATTAATAAAATAACAAACAAATTAATAAAAACTAACAAATGCATTGCTTATAACAAAGGTATTGCTAAATGTATATTAAATGCATTAACTTGTTTAACTAAAGAGACTTTGAAGAGAAGTTTAACCTTTTATTGTAGTAATGCTGGTGAGTTTTTTTAAATGTATGTTTTTGTCAGTGTATCTACTATTGTAGAAATAAGACTCTTTGCTTTTCATTCAGCAATGACGTTCATCATCCTGTTGTTGGTCCGTCAAATCAGACGTCATACGTCCCTGTGATTGATATACTGTATCATGCTTACCATACAGCTCAACAAACAATTCATAATCTTAACTGAAAATTTCACTGTTCACTTTGTACATATATTGATTGATTGATTTTAGTTTTTTATGTAGAAATGTATTTATTCTAACTTTATTTGTAGAAATAAGACTGCTGTTAAAGGGGAATCTCCACTTTTGTGATCATAACAAACATGGTTAAGGTTTTTACTTGCATATTCTTTGCTGATTTGTTTTGTTTTCATTTGTAATGGATTTATTTATATATGCTTTATTGCTTTAAGAGTAATACTAAATATACCAAAATATAGACTACTTAAGATAGCATTGGTATTGTTTGTCATTCATTGTCTTTGTTGGGGGAAAATAGCTCATTAGCTGTTGCAGGGTCATGATTGTGTACTGTCTTTGCTGATAGGTTAACCTTGAGGCTGTTTTTCCCATATGACCTCTGTGTGGATGGCCTTTTCTGAATGCTTCCAGAGGCTCAGATGTCATTAGTGCTAAACTGGATAGATTTTATAACTTGTGTCAGAAAAGGTTGCCTTGGTTTCCTGAGCTGGGATAGTATCAATCCTGTACTTTCAGACATGAATTCCTGTAGACATACACCGTTCCGTTGTTTCAAAGTTTGGGGTCGATATTTTTAAGGAAGTCTCTTATTATCCTAGTCTCTTATCTTATGCTCATTCACACTGCATATGTGAAGACAAAATGCAGCAAAACAGTAATATTGTGAAATATTATAACAATTTAAAAGCTATTTTAATATACTTTTAAAAGTACTTTATTCTTAAAATGGCAAAGCTGAATTTAGAGTTTTCAGTAGTAGGGCTGGGACAACGCGTCGAGGTCATCGATGACGTCGACGCAAAAAATACGTCGACTCAAAATATGCGCATCGATTCGTCGACCTGTTTTTATTTCTCTAAAAAACGTTTGCAAAACGTTTACCTTATGTGCGCTGAATATACGCGATGGCCGGATCAACATTCTGTCCAACGTTATATAACCAATCCAGGGGTTTTTCTGCATTGATCTTTTTTTGGCGGCTGTCAAAGCCTTATTTGATCGGTGAGTGACAGTGACAGGGCGCGTACGAGAGAGCCCCGGCTGCGCGCGCACTCACAGTCTTCAAACAACACGAGCGCTTCTTGCTCTCTCCCTCCCTTGTGCATATTAACCAAAATCATTAGACACGATAGAAAAAGGGCGGAACGCCAAAGTTTCACGTGGAGCATTCGGAGATTTTTTTTCTCCATGACAGGCTGCTGGCTCACTGTTAATTTTTTTTTTTTGTAAAAGCACTCTCTGTATTAGCTTCAAGCCCTCAAGTTTACATTTACATACTGTATTCTTTCAATTGCTCTAAACAAGTATTTTGGGTGACCTTTTTTATTGAATACTAGACATCAAGTTGTTGTTATTTTCATCTGAAAGAACTTCTTTTTTCAGTAAGCTAGGCCCTATGTGTTCAGTAAGCTTGTTTCAGTAAGCTATGTGTTTTCAAGGTTTTATTGAATGCTATCTCTATACAAGTGCAAAGTAATGCATTCTTAGTCAGTCTTTTATTTTGTAATTTTAAGAGCAATAAACATATATTGCAATGTTAAGGAATTGATGTTTTTTTTTCATTCAGATATGTAAATCAACATGTATAAATTGTTAGTAGTCAATTAATGGGGAGATAATCGAAATCAAATCGGCCTGAAAAATTAATCGTTAGATTAATCGATGCATCGAAAAAAATAATCGCTAGATTAATCGTTTAAAAAATAATAGTTTATCCCAGCCCTATTCAGTAGCCATTTTTCCAGTCTTCAGTGTCACAATTAAAAATAATAATAATAATAATTGACCCCAAACTTTTGAATGGCAGACTACCTGTATTTAGATGAGACCTGAGCTTCACTGTTTTTGGTTCCAGTATGAAAAGCAGCCGGGTCAGAGTCTGTGGAATATTTGTATTTAGTTTTGGTTTTGTTCAGATGACTGAACATGTGTCCTGTATGACTGTTAAGAATGCCATATTTGTAATCATTTGAATGTGTGTATTTTATGAAAGCTGGTTTTGCACAGTATAAAGCACTAATGTTTGTTTTATTCTACTACCTTTCTAATATGAGATTACATCAACTGCTAAAGCAAAGACCATTTTCCTATCATTTTTTTTATTTTGTGTTATTTTATTATTTGGAGTGGTTGCCAGATCTTGTTAGATATTTATGTGACAATTTAACAAAAATGTTTATATTAGATTACTGGTATATGATATACAGTATATCCGAATTGTTGCTACGTACATACAGTAGATAAGCCGAGTTCGTCTGTAAGTTATGCCTACAGTGGAACTGATTTTCTTTAACTTTTATAGATTGTACGTGGTTATGTTGAGATGTCAGCTTTCTGATTTTGATGACTCGCTGTTGGACATTTATCACTGGTTCTTAATGCATGCTAAGACTTCCTTACAAAACTGAGCACAGGGTGTTATTTGTGAGAATTTGTTAAGTGCGATGATGTCAGAAATTCCCAATGTGTCTAGCAAAAACAATCGGCTTTTGTGTGCTTACTAATATTATTGATCTATGTTTGATCCCTTCCCATAAAGCACTTCTCTGCTTCTTGCGGTTGTAGCACAGCAATAGTGAAAATGGTGCGGTTACTTATGTCACACTTTTACAGGCAGAACATTATATCTTTTTTTCTTCAATCATCTTTTCTTCCAGACCCCTCCGAGAACATGCGAGAGGTTCTCCAGAATGTGGCCAAACAGCAAGGAGTCTCAAATATGCGCAAACTCGGCCACCTGAACAACTTCATCAAGGTTTGTCATCTTAAGAGTGGATCAGGAGTTGCAGTGGAGCAGGGAATACCAAAGAAGAAATTGTGAAGAATGAAGGTTCGCAACTAAACAGTTTTGCTTCCCATTGACTTGGACAAAAGCATACACTGGAAGTCAATGGAGACTGAAACGGTTTAGTTACCAACATTCTTTAGAATATCTTCTTTTATATTCCACAGAAAAAGAAACTCATACATGTTTGGATTTAGTAAATCAAAACAGAAGTCGAATCCCCTGAATAATAAGAGACAGGCACACAACATTTGTGTCTACAGAAAAAGCTAAAAATATTAAAGCTGTTATATATAAAAATGTAGATAATGTAATTAACTTCTGATCAACTTGTCGGTTGTTGAAAAAACTAGTTGAAAATCCTACCTATCCGTAATGCTTAGCAACCTGCTCAATCTGGTACATCTGTTTGGCATTACAACACAGGAGTCCTGCATGTGAATACTTACCGCTGTTTGGTAAAATGAGGTAAACAGTACTTTTAGGTTTCTGTCAGTCGAGGCCTGAAGGTTTTCCTTGCCCCACACTTACAGGATCTGGCCTAAAATAAAAGCATCTGAGCACACCTAAGAAATAACTCCAGGCTCTCACATTACTGACGTGCTGTATCTGGATCAGTTTTGCATTTTAACACAAACAGAGTAAGGGCAGATGTAATCTCCTGATTGTACATGTTCAGTCTTCTGACGCCTGCCAGCTGCCACAGAATCAATACAAGACTGAAGGTGTGAGGATGAGTCAATATTTGGCGGTTCGCAACCAACGTGTGTTACAAATGTGTTTGCTAGTCTAATGGCCTTAAAAAGAGATGGAAACTTCAGACGGCTCTGTGGCGTTACTATTACTTTTACAAGTACAGAAAATGTCAAAAATGTAGCTCACTTGAAGTTATTTTATTTTATAGAAAAACTTTTATTTTGTTTCTTGCTGACCTGTCACAGGTGGAGCTGACCGTAGAAAAAAAATGAAATTTTTTGTTCTCTATATATATTTGATGATTTATCAGTTCACTGACAGCATTGTCATGTTTCAGCAGACATTCTGAATCATGAGCCCTTTAGTCTAACAGGTTTTTCCAAGTCAGCCATGCTGTGAGTTGTTTAAATCACTCGAGGATGAAGAAAACATACCCTCCTGCTCTTTAAACATGGACGTGTTTTCGCTTTGTGTGAAATACCCTGCAGTGTTCCAGAAATAGTTTGAGTATTTGAATACAGGTAGTGTCATCAATGTCTCTACTTGTTGCCAAGTAAAATAAATAATTGCTCATGTCTCCAAAACAGCTGCTCATCAGTGTTGGGAATTCTGAGGAAAAGTTTGGCTTTAACTATGAAGAAATTATCCTATGGTGAGTCATAGATCAAAAAAACAATTTTCTTGTCTTCTGCCGGAGCGGAAAAAATGATATAAAACACAATTTCTCAGTGAATATCCTGTTTTAATCTGTGACATTAGTTAAATGATATCGAAATGCAGTCTCATGTTGTTTTTCCGGCTTCTTTCACAGCCTCAGGTTGGCACTGCTCAATGAGGCTAAGGAGGTGCGTGCGGCTGGTTTGCGTGCTCTCCGCTACCTCATCAAAGACAGTAACATTCTTCAGAAAGTGCTGCGGCTCCAGGTGGATTACTTGATTGCCAGGTCTGTATGACATGTTTTCATAGCACTGTATGCAGGCCAGTCATTTCAGCAGTTTAGTTCAATTCTGAGCAAGTGCTTGAGGGATAAGGACTAATTGTTTCCATCAGAAACAAGGCTTGATGTTAATTCTTGGTGAGTTGTAGATCATCAGTCGGGCCTAATAGTTAGAGAGTTGGACTGGTAACCCAAAGGTCATGGGTTCGAGTCTCAGTAGAGGCAGGGATTGTAGGTGGGGGGAGTGAATGACCAGCACTCTCTTCCACACTCAATACTATGACTGAGATGCCCTTGAGCAAGGCACCGAACCCCAACATCTCCCTGAGTGCAGCAAAACTGCGGGTGTGTGTTCACTGCTCACTGCTGTGTGTGTGCGCACTCAGATTAAATGCAGAGCACAAATTCCAAATATCGGAACACCGTACTTGGCTACACGTCATGTCATTTTTACTTTCATCTCTTGTTAGTATCAGCCAGAGAGAGAGGAAGAGCGTTCATGTGAAGAGCTAGTCAAGTCCGGTTAAGGTCATTTTAAAAGTGGTGGGACTGCAAGGATGTGCTACTTCCTCTTTCCTGTCTGAACACCCAGCAAGTCAGATCTTGGATATGAATTTAAGAAATTAGAATGCATTTAGAGGTAATACTCATCCTCCCCAGTGTGGATGTTATCATGGTTTGAGAAGCATTTAACTGCAATGACTACTTATGTTGACTGATTCACATAATGTTTACTAGTGTGACCTTTTGACCTTTAGGTGTATTGACATCCAGCAGAGTAATGAGGTGGAACGCACGCAAGCACTCAGGCTGGTAAGAAAGGTGAGATGTGAACACCGCCTGCTGTTTTATTGTGTTCATTCAATACTGAAAAATATCACAGGAATCCTGTAAAAAAAAAAAAAAGTACATCTGTACATTTTCAGATTTTTATTTTATTTTGCATGATTTTGTCATGCGGATGTTGTCTTGCATGCAATATCTGATGACATATCAGATGAATTAACAAAAATCCAATTCACCAACCTATGCATTGTGAACAAATAAATGATGAATGAAACAATGATAAAAGCTTACCCTAGTAAAAATCTTTTTATTAATTGTTTTATTTCATTTAATCTTTATACTTTTAGATTTCATTGAATTTAATTTGACATTTAATTTGACATGCTTCTGCCCTGCAGATGTCATCTAGCACTCAATTTTTAATGAACTAGCTTGCTGCTAAAATTGAATTGACCAAACTGCATTTTTTTTGAAGAAGTAAATGAACAAGGATAAAAAAACTGCACCCCCTGAAAAACTGGATGTGATTATTCTTTTTCATTTTCACTTTAATTTATTCTTTATACCTCAAGATTTAATTTAGTTTTATGAAAACATGTTGCACTCAAACAAAATAAACTATACATAATGATCTCACATTATACACTGGGCCATTTCTTTAACAGCGTTCAGTGTTCTTTTTGTCAAGGTCAGAAGTGTCAGTGTAAGCGTTTTTACAATAATTTTCCAGATGATCACTGTGAACGCCCTGCTCTTCCCGAGCTCAATCACAAACTCCCTCATTGCTGTGGGTCACGATGGACCACAGGAGCGGGACCGTATGGTTCGTGCCTGCATCGCCATTATCTGTGAACTTGGTAGGTTTGCACACTGATCAGAGAACTATTACGTATCAGACCATGAATGTGTATGTTGACCCAATTTAATGTTTATGTTTGTGCGTGCAGCACTGGAGAACCCTGAGATTGTAGCAAAGAGGGGTGGTCTCAGCACCATCCTGAAGAATGTAATCGACTGCCAGCTCAGTCGCATCAATGAGGCTCTGATGACCACCATCCTGCACCTGCTCAATCACCCACATACACGGCAATACGTTCGCTCTGATGTGGAGCTCGAGGTATGGATCTTTCTTCAACAACGAGCCCATCAGAAATTGTATTACTTCATTTTCCATGATTGTTTTAATTACTATTTCTTTTATTATCATCAATTAAATAATGTTATAAATAATTAAATAATATTGCAACCATTTTATTTTCTTATTCCTTTAGTCCTGTTAGTTTGTCTTTAATTCAACCTTACATTTTATATTACTATATGACATTTAAATGTTTTTTGTAAATTTGGTAAAAGCTGTTTTACAAGGTGTTTTGTTACTTTTTTTTTGTCAGCAAATCCTGGCACCTTACACAGACTTTCACTACATACACAATCCAGACACATCAGAAAGTCAACTCAAGTGAGTGTGTTGCTTTAAGGTCTTTCAAAGTAGTATTTATCGTTGGTGATGCAAGCATGCAACTTTCTGTTGGCTGCATGTTATGGATGTGTGGTATTTCTCTTTGCAGAGAAGACAGGGAGGCTCGATTTCTGGCCAGTAGGATGTCAATTGTCGCTTCCCTTCGCTCTTGGTCAGGTAAGCATATCTCAATATCTTTCAATGAATATGTCAAGCATACAGGGCAGCAATTTTCACATTGTCTTTTCAAAATGAACTAGCATTCAATGCTTAAATTCTGTGGAAAACTGCAAGGCTTTCTCTGGAATCCTTGTAGGGCCAAATTTCAGATAATACTTTTTTAAGAATAATTGTGTAACAGTCATATCTTAAGATGATACATCTACAGAGAAGTTGCTTATGTGCACACGAATGTTATAATGCATCATGCATCTTCTCAATGGAATTTCCTCATGAGTGCACTTCATTGCTGTAGGTGTTTATTGCTGCTCAGACCGAACTTATCGTTTTGTCCCACTGTACCTCCAGGCATCATCAATCTCTGCAAATCTGGCAAATCTGGCAACTCTGGAATCCAGTCTCTCATTGGTCTGCTGTGTATACCAAATATGGAAGTGAGGGTATGACAAAGGATAAAATTAAAAATCTTATAAAAGAAATCTTAAAAATACACATAGCATGCAAATCAAACAAACAGCATATTTTCTGTTTAAAAAAAAAATGTAATTATATGTAATTAATTAATGTTTACAGTTTATAAATGTAATAATAGTCAAATTAAATTTATACATGTACGTTTATTTCCATAAAGTGTGGCGAAATTGAATGCATGCAAAATATTGAGATTAATTAATGAGATTTTTCACAAATATTTTAATGGCCTGTATTTAATATTAAACATAATTGTATGATGATAATAATAAATTATATTTTTAAATATTCTATTATTATCTGTATGTGTCATAATAATAATACAGTTACTAATAATACGTAACAGCCCTAAATATTTTACAATGAGATGTACATATTAACCATAGTGATCACAGAGTCAATGCTCGAGACTCATTATGAGGTACTTCATCACACTCTCTCACTCTCTTCTCAGCGAGGTCTGCTGGAGGTTATGTATGATTTATTCAGATTCCCTGTTCCCGTGGTGACACAAGATTTTATAGAAGCGCTTCTCAGTGTGGGTGAGTGCTACCGCTGTCTGCTTGCACTGATTAACATATTCATTTCCAGACATCTACCACATCAGAAGTCAACACACATTGACAAGAATAATGTTTTCTGTCCCCTTTCTAGACCCCAGTAGGTTTCAGGACAGTTGGAGACTGTCAGATGGCTTTGTAGCCTCAGAAGCAAAAGTAATTCTTCCGCATAGGGCACGGTCCAGGTAAGCGCATTTGCTGGGCTTAATTAACTCTTAACAAGCAGATCGGCCTTGTATGCATTCAGCTTCAATGTCTTGACATGTCTCTGTGTTCTTTGTCTCCCTCCAGACCAGATTTAATGGATAACTATCTCGCCTTACTACTTTGTGCTTTCATCCACAGTGGACTTTTAGAGGTAATATACCCTTTTAAAATTGTGATTCACCATCATCTTTTTGAACATGAACAATTCTTGAAGAAAAGAAGCCATGGTTCATTCAAGTAGTAATTTTTTATTCATCATTGTGTTGTTTCAAACTTTTATGACTTACTTTCTTACATGGCCCACAATAGGAGATATGTATGAATGTTCATGCTGCTCTTATCCATGCAGTGAAGCATATCAAAACTTTCAAGCTCCAAAAAGAAATAAGTAAATCTATATCGCAAGACTACAGAAGCCGTGATGTTGTTTATTTTCAGGGCCTGGTTGAAGTGATCACTAGCAGTGATGATAATGTTTCAGTGTGTGCAACCATCCTCATAGGAGAACTCCTTCATATGGTATTATACTCAAATCAATGCAACAGTGAATACAGCTTAATCTTGTACTATATCTCATATGACCTAAAATGGTCTTCGTTTTATTTTCAGGCCAACACCATTCTCCCCTACTCCCATAGTCACCACCTGCACTGCCTGCCCACTCTTATGAGCATGGCTGCTTCTTTTGACATCCCTCAGGAGAAAAGACTGTGAGTTGCTGTCTTGTTCTATGTAGTTAGCAACACAAATAGCACAGTGTCAAACCTATGTGATTATTTCGGTGATTTGATGGAGCTGTTGTGTTTTGCAGACGGGCAAGTGCTGCGGTCAACTACTTAAAGCGATTTCATGAAAAGAAGAAACGAGGCCCCAAACCCAATAGCCTTTACTTGGACCACATTATTCGCAAATCACTGGCTGCTAACTACTGTCGGGACCAGCAGCAAAGGCCCCAGAGGGACATTTTTGTCATTAAGGTATATGCTGGTGAATGGAGGAAAGCATTTATTGGATGTTTGAGCTTGGATGTGATCTACATTTTTGTTGTGTTCTTTAGGACACTGAGGAAGCCCTGATGATGTGCCTCAGAGACAGTCAGATTCTAAATCATAAGCAGAATTTGGACTGGAACTGGGTCCTGATAAGTACCATACTTAAGGTAGGAGATTTTGAATTAAATTGTTGTTTTTTTTAAAAGACAGATTCCTTGAGCACTGCTTTCTTCCTAGTGTCAATGGAATGCAATTAAAAAAGAAATTCTATAATAATTAATATAATTTATTTCCTGTGATGGCAAAGCTGAATTCTCAGCAGCCAATGTTCAATCAGTGTTGAAAAAGCTGAATTAAATGGCTTACTGTTGGTTTGGAAACCATTATTTGAAATGGAAACATTTTGTCTGAAATAGAATTTTGTACAATGTAAAAGTCCTTACCATTAATTAATGCATGCTTACTGAATAAAAGTATTAATTTCTTTCAAAGAGAAAAACTTACAGACCTTTGAACCGTAGTGTACGTCTTGGTGTATTATTTTTAATTGTGTTTCAGTGGCCAAATGCCAACCTTCGAAACAACAAAGAGGAACAGTTGCACAAGTAAGTGGAGTTTGGTTTCCTATTCTTCGGAATCTTCCTGATATGTGACCCTGGACCAGAGAACCAGTCTTAAGTCGCTGGGGTATGTTTTTAGCAATAGCCAAAAATACATTGTATAGGTCAAAATTATTGCTTTTTCTTTTATGTCAAAAACATTAGGATATTGTTAAGTAAAGATAATGTTTCATTAAGATATTTAGTAAATTTCCTACTATAAATATATCAAAACTTAATTTTTGATTAGTAATATGCATTGTTAAGAACTTCATTTGGACAACTTTAAGGCGATTTTTCTCAATATTTCAATGTTTTTTTTTTGCAACCTCAGATTCAAGATTTTTAAATAGTTGTATCTCGGCCAAATATTGTCCGATCCTAATCAATGCAAAGCTTTTTTTATTCAGCTATCAGATTATCAAATCTTAATTTTGAGACTGGTTTTGTGGTCCATGTTCACATTTTTTGTCGCCCATTCATTGCTGTAAATCCTACACTTTCTTTCTCAGGTTTGTTCGAAGGCTGCTGTTCTTCTACAAGCCCAGCAGCAAGCTGTATGCTAGCCTGGAGCTGGACCACAGCAAGGGCAGGCAATTAACGGTGGTGGGCTGTCAGTTCATTGAGTTCCTGCTGGAGTCAGATGAGGTGAGAAGAAGAGATAACAGAAATGAGCTTATTATTTACTCATGTTGCTCCGAACCTACAGTATAGAACTTTCTTTCTTCCAACTTCTCCATTTGTGTTTCACAGAAGAACGAATGGCATGATAGATGACAGAATTTTTAACTATGTTCCTGTCTTCTCAGGATGGACAGGTGTATCTTGAGGACCTGGTGAAGGACATTGTGCAGTGGCTGACCTCGTCCTCTGGGCTTAAACCAGACAGAAGTCTGCAGAGCAATGGCCTCCTCACTACTCTCAGCCAGCACTACTTCCTGTTCCTCGGCACACTCTCTGCCCACCCCCAGGGTGTTAAGATGCTTGAGAAGTGCAGCGTCTTCCAATGGTTTGATTAGGACTTTGCAGAAATGATATAGAGATACACAATACATTGGCATCTTCCAATAGCCCTTTTTCTAATTGTTTTGACAGCCTGCTGAACCTGTGCACCCTGAAGAACCAGGACCATCTTCTGAAGCTGACCGTTTCCACACTGGACTACAGTCGAGATGGCTTAGCACGAGTCATCCTCTCAAAGATCCTCACTGCTGCCACTGATGTAAAAAAACAGACCTACTCCCCTTTGAGTGTGTTTACCTTAGTGCCATACACTTGGACCTAGCCGTGCTTAGCAAAGCATGCTAGTAAAAGCATTCCCCTATGCAAACAGACCTCTAATACAATTCTTGAATGTTATTTTGACACAGAATTCCAGGCTGTACGCCACCAAGCATCTGCGGGTGCTACTTCGAGCTAACGTGGAGTTCTTCAGCAACTGGGGTATTGAACTTCTGGTGACTCAGTTACACGACCGCAACAAGGCTGTCTCAGTGGAGGCTTTGGACATACTGGATGAGGCCTGTGAAGACAAGGTGAAGTCACTTAAAAAGCAAAAAGGGAGGATGTTATTAACATTGAGCTATTTAACTTGGCAGAAAGTCGTGTTATTTAACTGAGTTTGGCCTTGGTAAAATAATAAAACATGTTGATGTTGGAGGCACTTGTGAATTGACTATGCTGTTTCAGTGTAGCTTTGTTCCAGAAATCTGTAAACAGTCTGCATCTAGGTCAAAATCCCTGTCAGAGTTCTAATGATTGACCGTTATATTGTGGCTTGTGAATACATCTCTAATAACATGACTGCTGTTTTTACTGTCATGTGGTCTTAGGCAAACCTACATGCGCTGATTCAGATGAAACCAGCACTAACTCACCTGGGAGACAAGGGTGTACTATTGCTGCTACGGTAAATCTCAGTCTGTTATCAATATGTCTGTTATCTCTGACAAAGCCCCTTTGACAAAACACGCAAGAGATTTTAAAGTATTCCCTGAATAGTTTGTTTACTATCTTGAGTTTTTTTTTAGCACTGGTCAATGCATTTTCCATTGTATTGTCCCACTCTTATCTTTGAAAGCACATTTTTGTGTATTTTATATACATTTTGTGCAACTCACTTAGTTGTAAAGTTGAAAAGGGTCTGTTTTGCATAAGAAACTGCTCCTTTTCATCTATCATGTGGCATCCATTTCCAGGTTTTTGTCCATTCCAAAGGGGTTCTCCTATCTAAATGAAAGGGGATATGTCACTAAACAACTGGAAAAGTGGCAGAAGGTAATGTCTTTTCCATTGTTCTTTTTACTGTTAAAAGTGTGTTAGATTTGTTTTATTGTTGTTCTTAAATTAGAATAAAGTATGCAAACTCAACTTACTGTACACATTCTTTCCAATTGCTTTTTGTTCCCCTGTAGGAATATAACCTCAAGTATGTGGACCTAATAGAGGAACAGCTAAATGAAGCACTCACTACTTACCGAAAACCAGTGGATGGGGATAACTATGTGCGACGGAGCAACCAAAGGTCTTCCTTGAAAACTTTATCCTGTACTCGTCAGTAGCTTATATTGTGATTCGGAAGGATGTCATCCAGAACCTTTTTTCTTACAGGTTACAAAGACCAAATGTTTTTCTTCCTGTGCATTTGTATGGGCAACTTGTACATGATAAGACAGGCTGTCATTTGCTGGAAGCTCAGGTGTGTGTTTTAAAATCAATTGGCAGACCCTGATGATGTTGCATTTCTTCATATAATGCCTCTATTCTGTCTCTAACAGAATGTAGTTTCAGACCTGAGCTACACTCTGCGCTGCCCAGTGCTGGACAAATGGGATGGCATCAAACAGCTCAAAGCTGCTCTTTGGGCCCTGGTGAGCTGCTTTGTGTGTTGGTTTATAAAGACACAAATGTGTATAATAACATAGGTGTTACAATTTTAACATGGTTTATGAGGACACTTTATTTGTCCTCCAGTTCCTGATTTTAGAATTTGCTTTTTTTCCACTATTGTCTTTGTGTTAATAATTATCAGTAGCATTAGTAATATTAACGTATAAAATCTTTACTCTGCTTGCTTCAAGGGAAACATTGGCACATCTAACTGGGGACTGAACCTGCTGCAGGAAGAGAATATAATTCCAGATATTGTCGCTCTTGCCCATGACTGTGAGGTTCTGTCTATTAGGGGGTATGTGTTCTTGATTACAGGATCAACCTGGCTGCATATGTCCAATAATGGTAAAATTTAGATATGGCATTAAATGCACAGATCCGGCTTCAGGTGGGTACTGTAGGTGCACATGTTCTTACATAGTGGCTCAAAAAAGCTCAAAAGAAATGGTGCTCATTTCATCTCCATGTTTACAAATGTTTGAAACTTTCATTTTGTGACTGTAACTAATTGCTTGGAAAAGTAAAGATATCTGAAGTCACTAACATATAAAATAGCCAGTGCTTCTTTTTTTATTTTTTAGAAAATGTGTGGTTCCACAGTTAAAATGACAAAAATTTGACCCTTGCGTTGCAACATTTACTGGTTGCTATTGCACAGAGGTGTTGCACAGCTTAACCAACTTGGTGACAAGACATACATCGTGTCTTCACCGTACGCGAGTGGTGCGGCAAAATACTTTAGAACTCATTATAAACAGTGGTGCTGTCTACACTGGATGTCCTGCGACACGACAGAAAACTGCTGCTGCGATTTATTTATGAGTATTGACACAAATTCAAATGATATTCAACGGTCACTTTGTCGCGTCCAGTATAGACAGGTGCGCGGCGCTACGTGACAACTGTCGCATCCAGTGTATAAACGGTGATAGGGTGACCAAAAGTTAACAGTGAATTCCTCTAGAAACACTTCTGTAGTTTCAAAACTACTTTCTCAGAAACCATTTTTTTTTCTGGTTTTGCATGACTAAGGTTGAGTCATACCTCCTCTCCAACTATTTGGCAGTTTGCATTCTTTCGTTTTTATACACTGATCTTTGCTTTCTTTCTGTTTCATTTTTTTTGCCTTACCCATAATTTCGTTCTTAATTTCCCTCTCTCTTAGGACATGTCTTTATGTTCTGGGACTCATTTCTAAAACTAAGCAGGGATGTGAGGTGCTCAAACTGCATGATTGGGATGCAGTTAGGCACAATCGCAGAGAGCTTTGGCCTGTGGTGCCGGATGAGGTGGAGCAGAACCAGAACCTACAGCAGCAGAAACAACAACAGCAACCCCTCATCCACCTGTCCTCAGCGCCCAGCACCCTCAGCCTGAACTCTGAGTCCACCAGCTCTAGACATAACAGCGAGAGTGACTCCACTCAGCCTAGTGAGTGCCTCTCCCATCCACTCATTGAAGACTAATGGCCCTCAGTGCAACACTGTGGTTTAGTGCTTCTTACCACCTTTCAGATGGGCCCCATATCTTCTTATCTGAAGCATAGTTCTCTCATATTTATCATTATTAGAGATTAGAATCTGACTGCATTTTATTGCTGTGAAAGTGCTTTATTTCAAGTATTGTATATTAATATATCAAGATGATTTGATGTAGCAAAACAATACAACGTATTGCACAAATGGTGCTTATCTAGAACCACAAAGTCTTTGTGGTCTCTTGGTCTAGAAATTTTAGAGATGCTTTTTCCTTCCCGTTATTGTTCTGCCTGGTTGTGAAATTGTGTTTTGTAATTTCTCTTTCATGCATTTGATTTTTATAAGATGAGACTTGTAGACTCTTTAAGTCAGCTCTTGGCTGAATTTATCTGACAACCTGGCCTAGACTGGCTGCAAGTGATGCGAAATGTTATCTATTTATAAATTATCTTTTGAATTTAAGAGTGATTCCCTTCAAATAGTTTCGAAATATCTTTAAAGCCATTCCCAGACTTGTAAGCGTCATCAGATTAGCAATTTGTTTTTAATTGCACCTCTTGATGTGCCAGATTCGACTATAAAAGTGTATCTTCTTAATGGAATGGTTGGGCTTAGTAAGGCTTTGGCTTAGTAAGGCTTTGAAAGAGTCATGAATTATTATCTACCCACTGACTGGTTTTATATGACTAAGCAAAGTCAGTAATCCTGACTCATATAGAAACTGGGAAAGTGGGAAAAAAGCTCTTAGGTCACACTTAAAATAAACCTCATTATGTACTTCTGCATACACTATATACTGTGCACAGCATAAATGAGTATGCCCCCTCTAAAACTTAACAAATTCAGCAATTACTCTTTACTTAGAAGACATGTTAGGGTTATTTGGAGATATAATGTTCCAACAAGCCTGCTTGATCAGTTACCAAAGAATGCCAATGATTCAGCAAAATAAAATTTTCTTATCAAAGTGATACAATTTGGTATTGCAAAAATGATTACACCTTCTTAAAGTTACAAAAAAAAGTGTATAGGTTTAAGGCTATTTTTGTTCAACAGTTAAGTATATTTAACCAAAACTTTTAAAGACAAGTAATTTCCTGGCAATTAGAAATGTTATATAGCTGACTGAATCATGCTCAGACTTAATGCTGTAAGCAGAGGAACCACTTGGGAGAGAACTGCCAGGAGACTTATTTCTTAGCATAAAAGAGGACAATGATACAAGACGAATACCAAATTATTTTTTGAAGTGTAAAAATATAGCAGCAGTAGAACTGACATTCAAAAACAATGTACTTGTAATAAGGCTCCTGAAATACTCAGGTTTTCACTTTAAGTTTTCATTTAGTGATAAGTGAATTTTTGATAGAAAAAGAGCAGGAGAAATAACATGCAAGTGTCTCGGAGCCGGCAAAAGCTATGAAAAGAGTGACACTTTATCTCACAGGGTATGACGCAGCCTGCAGAAGTGACATGCATGGTTGTTGGCACCACTAGAATTACCTGTAGAATTACTGTAGCCAAAGCAAAATAAACTAATTTACTAAAATTAGTAGTAGTAGTAATAAACAGGACAAATGTGAAAATTAAAAATGTGTACACTCAGTGCCAAGAAGGGTCAGAGCAGTATACTTTAAGTTCTGAAACACATACTAAGTACTAGAATATTATACATTTTCTGAATTCAATCTAGGGTGTACTCATTTCTGCAATCCTTCATTTAAACAAAATTGGCTAATTTACTTAACTAACAGAAAATATTGCCATTTATTTTGTTTTTATTAAGTATATGTTTAAAACGTTTCAGTTTTGCCATCTTTCCATGAATTATATTAGTGATCATTAAGAAAATACATCTTTTATATTTATTTATAGGAGGTGTATTCATTTACGCTGTTTACTGTAAATTACATCTAGTGGTACCTTTTGAAAAACATCTAAAAGTAACACTGCCAAAATGCCTTCCTTTTCAGGCATGTACATCATGGATGATGATAAGTTAGAAAGCCCTGAGCTTTCAGAGGATCAGCCACTGTACTTCAGGCCCAAACTCCTAAAGGACCGCAGCCCCTTCACCATATTAGCCTCCAGTCGACTTGTCCGTAACCGCTTCCTCAACTCCCTCTCCGGAAAGAAACTCCGTAGTACCAGTGACCCCAAAGGCACTGGTAGCAGCAGTAAACTCCAGGGTGAGCCCACATTAGAAGGCTTAAGGAGGATACGCACAGTTACAGATCCCTCTATATTCTCTCCAGTTCAGGGAGATGTCTTCAGTCCTGTATTTACTGATGGACATCTGCCGAAAAGCCCTAGTGTTAATCTGGATACCTCTTTTGTGGGCAGCAAGACTTCTGAAACTCAGGGCAGCACATCTAGCATTGGGGAGCTGGAGGTATGTCTGAACAAAGCTGGAGAACGGAGCTCAGGGGTTGGAGACACTCCCCGAGAGCAGACCAGTCGGGAAAGACTGGCCGGCGATGGCTCAACCTCTGGGGGCGGGGCTCAATTTAAGAGTCGCAGTCAGAGTTTCAACACAGACACGACCACCAGCGGCATCAGCTCCATGAGCTCCAGTCCATCCCGAGAGACGGTGGGTGGCATGGACTCTACTACCATCGACACAGACTGTGTTAGCCTCAATACGGTCATTAGCACTCAAACTGTCAAAACACTTAACTCTCTCACGCCCCATTCCAACCACCTGCCCCTGTCCAAATCTAACTCTGTACTGCTGATGCCACCAGGTTCCTCTCATACTTTGCCACGCAGGGCCCAGTCCCTTAAATCGCCCTCTGTCACGACCATTTCAAGCCTGACTGACTGTAGCTTCATGTACACCAGCCCTCGGGACGCACTGGGCTATGCTACCCTCAAACGACTACAGCAGCAGCGCATTCATCCTTCCCTTTCCCATAGCGAAGCACTCGCCTCACCTGCCAAAGATGTGCTCTTCGCCGATGCCATCACTATGAAAACTGGCAGCCTGGACTCCAGACTCACGCCACGCAGGTAAAGCAGATGGACCAACAGATGGTGCGAAACTCTTTCCTTTTGCAGTCTTTACGTCACCCTTCGTTTACCGCTTCGTTCGCATCAAATTTTACGCTTACACAACTTTCACAGAATGCATGCAGTTTTCATCCTGTTCCAAAGGTTTCAAGATGTCTTGACGCAATGAACATTTCTCAGAAGAGTCATTAGGAGTTAAGACATTACAGAAGAAGTCATTCTTCTTTAGACTTACTTTAATATTGTTCCTTTTTGGGATGCGGCTGTGAAAGGGATCAGCTTAATAAAACCATAGTATTATAAATTCTATAAATCTCAATGTTAATCAGAGCAGAAATGAGCGTTAGATTTCCCTGTTAATGTTACCATCCATATAATACAAAATGACACTCCTAAAAGCCCCTTACGAAGCACTGCTCCCTCTGGAAATAATGTGGTCTGTTTCTGATGGTCCCTCTCAGGTATACTAAAAAGTGCTTCAGATGTCTGGGCCAAGGTTCAAGCAAGCCCCATCGCAGATCTCTGCTGCCACGGTGCGTGGACCATCCCTAGGGCTGACGTTCCCCTTTTTTAGTTTGAGTGTCCACTTCAGTCCATTTTTACAATTCAAAAACCCTGACATCCTTAGCTTCTATTTCGTCGTACTTTGCCCCTCGTTTTCTTTTTTTTCCTCATGAGTGCTTCCATAGCCCATATCTTAACCTGATTCTCTTCAACCATGACTCTTCAGCCCTTGAAATTACATCCCCACAGTAGGACAAAGTAAACTCTCCTCATTTCTCATTGATTGTATGTAGATCTAAAAAGAATTTCTAACCTACACCCTGTTTCCATTGTCACAGAATTCCCTCAAGTAGTTTTCTGATGTGACCGTTCTGAAACCAATTCCCACAATAGCCGCATTCCCGCATTTGATCCAAGAAGCATGTAGCGTTTTTTGATCTTCAGCACTTGCATGATGCAGCTAATGGCAAACTCTCTAAGAGCTGCTCTTTCTGAAGTGTAAATACGCTTTACCAGCCTGTTTCCACATTAGGGCCTTTCACACCACTTTAGTTCCAGAACTAAATGTACAGTACTAAAGTACTTGGATGATTTTTCGTGAACTATTTCCCAGTACCATTTAAAGGGTTGCATTCACAATGTTTGAAGTATGTTTACACAGTGTTTTAAATCATGGCGGGTGAGGGCGTTTTCGAACGCGTCTGGCCAATCAACGTATACTTACATCACGAGTAGTACCAGTTGTGCTGGTTAGAGCCTGCTCTGGAGTAGGACCTATTTTGGTTCTCGAAAAAGGCAGTCCAGTACTAAAATCACAACCAGTTTCGGCGGTGCGAAAACACTGAAAAGTGGGTAGTTCCACAATTAGTTCTGGTACTATGAAAAGGTTCTTGCGGTGCGAAAGGCCCTATTGACAAACCTGCCAATCATTTGCTAGCAAGACTACAGTAATGCAGTATCAACACAAGTAGTTTCCAAAATGTCCAAACTTCCTTTCTTACCATTTTCTCTCTCCCAATGTTGTCCTCGTTCCAAACGCTTCGCTCTGATCTCTTCCCTTCTGTATGAGTACAGGTTTCTCAAGGCTTTGAGTTTTGCATCTCTGGATAAGGAGGATCTTCTGAGCCCTATCAGTCAGACCTCCCTGCAGCGCTCCTCCTCAGTGCGTTCCATGGTTTCCAGTGCCACATATGGCAACTCGGATGACTACATTGGCCTTGCACTCCCAATGAACATCAACAGCATGTTCCAGGTTACTAACTACTCTGATCCTGTTTATACCTGGTACTAACATCCATCTCTGGTGATCTGATCCCAGTTTGTCTATCAGGGCAGATTGCCCTTTACACATGGTTTTACCGTGCAATTAAATACATCTTGATCAAACTGTCTCAAGGAGTGGTCTGCATAGTCAAAAGTGTGTGGCCACCACTTCCGAAAGGTGTCCACTTCGGGTAGGATTATCAAAAAAGGATGTCAATACCAAGTGTAAACAAGCATTACAAAAATACTTTCTAAATTTGTCTGGAACTTGATTTTCTTGTATTTGGTTGCTACCTAGATTAAAGACATGCCGTACTTCCAGAAGAGGACAAGTCCACCATCAGAAGACCGATCAGCAAAGTTCTTCTCAGGAGATGCAGATGGTAAAGACAGAAATGGTTACATTGTTTAATCAGTTACTATTCCCTTAGCATAAGTGCCTCACTACTGCTCCAGGAACTGAATGCTGCTCTTTTCTCAGGTTCCAGTGAAGGATCCAGGCATTCTGTTCTGCGATCTCAGCTTAGTATCACAGAGCTGATTGCGGTGAGCCGTTCAGACCAGCACCAGCTGCTGGGTGTAGAGGAGACTGGCCTGCAGGAGCACAACGAGGAGAACTGCCTTTACTGTTCAGGGCTCTACGTGCTTGGCTGCAATTTAAGCACTCCCACACAAAGCCGCACAGGTAAGCTGCACGTTTATCCAAATTAATATTAGTAAAAGGTGACATCACTTAGACCAGATGTCCCTAAAAGTCCCTGTGAGGACGCATGTATTATTTTACTTCAGTCATGGCAATGAGGCCACAATTTACTATTGCGTATTTACTGCTGCTCGCGTCTGGTGTAGACATGGTGTAAGACTTATTTGAATATTGTGCCGGAAAAAGAGATCCGATCAATTATCGGATAGAGAAGCCACTTGACATAGCCAAGCGTAAACACGCCATGTTCTGATTGACTGATGATACAGTCTGCTTGAGCAGATCACGGTGATGTGAAGTAAAAAACGCAGCCATTAGTTAATTTGTGTTTCCTCATGTTCTTATACACCATCAACCCTGTTTTAGACTATTCCGATGCTCCGTTTTCGGAATGGTGCAATCAGTCCTTACACAGCCTGGAAGTCATGCCTCAGTCCAAGTTCTCAGGAGTGTCTGGCTGCAGCGATGCTGTCTCTCAGGGCTCCGGTGGCAGCACACGCAGCACTGAGCTTGTTCTTGGTGAGGATCTCTTCAAGCTGGCAAAAATCAGTTTGGAAAATTAAAGCAATTCTCAAGCATTTTGTTTTGAACAGGTTCTTTGTTAACTGCACGCCTGTGCATGCTGTCTTTCTGCCAGAGGTGAAAAATATTACAGAGGACGCTCCAGCCTGCCGTGTTCTTCTGAGGAAGGAGGTGCTTCGGCTGGTCATCAACCTGAGCTCCTCAGTCGGGACAAAAGGGAATGAAACTGGACTCCTCACGTAATTAGAAAATTCATCCACGATTTCAAATTAACAAATGCTTTCCTAAAATATATTTTATTAAATATATATTCCTAGAATATTATTTTGATTTGATCCTTTTGATCATTTTAATAAGGCAGTATAAAGTGAAATCTTTCTTGTGGAAATTGAATGGAAGAGTAAAGCGTTTTCTTTCGTTGTAACTTATCTTGCAGAATAAAGGAAAAGTTTCCTTTTGCATTTGATGACATCTGCCTTTATTCCGAAGTTTCATTCTTGCTGGCTAACTGCATGTTCAGACTGGCTTCACGACGCTTCATTCAGGAGCTCTTTCAAGATGTTCAGTTCATTCCGGTAATACAAAACTTTTCTTACATTAGCCCAAACAGTCAAACAAACCTTTTTTTCTGCAGCTAAACTGGGTTTTTACAATCTAGATCGCACAAGTAAGCCCAGATTTTCTTTGTGTAAAAATAATATTTTATTGGTGATATTGATGATGTCCCTCATGATTTTTTTCAGCCCTGGAATTAAACTATTATAAATTAACACAATTGCAAAATAATGATTGTTTTTAACACTTTTACATTACTAAGCATTCATGTCATAATCTTTTTATTTGTAGATGTACGAGGAGGCTGAGAGCATTCTGACAATGCCCAAGAAGTCTACCACAGTAGATCGTCCATCAGAGCAGTGATCCTCTAGGCATTTTTCAGACTATTCTCTTCCCCTATGCAGCAAGTTGTCAATCTTTTTCTAGGCCTGACCATGCAACTAAGATGAATATGCAATAAGAGACTAGGGCTATGGAACAGATGTAAGTGGATAAAGAGGGTCACCGGGAACGTTTCCACAGAGAGGGACAAAGCGGTACGTTAAGAGAACAAACTCTGAACAAATATACTTTACACAGATGCTCTGTAGACATCTACAGTGAAGTAACCAAATAATCCTTGTAAATGACAGTTATGAACTGTAAAGCATTGAACAGAATGTGAAACATCTGTGAGTCAATGCAAACTGTATTTTAAATGCAAGCGAGCAAAATCATTTAAGACTCATTTAGGGAGTTTATTAACTTCTGACATTTCCGTTCAATCAATGTTGACCTTGAAGGGCCTGGGCATATGATTGCATGTAAAAAAATACATTTCTTTTTTTTCCCCGGCTGGATCCCTCAACACTACAACATTCCAGCTTTTCTTTGGATTTCTCTATTTACTAATCCTGGTTGTTTAAGTATGAAATGGCTTTCGCAACCAGGCTGAGCAGCACTCATAAGACACTTGTAAGACAATCATCATTAAGTAAGAGTAATAATCAGCAACTGCCAGTTTTTATTTCCCTTTTGACTCATAAAAGGATTTTTTTTCTTCTCATTCTAACTGATTTATATCTTGACATAGCACATAGCAATCCTTGAGTAAATGTATGCACATGTATTTGATGGTGGTGTTACACAATCATGCAATAGCGACTGTATTGTATTATTGTGTAACTTCGTTAACTGACCTGTGAAACATTATCCAAAAATAACAGTAAGATATTTATTTATTTATTCACTTATTTATTGGTCCAAGCAGCTCCTCTCTTGTCTCTTTGACTTTATTTTAGCCCATTTGCCAAGATAAAACTGTCTGTGTGTTATTTATATCTGAAAGTCAGGCTTTAAAAGAGTAAGTTAAAGGGCATTTCACTACTGCTATTTTGCAGTTTTACTCTTCTCTTTTTTAAGTAATTTTAGTGATTTCTTGAATTAATAATAGAAATATTGCACCCAGAAAGTTTTCTCTTTCTGTGGAGAAAATCATTAATTATTGAAGCATAATAAAACCAAGACTCTCCAAACATATTTCACAATATTTGTATATGGGAAATACCTTTGTACTTTATTCTCGCTTTCGGATTGCTAATAATACTTTTTAACTTGAATATGGTCAGGAGTTTATGAACGGGCAAAGACATATTGGGTCAAATATTAAGGTTAACCTGACAAGACATGATTAAGACTGATCATTAATATATGACATGTTCTGCTCAAATTCAACTGCCTGTCATTTATAAACTACTATACTATACTTATACAATATTTATAACAGCAATTCTGTTGATTTAATAAAATATCAAAATATCTTCAGGGTTAGAATGAATCTAGTTTCACATTGCATACATAATATATATATATTACCAAAAATGGTTAGATCCCACTTTGTAAGTATAAAATTGAGGTTCATATTTGAATTATTTCTATGCAATGTGCCTGTTATTTCTGTATGTACAAATGACTTGTTATTGAAGATATGATGATCATTTCATTTTCTTCTTAGGCAGCTTGAATTATTTTGCCTTATTTGTATAAGCTTTAACCTATTAGAATGAATGAATTAGCCCTTTTTTCTTGTGTTATTTATTATAGAAACTAATAAATCTACCTTTGCCTGCCTTGGCTTTTGAATTAAGTATCAGGTTTTATCTTCAATTATTTTGTCTATTGTAAAAACTGAGTCTAATATGGCCAGCAATAATACTAATAGTTGTTACAGTATTTTCTTTTAGGCTTCTTGAGAAATATTTTAAGTGCATGTGCATTCTAACCACTATCTGCAGTATAATGGATAGAGAGGAAAAAAAAAGAAAATAGTATGAAGTGGTACATGCATTTGATGCAGTGTATGTATGTATGTGTATATATATATATATATATATATATATATATATATATATATATATATATATATATATATATATACTGTATATACTGTATATATATATATATATATATATATATATATATATATATATATACTGTATATGTGGATATGTATATATATTCACATGTATATGTATGTGCATGTGAAATATTCTTTTTGAACTAAATAAATCTGGAATCTGCCCCTAATATTTTCTGAAGTGTTCTTAGATAAATAATTTTGTTATTAAAGTCATTAGTATCAGCGTGTGTGTTGAAAATAGCCCAGAATTCCAGATAATTATTATTTGATCTTTCCACAGTGTTGCCTCCTGTTTTCAATAGGGGTTATGTGCAGCCCATGACCAGAAGGCATTGTCATATTGTTTTTTAAAGAATTTTTGAATTTATTGGTGTTTTTAAAACTTTTGAAATAATAACAAGCGCCAATTATAACAGTTTCAAGCATTTTAAAATAGTTTTTTCCATCACCATTAATGCTAAGAGTGTAAAGGAAATGCATATATTTTAAATGTATAGCCTATTTGTTAATTGTACTACTAAAACTAACTGCACCTTTGCTTTAAGTGTTTTTTCCCCTCTTTTAAGTGCACCCATGATTTTGCAGGGCACTGAAATGTAAGCACCATTTAAGTGTTATTCATATTTGCCTGAAGGGAAAAACATCTAAAACTGTTGTACATACTTGTAATGTTTCTTTAATTATGAGATTTATTGTATTAGGCTATTTGTATTAATGTGTTTTGAGCGGATGGTTATGATCTATGGGCCTTGAGAATCTAATAAAAAATACGTAGCCTACGTGATAAACCTCAATTTCCTTGCCTAATTTCAAGTGTTTCATTGTTGTTTGGTGTTTCTCGGAAATTAATTTTATTTAGAACAATTCCAGAGAAAGGCTTCCGTGGCTTTCAACAGAACAGACAGTCATTGTACAGGCTACAAACCCCTCCCTTGCGTGTTTTTCTTTTCTTTTCTTTTCTTATCTTTTATTTTCTTTTCTTCATATTTTGTCCGATCCAATAATGCGTTTATCTACTAATATGACTAGTATTCTCATCTCTAATAACAGTTTACCTGAAGGTCCATAGTGATTTCTCCAGTCAGCGGTGATCGTGTGAAATGGACCTGTGATCCACATTCCTTTTTACTTAACGTACTGAGTTCTCATCTTGTACTGAGTAGGCCACTGTACGCAAGAAAATATCGATATCAACCTAAACTCTTCGAGATGGCGTTAGGGAATCGCTTTAACGTGTTGCCATTAAAACACACAGCGGTTAATAAACTTGTTATTCTTTCTTGAGTCCCTTTTACAACTTCCCACACGCGCGCTTCCACGGAGATCCTCCCACTACGCGTTCTCACACGCCTGCTCGTGCGTGCGTGTGAGTGTACTATTTAGTTGTTTTCCACGACTCGGCTCAGATAAGTTTTACATGTTTAGCATTGGGCGAAAATAATTTAGGGAAACCTGCGAACACTTAACACAGGTGAGTGTTTTTTCTTCTACTTCTTCTCGTAATTGTTTTAACTTCTCATGAAAGGTTTTGTGTAATGTTTAAGTGACAGGACTAAGTTCATAAGGAGAGACAAAATGTCTTTGCCTCACTTATTTGATTAATTCTACTTTATTAGATTATGCGTATTTGTATAGAACAATTTATTAATTGTTTAAAAAATACGTTTTGTAAAATATTTCCTTTTTAAATAATAATAAAAAAACAGGCACATGTTTCTGACATCATCTTTAAGGAATTATTACTTTGCAAGTCCTATGAGTAGTATATGGATCTTTACACAAAAGTATCAACTCTCTTGAGCCATGTAGCAACTGAAGAGAAAATTCAACCATAGCCTATATATTATGTCGCAAAATAAACAAAGAATCACACATTGTGTAGCTACATGTGAAATCCAGATGAGAAATCAAAATATGTCCGGAAAGTCATATTAAGTGATCTCTTAAATTATTGCACTTGCAATGAATGTTTTCTGGTGTGGTGTGATTGGAAAAACACTGTTATCTATTGCCAATATTAGTCATAATTTAACTCTCGTTTAAACATGTTATAGATTAGCATTTGCTATTGTTTAGACCGAAGTCTGTTCAGTCACCATCTGTGGTGTGTTTACCGTTTACTCATTTTCATAGCCACAGATCATAAATTATGATTGTCTTATCTACAACAGACTTTAAGCCTCTAATTTATCAGTAGTAATGCACCAATAATCGGGATTGCTGCTTTTTAATGGCCTGATGTTTGATTTGATTTTTATTTATGGTTCATAATCCATTTCTGGTCTTATGAGCAAAACTTATTTCACGTCATGTTTCATACTTCACGTCAACATGAATAGTGTTTAGAGTTTCTCCATCAGAACAAGAAAGTTGTAAAAAAAAAAATAAAAAAAAAAAAATTTAGTTTTTGTTTTAAAAAAGAAACCGGTTGGGCTGCACATAACTACTCAAGGTAATGCAGTTTGAGTTTGTGTTGTATCATGTCCTGATGATTCCATTTTCTCAATCTCCTTCCCCACTTTACTATCTCCATCTCCTGTTTATTTAAACCCATTAGGGAAGAAAGATAATTTATTTCAATTTTTATACCTTATTAGAAGATGCTGTTCAGCCATGCTTAATTGATTAGAACCACTTTGTTTCCTCGTCAGATCTAATTGCTAATGGAAACACTTGTGAGCCATTTCTTGTCCAGAATCTCCTGAGATCAGTCATGTCAGTCTGGCTTTTGTGTGCTCTGCTTTTTTCACTGATTGGCCGAACAAAACAGGATGGTGAGTCTTGAACGCATTTAACTAACTACTGTTGTTAAACTTTTAAAGAAATAGTTCAACAAAAAATTCAAATTTGGTAAAAATGTGTAGCCTCAGGGCATCCAAGATTTGGAGAAATTTAGATGACATTACACGACTTGCTCATTAATGGATCCTCTGCAGTGAATGGGTGCCGTCAGAATGAGAGTTCAAACAGCTGATAAAAACATCACAAGTAATACAAAAGTAATCCACAAGACTCCAGTCCATCAATTAACATCTTGTGTAGCGAGAAGCTGCGCGTTTATAATAAATAAGTCCACCACGTCTTCAGATGAGTCTTATATTGATTTCTCCAGTGAAAAAGTCATCTCATCTGAATCAGGAGAGAAATATGCACAGATTAGGCATTGTTTAAAAGTGAAAAAAAAAAAAAAAACTAAAACATTTCTCACTGGAGAAAGTGTTATTATGCATTATTATGGATTAATTATTGGCCAGAGTGGTTTAAAGTTAAAATGTCTTGATGGATTTGTCTCTTACAAAAAACAAAAAAGTAAAAAAAAAAAAACTCATCAACATCTTGGATTGCCTGAGGATGAGTACATTTTCAGATATTTTCACTTTTTTTTTTTTTTGGTGACATATTCCTATAATAATACAATACCATCATATTTCAATTGTTATTTGAGACCATTGATACAAGAACTGAATTATAATATCTATCAACAGGGCACTCGGTTACTATAAAAGAGGTCAAAGTGTATGCAGAGGAAACGGATACATCTGAAGATGGTGCATGGGTGTTGAATGTTGCATGGAGAGATGAGTTTTCTGAAAATTATGTGTTCAAGAAAATCAGCTATGATATAGAGGTCCTTTATACTGAAAAGATGTTGAGTGTTCACAATGTAAGTGTGAATTTTTATTTTATTTTTTCTACAAAAGCAATGGCAATTTATGGATATGGTCTTTTTTTAAATGAGAAATATTTGTTTTAGGAAACTATACATGTGATGCCAAACAAAACAACCTTTTATCATTGGAAATGGACCTCGCCTATACCGTTGCAGTGCACTTCCCATTCTGTCAGACTTAGGCATCGAGATCAGCTTTACGTTGGTGAATGGACGCCATTATATACGTACAAAGGTTTGTAGCCACGGGTTGCTCTTATACTTTATGCATGTGCTATGCAAAAGAGCAGGGCAACTAAACAATAACTTAACTGCTTTGCCTATAAAATAACAGGACAAGATCTAAATCCTGAGGAAGCAACAGTCTATCCTCGCGATCAAGTTTTCATGTTTGGGAGTAACATCACGTTCTGTTGCATCATGAAGACAGTTTCCACTGTTCCATATTATCCATTTCGAATTCGAATCAGCAACAGAACATACATCACAGAACCAATTCACTTTGATTGGCATAATGAATCCACTACAGACATAGAATGTGTTTTTAAAACAGGCTTCTACGATGAAAGCACAGGTGCTGCATTATTTATTGGCTGTAAGTATATCTTCATCCTATTTAATAGGAACTGTTTAATTTAAACCCATCAGTTTTAAATCATAAGCAGTAGTAAACATGGACTAATACTCATAAAGCCTTGTTTGGCGTCAGATTTCTAAATTTTTAAGTCTCTTATACTTACCACAGCTACAATAATTGAATCAAAAATACAGCAAAACAGTAATATTGTGAAATTCTTGTAATTTAACCTTTGATCAATGTAATGAATCCTTGCTGATTAAAAGAATAAGAAAAAAATTTAACTGTTTATACCAAGTGTTAATTTGTTAATTGGCTTTTAAGTTGAGTTTAACTTCACTGGATGCTACAGATCCCCCAGATGACCAGAATCTTACATGTATAACACGGGATCTCAGCTCTGTGGAATGTCACTGGGAAAGAAGCAGAAAAGCCCAACTTATTAAAAGAGAGACAAAGTACAAACTTAATGGAAGGTATCCACATTGCTGAATATATATATCTTAATGTACAGTGTGAATTATGCACGGTTGCACCCATCATACCGAATTAAATTCTCTAATGCTAATTGTTTTGCTTTTGTCAGAGATTGTACATTTGGTCAATGTGTCCTACCTGCGATGACAAAGCTGGTGACAAACTGGACCCTGGTTGCCAAAAATCCCCTCGGCGTGAAGACTCTCACAGATACAGCTGACCCCACACACCGAGGTAAAACTTATTTTAATATTGTTTTATAATCTCTTCAAATACTGCATGGACACAACATTTAACTGTGTATTTAATCTTCTGTTTTCCTCTTGCACAGTAAAGATGAGAGCACCTATTCAAATATCTCATGTTGCTTATGCAAGAAATGTCACTCTAAGGTGGAGTTGGAATGAGAAAAATTATGCTTCGTTTTCAATGATTTGTGAAGTGAAGCTCAATGGAAGCTTTTACAAGGTTTGTGTCATCAGATCTAATCTTGCATTAAAATTGATAAGCGTTCTATTTGTATCTTTCCACAGTTTGATTTGCAAGGCCTGTACATGCATTCTCACAAATGTCCACACATTTTCATCTTTCACAAAGGAATACTTCAGTGGAAAGGGACTTTCAACACTTGTCCTTAAAAATCTGCAGCCTTTTACTAAATACACAGCTCAAGTGAGATGTGGGTCTTATGAGCACTTCTATGAATGGGGCAGCTGGAGTGAAATTACTGAGTTCACCACCAAAGAGGACAGTAAGTATTCAGAGGATTTATATATTAGAAAATATAGTGCCATTTTATATATATATATGATTTTATTTTTGTATATGTATATTTTATGAGTGTGATATTGCTTTTATACAACACTTTGATATATCCACCTTATTGTAACATAAGTCCAGGTGCTGCACTTATTCTTGTAGTTATTTACCTATAGCAACTAATGAATCGGAAGTCTCAAACTTTCATAGAAAATAGCTTACTTCTGTATTTAAAACATCTGTTGGACAAGAAGTTAATACTGAGTTAATATACTCCTAAATAGGTTTAAGGGAAACAGAAATATCAAACACTGTACGTTTCAGACTAACATCCAGTTCTCTTTCTGAATGAATGATTGAATGTTTCAGAACGAATCAGATGAGTAAAAATGATTCAGTAACTGCCAGTCAAATTCAAGGAATTTAGTGTCACACTAATGATCTTTCTTCAGATCCAGAAGCAGTAGACGTTTGGACTCAATATTTTGAACAAAATGCATATGTCCTGTGGAAGGTAAGTGCTATTTGGAATTTCTATTTTTAGTTTTTCTCTGCACTTTGTGGCTGCAGTCAAACAAATAAAAATGTCCCTTTTCAATGTTTTAAAGTCTCTTACTCCACAACAAAGCCATGGGATACTTACAGGATATAATATAACCATTACAAACTCTAAAGGAGGGAGCCAATCTGATATTGTACTAAATACGCAGCTGTGCTACAAAATAAATGAAACAAATGGTCAAATCATCACAATCCAGGCAACAAACTCTGCTGGTCTTTCTCCTCCTTCTACCATCATCGCCCCAAGTTATCCCGGTGAGCATTTAAATGATGTTTAAATGGGTTTAAAGGTTGTATTCAAATTAATGACGTTTTATAATACTTTTCACAGACAATGAAGTCAGCATAAGCCATATCAATAGCAGTAATGGTGGCTTTGAAATATCTTTGGAAGAGTACCGCTGTTCTACTTGTGGCCTTGTGGTCGAATGGTTTCCAACCTACAATAAGAGCCAATGTAATGTAGAATGGGAGAAGATCCCAAAATGTGACAGAGGCACCTGGAATAAGTCTGGTCAGTTGGGAGCATAAAGATGAATCATTTGACTCATTTCTGATCTGTTTTTGTTCTGATACTGAATTTGTGCATGTGTGTAATGGTCCATCAGAAGTTCAGTGAGCTGTGGTTATGTTCAGAAAGGGAGGATGACAGCTATTTTGAACAAAATATTTCAATTGTTCTAATTCTCATAGATAATCTTAGGCCAGGAGAGAGATACACTGTCTCAGTCTATGCCTGCTCTAATGATGCACCAAAGCTTCTCAAGAGGAGTGAGGGTTATGCTATTGAGGAAAGTAAGCAATCAAGATTCAATATTTAAAGGAATAGCTCACTAAAAAATAAAGTTGGTTTCATATTAACTTCATCTTGTCTTTCTTATTCCATTCTGCTATTTCTGTTCTCAGAACCAGGGAAAGTTGAGAATCTGAGAGGTAAAAACAATGGAAGAACTATTGAGCTTTCCTGGAACAAAGTGCCCTCACACCTGCAAAAAGGTTTCATACAAGGCTACAATGTCACAACATTGCTTTCTGATTCTGAAAAAATTATTAACAATACCGTGACAAAGGGTGGGTTCATTCTCTAATTTGACATCCACAGTTTTTTCTTAAAAAAGAAGATTGCATTAAAAATGGACATACTTTGTGTTTTAATTTTAGAGCATAAAGTTAATTTGAAATTAGATCCAGGCTCCTATATCTTCCGTGTTAGTGCCTTTACTTCTGGAGGGGAAGGTGACTACACTATGTTCAGAATGGAGAAGGAAAACTGTATGTATGAAGATATTTAACTATATGTTTTGTATATAATTTGAAAATTCAAAAAAATTAATTATGAGAAAAATGAGAAAATATAAATAGCATTGATGAATATAGCATTGACAAGTTTTTTTTTTTTTTTAGTTGACCAGGTGATTGCAGCCACTATTGTGGGTTGCAGTGCAGCAGCCCTTGTCTTCATTATCATCACAGTCCTTTGCTACAGGAAGCGGAAATGGTAGGACCATTTTTCTTTGTCATGTCCAAAGTGGTTTTCAAACCCCAAACTTTTCTATAAGTTTTCATTCTTAAAATCCTTCAGGTTAAAGAAACTATTGTATCCAGATATTCCTGAACCAAAACTTGCAGGGAAATGGATTACAAAGGTGAGTCATCAGTGCTTATTCATCCTCCTTATAATTCATAACTTTCTGTAATTACTATAATCTGCATGTATGTGTATGTATGTATCATGAAGCCAAAAAATGGGTCGCAGGTGTGTTTCCATCGTCTTTTAGACAAGAGGGAATGCACTGTTAAATCCTAGCAGTAAACTGCAACAAACCATATACTTGATCATAGTAATCACAGCAAAATAAATATGGTTATCAATTTTAAATCAAAAGGGAAATATCTACCAAATCTTTTTGTAGTTGACATTAAAGGATATGTGCAAATAAATTTCACTTGATAAAATTATCAAATAAGCAGATTCCGATATGGAAAAGTTGCATGGCATGCTCAAAAGCTATGCCAGATCAAATAAGTTATGACCCAGAGCACATTAATTACGTTTGAACTGCAACACAAACACTTGATTTGTGTGGTAAATTATTGGCTTAATAAATAGGCTAAATAATATTATGCTACACTGTTAGGTTGCCATTTGTTCTCTATTGACTCTCTATTAACTGGGCAACAATTATTTTATTTTTTATTTTTTTGCAGGGCATTTATTGTACCCAGATGACTCAGGGGTATGTAAAGTGTGATATCCAAGAGGTCCAGGGTTCAGAGCATCCTGCAATGTCAGAAAGTCTACATAGCCTTGACTTCATCAGCTCTAACTCCAAAGTGCCTGCACATTTCTACCTGAACTTTTCTGAATCTCCAGTAGAAGTCTTATATTATCCTGTTGAGAAGCTTACCTCCATTCTTGAAAACCCTTCTTATAATTTGACCATGCCAGAACCAGTTGATGTTCCTCAGATATCTAATCTTACACTGGAAATGCAGGATGATTATGTCCCAGCCCCTAACTTTGTTCAGAATAATCTTGTTAAAGACTCAGAAAGCTACAAGCCCCAAATCAACATGTACAGATGAATAGCTCCTGTAGATAGACTTCAGTGTCATGCTATGTAATGCACACCATGTATATGTGAATTACGCCAATATAAAATCCAGTGAATTCATGTTATTTATACATGTAGGCTGCTCTTTTCTCAACACTCTCAACTCTTGTAAAATGAGTAGTAAAAATGCAGGGGGGGTTTATATGCTGTGATGGGGAAAAAAAGCTATTACATGTTTTAGAACTGCATCTGTATATTTGCATTGTATTTCGATGTAATATTTATTTACATGTATCTATTTGGCACATACTCGTGTGACCCCGGTGAATCCAACCCATGACCTTATTGTTGCTAGCATTATGCTTCAATAGAGTAATAGTCCCCTCTTGTGGCATTAAAGTGTGGTTAACACGTATTAACATCGTGTATTAATTCATACAATTTTACACTTTCCAGTGAACAAAATAATAATAATAATAATAATAAAAACGAAAGTTTTGTCTATGCCTATAAGCATTATGGACAATCAAAGCATTAACGTTACTCCAAATAAACTGAAGTAACTTGGGCTAATCAAAATAAATGACAGTTTCACACAAAGCTTCATAAAAAAAGGGTAGTATGTGTCAACGTTATATTCAAACTTTAAAGATTGCATGACATTGTAAAATATATAGACTGAATGAGAAGAAATTATGCTCCTAAAATCCATTTTATTGGCGTGAAGGGTTGGCTAAGGGCGTTGCAACAATGAAAAGCTTTCTTTTGATTGACAGGCAGAACAGTCAATAGAACATCGATATCTACACGAGTCGACCAATGTAAACAGTTGTGGGCGGAAGTTTTAAATTATCGGTCATTGAGCCGCTGTTTTCAGTTGTTCAAGTTTACACAGAACGTGCTTTTGATAAATTAACATAAAAGAGCTTTTAATCTGTTTTGTTATTTCATCGAAGTTTTAAGAGTTCTAATCGAACAGCTCGTGCCTGTCCAACACATTTCCACCAATAACGGGTAAGTTAAATTGCTAGCGTGTTAATTTTGGTGTGTATGGTCTGAGATTCATAAATTACATCATAACAGTAACTTTTGCACATTTCTCATCCTCTGGATTCTCATCTTCCTCTGTAGCCTTCAAAACCACGATGTGTGATGTCTTGATTATTCATGCGATTTATTTTATAGTTTCATTGTGTGACTACCCCTGCGTTGGCAGTCTTTTGGCACATCTTTAAGGTTATCAAGTTTTTAGCTGACGTGCTGAGAATAACCCCACCCAGCAAAAACTCGTTGAAAAAACGTCATTGGCAGACGTCTAAACAACGTTAAAATTTTGTTGAAAGGTGAAAAGACGTCTTTTTCATTTCGTCGAAAAGACGTCTATAAAAAGATGTCCAAATTACGTTTAAATGTGGTTCTAAAGTGAAAGGTGAAAAGACGTCTGTATAAAGACGTCCAGATGACGTCTGGTGCTGGGTGGGACTTACGTTGCTTACTAATTCGTGAATAAATGAGGTTACAACCTCTATTTGTCTAAAATACAAAGACATTCAGTGAAGTGTAAAGAAATAAGAGTATCGTTCATTGAAATGGTTTATGACTCAAATCCTGTCTATGTCGTCGTGGCTGTGAAGAAGCCATAGACTGTGTGTTTGTGATGGACAGCTCAGTGTGTGTTTGACATGAACAACATAACGCAATCACTGCAAACCTTCAGAATGAAAACTGTCTGGTTTTGATCTGATAACGATATGACTGTTCTCAATATACACTCACCTAAAGGATCATTAGGTACACCATACTAATACTGTGTTTGACCCCCTTTTGCCTTCAGAACTGCCTTAATTCTACGTGGCATTGATTCAACAAAGTGCTGAAAGCATTCTTTAGAAATGTTGGCCCATATTGATAGGATAGCATCTTGCAGTTGATGGAGATTTGTGGGATGCACATCCAGGGCACGAAGCTCCCGTTCCACCACATCCCAAAGATGCTCTGTTGGGTTGAGATCTGGTGACTGTGTGGGCCATTTTAGTACAGTGAACTCATTGTCATGTTCAAGAAACCAATTTGAAATGATTCGAGCTTTGTGACATGGTGCATTATCCTGCTGGAAGTAGCCTTCAGAGGATGGGTACATGGTGGTCATAAAGGAATGGACATGGTCAGAAACAATGCTCAGGTAGGCCGTGGCATTTAAACGATGCCCAATTGGCACTAAGGGGCCTAAAGTGTGCCAAGAAAACATTACACCCCCACACCATTACACCACCACCACCAGCCTGCACAGTGGTAACAAGGATCCATGTTCTCATTCTGTTTACGCCAAATTCTAACTCTACTATCTGAATGTCTCAACAGAAATCGAGACTCATCAGACCAGGCAACATTTTTCCAGTCTTCAAATGTCCAATTTTGGTGAGCTCGTGCAAATTGTAGCCTCTTTTTCCTATTTGTAGTGGAGATGAGTGGTACCCGGTGGGGTGTTCTGCTGTTGTAGCACATCCGCCTCAAGGTTGTGCGTGTTGTGGCTTCACAAATGCTTTTCTGCATACCTCGGTTGTAACGAGTGGTTATTTCAGTCAAAGTTGCTCTTCTATCAGCTTGAATCAGTCGGCCCATTCTCCTCTGACCTCTAGCATCAACAAGGCATTTTCACCCACAGGACTGCTGCATGCTGGATGTTTTTCCCTTTTCACACCATTCTTTGTAAACCCTAGAAATGGTTGTGCGACAAACCACAAAAACAATTGTGATTTTATTTTCTTATTTTTCTGATTAAAAAAAAAAAGTATCCAGTTTCTTGTTTTTGTTTCTTGGTAGTAGTACTTTGTGCAGCTGCACAATTTGGCCTTGCTATTATGTCAATATGGCTATAAAATATTAATAATTATTGTTTTTATTATTATTACTATTATTCTTATATTGAAACATTACTGTTGTAATATTTCACTGTAAAATAGAAGCAATACTATAAATGTATATAGTATTTTATATTTTAAATACTATAAAAATAAACATACATTTATACTTGGCCACATAAATGTCTCCACGAAAAGGATATAAATCTAATCTTCAATTCCTGTACTATATGCAAATTCTAGATATGAGCTGCATTTTATTTATCTTTATATTTGTCTGTTTATTTCATTTATTCCATGCAGAATCAGTTATTTTCTAATGAAATATGTGCCTAATAATTTATCACCTTTTGCAAACCTGGTTGGTGGCTGGCAGGTACACAGGACACAGTCAGCACAACAGAAGAAAGAAAAATCCTGTACATTGTTGTACCTTGAAAAATCTTGATTGGGTAGCAGGGTATCTGTCAAAGGCCTCAAAGTGGTAGTCCACCCAAAAATAACATGTAATTAGGACCCACATAAATGTTGAAATTCACTCTTGTTGTTAGCTGGAGGAACTCAGGGCATCAGAACGGACTCTACAGATACGTGTTTAAAGTCTAACCACTGAGCTGGCCTTGTTACGATGCATGTAAGCTTAATTAATTGCCATCTGTGTAATCTGTTTGTTGAATTTATTCATTTTTGAGCACATGTTAATCAACTCATTCTTCCGATTTTGACAGTCGAGCAACTCCAGTCATGTCTGGCCGAAGCGGGCTTAGTTTGACTCGTTTGGGTGTAAGAGCTCGCTCCGAGTTGAGGGAGAGGATGGAGGACAGGGCTCAGAGGTCAGAGGAGAGAATTAGGAGGGCAGACTCTTCAGGGTCTCAGAATTACATCACAAGACCCTCGCCATCTCTTACAGGTGAAATGTGTGAAGATAAACACAATATCTTTATGGTCAAAGTAAAGAAACCAAAGCAGAGGCCCTGTTTTTAGGGTTTTGATTTGATGCAAGTCTTGTGTTCTCTCATGACAGGGTCTCAAGTGCCTCGGTTTGACCCTACAACTTGCATCATTCAAGACCGGCAACAATGCCAAAGAGGCTGAGATGAAGTAGTAAGACACTTTCACCTTTTCAGTTTGAAGTTTTTAATTTTATGTAAAGTGTATGACTTTTGGGATCACACTTATATGAGAATGAGAGTCTTTTTTCCGTTTGACTTGTTATAATCTGTATTTGTAGGCAGCTTGACCCATTTCCTACTTACAGTAATACATGAACTTCAGAACTAATACACGTGGTCTGCTTTTATTTCCAACACTCAGAGGAAGATTAGAAGGAATATGTTAGCTTCACCGTCTCTGATGGAAAGAGGGCGTTCACACTCCAGAGAGCCCATTCCTCAGCTGATGCGAGCAGGAAGTGCTGGCAGGAGGAGGAGTGTGTCTGTGGAGAGCAGGAAGAGTCGGTGCTCTTCAGATGGATCAGTAACTGATTTTGAAGAGCTCGCTAAGCCTCTGAATAGCAGGCAAGTCGATAAACAAAACGGCTTGCATATCCAAGTACTGCTGGCCAGGTTAAATGTGATGTCAGCTAAATGTTTTAACATATCTTTTTGAAAATTGTTATTAAATTGTAATACTATTTCACAGTATTACTGTTTTACTTGATCAAATAAACGTTGCCTGGTTAGCATAAGCAGCTTTAAAAAAAAAAAAAGATGTTTAATTAACTAGTTCTAATATCAAATTCGCTTATTACCTGCTGAAAGCTGCATCAGTGTTGTTTGTACATGAAAATTTGTGACTTCTTTTAACTATATGCATGTAAGCTAAGTTTATTTTTCTACTCAGACACATCTATTGACAGATGCTGACCTGTCAGAAGTTGATGCTCGACTCCAGGCCTTGCAGGACCTTGACATGGGACACTAATCCTGGTGGATTCAGATGTCGATCAAGGCTTTTTGCACATAGACTGAGACTGAAAATCTTGGACAATCATTTCTTTCAAACACCATGTACAGACATGTCTGTAGCATTTATACTAGTTAAACAGGTATGTAATTTATGCTAATGAGACTTGAATGCCATTTGTTTTCTTTATCCCTAATGTAACTTTTGGACTTGAAGTAAACCAGAAGTGTCCAAAAAATTTACCTCAGGATATACCGTTTATAACACATTCCTGTGTACATTTTATGAATTGGTGCTGTTCATGTCTATTCTTTACAGCCACTTTAGAATTTATATTTTATATCATTGAGCATTAAAGGGATAGTTCACTCTCAAATAAAATTTTGGTATGTTTTAGCTTACCTTAAGGACATCCAAGATGTAGGTTTCTCTGTTTCCTCAGTATTTCCCATTTTGATATTTTTAGGTCCAACCGTTCTTGTCTGTGACTCACATAATGGATGTCTATGGTCACCACCTCAAAGAACATGCACAGAGGAGTCAAAATTAAACAATTCCCCATCGTAAGTACACATTGATGACCTAAGACACGAAACGAGCGGATTGTGTAAGAAAACTAACAGTATTTATATCGTTTTTACCTCTTGTACACAACCACGTCCAACTGATCTGAGTGCGCGATTGCTTCCCGATGTGACGTGCGCGCGCTCTCTGGCTTATTAGTCTGCACAAGCGCGGAAAGCGCCGGAAGCGATCTCTCGCGCGTGTATATCACTCATTGTTTACACTTACTGCCTATGGTTGACACAGATTTTGGAAGTATTACCTTTCACTGTGAAGATCTAAACATATTTAGATGTACAGGTAATTGCAATGGAAGACGATTTCAATATATCCATAGACAAAGTTGAATTTTTTTCAAAACCATATTTATTTGAAACAGAATACACAGACCAAGTACTCAGGAGCGATCCGCTGCAGCAGCACGTCTTCAAGCCTCAGAGACAGAGATCTCTTCAAAATTGTTGGTGTTTTAGTAGCAAGTGTTGTGAGATGCCAACAGAAGTGGAGAGCATATGTTGTCACGAATGGAACAACAACAAGACGACGACACCAAGACACACACCTGCCTGACTGAAGATCCTGAGTTTTCTCCGCTGTTGAGACCCAGAGTTTTGCACGTTGTGTTTAGTTTGCCACGTATAAACTGGAGGCGAGGTCCAATGCCAGAGGGACCCAATGGCACGCTGTCAATAGAGTGAGTAATGTGTTGTATTTTTTTTATAAACGCAACGATTATAGGGTGCATTATAAACATTAATTTATTACAATTACTGCATTATATTTCAGACAGTGCAGATTGGTGACGTAGCGTGTGGTAAACAATGAGTGATGTGCATGCGCGAGAGATCGCTTCCGGCTCTTTTGCGCTTGCGCAGACTGATAAGCCAGAGTGCGCGCGCATGTCTCATCGGGAAGCAATCGCGAACTCAGATCAGTTGGACGTGGTTGTGTACAAGAGGTATAGGAGCCAAAACACTGTACATATTATTTGGAATATGGAATAACCTTATATTTAATTTATAAGGTTTATATTACTACATTAATAGCTTATTGCTAATAGTAGTCAAACATAACTTTATTAAAATATTATTATTTCTCAGTTATGTTTCTTAGTAATGTTAAGGAGGTTTTCAGAAAACGATCATTGATATAATTTGAATTATAAATGCTGTTTAGTGATTTGGAAACAACGAAAACCATTTTCTGTTTAGCTCAAGGTTTAGGTTGAATTTAGGGCTACCGCCCCTTTAAGAGAATTGTGCTGGTTTCCCGCAAGACCGTTGAAGCGTCATAACTAACTTTGGACGCTCTGAGCCAGCTGTGAATTAGGACCTGAGCGATATAGTTTTCTTACCGTAGCCTATGGACGTTACATTGTCTTAGAAACATCAGACAGCATTATTTTTGGTTTAGGAAACATTTATTTTATTACTCCTGTAAGAAGATTTCACTGTGGGACCTGAATAAACGGTCATTTTTGTTATCTTTTGACATTGGAGTCCTGTGGAGTTTTTTTTTATTTGCCCTGGTACAACGTTCTACGGCACGAGTAACTAACTTTTGCAAGGGATTGGACTGCTGGCCCTGACATAGTAAGAAAACTGTGCTCTATGAGGAAAAAGGATTCAAAATTCACGAACTGCTGGAGCTCTGTGATGAAGGAAAATAAGCAGATTGGTGGGCAGTGAGTACTGAAGAAAAGAGAATGTGGATGCTATTTGTGTCTTTTCTGTTGAGTGGAGACGTCAAAATTAAAAAAGGCTTGTTGCTAATTAGCTAAGTTGGTGCAACTTTAGCTGCTATTTGTAGCAAGTGCTGACAGCCTCTTGTGAGAGTGATAGATAAACGTTTTCACCAGGCAAATAGGAAAATTGATTTTTGGGTTCTCACTGTAACTTAAATTCATCAAGATGAGCCAAGCAGGCTATTCAACCCCCCAACCTGAACCTACTGAAGCTAGACGGGTTAAAGTTACAGCCAAGGCTTATGAAGAAAAAGTTCGCCATGCCATTAATAAAAGGAAAAACAAGCTAGGTCAGCTAACCAGCAAAATTAATCAGATAACTCAGTTAATGGATGAAGGTGACGACAGTAACCTGCCAGCTGTAGAGAAGATGTTATCAGTAGAGTTCAATAAACTGTTTGGAGAGTTTTGTGAACTAAATACATCAGTCAAAGTGTTACTGGATGAAACATCAGAAATGAATGCAGATCAGGAAGGATGGTTTAAGCCGAAGGCCGATATGTTTTATAACTTTGCTGCTAAGGCTGATAAATGGATAAAAGAAGTGCATCAGCGCATAGCCGAGGCTAAAAAGACAAATGAGGAGATTTCTCCTGAAGATAGTGCATCAGTGTCTATTTCTTCGAGAAAGTTAAGGAAAGGGTCTAAAGCACCATCCTCAGTACATTCCAAAGCATCCTCTGCATCAGCGGCCCGTCTGAAGGCTGAATTAGAGAGAGCTGAGCTACAAGCTCGAGCTTCCACTCTAAAACAAAAACAACTACTAGATGAACAGGAAGCTAAGATAAAAGCTGAGAGAGAGGAGTTGCAAATGCAGATCGCACTTGCCGCCTCCGATGCTAAGTGCAGAGTACTAGAGGAGTTTGAAGGTATCAGAGCCTGGTCTAGAGTTAGCCAGCAAGATGGTATGAACTCTTACATAGAGAAAGCAAAGCACACGGTACCACAAGCTCCTAGGCAAGCTACGACTACTCCCCAAGCAGAAGTCAGAATAGAACCTGCTCACAGAGGTAGCCATGGAGCCCCTACTAGTGATGTGAGGACGGAACAGGAGACTTTGCGACCAGAATCTTCGCCATTATCCATTATTGACCTCCTAATGAAACAACAGAACCTCGCTACCCTGCCACCTCAGAAGATTCCAATATTCAAGGGGGACCCTATGGAATACAGGCTATTCATCAGGGCCTTTGAACATGGAGTAGAGGATAAGACGGATAGTGACAGGGACCGGCTGTACTACATGGAGCAGTACACGGACGGGCAGCCGAGAGAGCTTATACGAAGTTGTTTTCACATGGAACCGCAAAATGGCTATCGTGAAGCCAAGAGGCTCTTGAAGGAGCACTTTGGTAATGGATTTAAGATTTCAATGGCATACATTGACAAAGCACTGACCTGGCCGACAATCAAGTCAGATGACGGAGAAGCACTTCACTCCTTTGGCCTTTACCTCACAGGATGCCTCAACACAATGTTGGATGTAGAGTACATGCAAGAGCTTGACAGTGTGTCCAATATGCGAGCTATCGCTGCCAAGCTTCCATATAAGCTGAGGGAGAGGTGGAGAAGCAAAGCATGTGCTCTCCTAGAGAAGGAGCAACGCAGCGCTAAGTTCAGGGACCTTGTCGGCTTTGTGATTCAGCAAGCGGAAGAAGCCCTCCACCCACTCTTCGGCGACATTACGGATGGAAACAAGAGCCATGTAAGGGCTCACAAGACTGAGAAATCAGCCAGAACGAGTGGTGCTCAGAGAAGCTTCACTACTGCAGTCACAGCAGTCAAGAATCCGACAGAGACAAAATTAAAGCCCAAGGGAGAATCACTGTGTGCTTTCTCGACCCCTTGTCTCTTCTGCCAAGGAGAACAGCATACCTTGGAACACTGCAAAAGGATGAAAAGGTCTCTTCACAAGGGGAAGATCGACTTTCTTAAGAGTAAAGGACTATGCTTCAGTTGCCTGAAACAAGGACACATGAGCAAGGCCTGCGGTGAGAAGATGGCCTGCCAGGTGTGTCAGCTTACTCACCCGACAGTTCTCCATAAGAAGAATAAGGATGCTACTGATGAAGCAAGACAGAAGGAGCCATTGACTGACACGTCCAAAAACACAAAGTACAAGGTGGAACGAGCAGATGGAGAATCCAGTTCAGTAGTAAGTGGATGCATCAATGCAGAGATGAGGACCTGCAAAGCTGCTGGGGCCGGCAATGTTAATAGTGTTTTGGCGATCGTTCCAGTACATGTCAAGGCCAAGAAAGGTAATAAGATTGTGACTACTTATGCCTTCCTCGACCCAGGCAGCAATGTCACCTTCTGCACAGAGAAGTTAATGGCCTCACTCAAGGTCACAGGGAGGAAAACAAGTATTCTGCTGAAGACCATGGGAGGCGAGCGGCTGGTGAGCAGCCAAGTGGTGTCTGGTCTGGAAGTCAGCGGCATGGATGGCAACAGCTTCCTGGAGCTGCCCAACATCTATTCTCAGAGGGTGATCCCGGCACGTGAACAGAACATCCCTCTGCAAGAGGAAGTAGACAAGTGGCCTCATCTCAGTCAAGTGAAGATCCCAAAGATTCAGGCAGAGGTAGATCTTCTCATTGGGACTGACGTACCCAAGGCCATGGAGCCGTGGCAGGTGGTACCTAGCGTGGAAAATGGGCCATACGCAGTAAAAACACGACTGGGCTGGATTGTCAATGGTCCTCTCCGTGGAGTCAACAGCCATGACACGACTAGTGGACTCATACAGGTCACTTCCAATCGCATATCAGTGGCTACGCTAGATGAGCTGTGGAACCATCAACAGTTCAAGATCGACTTTCCAGAGTGTCAAAACGACCGTGTAGAGATGTCAAGGGAGGACATCCAGTTTCTGGAAATGGTCTCGCAGTCAGCAAAACCTATAGAGGGTCACTACAGCATCGGTTTACCACTGAGGAACACAGTTTTCAAGATGTCGAACAACAGGAAAGCAGCTGAACAGCGAGCTCTCAACTTAAAGAAGAAGTTCACAAAGAATCCTCAGTTCCATGCTGAATACTCTGCGTTTGTGGAAGACTGGATCGTGAAGGATTACGCTGTCAAGGTTCCCAATGAAGAGATCAGCCGTAGCGATGGAAAGGTGTGGTACTTGCCACATCATGGCGTATATCATGCTAAAAAGCTGAAGATTCGAGTGGTGTTCGATTGTGGGGCGTCCTTCCAAGGCACCACATTGAATGATCAGCTCCTACAGGGGCCGGATCTGACGAGTACTCTGCTTGGTGTCATCACAAGGTTTCGGCAAGAAGTTGTGGCTGTCATGGCAGATGTGGAAGCCATGTTCCACCAGGTACGGGTTCCGGCTGAAGATGCTGACCTTCTGCGGTTTCTCTGGTGGCCCTCTGGTGACATCAAACAAGACATCGCAGAGTACCGAATGAGGGTGCATATATTCGGTGCCACTTCATCTCCGAGTTGTGCCACGTTTGCCCTACAGAAGTGTGCACACGACAGCAGAGGTCAGTACAATAATGCAAGTATTGACACAGTACTACGCAACTTCTATGTTGATGACTGCCTCAAGTCTGTCTGCTCAGAAGAGGAAGCAGTATCTATGTACAGCGACTTGAGGGCCATCCTTCATTCAGGAGGATTCCGCCTTACGAAGTGGGTAAGCAACAGCAGAGCCGTGCTGTCTGCAATTCCTGTGGAGGAGAGAGCTGAAGAACTAAGAGACCTCAATCTTGACTTGGATATGCTACCTGTCGAACGAGCATTGGGGGTCCGATGGTGTATTGAGAGCGACAACTTCAAATTTAGGATCATTATTCAAGAGAGGCCACCCACAAGAAGAGGCATTCTCTCCGTAGTTGGCTCTATCTATGACCCGCTGGGTATTCTAGCACCAGTGGTCTTGACAGCAAAGCTAATCCTCCAGGAGCTCTGCCGACTCAAGCTGGGATGGGATGATGACGTTCCAGAGCACCTCGCTAAAGAATGGAACAGCTGGTTGGAGGATCTTCACTTGTTGAAGGATTTTGGAGTGTCTAGATGCTTCAAGCCCAGGGACTTTGGCAAGGTAATATTCAATCAGCTGCATCACTTTGCAGATGCTAGCCAAGAAGGCTACGGAACAGTGAGCTACTTGCTGCAGGAGAACGAAGAAAACAATCTTCACGTTGCCTTCGTCATGGCAAAGGCCAGGGTGGCACCCCTCAAGCCCCTCACCATCCCACGCATGGAACTAGCGGCAGCTACCATGGCAGCGCGCATGGACAAAGCCCTGAGGTCAGAAATGGAACTCCCCTTGGAAGAATCGGTGTTCTGGTCAGACAGCACCACGGTGCTCAAATACATCGGAAATAGAACCAGCCGATTTCGCACCTTCGTTGCTAATCGAGTGGAAATGATTTTGAAGCTGTCAGAAGTAAGACAATGGCGACATGTAAATACAGCCAAGAATCCTGCTGACATTGCGTCAAGAGGACTTGACGTGAGATCTTTCCTGCGCAATGAGTCATGGATAAAGGGGCCGGACTTTCTCACAAAGCCAGAGGAGGAATGGCCACAGAACCCAGACAACCATGGGGACCTAACCACGGAGGACCCAGAGGTAAGGAAAGCCGTGGTCAACACTACTGCAGTCGAAGAGCAGTTGGACACAGTGCAGCGGTTCCTTGAGTATTACTCCTCCTGGAATCGTCTGAAGAAGGCAGTCAGCTGGATGCTCAAACTGAGAAGCACGCTGCTGACTCTGTGTCGTAAGAGGGAGGAGATGAATGCGTCACTTCCACAGTCTGAGGTCCAGAAAAGGATGAAGATCTTCAAGGAAAGCCTTCCAAAGACCAACCTCACTGTGGAGAACCTCAAGGAAGCGGAGCTTGAGATCATTCGTTTCTGTCAGCGGCGAAAGTACTCTGAGGAGATCCTGTACTTCGGAAAGGTGAAAACGTTAAGATGAGCAGTCAAATCTACAAACTCAAACCCAAACTACAGGAGGGGATCCTTAGAGTAGGAGGAAGACTCAGCAGATCAGCGATGCCTGAAGAGATGAAACACCCTGCCATCCTACCTAAGGACTTCCATGTGACGGAGCTTATACTCAGAGATATACATGAGTGCGTGGGTCACAGTGGTCGCAACCATGTACTGTCCAAGTTGCGACTGAAGTATTGGGTTCCTGGTGCTCACTCAGCTATAAGAAGAGTCCTATCAAGATGTGTGACATGTCGACGCTCGCATGGTGCAGCTGGACAACAGCAGATGGCAGATTTGCCCCAGGACAGGGTACTTCCAGATGAACCCCCTTTCACCTATACTGGAGTTGACTACTTCGGTCCGTTCGAAGTCAAACGGGGCAGAAGCTTAGTAAAGAGGTGGGGCGTTATCTTCACCTGCCTGGCTATTCGTGCTGTCCATCTGGAGGTGGCATCATCGTTGGACACGGACTCATTCATTGACGCTCTTCGCAGATTTCTAGCAAGACGAGGCCAAGTGAAAACTCTCCGTTCAGATAATGGGACTAATTTTGTGGGTGCGGAGAAGGAGCTAAGGAGAGCTATGGAGGGATTGAAAGCAGTCTGCGTCAGAGGGGCATCCAGTGGATTTTCAACCCCCCGACTGGTTCCCACCATGGTGGCATCTGGGAACGGATGATTCGGTCAGTCAGGAAGATCCTCAGTAGCATTGTAAGGCTTCAGACTCTGGATGAGGAAGGCCTGCACACTGTCTTGTGTGAGGCAGAAGCCATCATCAACAGTCGACCTATAACCAAAGCCTCTAATGACCCATCAGACCTGGAAGCGCTTACCCCCAATCACCTCTTGCTTCTTCAATCAAAGCCTTCCCTGCCACCAGGCCTCTTTATGAAGGAGGATGTCTATGCCCGCAGGAGGTGGAAACAGGTCCAGTATATAGCCGACATATTCTGGAAGCGATGGACAAGAGAATACCTCCCGCAGTTACAGGAAAGGCAGAAGTGGACTCGTGCTTCCCGGAACTTCGCTGAGGGGGACATTGTCTTGATCGTCGATGATTCTGCGCCCCGCAACTCCTGGGTCCTTGGTAAGATCATCGAGGTGGTTCCAGACGCGCACGGGCTCGTGCGCCGGGTCCGCATCAAGACGAAGACAACCACATTAGATAGACCCATTACCAAGGTCTGTCTTCTCCAAGAAGCTGCATGAGGCGGTGCTGAAGACGGCTACAGAGACACTCGACAGTTATTAGTTATTAGTTTAAGTTTGTTGACTCCTTGTTGTTTTTTAAGGTAATTTTTTCTGAAATAAGAAAAATTAGGGGCCGGAATATAGGAGCCAAAACACTGTACATATTATTTGGAATATGGAATAACCTTATATTTAATTTATAAGGTTTATATTACTACATTAATAGCTTATTGCTAATAGTAGTCAAACATAACTTTATTAAAATATTATTATTTCTCAGTTATGTTTCTTAGTAATGTTAAGGAGGTTTTCAGAAAACGATCATTGATATAATTTGAATTATAAATGCTGTTTAGTGATTTGGAAACAACGAAAACCATTTTCTGTTTAGCTCAAGGTTTAGGTTGAATTTAGGGCTACCGCCCCTTTAAGAGAATTGTGCTGGTTTCCCGCAAGACCGTTGAAGCGTCATAACTAACTTTGGACGCTCGGAGCCAGCTGTGAATTAGGACCTGAGCGATATAGTTTTCTTACCGTAGCCTATGGACGTTACATTGTCTTAGAAACATCAGACAGCATTATTTTTGGTTTAGGAAACATTTATTTTATTACTCCTGTAAGAAGATTTCACTGTGGGACCTGAATAAACGGTCATTTTTGTTATCTTTTGACATTGGAGTCCTGTGGAGTTTTTTTTTATTTGCCCTGGTACAACGTTCTACGGCACGAGTAACTAACTTTTGCAAGGGATTGGACTGCTGGCCCTGACAAGAGGTAAAAACGATATAAATACTGTTCGTGTATTAGGTCATCAATGTGTACTTATGATGGGGAATTGTTTAATTTTGACTCCTCTGTGCATGCTCTTTGAGGTGGTGACCATAGACATCCATTATGTGAGTCACAGACAAGAACGGTTGGGCCTAAAAATATCAAAATGGGAAATACTGAGGAAACAAAGAAACTTACATCTTGGATGTCCTTGAGGTAAGCTAAAACATATCAAAATTTAATTTGAGAGTGAACTATCCCTTTAACAGAATGTGAAATGCATTTTTTTATACAGGTTATTGATCCCATAAATAAACTGATAGGGCATGGCATTAGCAACACCAGGGTTACAGATTTGTTACCAAGGTAGTGATAAAATATCTTTATGTAAGTTGCTTTACATAAGCATCTGCCAAATGAATAAATGAAAGCTGCTGCAGAGATCCTGTCTTTTGGCATCTAACATTGCATCAGTTGTGGCCATTTAATAATTTTTGCCATCTCTCACAAAGTCTGTGTCTCTTATTGTTAATGTGACCCCACCAAAATCTTGTATGTTGAATACCAAATGCATTAAATTGTTTCTTAATTGTGCTAATGATGTCAGAATTTTTAAACCTCTCTTGATTTATAAAATGACATGGTGGTCAATAGATTACCATCTGCTATATGAGCTGTCCTGAATAGTCGCAGATAAAGGAATTTTAGTGACTGCATCAGTTGGACTAAAAATACTTTTAATTTTACAGTACCAAACTTTGCTTTATCGTGACAGCATGTCAAGATTTCCATTAAATAATGACTTGTTTTTCACCCTGTTGTTTACATGATTGTTGTTGCATGGCTCCCGAACATTGTGTGGGCAACTTTCATGAACTGTGAAATATTTATTGATCTTCGCATACTTAAACATATCAAAAGGTTTTATTTTTGAGTGATCGGTACCTTTAAGTACTTTATCCAAAAACAAACCGCTCTCTTTTAGAGACATTATTAAATATATTAATGGTCTATTAAGAAAAGCATCGAGGCACAAATGATTTCATCCTGTACTGAGGTTTTTAAAACAGAATTTAAGGACGTTGTCGACGACAGGTTAGGTGGCGCTGTTAATCTAATTTAATGTTTTTTGACCTGTTCATTTTTGGCTCTGTTGCTTTAAATATAAGTGGGCGGGGCAAAGATGTACAGTCTGTTAACGTTACTCTTTAACAATACGCCAATGCACTGAGTAAATAATACATTTTACATTATTGCTGAAAGCTGCATCAGTGTTGTTTGTACGTAAATATTTGTGAGTTCTTTAAATATTTCAGGTGGTTATTATTATTATTTTCAGAGGCTAAAAGAATGTGATCACGGCACCTTAACGTTGAGAGTGGCCCAGTATTGCTTTTATTCTGCAGCAGCGCAACGCGTCATACGCAAGGTGCGGCAGTGCCCAGCGCAAGCTGGTTACGCCTGGGTTTGGTCCTAATCTGGATAAACCCATCAACAACCTCAATGCTCTTGTAGATCAGAAGCAGCGTGATGACTAAAACGCCCGATTCCCCGGCACCCTGCGCTGGTATGGGTGATGTCCACCACAGCCATCCCGAGGAGCCAGTGGAGCAGCTCTCCAGACGCGCTCGCGTTGCTGTACCTGAACTGGTCGTTACCTGCGAGCCGAGTGTCCCGGAGTGTGACCAGATCCCCCGCGGACCCTGCTCGGGCTCCCATCACCCCGATGAGGAGTCCATCTGCTCGGACAGCGGGCTCAGCGGCTCCCCCGCCTCGTCCCTGGCGCTGAGAAAACTGTCCATCTCGTCCTCAACCGGCCTCTCGCCAGCTTCTTCTTTTGAGGAGTGCGAAGAAGATTTATCTGGTTACGGCGAATATAATCAGTCTTCAGGTGAAGCGCTCACGGTGAGAATCAAAACTATTTAACAAGACGATCTATTTTAACATGTAACGTTATCTATTTTTATGTTAAGCTACCAGTAAGCCGTTTTTTTAATTATTATTTTTTTGTGTGAATAATCCATTAGCGTCCAGTCTTGTATTTTATTTTTTACTTATTCCAGTTTTCATTAGAATCTATTCAGTTAGTCACTATGCAGAGGTGTACAGTATTTGAGTATTAGTAGGTTACTTTACTACTATAGGTCTACTTATGTAAGCAATTTGTACTTTACTAGAGTTCTGCACTTTCAAGTATCAAAAGTCTATTCAAGAAATGTTTATTTTAATTTTTTTTAAATTATCATTTATAGGTAGGCTACTTAGACTTTTAATTGAGTCAAATGTTTGTCATAGTATTTATACTCGAACTTGAGTACAATTTCTCCGTTTTTTACACCCTTGAAAACTACGGTAATGTCAGTTTAATAAGTGAATATAGGTCCTGTATTAAAATACTTGCTTTTTTATTTCAGCTTTACTAGTACTTGTTTAATAGAAGCTACCTATTTGCATGACACTAGTACACATCTATTGGTATTAATAACATTTTAACTGACTAGATACTGTTTAATTTATTTTTTATTGTCATATATAATGACAATTATTAGTAAAATTACTAGTAACATGCTACTAACTAGTCACTTAGGACTACATAAAAGTGTCTAAATAATAGTTTCTAGTGTCTATTCATTTAGTAGCTCTATTTGATGTATACTTGTAGCTGGATACTAACTATACTGTACCTTGGTCCTATCATGATACTCCAAAACATGTTAACGTGGTAATTTTTGTGATTTATTTTGTTAACTAACAATACATTTACTAAAAATACAACTGATCATTATTAGTTCCTGTGAGCACAGGTCCATTAAACAATATTAAGTGTTACACATTTTGATTTTAGTAATCTAGTAAATGTTTAAATATTTGTTATATCAATAAATGTTTTTGAAGTATTCTTTCTTTGTTAGTTCTTGTTAATTGTTGTGATTAACCAATGTTAACAAACGGAACCATGGTAGCTTTTTTGATTGCAGGTGCATTGAATATAAGTGTGCACACAGGTGTATGCATCAGATTATAATATGCACTTGAGCAATCCTCATGATAACTGATTAACACTACAGGTTTCAGGTCATGAGATCATTGCTTCTGAATGAAGAGGAAAATTCCACACGTTTTTCTAAACTACTTTTTTCCTCTTATGTTTCTGATAAAGTACCTGAAAGTCATACACAATTAAACACATATTATACAGATATCTTACCAGAAAATGACTTTGGTAAAAGCTGAAGTCACCGTTTAGAATATTGCTTGAGTAAAAGTCTTAAAGTATGTAATATTTATTGTACTAAAAGTACAAAAAGTATTTTTTAAATCTTAAATGTACATTAAGTACTGAAAGTAAAAGTACAAGTAAATGCAAAATGGAAAAGAAGCAGTTAAATATATTTATAAAAATGTTCATACACAGCTTGAGTAGCAAGATTGTGTTCAGTTTTCACTATTTCTTCCATTTTGTATTTTTGGGTAAGAATAAGAAGCACTTCATCCGATACTTAGTGTCTTTCATTCCAACATAAAACATTTCTGGAATCTGCATCTGAAATAGCATGTATTTAGACTGTATAAAAACAGGAATTTACACGGTTTATGTATCTCAGTGGGGACATGGATGCATTTAAACTGCAGATACATATGTATAAATAGGCCTAATGTTTTGTTTTTAACAAAAAGTTGAATACTGAAATTTTAAATAATTTAAAACCATAAAATGTTTCAAAAATGTAAAATTAAAACCGCCAGTAGGTGACAGCAAAGCCCCTTTCACACTGCACGTCGGACCCGGCATATTGCCGGAACATTGCCGGGTCGCCTTCTGTGTGAAAGCAACCACGTCCCGTGATTGATTCCGGCATTGAACCCAGGTCGGGGACCTAGTAACATTGGGACGAGCGCTGTGTGAACAAAAGCCAGATCTAATGCCGTGTCGAAGTGATGACGTGCGTTATCGTGCGACTCTTTTAGCGGCTGTATTGAAGAAAGATCAACGTTCGCGACAAAAAAATATGTGCAAACTGTAATGAAGTAGAGATCAGTTAGTTCCTCACTTTCCGCGCTGACGCCAAGATCGTTTGCTTGCTTCAGTGAAAGTATAACCTGCCTAGCATTTTCAACTCATACATTACACGTCACGCCCTGATGTCACGTGTCGTTACGGGATCTTTACTGGTTGTGTGTGAAAGCACGCACATATCCCGGGTAATCACTGGCAGTGTGAAAGTGCAAAATCTAGCGACACGGGAACAATTGCCGGAACACTTTACCCATGTATTTGCCGGAATGGCAGTGTGAAAGGGGCTCATGTAAATGTTAATGAGTGAGTCATTGAGATTCAACCGATTCATTAAAACGGCTGATTCAATCAGAAACAAAGCATTTGACCGTGTTAAGGAGTGAATCTTACTTACTTACTTACTTACTGCCCATTATGCCTCTGGCATGTAGGGCAGCAACGAAGGTCCTCCATTCTGGTCGATTCTGGGCTATTTTCTGGACATCTCCCCATGTCAGGTTCATATATTTCATTTCTTCCTCTACTGTACGACGCCAGGTGATCTTTGGTCGTCCTCTCTTTCTTCTACCTTCGGGTGTCCAATGAAGGGCTACTCTTGGGATGCTGTCTTGCTCTCTTCTCAAAATATGGCCAATCCAGTTCCAGCGCCGCTTTGTTACAATGCTACCCATGCTATCTTGTTGACATCTTGTTAATAGATCCTCATTTGATATCTTGCTTGGCCAAAAAATCCGACAGATTCTTCTCAGACTCCTTGTGTGGAAGACTGACAGTTGGCATATGTCACTTGCTGTCATTCTCCAGCATTCTGCGCCATACAGTAAGGTGGATAGAACGCAGCTCTGATATAATTTTAGTTTTATCTTGGTTCTATACTGCTGAGACTTCCATATGTTGTTTAGCATTCTGAATGCATTTCTGGCTTTGTTGATTCTGTTTTTAATGTCATTGTGTGCACCCCCATCGTATCTTACAGTACTCCCAAGATAGGTGAACTCATTTGTTGTTAGTAGAGCTTCTCCATTCACATGTATCGGTAATGGATCTAGGATGTTTAGCACCATTACTTCAGATTTCCTCTGGTTTATCTTCAGGCCAACTTGCTGTGCAAAGTAGCTGAGACGTGTTGTTTTCTCTTGCATGTGTTGGTGAGTGTGTGAAACTAGAGCCAGATCATCAGCAAAATCAAAGGAGTGAATCACTGAATCATTTATTCGATTCGTTCAAAAAGCTGATTCATTCATTAAGTAAACACTGTTCATTGCTCAGAGATGCAAAACAGTGCTGTGATCTGTTCGGAATTATTTTCGTTAGCAACATTGAGCAAAAACAATCAATATTATGTCTAAAATGTAAGTCACTTATTGCTTTACTGAACTTGTATATGTTGTATGAACTTGTGTATATATAAAATGATTATTAAATGTGTTCATGCATCTGCACAAAAACGGTAACTACTCTTTGTTTCACATAGATTAAGTTAACTAAGCCTACATTTAATTATATAAATATAACAAGCATACAGAAGCATTCTTGCTGTCTACAATTTTGAATTTTAATAGACTAATAAATCAACGTGCATGCACTCTGATTTGGTGATACAGCTACTTGATAACGTCGGATTGCACATCATTAAAACAACACTTACCATATTATTGCAGACGATGCTGTATATTGCACACTCCTCGATTTGAGCGGGAAATGAAATCATCCTTGGTTGTGCGCGCACTTGTTTGCACATGAGCAAAGGTGTTTTTAGGAGTCTAACTTGCAAATGCCAGACCACTGATTCATCAAACCTGCTTTCCTGCAGTCTGTATTCTTCTGACTATTTTGTAGCGAGTAACGAATATGCTTCTGGGAAATGTAGTGGAGTAAAAGTAAAAGTTGGCTGAAATATAAAAGCTCAAGTGAAGTACAGATAACGTTAATCCCAAAAAAATACTGTAACAAAGCATTTTTACTTCGTTACATTACACCACTGGTCCCAATGATATTGGAGTTCGATGTTTGTATTGTAAAGAAGTGCATGTGAGTAGTACAAATGTCTCTTAAGATGTTCCAGTGAAAGCAGAGCAGCCAACATCATTGTAATAACAGTGAATCAAATAAACTCAATGTGTTCTAAAATCAACAAGGAATATATATCATTGCTACTATAAAGGTGTTTTTATATAATCTGCATTGTGCTGTTGTAGGAGTGATACAGTCTCCAATCCTTTTGATGATATAATTGAATCATGGGATTTGATTCTATGGGTCATTAAGGTACAAATAAAACTCCCATTGAGAAAATCACAATAGCGATTGAATGCCGAACTGAATTGAAAAGGTCAACAGATGGATTTACCTCCAGCTCTGTATGGTGGGGCTCTCCTGCTTTGTTCTGGAGGATGTCATTCTTGTCTGACTGGTTTACCACTAGTCAAGAGTGAGTGTGTGTTTGAACTTGGAGAGAAGAGAAAACTGTACAGGGTTGGAGGTTAAGTGGCTTCATACTGAGGGCTCGGGAAGAGGTGGGTGAGCAGCAGATCTGATTTTTTAGATGGATAGTTTACCCTAAAAATGTTATCATGTACTTACCGCCATGTTCTTCCAAACATGTATGAATTGTTTCTTAGGAATATAAAGATGTATTTTGAGAACTATCTTAGTATTTGTTTTTGGTCGTTTTTTTTTTTTTTTTTTTTTAACAATACAGTGCAAGTCAATGGTCACCAGAAGATCACAAAAGATAACATCTTTTGTGTTCCATAGAAGAAAGTAATTTTTATACAGGTTTGGAACAAGGAAAAGGTGGATAAATGAAGGTAGAATTTTCTTTTATGTGGGAACTATCACTTGTCTTAGGTCAATAAGTCCAGTATATTAGCTAATAATTTGACAAGGAAGTTTACTTCAGGTTGTAAAATGTGAAGTACCCCCCAAAAAAACACACCTATGAATTCATAATACTTGTAAAAAAAAAAAAATTTTAAACAGTGTTTTACCTCAAAACTTTTACCTCTTTGTTGGCACTGTGATTTATGTGAGTGGCCACACTGGCTCCTTCATTTGAACTGGCGACAAAACAAGTCCCATCTGTAAATGTTTCATGAACCTCCTTATAAGATAAGCTATTTCTTAATCACTTGGTATTGCTTGATGACTTTGTTTAGTCCGAGATTGCTGTCAATGATTTGCCACATGGGGTGAAACTCGACCTGTTGTTAGTAGAGGAGAGGGAGTTGTTGAAGTCTGAAGTCGACCGAATGCACTCGTTGCCCCAGTGCAGCTCACACTATAAATAATGAGAACAAAAGAGAAGAAAAGAGTAGTCTCTAGCAGCAAACAGCCCTGTACAGAACCATTGTGTACCATGCGGTGGCTCCTAGTCGTTGGGTGTTAAGTCTCATTCATCTTTTCTTTCTTTCATATCTCCTCTTCTAAGACTGATCTGTGGAAGAAGTCAAAGAATATGGTGAACTGGTCTCCACTTCCAGTGAAAAAGCGCTCTCCCTGGGTGCAGGTGGTCGGCCATGCAGGTTGTTATTGGTGATCCTTGAACTTTTTCTGATTTTCAATGTCTGAAAGCTCACATTTTCACATTGAAGACTTGAATTATTTTTTGCTGTATGGTCATGTGATATGGATATAAAGCTAAATACCTTCTTTGTCTTACGTGGTGTTTTTGTTGCCATGTTGGGTGATTCCTTTTTTTCCGACTATAGGAAATTTTCAGACGGGGAGTGATGGAAGGCTGCTGAAGAAGTACTGCGAGTGCGAGCATCAGTGTTTTCTGCAGCTCATGAGCGACTCACTGCGGCCCTTCGTTCCTGGATACTATGGTGTGACTCAGCATGAAGAGCAGGATTACAACCTCATGGACGACCTCCTTGCTGACTTTGACTCGCCCTGCATCATGGACTGCAAAATGGGGAGCCGGTGAGGATGTGATTTATAAATTCAGCAATTCAGCACTTATCAAAGTACTTTTTTTTTTTTTCTTGCAGAACTGGTAAAACTGGTGCAAACTGCAGCTTTTTTTTTTAGCTAAGACCTTCCACTCAAACAGGAAGAGGCAATCTAACCAGCTTGCAAAGCAACCAACCACAGTCTATTTTTGTATTAATGTGTGGTTTAGGAGCAGGTGATGCCAAAAATAATGCACTGGCAAGCTAAAAATATATTTTAGTCATGGCACAGCTGTATTTACATATGACTGCATGAAAACACTGTTAGTAAATTAACTGAATTTTTTACAAAAATCGAATGTAACATTTTCATTTAGCTCAAAACTTCTCAGGTGATACAACTCGAAAGCACTTATTATCATCAACACAGAAATTCAGAAATTGTTGCAGTTAGGCATTCAGACTGGAGCTTATAATTATCATCAGTGCTGTCATAATAGGGACTCTTGGTTTGACGTCTGTGGCTAAAGGTGATGATACACGGGGCAACTTTTTTTTAGCATTGCTGCCAGGCAGTGTTGCAGAGCAATGTTGCTTGGGCACTTTCCCATTGAGAATGAACAACAGTTTCTATCTGGATTCTTTAGATGGATCTTGGGACTTGTGACTCACTTGGTTGCCCAGCAGCATTGCTCAAAAAGTTGGCCCGTGTGTCATCACCTTAAGATGGTTGACGGCAGTGTCCAAACCATAGTGGAAATATGATGACTGGTGCCCAGAAGCATTTTCATATCATAGTGGACCAATCCTGTTAAGCCAGTTCTAACAAACCATTGACAATGTTTCCATACTAAATAATTATTCCTATGGTAATGTTGACCTGTTTACTGCATGTGCTTTTAGGACTTACTTGGAGGAAGAGTTGAGGAAGGCCTGCGAGTGTCCTCAGCCACGCAAAGACATGTATGAAAAAATGATTGCAGTGGACCCAGACGCCCCTACTGAGGAGGAGCGGGCCCAGCAGGCAGTACTCAAAACCAGATACATGCAGTGGAGGGAAACACTCAGCTCAACAGCCACGCTGGGCTTTCGCATCGAAGGCATCAAGGTAGATATGATTCAGGAAACCTCTGAATTTATACAAAGGTCAATAAACTATACAAAACAATACTGACCAAAAATGCTTAGTATCTTATTTGATCTTTATTAGTTTCGTTTTTTGTTTGGCCTTCTGTAGAATGTCTTGACATATTTAATCTTTCTTCAGAAATCAGATGGCACATGTAACACTAACTTCAAGAGAACAAAGTACAAAGATGAGATCATCCAAGCCCTGGAGGATTTTGTTGACAACAACATGTTAATCTTGGTATGGATTTTTGTTAGAACAATAAAAAAATGTATATGTATGTATATATATATATATTATGTATTGATTTATTGATATGAATATTTAATTGTTTATGTACAGTTAAGATTTAAATAAAATTTGTTTTTTATTATTATACAATTGTTAAATGTAATATTTTCTTTCCATACAACTGGAATATTTCTGTGCATTATAATTTTATGATGCCTGAATTCACTTGCAGCTTTTAAAATGTTTGATTTAAAATTTTAATTAGACAAAATAGTATTGAATTTAAATGAAAAATAAAAATGCTTATTGTATAAAACAGAATTTAAATATCAGCACAAATTTGTATTGGCAATATATTAGAATCTTCTTTTTTACAATATATTCATTATTTATTCATTTAAATGTGAATTTATTTACAGTATTTATAAATAGAAATTATAATTATTGATTATTATAATCATGAAGACAAACTATTTGTTTCTTGGGAATAACATTTTTGTGTGTTTTTTTTTTTTTTTTTTTAATGTTTTGTTAAAATATGAGTAGATAAATGTAATTTTATTAATAAGATTCGGGAGGAGCGCGTCAGATACTTAGCCTAATCAACACAGGTGGACCATAATCAAGTAATCAATCCCATAGTATAAATATCGCTGACTTGCCTCTATCCATTGACGGTTTATCAGCATCCCTCCTCCACCCCATCTCCTCACTTCGAGTTCACTTTATAAATAGACGGGGAAGGGGGGGTACTCTAGGTTCGGGCCATTCCCGAGCTCGGAGCCCTTCCCCGGACAGCGAGCCAAATACGCATACCATACCTCAGCTAATTATATGTAAGCGTGAACTAGTGAAATGCAATTATATATTCTTATTGTGTGTATAACTAAAATGAATTCTATTTTACATCTTGCTTTTAAACATGTTGAATATACGTAGTTTTTAATTAGGGATGCACTGATACCACTTTTTTCAGTACTCGCCCAATACCGATACTTTGATTTTTGGTACTTGCCGATAACGAGTACCGATACCGATACTTTTATTGCATTTGTACATTTTTCAAATAGTGGGTACAGAAAAGAGTTATGGCTGTTTGGTTTAAATAATGGTTCCTCTGCCTGTGCCTCTTTTAACCATTAATCCGTTTAACTATTAAGTAAACAAGTTAATTGTTTAGCTCTTCTGTTCACACAGAGAAGTTACCAACAACGCCTGAAGGAACTGCGAGCTGTGCTGGAGAAATCCAATTTCTTTAAAGCACATGAGGTGAGAGGCATCTTCATTTTCCAGATGCACTTTGTTCAGGAATCATACAGGCACTAATAGGGATGGTCTTGTGTGTTTTCCTGCAGGTGGTGGGCAGCTCCTTATTATTTATCCATGATCTGACTGGCAAGGCTGGAATCTGGATGATTGACTTTGGGAAGACTGTGCCCATGCCGCCCCCTCTCACCCTGGACCATCGCAGCCCATGGGTGGAGGGCAACAGAGAGGACGGGTACCTCTGGGGCCTGGACAATTTCATTGACATTCTGACCAACATGCTTCCGGAGAAATGAAAGGCATTGTGGATCTTCAGAATTGTCATTTTTTGCACAGACTGTCTGATTTCCCTCTTTTTGTTTCTACATGGATAATATATGAAGGTAGGAGAGAATCGATGGAATGGACTGACTTGCCTCAACAATTACTACAAGTCCTACTTATGAACATCTAAGCTTGTGAATATACCTGCTGAAGCCTCTCACTATATGGTTGTTATCACTGCTTTTGAAAAGCTGCATGTATTTTTACACTGTAAATAGATTTTTATTTAAGCAGTTTGCTCTTAGGGGTTGATTGGCAAAAGATTAGCTTAGTTTTATGAACATTAACTGCTGGTGAAAATCATTACAGTCGTGTTGTTTTGATAGATATATTAAGATGCGAAAAAAAAGCTATACTTTTGAATACTAATGAACATCTGGAACTTCATAGCCTGTCTGTGATAGTTCCCAGATATTTTTCCTGCGTTTTGCTTCATTTTTGTGACCAAATGTGTCTAATTTGTGTGGGGATTAACTGAATTGAAGTGCACACTATTAACAGTCCCATAAACTGAAGCTGAATGAAATCACAGAACAACAAAAAACCTCTTGCACCTTTCTTAGTACTGTTTTAATAACATTGCATAACTCCTGATATAAGAAAACATTTAAAAAAGTGTTCTGTCTTAATCAGATGCTAAACAGCCACTGTTAATAGCAAATGTATGCCAATTTGACTGAGAAGGGTGTGTGGGATATTTGAGCTAGTGCTCCTTATGCACAAATTCAGGGTTTGCACTTTTAATTTGAAGGTTTTGTACTGTATAATAAGTAAACGACTTGTGATCATCATGTTGGGAGCTTTATTGTCCTGGCTCTATTAGTTTTGCAGTTCTGGGTTCTGATGATAACTATATAATCTTTTTCCATTCTGGCTAATTTTGTAAAGGTGTTTGACTGTCAGCACAATAAACATAAATATGATGTGATTGTTCTTTCATTCTGATGTGATGTTTCAAAGCCATACAAAGGAATAAACAGGGCTCCATGCTTAATGTTTGTTTAGGACCACTTGTGCTCTTAATTAAATTGGGAGCACAATGGAAAAATGTACGTAGTAGCACCAAATGATCAATGACAGACATGAAAGCAAATTTAAAAAAATCTGAATAATAAGACCTATCTGGCTGTAACAAATCAAATGAAACTAGGATCAGGAAAATCCTTGTGCTTCAGAGGTGCACAGATGCTACATCTGAGGTGGCATTTATATGCTTTCACTCAGACTACTTAATTTACTTTAACTGCGTGCCTTATAGTAAGATATTAAAGTTCTAATAAAGACAAGACTTCCAATACTACTGTACATAATATTTAGTAGGAAATTTAGTTCGAGTATGATTCTTAGAGGATTCTTTTGTTTTTTTTTATCCTATTAGGATCCTAAGATTGTTTCGTATGTGGAACGCACACACAAATTATTTATTTTTTGGCAAAAAAAAGAAAGAAAGAAAAAAAAAACATTCTTCAGAATATCTTGTGTGTTTTGCGGAAAGTAAGTTATGAAGGGTATACACTGATCAGATTTTTTTTAATTAGTCATATGGTTTAACTCATTTTTATGTTTAACATATATATTTGTGGGTGATTTATTTTGGCCTAAAATGGCTAAATAGCCTGTATCTTGTGAGAATAACATCCAAACTTCACAAAACTTGGTAGACACAAACATGACATTCAAGAAACAGGCCAAATTTCCAACAGCAATTATTCGGTAGGATTTCTAGCTAATATTCTGGAAATATTAATATTAAATGTAAATCTTTTATTTTCAGTTTATCGCAGTGCACATAACAGCATAATGTTGCCTGGAGCAAACAAGCACAGTAATAACAACAGCCAACAGACCAGACAGCACAATCCCATCCTCTGTTCCATTCAGTTGCAGAAGAGCCCACACAGCTATTCTCCTCATTTCTCCGCTAGCTCAGTTGAATTGGAGCAGTATGTACCGTCATTTTGTCCACCAAATCCAAAAACACATTTCAGATGATGACTTGAACACATCAGGAAGGCTGTCTTTAAGGAAAATTATTATGTTATCAACTTGGCTGTAAGATATTCAGGAATCCCGGAAAGATGGCTGCATCGTTCTGGGACTTGAATTACGCTACAACTCCTCCACAGACACCAGCTCTACAAATCAGCTCTGAGTTCAGGCATACTAGCCCTGTGAGGTGAGATGTAATCTTTTACAATATGTGATAATCATTACAATTTAACCTGATGAACATGACCATCTTGATCGTTCACATTGTAGTTCACCTATGCAAGAAAGCTTAGACTGGCCTTCAAGAGAGCAAGTGGAGTTCACAAGATTGAACCCCTCCAGAGCTAAAGATAATACAGGTTCTGTGTGCTTTTGTTAGTGATAACTTTTAGGCTGTAGTTCATTTCACTTTAGTGTAATTTTCCTCTGGAATTTCATCATACATTTCAGAAGGAGAATGGTGTATGGTAACAGCCACTCGCTCTTCGGAAAGAAGAGGCCAGAGGGAAGACCAGCAGAGGGTGTTTCACAACATCTTGCCAAGAGTGAGATTTAATTATTTTCTTGTTTTATCTTATTTTATTTTGTATACTCCATCCTCTTCTCATAATATCTATTTTAAGAGATTGGAGTCTAATGTATTCTGTGCTCTGCTGTAGGTTAAAGCATTATTAAAGGGATACTCCACCCAAAAATGAAAATTTTGTCATTAGTCACTTACCCCCATGTCATTCAAAACCTGTAAAAGCTTTGTTCGTCTTCGGAACACAATTTAAGATATTTTGGATGAAAGCCGGGAGGCTTGAGACTGTCCTAGACTGCCAAGTAAATTACACTGTCAAGGTCCAGTAAAGTATGAAAGACATCGTCAGAATTCTCCATCTGACATGTGGGAGTGGTTCAACCGTAATGTTATGAAGCGAAGAGAATACTTTTTGTTAAATAAAATAAAGACTTTATTCAACAATTCCTTCGTTAACTTTGTTTCACCATATCACCGTATGCTGCTTATGCTCTTTTGTGTCATCAGTGCCACAAGGATGCTCTGTTTCTACATGTATTTATGCTTTGATTTGAAAAAAACATTGCATCCTTGTAGCACGGCTGACACTGAAGAGCTTAGGAAGTGAGTGATGTGGAGAAACACAGAGGAGACTGTTGACAAAGGAATTGTTGAAGCCGTTATTATTGTTTCGTGTACAAAAATATTCTTGTTGCTTCATTACATTATGGTTGAAACACTGATGGCAGATGGACTATTCTATTTATTGTAAACAAATCTTCTTTTTGTTTCGTAGGCGCATTTTCTCCAGCCAAATAGAGAATCAAGTGCTTTTTCACCCTATGCTAATGACTTCTGCTTGAACGGTAGAGATGCCAAGAACATTGCTGAGTCCCCCAAGAGCAGTCGTAAGCTGCACCCGCTGACACAGCCGGGCTTCTACAGTCCAAAAATCCCCCGATCAAAACACTTTGAAGCTGCACAGTCTGCAAAAAAATCTTTGAAAGGATCTTCTTCTACAAACAACTTGAAAGAGTTCTTTGCTCTAACGTTGCCTCTTCTGTGCTCCAGAACTGCTGTTCTAAAAACCAGGTGAGCTGCATAAACCATGTCATAATGAACAGTATGTGCAATTTCTGTTGAAAAGGCCAGATTAAACCTGTATGAATTTCCATGATGCCTGAGTCTGATTTGTTGTATTGCTGGAAATGACTTTTATGTTTTTAAAATAAAACCTTATTCTTTGTTTTTATGTGTCTACAATATGTGTGTGTCTATGGTCTTTGTGTTTAATTTCTGCTAGCCCTTTGTGTTCCAAACCACAAAAAGTTACAACGTTTGTGGTGGAAAAGCCTCCTTTGATGAGAGCTGTGGTTTCTCAAACTTCACCAACCTCAAGTCAACCCAACAAAGAGCACTTCAGCCAAATCCAGCCAATAGAGGACAGTCTCATCAAGGACTGCAGTTTGTTCAGTCTGCAGGAACCCAAGAGCAAACCTCCTAGATATGACCAACCTGTCTGGAGTCAGAGCCAGAATTTATTCACTGAGGATATTTCTACCAAGGATCATCTTTCTATTAACACAGTACATCTGTTCCCTAAACACCATTCTAGAGCATACCAGCCTGCTGCGCTTTGTTCAAAACTGGAAAAGGCAAATCATGAGAGATTTAGCTTGAGTGTTGACGCTGACATTAAACAATCTCAAGGTGACCCTGACTGGTCATGTCAACTTCAAACCAGCCCAGCTATACCTGACTGCAACCCAAAACAAAAGAAGACACAATACACACAACATAGAGAAACCGGTGATGTTAGAAACACAGAGCACAACCATGTAAATAGGTAAGAGGATAGCAGATCTTTATAGGGGTATTCTTATTATTTTTAATGTACTGTTTTGGGGGAAGTTGTGGCCTAATGGTTAGAGAGTTGGACTTGCAATCGAAGGGTTGTGAGTTCAAGTCTCGGGCCGGCAGGAATTGGGTGGGGGGAGTGCATGTACACTGCTCTCTCCACCTTCAATACCACGACTTAGGTGCCCTTGAGCAATTGAACCCCCAACTGCTCCCCGGGCGCCGCAGCATAAATGGCTGCCCACTGCTCCGGGTGTGTTCACAGTGTGTGTGTGTGTTCACTGCTCTGTGTGTGTGCACTTCGGATGGGTTAAATGCAGAGCACGAATTCTGAGTATGGGTCACCATACTTGGCTGAATGTCACTTCACTTCACTTCACTTCAAAATAGTAGCTTATAGTAGTGAGTAGTGAGTAGTGCGTAGTTTAAGTTCAGTTCCAATGAGATGTGTAGCAACTTCTCATTAGAATACTTGATTTTGATTGGTCAATCGCAATTTAGTGTTCAGATTAATATTCATGTTGTTTATAGCAACACCATGTACCATTATGCTCATAGAATGAAAAATAAATAAATATATATAAAAAAAAATGCAAGGCCAAGAGACCTTAACGTTTTTAAAAGTTAGACTACTATTAACTTAAGCTGTGTTTTTGTAACATGAGAAAAATCCATAAAATGTATAATCTGAAACTAATTTTGTTAGTAGTTTGTTTTGCACTGGTTTAACTTTTTTTTCAGTCAGGTGGATGTGAACTCAAAGAATGTGTTTGGTGAACCTCGGGTGATCGCATCACTGCGAGCAGCATGTTCCCCGCGGCCTGTTCGTAAGAGCACCGTGGTGGAGGACTTGAAAAAACTCCTTGTGATGGATGACACAGAGGACAGCACTCAGGGTGATTCAGTATGTGATTTATTTGGCTTATATTCAGCAGTTCTGACTTCTAAAGAACTTGACAGCCTAGGACAATAATGTGAAAAAGCAGGTAGCCTATTGTTCTGCTGAGTATTGGTATGTGAGCAGTATTGCCATGTTGCAATCTGTTTACTGTCTCTTTTAGGCACCTCAACAAAAAGAGGCAGGGCTTTGCAAAGGTTTGCCAATGTCAGGTTCATGCACAAGTCCATCATTACTCAGTCAAAATAATCCAGTGTCTCCCTCACTCACACCCATCCATCTCCACCTGCAAACACGTCAAACAGGCAAGAGTTATTCCTTTTATGAAGCATAACGTCGTTATTATATGCTATAGTAATAATATGTTCTGTTGCAGTTCACATATATTCTGATTTTATCAGTTGCTCTTCAACTGGTATTACCTTGACTTAAAGATATTTTTCTAGTATACATTGGCACTCACTGGTTGTCTTTTCCTAGAATGTGGAGGATCGCCTGAGCAGGCTGAATCTGACCTGTGGGGCAGAAACCAGCATCCTGATCCTGAACTCATGCCCCTGCCAAGCACAGCAACATGTCATCTAGACTGGAGTAGTTTAGTTCAAGCAGCCCAAGAATATGAGAGTAAGTATCAAAGGACAAATAAATATGTTGAGTCAATATTGTTCACATACATTGGTCCCAAATATCAATTTTTACATTTAAGCCACATTTGCTATTGTATAAATGTAATTGCAATAGATTAGAGGTGTCCAACCCTGTTCCTGGAGGCCCACTGTCCTGCGGAGTTTAGCTCCAACACAGGACAGAAGAAAATGGCCTTCCAGGAACAGGTTTGGACACTTCTGTACTATAACTTGATGCGAGGAAAAGAATGAAAAAAAAAACAAACAAAGCAAAATGCAAGGTCAAGTGACCTTAATTTCTTTAAAGTTAACTACTTTTAACTTGAGGCACATTTTTATAACATTTTGTCAAGCACAGAGGACATGATCGCAGTGGTCAAAAATGTTAATGTGTGTTCACATACAAAAATGCACTCTGTGAACGGCCCCTTGTCCATTTTTATTTGTACACTTTTCAAGCATTTTTTGAAACTAACCCAGTGCTGTGGGGATTTTTAGTGGATGTATAAATATCCCTTCAAGTGATTTTTATACTAATTTGTGATACTACTTAAATGTAACAGTTCAGTAAGAAGTTTAATATGAGTAACATGCATTTTAGACACAACATTGGCAAATGCTTTTAATTTGAACAAAAATAGTTCCAGGTGAATCAGCATAAAGTGCCTCCAAGCACCACATGGCTGTGGTGATTCGTTCCTGAATGAATGAATCAGAATGTTTCAACAATTGTTCAATCATTTGCTCTTAAAATGTTTTTGTTTTGTTCCTGAATTTTATTCAGAACATCCTTTGTAAATGTGTACATACATAGTTATGTGTTGTATAGTTGGCTTCATAATTTGTTTAATGCAATGACTTATTAGTTGTAGAATTATTCAAATAAATGATTCCATGATTACAATACATTTCCAGCACAAAGGATGGCAACCCTTTTGTCAGAAAGGAGTCCTGTATCAAGCAGACCAGACACACCTTCCCATGGAACCTACCAGATCCACCAATCCAGCACCTATTGTAGTGGAGAAGATATAGCGTAAGTGGGGCATATTTTTATTTAATTGAATGCCATTTTGATGTTCCTTCTTTGAGTAATAGACACTTGAATAAAAAAAAAAAACGATTCTTTGTTTACATCTATAGTTCCATGAAGAACCTTTAACATCCATGGAAACTTTCCATTCCACAGAAGGTTTATTTTAATTCAGAACGCTTCTTTAGATTATTAAAATGTTCTTGAAACTAAGAAAAAATGGTTCTTAAAACTACTGTTCACTGAAAGGATTTTTGGGAAACCAAAATGGTCCATCGCTGCGAAAAACCTTTTAAAACCTTTATTTGTAGGAGTGTACATAACTATTAATTAACTTGCATGCTTAATTTATTTAGCAGTGACGTATTCATTGACTTTCCTGACCATCTCTCTCACCTGGAAGGGATGCTTAGTCGACTGAGCAGTGATCTGCTGAAGGTGAGGCTCATTAATCAGTTAATAAATGTACTATGTGCTCTCCTAGAGGACAAACACGCTCACAAGCACCGTGTGTTCCTCTGATTTAGGAGAAGAGAGACAAGGTGGATCTTCTGGCAGAGGTGTTGAAGCTACGCATTAGCAACCAGCATCTGAAAGAAGAGTCCCTCTGTGCAGTTGCACAACTACACAAAATAAGCAAAATTTTAAATAAGACACCTGGAGGGATGGAGTAATGCAGGGTTGCAAGCAAAAAGACTACAAATCGTGATATCGCCAGATATTCTTTCATGTTTGCATTTTCTGCACTGATCTGGGAAGTCAAAATCTGCTGTTCTGAACTCTTCTGTTGGCACAGGTCTCACACGAGTTTGAAAACCCAAACAAACTGAACTCAGTCAAGGTTTATTAACAGCACAGTACAAACCAGAACAACTTTCATAAGGTTGGTAACTCTCACGGGAAACGTATCACAGCTCCTCTATCTATCTGAATAATTAGGTTAAGGCTATAAAAAAGCTATAAACCAGCTTAATATAAAACATTATAATAAATATATAAATATATATACAAAGACAAACACTTAACAATTGCCATATATTATAAATAAGTAATAAAATCAGAATGTTTAATCTAACAATGTTAAGTCACAATGAAAAATGCTGAAAACAATATACATATAAATATGCTCTCTGATGATTAAAAACTGCAGAACAATTAAAAAATATACTTAACACACAATAAATGAGTTCGTTTAAAATCCCTGAGATGCAATTGTGTAAAATCACAACAGTGATTAACCTTAATAAAACTGTATCGAACTATACAATGCAGGTCTGTTTGACTTGTTCTTCATAGACGTTTCAAGCACATATTCTCAGTGCAGTAGAGAAGACCTTCATTTGACAGCTGCATACTTGTCTCTATAGGCCAGTAACATGTGCAGGGGTCTGGGCACAGAGTGTTCTGCCTTCATTTCTGCCTCGTGTTTTTGAGCTCCAGGCTTTCAAGCTAAAAAAACGGAGAGAGGTTTATATGAAATTGCACTGCAACAGACAAGCCTCAGTGAAGATTGGAGAATTCAGAGAGCCTACCAGTACAAACGTCTCTCCTTCATGGGCAAAATGTGCCATAGACTGGCTAACTCTTTAGTAACTGTAGTAGAGGGGATGCCGGGATAGGAGTGGGTTTATAAGTGGATGTATCATTAATTTTAAGCAAAAATAGTATTTATACACACCTGATATATAATTTTCTGTTTATTCAGCAGAACATAATGAAGCCGTTCACACATTTCTTCCTGAGTTTTGGCTGTGTTGTAACACGTCCTCTTCTTGAAGTGTGCCTGTGTGAACAGACCTTTCTTGCTCTCTTCAGGGGAATGGGTTGTCCTGGGGTCTCATCTTCCGAGCTTTTGTTCTCTTCCTCACTCTTGAAGGACAGATTAATGCCACTTCCAGCCTTCATGACTGAAGTCTCCCAATTTGCAGTACAAAAAGATACCATGAATAAGAGAGCTCACTGTAAAACAATATCTCAGTAAACTAATATACAACAGGGTTCCAAAAGTCCACAAGAGAAAATACTTTTATTTTGCTTTTTTTTCTCATTCCAGTTTTGTCCATGTAATATTTCAGCATAATATTTTGAGTGAAATGTTGACAGTCTGTACAAAGGAATCACATAATCAGCATCACAAATGAGCTGTTTCCTAATTTTACATTTTTTAATAAATGACCCTCAGAAACCCAAGCATAATCAGTCTTAAAGAATTCTTCATGAAACCATTTTTTTAGGCAGAATTCTCATTGGATTATAATTTGGAAAACTTTGCAGAATTTAAATGCTGGTTTGCATTTAGTGTCATAAAATTTCAAAAGTTTTGATGCAGTAAGTGAAAGTTGTAAATTATGAAAACATACCACAAATGTATTTGAAAAATTATATATTTAAACCAGTAAAGATACAGTCAAGAAAAGTTATTTGTCTATTTAAATACTGTAACAAATATTTATATCAATGCATATTTTAAATATTTTTAATATTGATATTGGTACTGTAATATCAATGAGACAATAATGACAACAACTGGAATTAAAAAATATATATAATAATTTGGAAAATTGGGCTCCACTGTGTGAGAACATTAATCAAAAGTTTGACCACCAATGTCCAGTGTTGTATTTTTGCAACAAAAATTTAAGAAAAAAAGATCTCAAATGTAAATACTTTCTGAATTTCAGGGCATGTAAGCCTTTTCCCATCACCAGACATTGTTACGTGTAGAAACACGTATTAAGTGAAAGTTACTGCAGGTATTATTTCATTTCTACAGTTTACACAAACTTTGCTCTTCTGTTTTGCTGGGTCTCTGAGGGTTAATCACAGATTTTCATTGTGGTCTCAGAGTTTTGGACCCCCCTGTATATTTAAGGTAATGAAGGATCACAACATTTGGCCTACTACAGAGTCATTTGCAGAGCTGCCTGGCAAGCTGGGACTTTTTAAGACGGTAGATTCTGGGGTGACCCACATGTCCTCAAATAATGCTGTTAGGGTAAAAAAAATATAATATTCAGTCAGCATTACAGCAACACTGTGTTGTTTGTAATTTCACACTGTCAGTAATGTGCTAAAAGTTTTTAACAATACATTATTCATAAAACAATACATCTATTTACATAATACATGCTCAGAAAAAGGCTCAAAAGCCGTCAGTGGGGTGGTGCACTTCTAAAAGGCACTAATATGTACCTTTAAACTACTATTATGCACCTTTTAAGGATAAAGAAGGTACAAAGGTGTACTTTTTGAAACGGTACTGCCCCAGTGACATTACTGTTGTAGCTTTTTACTGAGTGTAGTATACATGCTAGTCTATATTAGTACAGAATGAATATCCAATAAAATATGTGTAGGCCTATATGGATTATGGACACCTCCGTCCATCTGGATGGAGAGAACAGCTCAGGCCTTAAGAAGGGGATATAAGCGAAGATGGGTTGAGAGTCAGGCTGTGTGCTTCCCGAAGGGGTGGACGCAAAGGCAGTACTGGTGTTTTTGGCAGCGTAGGGCTGAAAGGGAAACGCTTTTTCCATGCAGCCGGAAAAGCTCCAAGCATGGGGTCTTTCAGAAGAATTCCTGATCTGAAGATATGGGAAAACATACAAATGAGTTGCAAGCTTGCACACAGGTACATCTCAAGCTGTCATTTCCCTGCTATTCACAAAAATAAATCAAATACCCAAAACACAAACCCGGATGGAGGTGTATCCAACATATCTCTCCCTGGGCTTCCATCTTCACTTCCTGTCTGGTTGTCACAGAAACTACAGGTAGATTCAGCTTCAGTGCTCCCTGATAACAAAAAAAATAACCCTGGGTATCCTTTAAGTTTCAGTGTGTGGATTTAATTGATATCTAACACCAAAGAAAGACAAGACTTTATCACCTGTATTGAAGGAGGACGTTGTGGAGTTGGAATCTAGAGAGCTTTGTGATGGCTCGCTATATCAGCAGGCCACAGGTCTTTGTCCTCCGCAGTTTGGGCTTCTGACGAATTGCTTTGTCCATCACTCTGGTGTTCTTGCTCCTCCACAGCGTTTATGATAAATCTCTCAGAGTTCTGGCTCTGAGGGTCCCTCTTTTTGTCACTTAATCGTACTGTTTATAAATGTATAGATACAGCAGTTTAAATGAAAACAAATGCCATTTTATACAATATATACACAGACTGTGAATGTGACTCTGGTGAAACTCGAAGCACTGCAGCATGTTTATCAGGGTGTCCTGTGGACACACACACACAGAAATAAAATATGTTGTTTTTAATTATTCTTTTTTTTTTTTTTTTACTTTATGCGTTATTTATACTATGTAACAAATTAAAATATATTTTATGTTTGTATGTTAACACCTACATTAACACATATTATGACATAACACGTATTATACAACATTTTAAACAATAGTATCTAAAATACATTTTTATGACAGCATCACCGCGTTAATTTCGCGGTGTATGTAATGCTGGTATGTGATCACTAATATGTCGCTTTACATTTAAGTTTTTATCCTTTTTACATGGATGAGCATTATCTTAGGTATAAGTTAGTTCCCTTACCTGAATTATTCTCTATGGAATGCACTATACTGCGAAATTAAGTCGCCTCCAACATGTAACTTCTTAAAATGACATTGGACAAGAAATGAGCCAATCAGCTTCAGCGCTTACGGGGATTGGACAATGAGAGTCACACAGGCCTCGTGACAGTTGGTTACGTTACTAGGCTATTTGGCCGTGAAAGTATATTTTATTTAATGTTATAATACTTTCTTCTGTTATACCTTAGACATTTGTATGCATCTTTTCGTAAAATGAAAACAATGACTTTTTTAGCCGTGTTTAAGCATCAAGAACATGTACATATCTATGATCAGCACAACATAGTAACATTTCTCAACCAATTATATTATTTGGAGGCGTGGCTATCTGCGAAAGCTTGAAGTTTTAATTTTGTCATTCGATTTGGGGACGCTAAGGGTGCATCAGTTTCACATATCAGCTACAACGTGCAAATATGAGCAAAAAAATGTATCTGCCGAGATAATTTCCCTTTAATCTCCATTTTAGAATGTTTTAATAAGATTTAAATAATTTTAACCTGTTTTTGAATGTTGACTCCATACTTATGCTCAAAAGCATGCATGCATGCATTTGAATATGAAATATATATTTTTTTATTATTGCAATTGAAAGAATAATAACAGTTATGATTAATAATTAATTTATAATTATATATTACTGCTAAAAGTAACTAGTGGGGACATCGTGGATCCGCCAGAGTGGAATGAGGAGCTACGCAGATCGCTTTTCTGTTCTGGCTCAGTAACGTCGACTGCAGAACTGAGAACACGATCATTTATTTACAGGCTGCATCGTCCAGATGCATATCAAGGACGAACCAGACCGGCGTTGGTGATGAAATATCCCCCAGACTCCGTTCTCTCGTCGTTCAGCACAATGAGCTGTTCATTTCCTGCGCCCGAGGTGGATTTGATAGAGCAATGGTGCGCCAGTCACAACACCGGACTGCTGGTGAGTGTGTCCATCAGACAAAATATGCTTTTCGGGCTTCGCATCTTTTGTGACTACTAACAATTTATAATACTTCGCCATTTAATTTAGCTTTTTGCATGAATTAAGACCGTTATTAACTATTTACCAATATAATTATTATTTGACTTATTCTATTGTATAATTAAGTTATTATTGTATTGTTTTACATAAATCATGCATGCATCTAAGAAGAAAAAAAAAAACAGGTTGGGAAATGCACCAGATTATAAAAATGACTTTTTTTTTTGTGTAAATAATCAGCTTTGTGGTGTTTTTAACTGCCTGTTGTGTTCCCATTTCTCTCAGGTTTCATCTTAATTTGGCATCTATCGTAAAGACAAGATGAACAGCATACGGTACAAAGCAGCGACTGTCAAGTGGTGGAACTATTCTGTCGCGCGCTGTGACCATGCACGTATGTGCCGCGTGCGATTACTGCTGCTGTGCTTGTGCGTGCTGGTGGCAATTACATTAACACTGGCAGTATCACTGTCTAACTACCAGACGGTGGATTTGGATTTTCCTCCCAAACCTCCCGACCTATTCAAAGACAAGGTAAGAGGACTGCAGATATTCAGCTTACAATGACACCTCTTTTCTTATATATAATTATTATTATTATTATTATTTTACCTTTTTTCCAAGGATTGTGTGGTGCAAGATGGTAATTTGCTGGTGCTTAGGTGTTTGACTAGCTACCATGTTCCAAAAATAGTATAACCAGTTGGTTTGTTGCTGATCCAAGGTTGGACTAGCTAATAATTTTACATTTAAAAAAGGTAAAAAAAATAAGGCTTTTTCATTAGCATGCATGGTTCCATGAAAAACATTTAGCATCCATGAATCATTTCTATTCATTTCTAGGTTCTTTATAGTGGAAAAGTGTTCTCTTAAATGTTCTCCACACTATGAAGAAAGAGAGAGAAAAAAGGTTCTTTTAGGAACTGTTTATTTAAAGAGTCTTAGTTTGGGGAACCCAGAATGATGCTCCTATGGCATCACATTGAAAACCCTTATTTTTTTAAGTATGTGGATCATCTAGAAAATGGTTACCACAATCTAAATCCCAGATTTTCCAATGTAATTTTCTTGCAATTTTACATGCATACAAATAATGATTATTTTCCTTATCAACCTTTCACAGCTGAAACACCAGCCAGGTAAACCCACTGTTGCCCAGGTAAAGCGGCTTGTCGCGCAGGTGAACCGGGAAAGACTGTGGTATTCCCATCTGCGACCCATTCTCACTGAACGCCAGCCAGGAAGTCGTGGGAGTCAGGCTGTTCGAAAAGTAAGACACAATCGATTTAGTACTATCAGCCTGGTTTTTAATTCAATTAAATCTCAGATCTTACTAAATATGCTATAAATTGATGTCTCATTTAATCTGTGATCGTAGCACATCTTTTCTCAACTGGATTCTCTTACGGCGGGCTGGTCTGTAGAAGTGGACTCCTTCATCTCCGAGACCCCTCATGGCCCTGTTAGCTTCACTAACGTCCTGGCCGTGTTAGACCCAATGGCTCCTCGCCGATTGCTTCTGGCTTGTCACTATGACTCCAAATTTATACCTTCAGATCCTAGTGACCCACGGAAGGTGTTTGTGGGTGCCAGTGATTCAGCTGTGCCTTGTGCTATGATGCTGGAACTGGTCACAGCTTTGGATCCACACCTCAGAAAGCACAAGCAGCTGGTAAGACAAAGTGTTATGTATCATCATTTTTAAGAAAACTGCTTTCATAGGTCATTCATTTAACAACTAAATTTAGAGACATATAGCATTTACTAGCTCATAAATACACTCTGTCCTGAGATGAAGAGAGTGGTGCACATCTCTGAAGGGTTCACTCAAGCTTTTTCCAGACCTGTGAGCCAAAGTGCTGTAGAATTCAGAGTCAGTTCTGTTGTTTTAGTTGTCATTGAGCCAAGAGCTTCAAAACACTGCATGACCGGAAGGGATTTTGATAAGAAGAGAAGATCCTCACAATCTACAGTTGCAGGTGTAGAATATGTAGAATACAAGATTTCTTGATTTTCTCATCCTTTGGGACATACAATTTAATTTTTTTTTTGCTCACTTCAGTATAATAATGAAGCATCTTCTTGTGCAGGCCAGGTGGTAGGAAGATGCTCATGATTTTTAATGAATCTAAATCCTTAGTAAACAGAATCCTGCAGCAAAAAGGATTGGAATAATTGATTTTTGAACAATTTGATTGGCTGTTCAAAATTAACAGAGCAGATTTTTTTGAAGGTTTCCAGGGTGACCCTGCAGTTGGTCTTCTTTGATGGAGGTGAAGCTTTTGAGCAGTGGTCTCAGACGGACTCACTATATGGTTCACGGCACCTCGCAGACTCCATGTCCCGCATTCCACACCCGCCGGGTTCTGAACAAACCACACTGTTGAATGCTGTGGTAAGCCAGGATGCTTTTGTATGTGTGTGTGTGTGTACATATGTTTTTAAATGGAAAGTTCACCCAAAAATTAACTTTATGTCATTATTCACTAACCTTGTGTCTTTTCAAACCTGTATGAGTTTCTGTTTGTGGAACACACTTTTTAAAAGGTGTTTTTTGTCCTTACAATAAAAGGCAATAGGGTCCAAAATTTACTTTAATTGTATAGACCAAAACATTCTACAAAATATCTATTACCGTATTTTCCGGACTATAAGTCGCACTTTTTTTCATAGTTTGGCCTGTCCTGCGACTTATAGTCGAGTGCGACTTATAGTCCGAAAATACGGTATGTTTTACAGAAGACAGAAAGTCATACAGGTTTGGAACAACATAAGGGTGACTAAATGCTGACAGATTTTTATTTTCTTTAAGTATCTATGAATATTAAAAAATATTAATACATTGAGTTGAAACTGATATTTGCAGGATCTGCTTGTTCTTTTGGACCTCATTGGGGCCCCTGATCCGATGTTTGTGAATCACTTTGAGAACACAGCTCGCTGGTTTGACCGCCTTATCGCTGCTGGTAAGATTTGCTTTGACTTTCCATTAATACTAAGGTATCCTGGTTAATCATTAATGGCCATAAAGACTCTTAAACTAATGTTTGATCTGTAGTGGCTTAAATTAGAGTAGACAAACTACCAGCCATTCACTATTAAGGAAATAACATCTGCTGAGTTGTCTATGTCTACAGTATTTGTAGCGTTCGAAATTAACACCCACCAGCTGGCCAAATATGGTTGAAAATCACATATGAACTAATTAATTATGATTAATAATTATTACCTCCAACCAGAAGGAGAATGGGTTGGCTTTTTTAATGCATGTCAATAGAGGAGAGGATTCAATATTCTGACTTTTGTAAAGAAACAGCTGATCGCTGATTGAGATTTATTTCTGTCCACTAATCTTTAATGTGTTTACCATTAAAGATTAGTTGTGGAGTGAGCTATGTTTGGAAATCACAATGAAATGCTGTTTTATAAGAGAGATCACTGATGTTTTTATACTTGTATTAAATTTTTATTGTATCTGCAAACAATGATTGACTGTATTAAAAACTGAGTGTCATTTAATGATTCAGAATAAGATTTAGTAAGAAATATATTTAAATATAAGATGTGAGTTTGATAATCTGGTTTATTTCTGATGTTCTTGTTTTGGCGAGTATTAGTTCTTCTAAATGGTTGGTAACTTAAACATTAAGTAGCAACATTGGCTGTTGAGTGAAGAAGTTCACTTCAAAAAACCTGTTTGTGATGAGGAAAAAATAAGGAAAACATTATCAATGAGGTTTAATAAACAATATTTCAAAAGATTTAAGATGATGTTATAAAAATGATAATTATATGGCCTAGACATAGACCCAATGATAGGTAGTTTATATCCACCCTCTGATCCCTCTAATTATATTTCTGCATTTTTTAAGAGAAGAGACTCCATAATTTGGGGCTCCTGTCTTCCCATCCCAAAGAGCAAACATATTTCATGAAGGATGTGAATATGGGGCCAGTTGAAGATGATCATATTCCTTTCCTTCAGAGAGGTAAGAGCATAGGTCAATTTGACAAGCAGAAATATGCACAAACACACATAGTATGTATATATATATATGTGTGTGTGTGTGACAATATTGACATTCTTATTCTTGTTCTGATTTGTTCTTTCTCTTGTTGATTGCAGGAGTTCCAGTGCTGCACATAATTGCTACGCCATTCCCTTCCTTCCTGCACACGATGGATGACACAGTGGACAAAGTTCACAGTCACACTGTGGAGAATCTCACCAAAGTCCTTGTGGTATTCCTGGCTGAATATCTGCGGCTCTAGGATGCTGTAATATTACATCCAACCACATCCGTCGTGGATTGGTCTATACCTCAGCTGCACTGCTTTAGGATATCTGATATCAGTGACTGTTCTCAGAGATGCATAAAGTACTGTATGTTCTCAGGCTGCCATCCCATATCCTGACATACGCTTACCTTTTGACTTTCTGACATGTTAGTCTATCGGTATAGTGCCTTCAGATAGTTTTGCTATTTAGTAATGCACTGTATAGACAAAATATATTATTATTATCTGTGCCGAAAAAGGTTTACATAAGTTTAGTCATCTATTCGATAACTGCATTAAAATTAATAGAATACAAAGTAGATACTTTAAGCTCAGGAATGGATGTAAACCTGATACATAACCTGACTTATAAGAGATTATTAAACTATGCACTAGAGTGAAGCTCTATAATGCTCACAATCTCACAATAATTTAATCTAACAATAAATTTCTCAAATGTAGTCTGTAGTCTCTAGTAGCTAAATGTTCAATTATACATTAGTCTAGATCAGGGATCCTTAAATCTGGCCCACGAAATCCACTTTCCTACAGAGTTTAGCTCTAACCCTAATCAAACAGTCCGTGATTTCACCAAGTACAACATGTTCCTGGGACAAGGAACAACATTCCTATCAACCAATCAGAACTGAGGGATAGCTTTTCAGGAACTATCTGTTTTAGGTATATGGTCGGGTTCGGTGCTTCTACACCCCTGTTAATCAGATGGTTAGGGTTAGGATTTTAGGAATAAATTATGGGTAGGGTTAGGTTTAGGGGTAGGGATTGGGTATATATTTTAAGTCTATATTTTTGGAAAGTTATGTTGAACCCGGAACATGTCTTGGCAAATTCATGGTGACCCTAATCAAACCCACCTGAGCATGTTAATTAATGTTTGAAGGATCGTTAGAAAATCATAGGTAGGCGAGTTTGATCAGGGTTGGAGCTAAACTGCAGCACGTTGTCTCTCCAGGGCAAGATTTAAGAATCCCTGGTCTAGATTATGTAATGTTCGGAGATTGAAACTCACCTGAGACTTGACTAGACTGGTAAACAAATGACTTGAGACTTTTTCCAAATTAGAAAAAAAAAAAAATTCTCAGAATAATAATATATATATATATTTAGATAAAAAAGAGAAGTAAACCCCAATATAATTTCTATACCTTTAAAAATTTATTTGAAAAGTATAATATATAACACATGTTTTAAAAAAAAAAGGGATTTAAAACTTGACTTGAACTTATAAAAAAGGACCTAGACTTAAGAATTCACTTGTATTTGACCTTGAACGACCTTTTAAATTGTCTGAAAAGACTTGCATCAGTGACGCGAATGTGTTAATAATTTTGTTTTGTATTGTAATACTGAATATAAAATATATGTGTTTTTCAGTTGCAGATATGATATGCACTATAGTCTAAATAAAATAGGAACATTGAGTTTTGTCGGCCTTGTCTTGTGTGTTGCTATACAGCCTGTACACTAGGTGACAGTGTATCGGGCGCTGACAGCTCTTCATTACGTCAGCACCAGTTAGAAAACCATACCGGTCTTGTCGGGAGCTTAGTTTACAGTTAAGATATATATATATATATATATATGTGTGTGTGAATGTGTGTTACTCTGCCGTCATTGTGAAGACATTTTTGACTTAGAACAAATAATAAACATCCATGATAAGCCTTTGTTTTCATAACAATTACCAATGATATCTCGTGCTGACGAAGTAAGGTGTTGCTGTTATTATTTTTCAGGCGTGTATAAGGGTGATTGATGTGAAATTTCAGGCAGTGTCCAGTAGTGTGACATGCTGTAAATCCAAAACTATTTTAAACAGATTTAATCATTTTCCAAGTACATAGAAAATGTGACATGACCGTCTAGGATTTAGATAAACATTTCTGTGAATGTTCAAAAAAGAAGAAAAGCTAATAGATATCAAATACATGCCTGGTATTTTGAATATATCTTTTTATTGCTCCATAAATCATTAAATACTGTCAACAGCCAAAAATAAAATAAAATCCATTTTTCCATCATGTTTTAGGAATAAAATGTTATATAAATCATTTGAATCATATTTGAATTGTTATAGGAATCAAACTAGATGTTAGTGCTATTAAAGTGAAGATTTCTGGCTCCTCAATGCATGAGAAAAAAAAAAAACTTTGAGAAATTCCTTGAAAGACACTGAAATCTACAGATGCAAATAGTTAAAGTGTAATAATATAAAAACTTAAAGGTGCAGTAAGAGAACTTGATAGCACTGAAAGCGCAAGTCCCACCCTCCCTGCAATCGCCGTCCAAGCCACGCCCCCTGTGCGCATGAACGCACACTAGGGTGACCACCTGCTAATAAGCCCAAGGGGGGACAAGGGGTATGTTTCTGAGGGACAATGTGGGACACTGCCTTGCGCGGCGGTGCCCCCACCCCATGGGCAGACTCACTGATAGTGGTTTACCCATTTCTAGCACATACCACCTTACATGGTATATTAAAAATGCCCTATTCCCCTAAACATGTGTAATTGCTGATGAATGCTCATGACAGAATTGACAGTTGCACTTCCACTTCCGATTTACTTTAGCTATTTTATTTATTTTTCATTACCATTTATTCACTTTAAATAAATTATAATATAAAATTATAGGATTAAAATGAACTGTAGTTGCTCAACACCACAGGAACAGTTAAAAAAGAAAGTCTAAACTCACAACTCCAGAGGTTCACGGAACGAGAAGGGGGAGAAAGGATGGTGAACTTGCATGTTAGTAAAGGCAGGCGCATGACAAAAAAAAAAACAGTTTGAAACAGGACACACCTTCTCTTTTTTAATTGATGATGGCGGTGCCTCACTTTCTCCATTTTTCGAATTAGCCTTTTGCCGGCCCCTCCCCCAAAACGGCCATTGTCCAATCACACATCATAGCAACTGTTACTATGTGAGGCAGTTCCGACAAACTTTGACTCCAAGCAAGATGGTGAAGCGGTGCGCCCACAGCGTTTGTAAATCGGACACTAGAATAGAGCTGTAATCGGGCTTTAAAAATTAGGCCCGACAGGACCCGAGCCCGACAGATTTCGGCCAGAGACAGACAAGTACATTTTGATTGACAGCTTTTTAAAAGCCCGATCCCGTTTACAGCCCGACATTATTCAAATGTACGCACGCACACAGCTCTTTTGCCTTTTGTCAAGAACGATTCATTTATACATGTTTTAACCAGAGGTGGGTAGTAACGAGTTACATTTACTTCGTTACATTTACTTGAGTAATTTTTTGGGGTAACTAATACTTTTCGGAGTATATTTAAAGATGGGTACTTTATACTCTTACTTGAGTAAATTTTTGGGGAAAAATCTGTACTTTTACTTCGTTACTGTGGGCGATGCTCCTCTCGTTACTTTATCTTAATGCAATAAATGTTATAAATGCTTCAGTTTATTCCAAACGCGCCGTCTACTTTTCTCTGGGCAATGAGCGATGCCCATTCGCGAATGATTCATTCTTTTGAGTCAATTCTGTTCAAAGGCTTGATCAAACCAATTGGCAAACGAGTGAATTGGTTCATGAATCAGTTTGAATGAGTTCAGTTCCCTGCCGCACGCATTGAGCGACTGAAGCGGTTCACTCAGAGTTGTAACGTTTAAGAACAGCAGCGTTGAAAACGTGGCTGGAACTGCACTGAATTGAAAGCAAATCTGCAAAGGCTATTATTTGCTAGCGATGGAGATCGTTATTAGATGAACACCGCGTGTGCTGTCTACTGTTTAACAGGTAATAACTTGGGCTACATTCGATTACAGTACACGATACCACTGTGACATTAGTTGTACGTGTGTGGCTTATAACAGAGGGGAGTCAAGTTGAATGCAGCTTCCAAAAGACAAAAAATAGCCGATTAAGATTTTATTAATTTTAATACAATCACACCGGTGCGAGTATGTTCAGCAAGTCATATCATCAGCTGCTAAATTCAGATCTGTGATCGCTTGCGTTTATACAGCGCTGCGCATTATAACCAATCACACATGATTCTTTTGAGCTTATTAAAGCATTGGCAAATCAAGGGCGTTCAGATGAGTCATCGCTAAAATGCCGGTGCTTCCTTCACTCGCTCACTGACTGAATATCTCTTTCTGGCGAATTCTCTCGTCAGAAACAACAAAGTGCAGATGTGTGTACGAATCTTTAATTAAGATATTGATTTCACAGTGTTAACAGTTTCAGTGATTTTCATGGGAGTTTCTGAGAGTGATTGAAATCTAGACTGTCAGTGAAAATTATCTTTAATAATGTAAATGTTATTTGCTCTCTTTCTGAACAATGAAAGATTAGTAGCAATATTTATATCACATTAACTTTCAATGTTAAATTCACATTTAATATAAAGTCAGTCGTATTAAAAATATGTTATGGCATGACACCTATATCTGTTACTTAAGTAAACAGACAGGGTTTTATAATAAATTAGATAAATTGGAGTAAAGGCTGATGAAATATATACATTTATACACGCACACATACATTACATACATTTTATCTATATAACTAAATAAAAATAGGCTCAGTATATATGACCCAAAGTAACTAGTAACTAACTACTTGAGTAGATTTTTTATCCGATACTCTTTGACTCTTACCCAAGTAACTATTCAAGACTAGTACTTTTACTTTTACTTGAGTAAATATTTCTAGAAGTACTTTTACTTTTACTTGAGTACAGTTTTTGGGTACTCTACCCACCTCTGGTTTTAACATAATTTATACATGACTAACATAATAGGCCACTTGGAAGTTTGAACAAAGAAATAAAATAAGTCCTCTGTGACATCATAACATCTCAGAACACTAAATAGCCCTAGGTATAGACTCATTTAGCCTATAAATGGGCCAACGCACCAATAAAAACGAGTCTTTCTTAAAAAAATTTAATTAAGATAAATTCTAAATTAAGATGGGTATTAGGCAATAACGAAATTAATTAAGATAAAGACTTATTTGCTTCACCATAGCAGCTGAAATTTAATAAAAGAATAATGCCAACATTAGCCTATATAGGCTAGCCTATATGTCTACATTATGCATTTAAGACTCAATTAGTATTTAGTTATCATTTTTAAAACCTTTACTCACCAAGATAATAATAAAAATAGCTACTCGCAATAGACAATAATAGACCATAACATATGAAAGAGAACTTTCCCGGCAGTGCTCAAGAGCATGACTGGTACACAAGGCTGTGCTGGTTGCATTTGAGGTACAGGTCATGGTGTTTCTCGGATTTCGCTTTTTTTCCCTCCACGGCATACTGTAACCCCTTTTGCCTCGATCTGGAGGATATCGCGGGGATATTACTCCAAAAAAGGTCACTGACACGCACGGGTATACCCAGTGTTGGGAAGGTTACTTTGGAAATGTAATAGGTTACAGATTACAAGTTACCCTGTTTAAAATGTAATAGTAGTGTAACTTTTTCAATTACTTTATTAAAGTAATGTAACTAATTACTTTTGAGTACTTTTTGATTACTTTTCTAAATGTGTGAAAATTAAAGAATAATAAATAAAAGCATATACATCAACTTAAATACAGTTATCTAATAAGCATGTGACGTATTCTGTGTAATAAACTCCTGAAACATTGGTGTTTTTTTTTAACTGCTGTCTCTTTGTATATGATGATAGTTTTCTCAAAATAAGTAAAATGCACATGAAGTGACACAGAGCAGTTCTAGAAATTATGTTTATGTGCTCGTGTACTCCTATATTGAGATGGCAGAGGTTGAAAACACTGCGAGCTTCAGTAGGCCTATGTGTAGTAAATGAAACCATGTCTTTGCCATTAATTTACAGGAGGGGCGGACTGGGAAAAAAATTCAGACTGGATAATTCAAACTCATACAAACAAATTCATGGACAAAACTATTTTTTTGTATGGACCTGACATAAAAAAAGGTTTAAATCTTTAATTTGGTGACATGCAAAATAATTAAAAGTTCTCTCCTGAACTGCACCTTCACTTCCATTTTTCTCTTCAGTCTCTTTATTTTGCCCTGTTATCCATCTCTCTCATGACTTTAATACTCAAGATTGAACAAAACTATACTTTACAATACAATACTACAATATCTTTATAGAAAAATCCTAATACTGTACACGAGTCATGTTTTTCCCTTACAAAAATTAACCTTGCTTTTATTAGTCTATATAAAAGTAAAATAACCTTGTTTTGTTTTTGTTTTTTTGCAAATGGATTTGTATTTATTTTTAAATAAATACATTTGTAAAATAATTTTACATTTTTGGTTACCACATTTAAACAATAGTAACCATTTTCTCTGGATTTATAGTTAAATATTAAAATGTTAATTTTCGTAAGGGTTGTGTTGTTGTCTGTCGTAGCTGCCCCTAAACCTATAAAAAAATAGGAAATTTTTTTCAGATAAATTCCTACTGTAACATTACAACTGATAATAATGATGTCCTTTATATAGTATTTTGAGTGATGACTGGTGAGCAACGTGCTGCTGCTTGATTAAATAAAAAATAAAAAAACAAAGACAAAAAAGCATCTTTACAGATGAAACTGACCTAAAACCCTGAACAGTAGTTCTGCTTCTCTGCTCCAGCTGTGCGCTTCCACACTCCACTCTATTCTCTCTCTCTCTCTCTCTCTCTCTCTCTCTCTCTCTCTCTCTCTCTCTCTCTCTCGCATTGATTACTCTGAGTCTGATCCAAACCGTTTGGCGGAGGCGCGGAGAGCGCGCGAGTCATGACTAACACTTCATGACTTATTAGAGATTTAATTATCAAATGGTGGATTCGCAAATGATCGCTTTAGTACATTCGGCAGGCAATTATACAATAATGATATTAAATAGTGGGGCAAAATCGGCCTCCAGGCCACCGGGAATTGTCCCGGTTCTCCCGGTGTCCAGTCCGCGCCTGATTTCCACAGACACGCAGAATGAGCAAGTCATATATTGCATTTTCGGGGCTTTATATTCACAGACACTAGTCCATGTCATGTTTTGATTCAAGTGTACTGACCTACTTTTGATTTAGTCATCCAAAATGTGGCATATTCCGTCCGCGTTAGGCATTCCGTTTTTATGACTGGACTGTATTTCCGCATCCCGGAAATTATTAGGGCGGTATGTCTCAGAATAGTCAGTGCAATTTGGGAAAGAAATCAGTTAAATCTGTATGTGGATGTGTGTAAATATTCAAATGTAATCCCCTTTGTAATCGTAAAAAATTTCATAAGTAACTGTAATTTAATTACTCATTTTTTCGTAGTAACTGTAACTAATTACAGTTACAATAATTTTGTAATTAAATTACGTAACGCCGTTACATGTAACTAGTTACTCCCCAACACTGGGTATACCCCTTCCCGTCATGGCAATCTGTCGCGCTGGTCGTGTTTGACCATTTGTTTGTCGGAAGTAGCAACAGAAACGAATGCACGTGCGTGCGCTGTCATGACAACAACGAAAAAGTTGACAACAACCTAGTCAGCAGTTCAACTGAGGGGTGGGTGTGGCAACAGTACCGTGCTGAACTGTCAAGTAATGTTCGTTTGGCTGCCTGGGGCTCGAGGATATAGAGCGACCAACTTTTTTTGAGAAAGCATTGATTATGCATGACACAGTCTCAATTTGTGGGACGCATGAATTGGACTTCAAACGCTGTGCGCGCACGCGCTACGCGGGACGGGTGGTCACCCTAACGCACACTCTAGACAACATTACTACAATACATCATGTGTTATTAACCAGCGAGAAAACGTTATAGTACAGTTAGTAAAAGTGCTACAATTCCTGGAAGGAATGAAACGTAACGCGCTGATGATGTATCCTGTCTGCGCAAACAGGGTGCGCAGAGATATGCAAATGAATAGTAGGAAAGTGTTTTGATTGGACGAACATTTTCTGTCCTATGCCTTCCACAGAATATAAATACATATAGACCACTTAACTAAATGATTGCTATCGGGATGTGAAGAGACTTTCAACCAGTTTAACAATTTATTTTTACTGAAGACAAACACCTATTGCACCGATAGTGTATTTTGGATGTTTTATTTCTACTAGTTGACTAGTGCTGAAAAAAAATACAGTTTTGAAAAAAAAAAATATTCTATGTAGTCTGTTAATTAATATGAGATCAAAAACTGCTGTTACTGAAATGCTACATCAACTACCCATTTGCTGATCTTATGTAATATAATGCAGTGCAATTACTATATGACTTCCATTCACAGACTGAAGAAACCACTGTCTTTCCTGTCAAGACTGTTGTGAGTTTATGATTCAGATCACTATTGTACGCCATAGCAAACTCCAGAAACAGGTCTTAACCCTTTATCGACAGTTTCTGCGCACGGCTCAGGACAAGCCAGGGTTCATTATGGAGGTAAATCAGTAGCTAAACTCGAGAAGTTGTAGATCTGAATGTGAGAACTTGTCATATTAATATTTGTATTTGTAAGTTAAAATTTACACTCACAGCTGTGATGTGAAAAGCTGAATCTTTCAATTTGAACACACAGACAATGATCAAAACACCCGTGTTTTGAATTGGAAGTTGTAGATTAATAGTCACAAATGTGTAGAATGACATTCACACAAAGAAAATGACATACACACAAGTTTACGACATATTTACTTTTGCACTTTACTTCAGTTTCGCTGCACAACGTCAAGTCGGCACTTACAACCTCTCAGATCTGGAAGTACAAGTTCAAATCCTAGCACTCTGACTTTTGCTACTCTTTTTGCGGTATTCTGTTGCAAAACTCACTTGTGCACTTGTATATGCAGATGTGAGAGAGCAGAGCTGGGGGCGGGGCTTTGGTGCGAATGAGAACATTTTATTGGTCGATGCCCGACCAATGAACAACGCCAATTCTTTTCACTGAATATCCTTAGCTTTGACATGATTTTAAGACACTGCATTAATTTTGCCATTCAGGTATTATCTATTAGACAAATAATGCAACATATTTTATATGTATATCCCACTGCATATTGCAGAGTAAACTCGCTTTACCAGAGCATGCTTTGATCTCACCGGCACGCGGTCACGTGGTTCATGGAGCTATCAATAGTAAACTAAACGTTTTATCAATATGCTTGAAATGTATTAATTGGGACAGACAGCAGTTTCGTTATATTTGCAGCGATTTCTAGTAATTTGTAACACATAAAGTGCATTGATTAAGCATGGATAACTGCGTTGACCAATGACTATGCCTTACAATAGCATTTTATACTGGAAAATGGAACAGCATTATGTTCTCTTGCTCCTCCTTGGCAGTTAAATGTGACTAAACAATTAAGTGTAACTTTTAACCAATAAAACAACTGTACTACGTTAACTCAGTCCTGTTTAGTTAATTTGAAGAGATCATGGTACTAAATAATATGCGCAATAATTATGATCCATGAATGACCATTTGAAATATAACATTTTCTAATATGGTTATTATTTATACTTCAATAACTGTAGTATTTAGGTTTAAATTCCATTGCAAAGAGGCACGCTTTAAATTAGAGGCATTTGGTGGCCAGAAAGATAATATTCATATGCAATTCCATTGCTTAAACCCTAGATGGCCTTGTTGATGTTTAATAAATACATGTATTTAGCTCTACTAGTTGCTCAAAACAGTATTTCTGGTCATAAGTGCTTATTTTTTAGGTTTTGCTGTTTAATGTACATTTAGACATTATTAAACACTCGATTTTTATTAAAAAAAAAATAATAATAATGTTGCATTTAAAAAGGTTCATTACTGACAAGCAAATTAGGAATTTAACCCAATGAAGAAGTTAAAATTATTTTTACAAAACATAAAAATAATAAAAACAGCATTATATTGCAACTCTGGTAGAGTGATATGCAGTGGGATATGCATATAAAATATGTGGCATTATTTGTCTACCAGATAATACCTGAATGGCAAAATGAATGCAGTGTCTTAAAATCCTGTCAAAGCTAAGGATATTCAGTGAAAACAATTGGCGTTGTTCATTGGTCGGGTATCGACCAATAAAATGTCTTCATTCGCACCAAAGCCCCGCCCCCAGTTCTGCTCTCTCACATCTGCATATACAAGTGCACAAGTGAGTTTTGCAACAGAATACCGCAAAAAGAGTAGCAAAAGTCAGAGCGCTAGGATTTGAACTTGTACTTCCAGATCTGAGAGGTTGTAAGTGCCGACTTGACGTTGTGCAGCGAAACTGAAGTAAAGTGCAAAAGTAAATATGTCGTAAACTTGTGTGTATGTCATTTTCTTTGTGTGAATGTCATTCTACACATTTGTAACTATTAATCTACAACTTCCAATTCAAAACACGGGTGTTTTGATCATTGTCTGTGTGTGCAAATTGAAAGATTCAACTTTTCACATCAGAGCTGTGAGTGTAAATTTTAACTTACAAATACAAATATTAATATGACAAGTTCTCACATTCAGATCTTCAACCTCTCGAGTTTTGCTACTGATTTACCTTTATAGTTCATACCGAGAATACGTGATGAGTTCCGTGCCAACGCTGCCATCATGAAGACTGACGTCATGCACATAGAATATCTTTATCGGCGAGCACAACGCCAACTCGAACTGCTTAAAGACGTAAATACTAAACAACTTGGATCATTCAGCAAGTCTATAGAGGACAGTTGACCACTCATAACAACCTATTTTATCAATACTGTATTCAAACATTTAACAGAATGTGTCTTGAAAAGAACAAATACATATTGTTTTCTGGGAAATCACCTCAACGGCTTCAGTTATTTAAACGGAAAGACCAATGAGACTCTTACTCTTCTCAAGAAAGCTTGCAACGTGAAGTGTTTTGGGAGTTGAAGCTATAGAAAAGTTGAACTCATTCAAGTTTAAATGTTATTTATGCACATTAACTGGCAGACCCTTTTTTGTTTTGCTGTGATTTGTTTATTCTCGTTTTGTTTTGTTTTTTTGTAAGTGAGTCTACTATATAGATGTATTATTTACTTTTAGAGTGAGTATAATGCAGTGTTTTAAAGATCATATATGTTGGCACAACACTTGATTCAACACAAATGTTGGAATAATAGTTAATATTATCAGTTATATTACTGTCTTTGGTCTTACAATGTGGTAAAATTATAAAAGTAGAAAATATAGTGATGTCTAAATAATGTAAAGCCTGAGACTTGTCCTAGTGCTAAAATGGTTGTAAACAAATTAGAAAAGTAATATTAAAACCTTAATTTCTGAATGTAAAGTTATACCCTATAGCAAAATGGTTATGCTTACCCTGAAGATTTACTCATCTTCATATTTTTTTTTCCAAACCGAAGAACATGAGGACTAGAAATGTTAGTTAGAATTGCATCCACAGTCACTACATCTACTTTCATAATATGGATACAATTGCAATGAAAGTGAATGCAGACTGGGGCTGTCAGTCCCTAACACTCCTCCATGTCTTTTTCTAAGAAGTTTAGAAGGACATGATGTTGAGTAAATGAAGATAGAATTTCAGTTTTTGGATGAACTAGATGACCCTACAGAGGATAAGTGGGAATGGAAGATTGACGGATGAATCCCTTTAAACAATGAATCGGCACACTATACCTTATAGTATACTTAAATCTTCAAGTAATGACCCAAGATTAGAGTTGGACAAGTTAAAAATTATTAATGACATTTATCCATGTAATAAATTCCTCAGATTTCATTAGGATCGTAAACTCTTTTCTGAAGTCAGACAAGGGTCATTGGAACATTTATTCATGCAAATATTCAAAAAAATATATTAGCCTACCTGATTTTTCACTCAGAAGTTTAATGTTGAGTTTTGGCTAATAATATGGTGGCTCTGGTCAATTGTTTTATAAATTAATGCAGAATATTTTGTTTAATCCTCCGATCCTTTTGCATATCCAGAAGGAATTGTTGTCATCTTACGTTTATTTACAGTCCTTTTTGTGTGTGTGTGTGTGTGTGTGTGTGTGTGTGTGTGAATGTGATTTTTATTTTATTTTAGGTGTTGTGTTGGTTTTGTATTTTATAAGTAACGAAAAAATCTTCAATTAATGACTTGCCCGTCCAGAAGTGGGCGCAATTGTGAAATAAAATCAGACTTTGGAGGAAGAACAGTATGTAAACAGGAAGATCACGTCAGCGGCGCCACAAAAGCGTTTCATTCTTTGGTTAATAGTTTAATGGTTAATAATAACCGCGTACAGTAGGAATACACGTTGAATCTGTTATCCAAAAATAAAAAAGTATGTCGGAGGCAAACGGGATGACAGATGGCCAGTTGATTCAGCAGGTTGGTGTCAAAAGTCAATTCTGTCACATTCAGATTGAAATCCTAGTCCAGCTCTGTTTACTAGTTTGTTATTATCATTAAACGTATTCCAGTTTGTTTTGTTAAATATGTATTGATAACTACGACGACAGAAACATATCACCATGTTTTAATGATATTAGTTGGCGCTGCTGGGTTGGCTGAAGACGGACAGTGTCGAGTGTAAACAGCTGCTCACCGCGGTCACTGGGATGCAGGTGGCCCGTGAGCTTCTGGACAGACTCTCCGGGCAAAGCCGAATAGATGCTTACAGGGTAAAATGCATCAGTTCTTTTTGTTGACTTTACATAAAGTATTGTGGTTGTACAGTATATTAAAGTACGCTTTAATATAGGGGAGGCCTAGGAAAATTGTAAAACTCAATTTCTTCAGCGTGATGACACCATTTCAGCTCTTTTCCAGAGTTATCTCTGCCATGAGAGATACATACGTGACTGTACATACGTATATAAATGCATACATACAGCTGTAATAGTTGTAAAATAAAAATTGTATGAGTTGAAAAATGTCATCTCTAAAATGCATAATGAACATAATTTAAATGATCTATTATGAAGACTGATTTACAACCTGATATATTAGCAAAGTGTTTTATTTATTTATTTTGTATATCCATACATTCATAAGTCTATTAATGGAACACTTAATATGTCACAAATATAACAACAACAAAAACAGGTTAATACTTTTATTCAGCAAATATGCATTAAATTGAAGACTTTTACATAGTTACCAAGATGTCTCTTCATCAAAGGATCATAAAAAAAATCACAGTAAAATATTAAGCAGCAAATTTTTTTTTTTTTACAACAGTTGTAATAATTAGAAATATTTCCTGAGCAACAAATCAGGATAGTTTCTGAAGGATCATGTGGCACTGAAGAATTGAGTAAGGACTGCTAAGAAATTCAGCTTTGCCATCGCAGGATTAAATTACATTTTAAAATGTATTAACACAATTTGTTTTTAAATTGTAGTAAGAATTCACAATATATCTGTTTTACTATATTTTTGATCAAATAAATGCAGCCTTGGTGAGCATAAGAAATTCTTTCATAAATGTTACCAACCAATAAACTTGGAATGGTGTACATTTTATAGATTGTACAGTTGTAGTGTAAATAGTGTATATTGTGTTGTTTTATACTGTACCAAATTGTATATTGTCTCTTATGTAATGTTAGAAAGAATTCATTTTGACAAATGTATTGTGAATGCTATCAAAATATAATCAAATAAACCCAAAACATCAGTTTTCATTAGTTACAGAATGTATTACAGAACACATCCATTGTAGACCAGTCAAACGTTTGTGACGTGATGTTCTGCTTCCACAGAGGGAATGTATCCAGAGCATTGCTGACTATGTGAAGAAGAATCCCCGGGCTTCTCAGCGGGAGCTCAATGCGGAGGTTGAGAAGAACGTGCTGCTGTTTGCCTCCAGGGTTCAGGGACTAGATAGTGGCCACTGAACACGTCACTGCTGCACTGACCTTTACTGCTCTTCGCTGACCAAAAATATCTCTCCTCCATTTTTCTCCCATTCTCTTTACCTAAGGTCATGTTGAACTTGCTTGTTTTTTTTTTTCATAATCTTGAATATTTGTTTTTGTGGACAGCATGTCAGCCTTTATTGTTTTTTCAATGATACATATTAGAAATGCTGAATTGTACTGGTTACTTTTTGTAACATGATTTCTGATTAAAATGTTACTGTGGTATTCACCTACAGTTAATTTATACATAGAAAGATTGATCACTTAAGGATTTGAATCTTATATTTCAAACCTATAATAAAGGAGATCATATCCAATCATGTCTTGTGTCATTAAAGTGCATTATACATATATAATGTTGAACAACGAATCATTCATTTAAAGCAGGCCAGTTTGGAAATCACTGATTTTTAGCACATCAACAACAAAGAAAGACAAAGAGAATGTCAGGTGGATGAAGAGAAAAGAGAGAGACTCTATAATGAGCTTTGGGCGATGACTATATTCATCACACGGCACCTGTGATGAATTACATTATGCAGATCGCATTTCTCAGATCTCTTGATGACTTTAAAGACAGTGTAGCACTCAGAGCCCAAACCCATGATTAGCGCTGCTGCGTTTGGAATAATAGAAATGCAAGACGTGGATTTTGCTATCTTTTCGTTAGTTGCCAAAACACTTGTCTTCTGACGAGGACAAAGTTTATGAATAAAATACCACACACTCTTTTGATATAGGACCTGTCTGTCTCCACTGCACCTGGGCACTTAGAAGCAATGACCAGTACTCTAATGATGGGGGAATACAGTCTTGTGAGCTGGCAACCAAGATGAAAGCCAAGGGTGGGCTGGTCAGAGAGAACAAAGCAATGTCATCTCAGCCATCTAAGCACATCTCACAATAGAAAGAGAGTACCTGTCAGGCAGCATCAAACAAAGCAATATTTTGATGTCAGTGAAGCAACTGGCAAATGGACATCTGTCAGTTGTTTAAAGCATTTAAATTGTACTTGTTGCATGAATGTCCTTGAAGTTGCGTTTTCAGTGAGAGATGATTGCAATGGGGTAGGAGGTGATTTGTGAGTGTTTAGGTATTTATCATGACAGTCCATAAATACAAATTACCATGGTCACTATTATTGGCGCGCAAATGCCATCACTGATGTGTTTTCCTTTTATAAAATGTATTGTAGAAAAAGCTAAAAGTAAAAATGCAAAGTTAAAACATTTATTACAAATTACAAAAAACTTAAGTTTTAATGGTTCATATCAGCAACTGTTGAGATAAATGTAAATTAAGTCCGCCTTCAAATGTGTGTGTCAGCTCTCTGAAGATTATATGGTTGAGGGCTTGAAGCCTGAAATTTGAGTAAATGGCAGTAATCAATATAGTCACCCTGAATGTGTTTCAAAACCTAGCGAGCTGCCTGGTCAACCATTTATAGGCACCAAGTGCATTTAGATCCTGTACGCTCTGTTAACGCCCCAAATTTCAGTCTAGTGTTTCTTTTATAAATGATTATATATATATATATATATATATATATATATATATATATAATTATTATTATTATTTATTTATTTATTTTGAGATAGTATTGTTGTCTTTTTTTCTATAACTTGAAAAAATAAGGTGACAAAATGCTCTTACTGGCCTATTCTTTCTTTGGATTCTTTCAGTGGATACGTGTATAGTAAAATATAAAATATATTTGGTAAAGAATCAGTTGAGTGGATGATGTTTACTTCTGTTAGGCGTACTGATGTAACCTGCAAAAACAACATCGAATGTATCAGTGAAAGAATCCCTTTAGGATTGAAAGGATTTGAGTCTCCACAAAAATCCCCACAACTACTACTTATATAGGTTGCTTGGCTCATTACATCTCCATCTCTCTCTCTCTCTCTCTCTCTCTCCTCTCTCGCTCGGTCACTACTCCTCAGCTGCATCATTCACTCACGCACAGCCAAGGATTCACACTTGCCACTGATATACAGCGCCTATTAATTTGCACTAAATGTTTTCACCACTTTGATTAATTTACCTCGCTCCATTAACATAGCAATATTGTTTGGAGGACTATGATGACATCACCGGTGCTCTTCATCAAATATGAAAAATTAAATCAGGTAGGTAACCTTCAATTTCACCACTCTAAAAGTTTGTGATGAACAAAACATTCATTATCAACTAAATTAGGAAAATGTGACGACATTAATAATAGCCAACCATGTACGTGGATAGTAATCAGTGATCTAATACATTTTTTATAATATTAGTCTTAATAGTGCTATTTTAAAAAATAAATAAATAAATAGAATTGCAAAAATGCAGAATGTGTATAATAAAACAATGTTTAATTGTTAATATAATACTGTGTTCAACTAAAAAAAGAAAAAGAAAAAAAAAACCCGGATCTAGTGATCTTTGAAATATAAATACTAATAAGATACTAACTGAATATGATAATAATGTACTGCTTAAATGTAATGCTTATTTAGATTTCCTTGCAATCCTTTTCTAACCAAAGTAGCAACATGTTTTTTTTTTTCAACCAGCTCAAGGATGAATTCACATCAAGACCACGTTATTACTGACTGGTGCAGCACCAGCTATACTTGGACAGTGAGATGGGAAAAGATAACAATCTTGTGCTTGTCTGCCTACTGTTACCTGCTAATCCAAAAGGTGTATCTTGAGGTCTTATTTCCTGGACCATGTGTCATTTTACCTGATAACCTTGATTTGTACGATGGTGCCACCAGAGAAAGTGAAGCGATTATGAGTCCAGCAGAATGGTAATGGACATGAAGAACTTTGTCCGGCACACTTTTGTCCCTCTTTTCTGAACTGTATCTGAAAGCAAGAACAACATACAGTTTTCATGTGACTCTATTCATCTTCTAAAGCCCATTGTGGTGAAGTCTATGTCTGTGTTTTGAATGAAAGTGTTTGTTTTCTTGTGTCTGTGTTAGTGGCTGTGGATGTTTGCCTGTTCTTGTCATTTCCTGCTGGTGATCAAGTCATGCCACGTGGAAGAAATGTCAGCAACAGCTGTTGCCTCCCACTCAACCTGAATGAAGACAATGCCCGTTTTGGCTTGCTGGCGGCCCTCATCCTCCTCTATATGCTGTGTGGGGCGGTGGTGTTCTCCGCACTCGAGCAGCCCTCTGAGCTGCAGGCTCACAGGCGCTGGGACAATCAGCTGGCTAACTTCACGGAGCTAAACAGCATAAACCTGAAATCCCTACAGGTCCTCCTAAAGCAATATGAGGAGGCCTTTGCTGCTGGCATCAGAGTGGACAAACTTAGGCCCCGCTGGGATTTCTCAGGAGCTTTCTACTTTGTTGCTACAGTGGTCTCCACTATTGGTGAGTTCATATTATGTCATTTATGCATTCAGATTTAGATAAAAAGAAATCAAAGTTTACACTTACATATTTGGCAGATGCTTTTAAAGGGAACTTCAAAGTATGAAGTATTCAAAGTATCATACAGTATATATACTTGTCAAGGCTGGAGCAAAACTTGTACACCATGTTCCAAATAATTATGCAAGTGACATATCAATAGGATTTTGGTACAATAGAGAGTCCGATTTTTGTTTGTGTTGGTTTTCACATCATTTCAGATAACTAGTATCAATCTCAGACTGGTTTGGTCAATAGTTTGCCTTTTTGCAAAATATTGTTTGTTTTGATGCCTTTTGCAAGACATTGCATCGTTTCATACTTTTCATCTTCAGAAAGATCTTTCTTCCTCAACATATTTCATGAGAACTGTGACTTGCTTAATAATACTCCATTTACTTGCCCTGATGTCATTTTCTGTACTTTCCTTCTGTGCAATTTACCCCCCCCCCCAAAAAAAAAAAAAAAACATTGTATAAGCAATTTTTTATTGTATGACATTCCCCTCTGCTGTAACTTTGAAATCATTCAAACTTGCCCCACCTCAAGATGCTCCCTGCCAGGTTTGACATGATGTCAAATATATATTGTCTATTGCTGTTCTTGCGACCCCTCACAAAATACTCAAATTGAGTGCCCACAAGTATAAATTAGACTTTAAAGACACACATATGGTATATTTCGGCAGCTTTTGAGTTTGAAAGCCTCTGGTGACTGTCTACTTTCACTATCTTTTTTAAAACTTTGTGTCCCACACAAGATGTAAAACCATAGCAGTTTGAAGTGACATGAGGAGGGATAAATTATGTTTTTAAAAAGGAATAATAAATGTATTAAAAATACATCAGCAAAACTTGTTTCCTGTTTCCCCTCAGGCTTTGGCATGACCACTCCCGTCACCATTGCAGGCAAGATCTTTTTGATATTCTACGGACTCATTGGCTGTGCAGCAACAATCCTCTTCTTCAACCTCTTTCTGGAGCGCATCATCACGATGTTGGCCTACATCATGCGCTGGTGTCACGAGCGACAACTGCGCCGCTCTGGCATGGGAGGAGAGGAGGCCAGGAGCGAGGATGACAGTCTGGAAGGTTGGAAACCATCAGTCTACTACGTAATGCTCATTTTGGGCATCGCCGCCATGCTGATTGCATGCAGTGCTTCTGCATTGTACTCTGCCATGGAGGACTGGGACTACTTTGAGTCCTTGTACTTCTGCTTCGTGGCCTTCAGCACCATTGGCTTCGGGGATGTGGTGAGCAGCCAGCGAGAGATCTATAAAGCTCAGGAGACCTACCGTTTAGGCAACTGCCTCTTCATCCTCATGGGTGTTTGTTGCATTTATTCCCTGTTCAATGTCATTTCTATCATTATCAAGCAGACGCTCAACTGGATCCTCGGCAAACTGGACTCCAGCAGGGCTCAGTGTCCCTGCAGTGGCCGTCCATACAGAAGAAGAGGTCGGGCCTGCTGTTGCTTTCCATGCATTTCCAACAAGCGGCACAACCACCACCCTCCACCGGGACATTCCCGGCATAGGGCTCAAAAGCGCAATGCCGTGCACCCTGCCCTGGCTAACGAAGCGGCAGGAAAGCGCTTCACTAATGCATCAGTGGAAACAGTTTGTGATAGTGAGACTGATGTTGGCTTAGGACCAGATGGAGGTTATCTGACAGGGCGCAGACTGTCTGGAGAAATGATCTCAGTCAATGACTTTATGACCAACAAGGTTTCTCTGGCCATTCTACAGAAGCAACTCTCAGAGACCGCTCACGGTAATCCAAGACAGAGCCATGTTCGCCATAATGGCTTCTCCGGTGGAGTGGGAGCCTTTGCTATCATGAATAACCGCCTTCAGGAGACAAGTGTCGACAGGTAGATCGGTCATACAAAGATGACATTGGATATTGCACATTAAAGATAACTTTTAGTAAGGGTTGACTGAAATGAGATTGGTTTTAAAATCTCTGAATTTGAATTGCATTTGAGTTGCGGTAACAAACAGGATCCGGAATTGTAATTCTAATTTGAATCTAAAGGAAGTAGAGTTCAAATGAACTGAAATGCAAAGAAGTGTAGCCTATATCACTAACCTTTAACTAAAAAAAGCAGTTTACATTTGTTAATGGGATTGAAATTATGTCATCATTTACTCAGGCTCATGTCGTTCCAAACCCCCCCAAAATAACTTGAATTAATCTTCGAAACACAGAAGATATTTAGAAAAAATAATATTCTTGTGGCAATAACAGCCTAAATTAAACAAATTCACATAGATGATGTTTTATGATTTTTTTTTATAGTTTTGGTGACACTTTTAATGGAGGGACAGAAATCTTGAAGCTTTCAGTAAAAATCTAAATATTTATTTCTAAGATGAACAAAATTTGTATGGGTTTGGAACAACATGAAGGTGAGTAAATTAAAGAGTCAACTATCCCTTTAGGACAACATTTGATTGTTGGCTTGACAAAGCCTTAGTTGAAAGTTGTGGGGAAAAGTTTTATAGGTCTTATAGTCAGATAAATAGACATATATATTTGAAAAGTATTCAGTAGATACCTCCTCCTGACATTCCAAACAAGATTCCCATTCAACCTTTTGGATAATTCAATTAAAAGTCACATTCACTTACTAAAAGACAAATTCTTCAGTTCTGAATTTTTTCCCAACCCTGACAGAGTATTGTTCGCTGAAAAAAGTAAGTTAGCAGAGGTTTTAGCATTTATTAATGATGTTAAGTGTAGGATACATTCACTATTGTAATGCACAGTGCAGAGCAAATGAGATCAAATTAAAATTTACCTCTGTAGATCAGAAGGACAGTGAATGTTAGCATTTATAAATGGCTTCAAATTATTATTATTATTATTATTACTCTTCTTACATCATTATAAATAAACCATGTGATTTTAATGGTAACATCGCTTCTCAGAGTCACTTTGCTGCTGAAGTGATTGGCCGGTGTGGTGAGCAATCACACTGTGCCTCTAGAGAGATCCTTTAACGGCTCTTCACGAAAACAGACTGATTTTCAAGAGCCAGGCAGATGCAGCCACGGCACTTACAGAAAGACAGTCCCCAGGGGAAGAAAAACAAGTGTCAGTTGTCAAATCAAAGGAAGATGGTCAATAATATTCACTGTTTAATCGTTTCTATCAGGCTGCTGTCAGTATAGAATATATTGTCTTATAAGAAACAAACTATCTCAAATGAATAGCCTACAAATACACCGCAGTAAAGATAATACACTGTAGTTACAAATACATACAGCCTTTTAGCACAAGGGAACTAATGTGATAGTATCATCAGTATTTAAAAGACAAACTAATTCATCTGTATAGATTTTGTAGATGTATATTGTAAACACAAATATTACTTATTTGTTACATATTTATTTTGGTATCAGCATTTATGTGTTTCGGATGTACTCACGTCCTTTGCAGCCTATTGTTATTCATAGAGCTTTTGAAATCTGTTTCTGAGTGACACTTTTAGGGGTCAGTGACAAATACAAGGTTGGCAAATTGCAAAGAAGCGAGTCTCTACTGCCCCTTGAGGATGACAGTGGTACTGCATACTGTTGAAATCTGAGCTCAGCCACACACATTCACAACGTGTATGACTATAATTACCAACAGGCCATAAGGTCTCTTAATGTAGCAGGATAGACATTAATAAACTAAAATCTCATGAATGACTTGATCTGTTTATTTTTATTACTCAACCAACCTTTATGTTAGCACAAATATCGCACAATATCTGTAAAATGTGCACAGAGAAAAATCATTACATAACATGATATAGCACTGCATCAGTTCATTTGCTAGAAATATCTTGTAATATTAACATGTTTATATATTGGCATAATTTCAAAGAGGTGAGTAAGGCAACACAGTACAGATCATGCAAACAGTGAAGAGCGTATTAGAGGAAACAACTATTCAAGAACAGGAAAAATTGCACTCTGTGACTATATTATGAGCTTGTATAAACCAACATGTAAAAGTGCTTGTATTTAATAGAATTAGTTTTTAGAGATTTTATCATTTCGAGTTTGATGTGAATCCTTAAAGGGATTGTTCACCCAAAACTGAAAATTAGCAAATTGACTCAACCTCAAGCCATCTTGGGTGTATATGACTTTCTTCTTTCAGATGAATACAATCGAAGTTATATTAAAAAATGTCTTTGCTCTACCATGCTTTATATTTGGCATTGAATGGGGGGTTCGAGATTTTGAATCCCAAAAAAGTGCATCAATCCATCCTAAAAAGTGCTCCACACTGTAAATAAAGGCCTTCTAAAGTTAACTGATGCATTTGTGTAAGAAAAATATCCATATTTAAAACATTACAAAACATAATCTTCAGCTAACTGTTCATGAAAGAGTGGCATTCCAGAGTTTGACGTAGGCGTATAAGCTCCAGTGAGAATATGCTAGTGTCATAGCAAAGGAAAACCAGTCCTTTCTTGGCTTATATCAAAATCCTCTGACATTTTTCTTTACAAATCTTCGTTTTGTTTTTCTAATTTGTGACCGGTATTTTGTTTTGCTTTTTCCTCTATGCTTTTGCATTTGTCATTTTCCACTGGAGCTTACGATGCCTACGTCATATGCTGGAACTCCACTGTCTCGTGAACGCGTGTACAACAGTTTGCAGATTATAAAGTTTTAAATATGGATATTTTTCCTATACAAATGCATTACCTAGCTTCACTTCGCTTCAGACCTTTATTAACCCCCCGGAGCCGTGTGGAGCACTTTTAATGATGGATGGATGAACGTTTTTGGGGCTTTAAAATCTTGATACCCATTCACTGCCATTATAAAGCTTAGAAGAGCCAGGACATTTTTTAAGTCATATACACCTAGTACGGCTTGAGGGTGAGTAAATCATGGGGTTATTTTAAATTTTTGCGAAATGAAATTCCTGTCATCAGTCACTTAAGATCATGTTGCTCCAAACCTGTATTTCTTTTTCCTTTTGTTAAACACAAGACGTGTTTTTCTATAAACAAAATAGTTGCACCATGTTTCTTAAAAGACTGAGCCGTAAAGGCAAGTAAATCATTTTTGGGTGAACTATTCCTTTAATTCATCAGCATTAGCTTGTGGCTAATTTACTATTCATCAGAATCCAGGAGTTCTGTCAAGTTCTGCATTTTTTATTGTATCCATTTAAAAATAACTTGTTATATGCCAGGACTGAAGAGAATCTTAAAAGTGTGTTGTCACTGCTTGAACACATTACCTGAGTATTGTCGAATGTAAGTCTCATTGTGTACATTTGGTATAAGGAAAATACTGAACGTATCACAATCTAAAGAGTAAGAGTTATATACAGTCATTATTGTCCTGCATTCTGGCACAACATTGCTTTTTGTAAGTTTCGTCATTTATGAAACACAAAAAGAAGGAAGTTTTTTTTTTTTTTTTTGCTGTCCAAAAAATCTTTAAAAGGCATAAAACATCAGAAATCTGATCCCCAAACAAGCACATCTATTAAGCGTTTATGTAAAATGGTCTCTAAGTGGCATCAGTAGGACTGAGTTCCTGAAAAGATACAAATGACAGGAATTCATATAAATAATGCTTACATTCATATTACTTAAATCATATAAAAAACATTAAGTTAATGTACAGTAAATCTTACCTGGGCTAATCTAGATCGCTGTACCTCTTTCTGCTGATAGTATGCTGAAATTATACAGTTACGCCTGCAAATGTCCAAAAATTATGATATTTCAAAGTTCAAGCCACTGTTCTTTTGGCAGTCATTACAACTACATGTCATTTGAGTTCTACTTGTGGAGCTGATTGGTTCTCTAGGGAAGGTTTGATTTGAATCTGAGAACAGCTGCTGTGTATATGGGATATGTCATCCTTTCATCTATAATCTAATAATCTGAAGATTTTCTAATCTGTTATAGAACATGAGTCACATTAAAAAGGGTACCATTTGATGAGTTTTGAGCATTTTGGAAGAATAAATTAACTAAAAATAAATTAACTCACTAATAAAAAACAAAAACTATTCTTATTATATTAATATATATATAAATATATATATATATATATTAAAGGAGTATATTAATATCCATATAGCCAGTCGCAGAATTTTTATTGAAATTATTGGTTTTCCTGTTCTCTTGATCTATCACTTTTATACAGGTTAATAATAATAATAATAATAATAGTAATTATTATTATTCAATTAACTGCTTGCATTATCATATTAAATATAGGCCAATGAATAAATATCAATAATAATAATAATTCAATATCAATCAATATTAATTATAATAAATGCTTTTTAACAACAACAATAATAATGGTAGAAAGATGAATAAGAATGCTTATTTAAGGTTTTCTGATTGTATTACAGATCCTGTCGGGTATAAACTGATTTAAAGCACTGGGACTGTTTTCATGCAACAGCTGTACCTAAAAATGTCACAATCAGTGAAATACGATTTCAAACCACTCTCAGACAATTGCTGACTGCTATTTTGAGCAGAAGTTAAGATGCACTCACTTGCTCTGAAGGCCGCCCCCTGGTGGAAGTCCAGGAATAACTGTTGAAGCCAGTACTGTCAGAACTGACAGCAGATCAGGATCATCACCTCTTGCGCTCAGCTCCTCGAAAATCTCTGTCAACGAAACGTGTGTGCCAATGATTTAATTCCTCAAGCAGGCCGCTAGAGGAAAATTTACTATAGCCATTATATGACTCCATGATTTGAATGGATTGCCACCTGTGACGTAAGTCACGTACATCTTAAAAGCAACATCAGAAGAAGCCAGATTTAATCAGATGGTTTACCAGCAACTTTGGACTCCAGAAAGTCCTCCAGCTCAGCCTCCTGGTGCAGTGCTTCAGGTGACAGCTGGGGGGCGCCAGGGAAACAGACTAGAATGATGCTGATGTTATCAAGGCTCCCCTGTTAGAAATACATAAAAAGACAAAGGGAAAAATGGAAAAGAAAGAAATAAAAAAAAAATAATAGTAATGTGTCTGCTATATGATTTAATCACAAAACTCAGCAGTATCGTTTTCCTCTGATGTTCCTTTAGATAGGGCAAGAAGTAGCATTATGCTACTCTTGAGGCTTTTGTTCGAAGGACAATTACCTCACGTTGATGATTCAGTAGATTGGAATTGGTGACGCTTATGCAGACCTTATCCTTCATTTCTAAGGGATGTTGTTAGTTGTCTATAGGACAATGCTAGGCAGAATGCTGTAATCTGCTCACACCATGGCTAAAAGTAGTTCATTCCTTTACAGCTTAGTGGCTGAATACAACCTCGCTTTGAGATGGTGGACGAAAGTGCAGTCCTGACAGAGCAGAGATCTGGCTTACGTGGAGAGAAAGATGCTGACATTTTCAGGTCAGCACACTTTTCTGCAGCCTAAATGCCATTCTGTATTTCTCTTATGTAATGTAACAGCATGGCCTAAAGTCAGCTTTGAATGCATAGCCCAGAGAGTCCATATTGAAGATATTCATATTTTCAATTCTTAAGTACATTTTAAATATATATATATATATATATATATATATATATATATATATATATATATATATAAAGACCAAAAATTTGATGTCATATAAGCAACTAAACCGTATCAGAAGTATATATTAAATCTTTTTAAATAAACAAATTTATTTGCAGTTTAAAGTTTAAAGTGACATGACATTACATGAATAAAGCAGTGAAGCTGGCATTAGATTTTCTGTAAGTTGCTATCTGGTGACAGATGCTCTCACTGGAACTCAAAGACATTCAGAAATGTGAACTTTGGACCAAGCAATCGAAAACAGAGTGAAAACAGCTTAGAAATCTTTTGTTCGTACTAACCTTATAGAGGCAAAGGTCAATGACCTGGGAGCAGACCTCTCTCAGGTCTGTGCAGACACGAAGTCGGCTGTGTATGAAGGCACAGAGCTCTTCATTAGTGACAGTGTCCCACACACCATCGCAGGCCAGAACCAGAAACTCATCTGCTGGCGAGCGCTCCACAGCAGACACTTCCGGCTCTGGTGATACCATCTGTTCTTTGACCGGCAGCCACTCGGCTGTCTTGTAACTGAAGTCTCCCAACGCCCGGGAGACTGCCAGCGAGCCATTCACCCGCTGCACAGTCACCGATCCTCCAGCGTTCTCTATCCTCTCCCTCTCTCCAGGGCTGAAGGGCTTGTGGTCTTCTGTCGAGAAGGCCACCTGCCCTGCACGGCACAGGACCGCCCGAGAGTCCCCGCAGTTCACAAAGTAGATGTGGTGTGGAGTGATAGCGGTGGCAACCACAGTTGTCCCTCCGCGTTCCCAACCCTCACGGCAGGCCATGGCATGAAGGTGTTTGTCCATGAGAAAGAAGCCCTCCTTGATGCCCTCAGTGACCCTCTCTACATCCTCACCTGCTCGGATTTTGCCTGAGAAGGAACAGCTTATGTCACCAAATAACCAACACAATCTAGTCCACCGTTAACTGTGCAAGGCCTTTGGTGACTTCAAACAGATCACGTTTGCATATTCGCAAAGACAAATCTAAAAGCTTCGTTAGAGAAGATTGCAAGGACCAAGCATTATGCAACATCTAGTTGCTGTAGGTACACCACAATTAACTCATCAGATCAAGGCTTAATTAAGTCATAATGTTGCTGAGGCTTTGGATGTACAGTTGGTCTGCAAATGACTCCAATCAGATGCTCTTGGATCTATTCTAAAGAGATCAATAAGATTTCCCGCATGATGTAATTTCTGTTTCTCATCAAAACCCACTCAGTCATGAGGTTTGCCACGCTCTCAAATGATTATGGATGTACAAATATAATATAAGCCAAAAGTTTATGTAAGAGTTGTGTGTTTGTAGGACAGCTTGTTGCTCACCTGTGCCCAGAATGTGGTCCAGTAGGTTTTGGGAGCAGTGTTGGGCCACCGCGCTCCCTGCGTGCCCATCATACACAGCGAAGAACCCCCAGCGGGCCAGTTCCCCGCCTAGCTGAGGGAAGCAGTTGTGGAAATCTTCCATGTGGGCCCTCCAACCCTGCATGCTGGCCAGGGCATAGGTAAGTCCCCAGGAGGCACAACCCTCTTGCATGTGCTTGTCCAGAACCGGTCGGTCCAAGTAGGGGCTAGGGATGACCCCTTCTTCTTCTCCTCCCTCTTCACCTTCAGACAGCTCCCCTGCACCTCCCCCTCGCCCCACTTTGAAAAAGGAGGTGACCCTTTTCTCTGTCTCCTTCACTAGCTGCCTTACAAAAGCAGGCATCTCCACGCTTCCTTTCCTTGATGTCCTCATGGTGTCTTTTTTATTGCACTCGTGTGAATCTGTTCACCGCCTCCACCCTGTGCTGTAGCTTGCTGGCTTTGGTTCGGCTGTGTGCCGTCTTGCTGCTGCTCAGGGCCTTCACAGCATTATCTCCCGAGAAACTGAATCTGCACCTTGAAGCATCCTCGAATGATCTGATGTAGAACGGTTGATTTGTACTTCTGTCACTCTACCCATTGCTAGAGATATCACTGAGATCTAATCTATTTGCACTCATAGTGGCTCTTTCCAGTTTGATCCACTTTTGTTGCCTTCCTCTATATGTCAGTGATATTTCCTCTCTCTAAGCTTTCTCTCTGTCTGAGCCCGTTATTTTCCTGTCATCTCTCTGATTGGCTGAGCTATTTCTATGCACCAATCATCTTGCAGTGTCCTCCCTCTTTTTGTACACACCGACATGCAATCCTTTCGTAGAGTGGCTCTCTCTCTTTCACGTTCAGTGCCTCCCTCCCTCAGTTTCTCCTCTTGAACTCCCTCTGTTAATCATCTCTACTGAACATTTGATAATTTTGCATTACCTAACATGCACAGATTGATGTGCATAACAGATTTTCACAGTAGCCCAGTAAGAGAGAATGGGAGAGCGAGAGGGCACATAGTACACTCTTCTTAATGTTATGTGAGGCAGATTCAGTGATTCATATTAAAGAACACGGTTTGCCTTAAGCATGTATTCAAATATGGACTTGGGAGACTCTAACAAAGGTTGATTCAGACAGATTAGTGGATTATGTAAATCAAAAATACCTTCATAAACATTCTTACATAATAGGCTATTTTTGTCTTTTTAACTCGTTTTTTCTTTTTTTCTTTTTGTGGGTCCATAGAATGACGCACACAAACAATGTCTCATGAATAAATGTGTTTGATGGGAGAATGATCATTGCATCAGAATGCTTGTAGTACTGATTCATCTGCTGGGTCAAGCAACCTAAAAAACAAAAAACAAACAAACAAAAAAACATAAAATGAAGAAATAATTTGATTACAATATTCAAATAATTAATTTAGATTAAAATTAAGTGTAGATTTTTGAAAACATTTTCATTTTTTCTAGTCTTTTCATCAATACCTTTGATATGATCATGTTACCTATATTATTTATATCATCATAAATTAAAAAAAGATCACAAATTACCATACATTATTATTACTATTATTGTTGTTATAAATTAAACAATTCAGTTAATTTATTTTTCAAATATCTTCATAAATTATGTATTCCACACTTGTATTCCTATTATTATTGGGACATTTCATAGGCTTAATGGTTTTTATACTGTACAAACTGTATTTTATACCATATATATACACATAAACCTTTTTGCAGTTTTAGATTTTCAAAACACTTAATACTTTGTGATATATCATATCAGACCATGTTTCTTCATGGGGACCTAAAAAAATGTCCCCACAAGGTCAAAATGTACTGGTATTACTATGCTTGTGGAGATATTTGGTCTCCATAACATACTGAATACCAGTACGTACACACACACACACACACACACACACACACACACACACACACACACACACACACACACACACACACACATCTTCAGCTGGGTGCTAAAGGCCAGCGCTTTTCATAGCATTTGAAAAGATAAAGCACAGCACTCTTTGAGGAACATCTGAGTAATTTGCTTGTATCTAAGGTTAGCCATATCCCTCGAGATGAAGACTCGACTACACACAGTCATATGCTGACGTCTCAGGTTCCTTAACTTAAGCTCTGAATGGCCCACGAGGAAGGATAGCTGTGTGTTTGTGTGCGTGTTTATAAAGACGGGGTGTCCAAGTGGTTGAGATATTATTAGTTCAGGCCAACCCCTTCTGCTGACAACGCTAGGATGGCCAAAAAAAGCCCAGAGGGTTCGTGGAGCGCTGGGAGGAGAGGGGGTTTGGTGTGGAAGCAGCAGAAATGGCCAGTAAAGGTGAGAGTCTTCTGCTGCATTGGGATCGAGCTCTCCTGGGCTATATTGTTTACACATTTAATCTGCTAGTACACAGATTTATCAGATTAAAGCTGAGTGGTGTAGACTAGAGGTATAGTAATACTGCTGAATGGCCAGCACATCACACAGTACTTCTCAATGGGAGCTTAGCGGGCTGATGGGAAATCTAATGGATGGACTGCCTTCCTGAGCCTACCAATGCATGACTCTAGGATTTTGACGCAAAAAAGGAGGCTTTGATGTCTGAATGAAGGAGGTGAGGTCTTCTCTCAGTCTTATTTTGGCAGTGCTGGCAGATGTCTCCCCAGAGAGATTCAATCTGACCCCGCCATGTTAGGCTGCATTAGCACGAGTGAAGGCCACGTGGAAGATTTCATGCGGAGGGTTTGGATTGATCTGATAAAGGCTTTTTCAGCTTTGCACCAGTGTTCGCCACAGCACAGATTTGCACCTGCGTTTGGAGGATAATCAGGATCAACAGCTGTTGGGGTCTATTGGCTTCACAGGGAAAGGGGCGTGTGAATGCACACTGCCATTAGCTGTACCACAGTGTTTGTGTCCATGCACTCTCTGACACGAAGGCTTCTTGTCCATTTATGTTATGTGTTTGTCTCAGAGATGTAACATTTGGACTAGAGCTGTACAAAATATTGTGCAAATTCTTTGCATTCAGATTAGTATGTTCATGTGCAAAAATAAATGTGTTTACAGTCTTGACATGTTTGGTCTGCCGTGTATAACATGACCAAGCTTTGTTGGACAAATGTGGTTTCAACAAGTGTAACTGGCAGAGTCAGCTTACTAGATTACTTTTTAAATTTCAACTTACAGTCAAGTCCTTGACAACTTTAAAGGGTTAGTTCACCCAAAAATCAAAATGATGTCATTAATGACTCACCCTCATGTCGTTCCAAACCCGTAAGACCTCCGTTCATCTTCGGAACACAGTTTAAGATATTTTAGATTTAGTCCGAGAGCTCTCTGTCCCTCCATTGAAAGTGTGTGTACGGTATACTGTCCATGTCCAGAAAGGTAAGAAAAACATCATCAAAGTAGTCCATGTGACATCAGAGGGTCAGCATCGAAAAAATACATTTTGGTCCAAAAATAGCAAAAACTACGACTTTATTCAGCATTGTCTTCTCTTCCGTGTCTGTTGTGAGCGAGTTCAAATGCAGTTTGTGATATCCGGTTCGCGATCAAATCATTCAATGTAACCGGATCTTCTTGAACCAGTTCAAATCAAACTGAATCATTTGAAACAGTTCGCGTCTCCAATAAGCATTAATCGACAAATTACTTAAGGTGTTAACTTTTTTAATTTGGCTGACACTCCTTCTGAATTAAAACAAACCAATATCCTGGAGTAATTCATTTACTCAAACAGTACACTGACTGAACTGCTGTGAAGAGAGAACTGAAGATGAACACCGAGCCGAGCCAGATAATGAACAAAAGATTGACTCGTTCTCGAGTCAAGAACCGTTTCTGTCAGACGCGTTCGATTCGAGAACCGAGGAGCTGATGATACTGCGCATGTGTGATTCAGCGTGAAGCAGACTGGCACACAGAGCGTCTGAACCGAACTGATTCTTTTGGTGATTGATTCTGAACTGATTCTGTGCTAGTGTTATAAGCGTGGGTAAACCGAAGGCTTGAATCAAGGGCAATAATTGCAATTGACGTCATTACATCGAGCGCAAAAGAATCGGTGAACCGTTTTCTTAAACCGGTTTATTGAATCGAACTGTCCGAAAGAACTACTGGTGATCCGAAAACTGATGCAACCGGTTCTGGACTCGAAAACTTGACTTGATTACTTTGATGATGTTTTTCTTACCTTTCTGGACATGGACAGTATACCGTACATAAATTTTAAAATTTAGGGACTGAGAGCTCTCGAACTAAATCTAAAATATCTTAAACTGTGTTCCGAAGATGAACAGAGGTCTCACGGGCTTGGAACGACATGAGGGTGAGTTATTAATGACATTATTTAGATTTTTGGGTGAACTAACCCTTTCAGGCCACTCCCATGGATTTGAGAATTTAAGAATTTCGCCTTTTCTTTTCTGTCCTTTTGCAGTTATTTTCATATTCCACTGAGCCTTGCTCATCCTTTCATTATGCTGTGTGAGTGTTTTCACCCTGCTTCACATTGCCTGAAATTCAAGACAGAAATAATGACTGACAAAGTTTAGACAAGCAAAGTATATTTTTAGTATGTTGTTTTTGGATACTCACTATGAACTCGACCCCCATCCATTACTGTTAGATCAGTTCTACACAAAGAATGTTTGAAACTGGATGACTGAATGACATTATCAATATTCTTTAAAAGCATATTAAAATAGACGGTTTAACAATGGTAATACTGGGTAATGATCACGTTGCAATCTCATTTTTATAAAATTTATAAATCAATCCAATTCAGAGTAAAACTGAATCTCTCAACAAATTTGGTGTTGACAGTATATAGATGACCACTCATTGCTAAAACGTCCTGCTAGCTAACTAAAAAAGAGGTTGCAGATGTTTATATATTCACATATGGCATCCCTTTTGGCATCTTATTTTTGCTCCCCTCTGTTAAACTTGATAAATTACCAGATAACACATTAAGGAAAAAGAGAAACTTACTTGTCTTCTTGAAACAGAGAGATAATTCAACTGAAACAACAAGAAATTAAGGGACAAAGGAAAATAATTTTTTTTTTCATTTGTTAATGAGTAATTTTCATAACTGCTTGGACAATAAGATGACATAGTAAACAGTGCATAAATGTAAATTGCCTTATTTTATCAAATCAAAAAGTCCTTTGAACTGAACGGCTGTTGATTTGATAAAAGAAAAAGAGTGAGGGATAGGCTAGTTAGCTTATCTTTTTTTTGAATTTGAATTTTATTGAAAAATTTGGAAATAATAGAAATAATTTAGTTTATATTCAAAAGAGAAAAGACACAAAATTGATATTTAATTTAAAATATCTACAATAAATTATTAATTCTAAGGTGAATTCATTCAACTAAATTTAGTGGACTAACTCAAAGAATGGAGGAAAATCTGCATTTATAATTAGATTTTACCACAAAACAATGACCAGACACCCTGTGCAAACATACATATCTGACCCCCCAAATACTCAACCACACACCTAACCCCCCCGCCCCCGCGTCCCCTTTAAGACCGACTTCAAAGCAGTACTGCCAGGTCATTACATTTCTCCATCAGTCTCTTTTTCTCGATTATTCTGCCTGACTATGCCTCTGTTTATTTCCCTGACATCTCACACATTCATTTTTTATTACCCTCCATAGTGTTGGATCTGTTATACTGGCGGGATGTGGGGACCACCGGGCTGGTGTTTACAGGTTTGGTTGTGGGTTTGGCTTGTTTGTTCCAGCTCAGTGCCATCACGATCCTTTCCAACCTCGGTTTGGGCATCATGGCCTTCACCCTCTCTATACGCTTACTCTACAAAGCCATGACGCTTGTCCGCCTCAGTGATGGATCTCATCCCTTTCAGTGAGTACACTGTAAAACAAATAACATGTTTCTACACAGCCGTAACCCTGAAGGTGTAACTGACATGTTGTTTACTGTCCCTCTTGGAGTAGATGGAGTAGTAGCAGTCTTGTCAGTGTTTGCATGTCGATGAGTTGATTAGTTCAGTAATTCATTCAACAATGGCACAAGTGCAATTGTGGTGTGCTATGAAAACAACAACACTCTTGTTTGTGTGATAATGCTTATAAAGTTACAGTCTCCCAAGTCTGCTCTTTTTGCAAGCTGGTTTGAATGGATGAGTTCACTTTGATGTAGTCCATATCAAGTTGATCAAGTTAAAATATTCAAAACTAAATATACCTATTAAAATATTAATTCTTGAGATGCATAACTGGTATGCAGATTTAAAATAAATGCTGTATGATTTGGCAGGAGCTCGATGGAGGGAAAAGCAACTCAGATAAGTCTGGATTAATACATGTAATCTTTCTCAGCTGGTTCACTTTTCTTTATTAAAAAGGTCATATTTGGATGAGGACTGTACGCTGACAGACGAGGACACAGTTCGCATGGCGGAACAAATCGTTCTGCTGATTGCTACGGCTGTCACCGAGTTGAAGAGGCTGTTCTTCATCGATAGCATCATGGACTCAGTGAAGGTCTCACATGCTTCTTAAATATCTCACCTTGGCTATACCAAGCAATTTTTATGCTTTAACTGTAATTTATAAAGTGAAAGTGATGTGACATTCAGCCAAGTATGGTGACCTGCATTTAACCCATCTGAAGTGCACACACACACACACACACACACACACACACACACACACACACACACACACACACACACACACACACACACACACACACACACACACACACACACACACACACACACACACACACAGTTCAACTCTCTAACCATTAGGCCACAACTTCTGGCTTATAGATGAACTATAACCATGTGCTTTCATTCCCAAAGGCAAAGGTTCTGTGAGACTAAGCATGAGTGAAAGTAAAAAAAAAATCGTATTTGTAATTATTTTTTAGTATAAGAACATAATGTTTCTTCTGTAGTATAGCAGGGTGCTAGCAATAGATTAAATTCCCAGTGAACCCAAATAATGTTAAAATATATATAGGCTACCTTCAGTGCACTGTTAATCTCTTTGGATAAAAGCATCTAACCGTAAATTTGATTGAAATCTAAATTCAAATGATTTAAAATGAAATATGCTTTTATCTGAATGATTGTATTTTATTTGTTTGTGTAGCTTGTTGTGTTCCTGTATTTGTTGACTTATGTTGGGGTCCAAGCCAATGGTCTCACGCTGGTTATGACAGGTAAGGATATCCTGTTGAAATTTGTAAAGATTTATGACGAATCACAGCTGACAGTATTTTTGACCTAATGTCAGTAACAATTCAGTTGAAAACATTGGAATTGGAATCATACATTATCAAGTATTACTGCTTTGTCGTGATGATACATTATATTAATGTACAGCAATTCTTTCACCTCTGAAAAGGTGTGATATGTGCTTTCTCTCTGCCACTCTTGTACAGACTTCAACAGGTAAGTGTGTGCCTCATTTGGACTTTACACATAGGCCTATATATATATATAAATATAATATATAAATGTGTTTAGAAACTCTAGATGTGTTAGTTGACATCAGGAATTGCCCCTTCTCCTCAACCAGAAATGCACTTATTATCAGAGCTCACTAATTAATGCACATAGATTCAGACCATAGGCTACGTCAGACTTAACACTTCTTTTTTGTTTTAATTTTTGACAGGCAAGGATTGACAAGATTGTCAAAGCCATCAAAAAACTTGTGGAAAAAGTCACTGAAATGTAAGTGTTCATCATTCAGACATGAGCTGTAATGAAAACAATTCAAAGTGAGCAAGGCAAAAATAATCAAGCCTATATCTTTAAGGAATAGTTCACCCAAAAATGAAAAATTGCTAAAGATTTACTCACTTTCTGTCCATGCAAGGTGTAGACTAATCTGTTTCATCAGAAAAGATTTGGAGAAGTTTAGCATTACATGACTTGCTCATCAATGAGTCCTCTGTAGTGAATGGGTGCCGTCAGAAAGAGATTTCAAACAGCTGATAAAAACATAACAATAATCCAGAAGTAATCCACATGACTCCAGTCCAGCAGTTAATAACTGCATGTTTGTAATAAACAAATGTGTCAAAATAATCAATAAGCCACAATAGCATTTGTTCCAGTGAAAAAGTCCACCACCTGTTTGAGATCAAAATCCACAGACATATTTGTCTAGAACTTTTTTTTAAAGCTAAAAACATCATAATGGTGGATTTGTTTATTACAAACGCACAGCTTTTCACTTCACAAGATCCCAAATTGGAAATGGACAGGAGTCGAATATCTTACTTCACTCCTATTCTGGCGGCACCCATTCACTGCAGAGGATCTACTGGTGAGCAAATGGTGTTATGGTAAATTTCTCTGAATCTGTTCTGATGAAGAAACAAACTCATTTACATCTTGGCACGCCAAGGAATCAGTACATTTTCAGCAATTTTAATTCTTTCAGTAATTTAAATCACTCCTTTCACATTTCTCTTTTCTAGAGTTGATCTTGTGATTTCTCTGGCCAAGCCACCTCCAGCCCCAGCACCTTCCCCTGCCCCTGCCCCCACACCAAAACATAAACAGAAGACTAAATGAAGAGGAGGAAGAGAGAGAGAAAGATGGGGGTGAGGAGCAGAAACGTGGAGTACACTGAACAAACAAAGTCTTATGGTGCAGCTGTGGTCCGGTGTGTTCAGCAGGGTCAGGGGTTTGGGGTTATGAACGAGTGTTATGTTTTACACTACGTTTCATATGGTGCTAGGAGAATCTTCAATAGGACTTCAGTGAAGAGAAGTCCAGGTGTATGCTTATTGTATTCATTTAACACAAACTTTCAAACGACATACAGCTGTGTAATATTTATTAGGTCATTTTGCCCAACAAGGTTGTTTTTTTTTTTACAGACTTTCATGGAAAAAGTTGAATCTATTGGCAGCTGCTAGTATGTTTTTGTCCACTAGAGGGTACAATGACACAATACAATCATAGCAGTTCTGGGTCAGGACAGAATGTTGCAGAAATTCTGTCATGTAAATTTGTTTAAACTGGTCTAAAATTACAATTACCAATAGGATCATGCTTGTAATTTGGGTTTTAATATTTAATAGTGAATGTTTCATGTTACAAAGCAATCCAAAATTAATTAATAAGTTATTTTAAAACGTGTTTTGCTTCCCTGACTTTGCAGATATTTTGTGCAACATGTCCCCCCAGTAAACACATGTTTTCAATGTCATTTGCCTTATTTTGTATTTGACAACATGCAAAGCATCACATCATGCACAGAAATGCTTCTTTTGTGGGAAATAAGCAGCTGCTAAGGATGCTTTGAGAAGAGTACTAGAAATGGCAGTTTCAAAACATTCAGTTACATACTGTTAGCAGATGACAATCTAATCCTGAACAGAAACAAATATAAAATGTCTTTTGATGTTCAAATACTTCCATGCCAGAATGGTGATAAAAAAAACAGGCTTATAAAGAGAGTATCTGTACCATCCATTAAATCACATTGCTTCAAAATTTATGGAGAGGACTGTTTAAAAAAGCACGAAAAGAACATCTTGCACACCATGGGAAGACAGTTTCATGCACACTGCAGGAACACTCAGGGATGTAAGGAAAAAATACTCCACTGACAAGAACAGTGGCACTCAGAGGAACATTTTGTATTCAATGCTGTGTTAAATAACCTGTTTCAAATTGACTTTGCCCCTGTGTGTCATTGTTTGTTAGATGGCAGTAGTGGGAAATCTCTAAATGAGGATATGAAGAAAAATTATAGTTTAGAAGTTAAATTAAATTTATTAAAAGCCCTGTCTGGTTGGATCATTGCTGACTCCATTCGAGCATGGCTCTAAGGATTTTTTTGGACTGTCGTTGAAGTTCAGATTTGTACAATCACAACAGAGATAAATATAAAATATACTAAAATAGACTTTGGGGATATGATAAAGTAGAATATGATGAACTGACATCATTTTCAATACATTTTTAATTGCAGCCTATTAACCTTAGTGGCATGTTTAAATAAGCAGATTTCATAACATAGACTCCCCCGAATTTTCTCAAATCATCAAACTGGCCTTCTCTTTGAATGAGTCTTTCATTTTCATTTTTTTATTTTTTTTTTTAACTCTTCTTCTACTCATCCTGAATGCATAAATACATTTTTGGCTTAGATAAGTGATATATAATAAATGGAACAATAGTGAAAACACAAAACTAAAGTTTGTAATTTCTCATAATTTTTGACAAGCAAGGTTCACACACAATCTTTTACATAATATGAGTTAAGTTTTAAAAATGCCCCCAAAATGTACATTTCCATTCTTCACAAACAGGATCCTATTTTTTACAACGCCCCTGATCATAAAGCAAAAAATAAGAAGGATAATAAGCTATAATTTTGTCCATGATGACATCCTCACAGATGATTCTGCCAACATGTTTTGGGATTGTGGTTGTATGAAAGTGGCAGAGGGAAATACTCTCTCGAGTGCGTCAGCATGAATGAGCTTTACTTCTCACATTTGCCCAGAAACATCTGCAATGAAAGGAAATAAATAACTAAACAAAATATAACTCAAAATGTGACATGAAGTGAAAAATCGATTGGCCATGCAATTCATCATCAGCCATCAGACACAAACAACAAGAGTCCAGCTGAGTCAGAAACAGATACATGCACCTTGAGTCAATTAAAGAACACTAAGCTGTGTATTCTCAATTGATAGAACATGATCTTGCAGCAGGATTTGTCCAGCGGCATTATGGGAAAGAAGTGGAAGTAGTGCACTACAGTTAAGTGCTGGTCATTCTCACTATTCGTGCATGTGGCTGTCTGGCAAAGATGCAGTAATTGAGTTTTGGAGAAAGTGCTTTCACAGCAAGAACTGCGTCATGGAGAGGTCATTCCAAGGTGAGTCACAGAAATCTCTTTTTATAGGTCAGGAAAGGCAGAATTGGACATTTTTTTGCCACAATGGCAGAAATAAAATGAATGACATAACTTTACTAATTCACTTCATAAGAACAACCATTCATTGCTCGTTTAATATAATTGATTGTCTAAATGGATCCTTGCTCTGCTACAAATGCCTGTAAATTGATCATACACTCCAGTGTTTTTTCTCTCTGTATTGATGTGCACTCTTTGCCGAGAGCCCTTATCAATTACAGCAACCATCTCAGTTAGACACAAATAAAAAGTTCTCATACTTTGCAAACTGCGGACATTCTTGACTTGTAATTTTATAGCGAGCAGTTTCAATTAAGATTCAAACTCTTTCTCGCAGTCTTTTTGGCTTTGTGAAAGCCACTTGAATGAGCCGAAATGCCACAATGGCCCCAGATAATCACTGGGACAGACTGAGAGAGAATCTCTTTGTTCCTGAGAGAGGGAAATTATTCAAGGAAACGTCTGTGAGTGAGTCTAGATGGCTATGGATGGGTATCCAGATGAGGGAAGGGGTCGGGAGAAGGGGAAGAAATGTAAACCGGGAATATCTCGGAGTATCCCAGCTGTCCCTGTGGATACATCCATCCGGAATGCTAAAGGCTGAATAGTGTTGAGATTATGTAGCTATCAGCAGGGATACAGTAGTTTCACTAATGTCTCAATCAAACTGTGGCTGTATGGAGCAGCTGCTCTTCAAATTGCATTTCTGCTCTATGTCATTTTTTTTTTCATTCAGGAAACATTTTTATTGTCAGGAACATTTTTTGTAATATTATTGGAACTATCTTTACACCAAGATGTTCATTAGGTGGTTTGACATAATTGTACTGAAGGTTACAGGAAGCACTATCACAGATATGCAATCCAGACTGCTGAGGAAGCAGTGAAAATTGTCAGAGAACAACAAATAGAGGCCTGTGCAGTGGCAGTCTTCAGGGAATGGATGGAGAAATGGAGAAATAGCAGGATAATTGAGCGGGAGAGAGCAAGAGAGAGAGAGAGAGGGGGATGACGTATTGAGACATTGAGCAGAATCAATCGCTCACGTGACCATCCGCCTCTGTAGGGCACCTTGATCCCTCCGGTGTTAACGAAACATATGACACCAGAGGTATCCTCCACAATCTTGGTGTCCGAGCCTGAATTGCCTCAACATCCACTGACAAAGAAAAATGTATGCTATTTTTGGGTTCCTGTAAAAAAGAAGAAGAAGAAAAAGAATGCCTCTCTCTTCCAACGGCCAGAACGGAACTGAGAAAAAACTCATAAATAATAATTAGAAAGCAAGTGAAATTGGGAGAAACACTCTTAGAGTTTAAATCCAATAAAGGGAGTGCCTGACATAGCTTGGTTTAACAGAAGAGAAATCACGAGGGTGTCTGGGAAAGAAAGACATAGCAAAATGGTATACTGTAAAGAACATAATTTTCTATTGATTGGTATACAGCAAAGTCATTGCATGCTGCATTGGTTTTGCTTCAGGTTCTTTCCTCAGATATTACTTTGTGTTTTTCTTCTTGTATAATACTTTTTTTTCTAGTTTGATGATCTAGTTTTCTAGTTTAACTAACATAAATTGCACAACACTGGTACAATTAATTTCAGACATAATTAAAAAATTACTCACAGTCCAGTGAGAGATTTAGTTTTGAACTCACTAAGGGATCTAAACGATTCACTGGGTGAAACACTTGCTGTCTTGGCCACTTGACAGAACCTGTCAGCCACGGGAAGTAAATTTCAAGACCCAAGTCTGAAAAAATGTCAAAGCTTAGTGCACACTGAATCAACACTATGGCTTTTTCTGAAATCGCGTACTTACCTACTATATAGTGGCTGAAAAAACAGTAAGTGTAGAGTATGGTATGTCCAAATACACAGTATTCATAGCATATCCCATGAGGCCATGGGAGATGAATTGTGAATGCCAGTGAAATGACACAACACTGGTAGGGCACATGACAAAATGGCCACTGTAGTACATCCAAATTCTTAGTTTACTCATTCAAACCATGTAGAACATAAGTACCTAAAGAAGTACCTACTCATAGTAGTTACTCAGATACTAAGATCATGTTCCTTTATAGCGTATGTTAAATTAATGTTATTTCATATACTTTGGTATAAAATGTAGTAAAGTGTTACAGCTTTTTTTTATTTATAAATTTATTTTAAAGTGCAAAGTATTACAAATCTAAATATGCAGGCTACATAAAGCTCTCTAATAGCTTTTTAGAACACTATCATTCATTTAGACTATCAGGTAATCAAAAGTTCTACCCACGCTTGCAGTCTTCACACCTACTTGAAAACTATACTTCATGTAAGTAGACAAGCGGTCAACAAGTGTTTACATTGTCTCATTAAAAAGAACAAGAGTCATTTGCCTTATCATTTGACTCACATCCCAGCAGTTGAAGAATCAGTTTTTACTTTAATAATAAAACACTCAAATTAAAGTGAGCCATAAATTATTGTGTCCCTCCATTACTGCATTCTTATTGCCAAAAGACAACAGGCACTTACTGGTGACAGGCTTTACAAACAGCTGTTTTGCATCTAGACATGAGATAAATGTGGAGGATTTTAAGTTCTCCAGCAGCTGTCTGGCTCCTCTTTATAATCTCTTTAGGAAGTTATGATGAACCGCAGTGTCCATACTGACACAGATCAATGGGTGAATGAATGACTCTTTATATCTTTTCATCTATCTTCATCTGATATCTCATTAGACAACAAAAAATATGACTCTGCAAGTAAGAGATATATTAATTCACTGTCCACTGAAATGGGCCCAATGTAGTTGTGATTGATGAAGTCTTTATCATACTGAATCAACGAAGTATAATATACCTGGAGAAAGCCATCCATTAGGATTCACATTCTTTGCATGGTAGTTGTTTAGTCCGACTCGGATGCTGGCGTCTTCACTTCATGGGCAGTCATTTGAGGTATTGTACAAGATCATGCTAGTGTTGGTTTTGCTCCGCGAACTTAAATAGATTGAAACGAAACCACAGCAGAATAAATCACTGTGTGTCTCTGAGTGACTCTTTGTGGGGTTTGGTTCCTGAATGAATAATGTTTTTGAACAACTCAGTTGTTTGCATTAGTGATTCATTTAGCATAGTCATAAGTCGCCATTTACTGGCTAATAACCTACAGCTATACCATGATTCTAGCCACCTTATTTCTTAAGTAAGAGTGGGTATGTCCACCATCCACTTGAAACTTTGCAAAGTTTCCAGTGTCACTCGTTTCCTGGTGCACATACAGGTCATTTTTTTTACAGGCTATTGCAAAAAAATATTTTAATGCATTATCATTATCATAAACATGCAAATACCTTAATCAAACAAACAGCTTTTGTATAGAAGACTATTTCCACCACAGAAAAGAAACAGATAAAAAAACGTCTCACAATTTCAGATATTGTTTCTTGCAATTCACATATAAACTCAGTATTGATAGATAAAGGCCCTGAACTAGAAATTCTGAAAAGAGAGATATAAACTCACAACTGCAAGAAAAACCAGCACATTCTTGAGCCCATTCTGAATTATGCTTCCCCCATCCCCCTCTGAGTAAATTAAGAGATTTACCACCAATAATGAGACACGTTTGATGTTTCTTTGTGTGACAGTTTGTCTGTCAAGAACATTGAATCCTCAGGTAACCTCAGGTCTTCCTGTTCCTTACATCAGCTCTGTCTCTTAAAGACAACAGGGTGACTTTCAGCTCTGACGGAGAGAAGAGCAGAAAAGGAGGAGGGCCATAGCACCTCCTGCTCCACTGTCATAAATCTGTAATGTTGGACTATTATGCTAACCAGCCCCCACTGTCCCCCTCTCCTCTTCTCCCTTCTCTTCTGTGGTGTTGTAAATCTGTGCTGGACGGTCACTCTGGGGCCAGCTGACTTAATAGTTGAATGGCCGTACAGCGTGGCAGGTGTCCAATATGGCTGCCGTTGACTGCATCTCCATTATGTGTCAGCGTTGAAGGTGGGTTCAGAATGCAAGAGAAGGAGAGATGCAGACAGACAGATAGGATTTGGGACATTGCAGTTCTAATAAAGTTAACCAGTCTCCTGATAACAGTTGCAGGACAGATTTTTTGGATGTACTTTGCTGTGTTAAGAGACACTTTATGGCCCTACTTCATACTTCAGCATTGCGCCAGTGATGGTCCTCGTCAGTCTAAAGTCTAAAACGTCTAAACTGTCTAATTTCACAAGCAACAAGCACTCAATATGCACTTGAGATATATATATATATATATATATATATATATATATATATATATATATATATATATTAAAAACTGATGCTTTAAAGATTCAAAAAGCTCAGAAAAGCACCCTAACAGTGGTTCTCAACAAGGACCCAATAAGGGGCCACAACAAAGCTCCAAGGGAGTCACGGCATGACTTAAATTCATTTAAATTAATATATTATTATTAATACAATTTAAATGCTAACAATTACATGAAATCAATAAATAATATTTCTTTTTTTTATTTTCTCCTCTCGGTAATATTGTTTGTGTTCGTTTCCCAGTTTCTGTTTATATATATATATATATATATATATATATATATATATATATATATATATATATATATATATATATATATATATATATATATATGTAATTACTTTACACTGGCGTTAACCAAAATCTTTCATGCTTGCTGGAATGTAGAGAGGAGCTCAATGTCTGCATGTTAAAAAGCTCCCAAAGGTTTCGTTCTCTGAAGATACTACTGGAAAAATATTTATGCAACATTCCACATTGTGTCTAGAGTCTCGCAAAACTGAAGAATGTTGGCTCATCCAGAGCAAATACGAAATCTCACGTGGAAATTATAGACCTCAGCTCCTCAAATCCCTCAGATGGCTTCTTAATTCAGTGAAATATGAGATCGACCACAGGTCAGACACACAAACAAGAGACCAGGAGACGAAACTTTGAAAGGATATACAAGCACTGTCAAGAAATGGTAGAAGATTGCATATATCAAAGCATGGCTGTCTCTGGTTTGTATTAAGTGATGAGGAGGCTGCATGTTTAGTAATAGATTTGGACTGAGATTTGCACCTTTATTATTCTAAATGGACTAATCCTGGATGAGTCCAACCTTACATTTTATTGTGGGACTGACATATTTTTATATAGCGATGGTGGATGTATTCCAGAAAGGTGCCTCAACGATGCAATAAACAATGCTCTCATTGAGTGTTTGGGGGTCCACTGGATGACATTTCCCCGAACGGTGGGGCCAGAATAGTATAGATTGCTCCCTGGTGGCTACCACCTCATTAAAAGCCTGCTGTTTAATGGTCTTGCCCATCCAGTTGCCCAGCAGATAACCGGTTTGTTTACCTACAACACAAGACATAAGTTGACATGCAGACAGAAGTCTGTGTGGAAAGGCTCTTAGTAGCACTCACGGCGCCCCCATTTGCTGTCTCTCGCGCCTTCCCAGAATGCATTTTGCGGTCTGATATTTTCCATCATCGACTAGGGAAAGTTGTCCAACAGTCTTTTAAACATTCATCAGGTTTTACAACCTATATTTGACTCTCAAACCTCTGTCTGATAAGATTGTGTGTGGGTTAGAGAAGTAGCAGTGCTGTCTTTATATAGGCCTATAACTCCGATTAGTTATTTAAGATGTGTTTATACAAACTAACACAGATGGATGTGCTGGTTACATCGCTTTATTTGATTATTGGTATGATGTAATGCAAAGATGGCTTTGGTTGAGATTCAAAGTTCATGCTTCACTACAATGACTGGAAAAAAGTTCTAATTAAGCTCAAAAATTCAAAAAAGAGAGGGAAAAAGAGCCTCTATTCACATTTAACTGTGAAATACACTGACATTATGAGCTTAAATATTTACATAATACATACTGTAACACAGTATCTACACACATACTGTAGGCAATGACAAAGTTCATAAGCTATGCCTTGTGATTCAAATTCACAATCTTAAAAATAAAGGTTCTGAAAGGGGGTCTTCACAGTGATGCCATAATAAAACCATTTTGGGTTCCCCAAAGACATTTGTTTTCTTAATGTAAAGAACATTGTAAAAGTCTAATAACTTTTTTTTTAAAGCACATTTTTCCATTTGAATGGTTCCATGGACGATTAATGTTCATCGTGGAACCATAGATACCAACAAAGAACCTTTATTTTTAAGTGTTATGTACATCACAGTGTAAACAAGAAAACTAACGGCAAATGACCTAGTCAGTATCTGTCATAAGCAACAAATCAAATCTCAGTTTGTCAAATTCACACCTAAAATGACAAATGTCTACATTGAAAATAAAAAAGAGAAACATTTTAATGAGTGAAAAATTATTGTGTAAAGCAATGTGATTATCAAACAAAGGGCAATACTTTTTGTAATGTCTTACGAATTACAGCTGTATTCGCCCTCATTTTAACCTCTATAATGTTTTAAATATAAATGAACAATAAGACTCATATAGTCTGAACAACACTGTACATGTTGAACAAGCCAGACCAATTACACATATATACGCTGCCAGGGTTTTCACTGTGCATTAAATAGACCTTGTATATACACCAGTAATAGTTCAGTGTTTTAATTACTGTACAGCGTTGATTTGCTCCCAGTATTCTCGTAAACAGTTTTCACTTTGGGGTTGGCAGTGCACTGCAGTTGATACAAGGATGCCGTCACACGTAGTGTTCTCTATGGTTGATGTAAACTTGGTCTGCCCCGTTCTGATGACATATCCACTCCTGATAGGACAATGAATGATGAGTGGGGCTCTGGAGGTCTCTGCGAGCCATCCTGGCTGGCGCCCATTCAGCCAGTTCATAGCGCCTATCCATCCGACGAGCCTTTCAAATTAAACAACAGATATAAAATATATTAATATGCATGTGCATACTCGTAGAAAAAGCCAAAATATCATTAGCAGCTCCCGTTGGTGCTAATGTTGTTAGACAATTAAATGTTCTGTTTAATGTGATTAGATAGAAAGAATGAGTTATTTTTTTTATTACTATAATTTTTTTATTAGGCCTGTCAATTGAAGATATGGAAAATTAAACATTTGAAATGAGTTAACTACGTGATATGAATATTAGCTTTAAAAGCCCACAATAATCCTTTACTGGCCTTCCAATAAAACAGAGATGCAAAAACAAGTAAAAATTGTAATAAAAAATAATTCTAATAATACTTCTTCTAATACAAATTAAAATTAATAATATAAATTCGATTTATAAATACATATATAAAAAAACACTGGGATTTTATGTCTAGGACATAATTGTTACTTGTATTATATTTCTTTATTATGTTTATAAAACACTTAATAAACAAACATAAATAAAACTGAATTTGCAAATTTTTCTCCACTGAAATCCTGAAAACAGTTTAAACTGATTAAATGGTCGATCAAAACCAGTGAGCTTGGAAGACCAACAGACCGGTTTTGATTTTATTTTTTTATTTTTTAAATAAAGTTTTTGCCGCTTTTCACAACACCAGCTTAGTTTGGACAAACTTGACAGCAAACAACCTGAGGCTGGTGTATAATTCAGCAGGGTTATGTGCTGGATGGGTGAAAAGACCAGAAAAGACAAATAGAGAAAAACTATTCTGGAAAAAGTGAGCTAAAAGACAGCATTAATCACTCCATAAATAATAAGGAACATGCCAGTGGTCATCTTTCGAATGCAGCTCCATTATAAATTACCACAGAAGGAGAATAAATCAGACGGTAGATCCGGAACCCCCACAGAGTAAAGAGAGCAATGTGAGGCTCACCTGAGAGAATGAGGCCACCTGAGGGGCCTGAGAGGCCCGTGGGATGGCAGGAGGCCTCTCTGTATATGGAGGAGGAGGCTTGTGAGTTGGAGGGAGCTCGATCCTGTAGAGGGACGAAAACCAACAACGATCAAAGGATGTATATCACTGACTGCACGTCACATGACTCAGAAGATTATAGTGACCCTAAAATATCTTATTTTCCCAGGACGCATCCTTGCCAGGATTTTTATATTGCCTAAAATCTCCAGATTTTGGCTGTTTGTGCTGTGAAGATCGATCATTGTATGACATTCATAAGAGCCATAGAGAGCAGAGCAGACGGCTCCTTATGCATTAAAATCACTCTCTTGGTACTTTGGTGTCATACAATGATTGGTTGATTATGTACCATACCTGCATGTTATTGGTCAAACTACTTTGGATGTTTTAGGCAATTTAGAAATCCTGGCAAGGAATCCTGGGAAAATGGCTCATATGGTCACCCTAAAATATCTGGACACATTTAAACATTACAGAAACTATCAAACCAAGTGGCATTTATTTGGAAGAAATATACTGTTCAGACACTGTTATATATATACAGGCTAAACACTTCACAAAAATAAGTTTGTTAGATGATAAAACAATATAATACTTTTTGGAGTGGCTGTTTTGTCTTGATGTCAGAAGACGGAGGAAATGCTGGTCAAGACTAGACTAAAGTATGAAATGTGTTTAGTCTGAGGAACAATAACAACCACACCTTCTTTTAGTTCTGGGAACAGAATGGAACTTTTTGTCTGTTTTACATCCATATCAAGACCATATGAGAGAACACACACACACGCACACACACGCGCACACACACACACACACACACACGCACACACGCACACACACACACACACACACACACTTAATTTTTTTAAGTTAAAATGAATCTGAGAGTCTGTGTCCCAGCTCCCACACTTCCAAGGTGTCACTTTTGACTCAATCACCAGCTACTAAAAATGGCCTCCATGTCTCCAAGCCCCTACAGTCACACTGAAACATACTTTCTCAAGCTCTCTGGACCTCTAAACCAAATACTGCTGGCCACAATGGACCCCATCTAGAGTGACTTTGTGTGGGTATACATGTGGCCGGAGGTGTATATTACTGATATACACAAATACAACTGGGGCCCATTTTAAAACTCCAAACAATACCGAGAGAAATGGAAACAAGTGACATCGTCTTTTGGTTTGACTTGTGAATCACTGCAGTGGCTTTCTAAGAACATATACCACCAATAAATAAATAAATAAATAAATACTATACTTAGTATAGATACATATATAAATGCTTTACATATATATGCTACTCTCCAGTGCATCAATAACTAAAATGTGTAAATGAAAGCTTATAAAATGATTTACATTCTGATGCTGACCACAAATAGACATTCATCATACAGATTAATTACATATATTTTATGTAACACAGATTTTATGGGATAAGCTCATATTTGACCTGTTTTTGAACCACTTCTTTCCACAATCCCTCCCAAGCCTGCATGTACAGTACCAATCTAAAACACAAATGATCAAATGAACTACATTACCACTACCATACATTTAAATATTGCCCTGGCATTTCCTCTCTTATATTATGCCACTGTGAACAATAATATAAAAACATTTATACATATATAGAAAGGAGATTCTACAATTTTTATCCAGAAAAAACATCAAATTTTACATGTTTATATGTATTTTTACACAAAGATTAAAAACCAAACTGAATACTTTTATTCAGCAAGAGCACATCAAACAAATCAAAAGTGATAGTAAAGACTTTTACATAGTTACAAAAACTACTGTTTTAAATAAATGCTGTTCTTTTGAATCTAAATGCTTGTTATAAAGGCTTGTTCTTTCTATTTGTTAAAGAATCCTGAAAAAAAATTATTCACAAAAATATGAAGCCACAGCAACTGTTTTAAATTATTATAATAATAAATAAATCGCTTTTTTTTTTGCTGAACATAAAATTTTGCCATCACAGGAATATTTTAAAATATATTAAATTTTACAAAAATAGTTATTTTTAATTTTAATGATTTTTCACAGTTTTTACTCTTTTTTTATTACACTATTAAATTAATTGTAGCCTTGATGAGTATAAGTGATACAAAATATAAAGTCAAAATAAATATTGCCTCAGGTGACAGAGGAGTTCTGTAAATGTTTTAATACTCTGAGAGAGTTTTTTTTTTTTTTTTTTCTCATTGAATTTTTTCTTAAATCTCCCAAAGCACTTCTTTGTAGACCCCTGGACTCCAGTTAGAATATCCTTGTACTAAAGTTCCACTGACGTGATTGAGATGGTTTCCTGGTTGATACTTCTTCCTCATCCATCATCTCTCTATCTTATCTTCTTCAGTTTACTGTCTTATTGATCTCACCCTTCAATTTCTGCTTTCATATTGATGAGTCTTGACATGGTGCAACTGAGAGGAGCGGTCTCAATTCCCTAACTGTGGTGGACTAATGTCTATTGAACTTCTGCTTTGTAGCCCCAGGCATTGGGAGGTCCTAAGGGTCGACATGCCCTGATCTTGAATTCCCAGAATGCCTTATATATGGAAAGATACCTTTCCTCACTCCCTAGATTTAGATACTACCCGAAAAGTCATCCACAGAATGGCATAAAGATAGTCTATAGCCATTAATAAACAAATAAGGAATCTTAAGCCTTCACTGCTGGGATGAAAAGCATTGACAACCAGTGAGAACAAGCTCCTAAAATACTAAGTACGTTCACACCTCTTGGTTAAAAACCCCTTTAGGGAAAACATGTGAACTGTGACCTCTCCTCATATGTGTTTTTGCCAGTGTGCATCCATAAGCTCCACATTCCTCAAGGGATCAACTTTGCCTTTGTTTTTCCACTTCCTGTGAACATTAATCTCCGACCATTAGTAGTACATTGTTTTGTACAATTGATTTTCAATGGACTATCAGCCTGTCTAATGTGTCCCCTGCCCAAACGGAGATGAAACAGTGTACAACAGTGTTTTATGACTCATTAGGTCTATTATGGACTCACATTAGCATTTCCCATAAAATAATTATGGCTGAAATAGAGGATTAAAAGCAGTCAATGTGATTCACATGAGTGGATATGTGATGAGTGGATATGTGTATTAGTGTATTTGTGTAGCACAAGCAGGAAAAGATGCAGACAAGCCTGGACACTCTCACTGGATCCACCTGGATGTCCAAAGAACCTAAACAAGGGCCAAAATGTTAGACTTTGCATCAAAGAAGGAATAAGTTTGTATTGTTCTCATGTATTTTTCTCTCTTTTCATCTCTCCCACGTATTGATAATTGAAGGTCAGAATAATTTGTTTCCTTCTCAGACTGCAAGAAACATTTTCTTGTCTTGATTTTAAGCCAAGACCTTGACTTATAAACTACTTTAATACTTAAGATGCTGCCATATCATTGTGAAGGACAATTCAAGGTTCCTTTAGATGAACAGGAGCTATCAAACAAAATCATCATGACTCGGAAATAAATGTGGAAAGATCACATAAATCAGATCAAAATGGCAAAACCTTAAAAATACCTCTTGAAGCATTTGAGTGAAGTGCATTTTTTCTTATCTTTTACTATAATAGATACACAATCAGATCTTAATGTCAAGAGTTATGTGGACATTTTTTGCTTTCATTCCTGCAAAGGCGCTGTGGATCAGCGTCACAACGCTGCTTATCTCTCGCAGAGTCCCTGCAGTCTCCAGGGCAGAGGCAGCATCATCCATCAGACCAAACCCAGCTGTCCTACCACACTGATCTGCATGCAGCCTGCAGCCAAAGCAAAGCCGAGCCAAGATACACGGAGACTGAACAGGGATCAGCCGAAACAGATAACAGCGTCTCTTTTACCTCTTCTGAGAGTGACGCTTCTGACAGCAACGCTGAGAAGGTTCAGAGAGGGCTCACTTGAAGATAGATGATGTTGATAATGATACCACAGCAGAAAACAAGTAATAAATAAAAAATGATCAAAATATTTCAAAATGTAATTTATTCCTGTTATGGCTGAATTATGTGGTATATATCTACTAAAAGTAAATTTTTTGCATGTTTAAGAGCAAAGTTAACAGGCAGATACAAGCTATGAACTCTAGAATGCATCCTGTGTGAATGTCCCCTTAGCTGTCATGTTTGGAAACAAGCTCAGGTCATATTACAACAATGGAAGGTTGGGTAAAAAAAGAGACAGTTCTGAGACAAATTTTAAAGTCCACAAATCATATGGAGTCCAGACATTTGAGCACTGGGAATTGTCCGCGTGCTGCTTTTCCCCTGTTCCCTGATACATTTTTGCCTGTGAACAGCTGTATCACGCCAGACTCCACTGTGACCTCACCTTCATGAGAACTGCATCCATCACTAAAGCAAGAAAACATGGCTTTTTTTTTGCTATGTTTGCTTAGCTATTTATATTCTTGTATTTACTCTAATTCTTTCTTTTATAGAAAGTCTGAAGAATGTCCCATATTCAGTGTTATTTCTGCTGACACAAATACTAACAACCAATGGTAAACTAACAATGGCGGGTCCTTGACAGAATAAAAATATCTACAACAAATCAGTGTGGTCTAATGTGGGCACAACACATTTGTAAACGTAGGTTAACATTGAAATTTGCATATTTATATGGTCAATAAAAACTGGACGAACAGATCTCAGTTCCTATAATTTAAATGCTTGCCTGTCTGAGACAATCTTAATCTTAAGCCATTTCTAACCGTCAAAAGCAAAAGACCAGTTTGTTTCCTCTAGTTTGAAATCACCAATTGATCGTTTGACCATTTGTTTGACAGTTGTTGCACATTTAGCAGTCATTTGTCTACCTGACCAAACATGGTTACTGTAGTTAAAACATGGTTACTGTAGTTAAACCATGGTAACCACAAATTAAACCATGGTTTTGCTACAAAAACCATAGCTTAACCATAGTATTTGTAGTAAAACTGTAGTTATACAAATGGTAATCATTATGCCAAAAAAACCATGAAACACTTTTACTATATTAAAACCTTGATTAATTTTCATAAGGGTTTCTACAACTATACACATCACATTAAAAGTAAAAAAAAGTAATTTTTCCAATTTTCAACCAGCTTTGAATTGTTGCCATTATGAGTAAATTAACAATGTGTATTGTTTTTTCATTTAATGTGCACTATATTCTCCCCGTTTATTTGTCAGCGAAAGTCTGCTGGATGACGAAAAACGCATCATCATCCAGCAAACGTTTGACAGCTTCAAGGCTTCTGTGAAAATTACAGATTGTGCTTCATCACACAGAAGTCCCTTTCAAATCTAGCAGCTTTCTCTTGGTCAATGAGGTGAATTTGTTTTGCCATTTGAACCTGTTGCAAAATCTGCATGGGCAAAGCTTTTGCCCTCACACGAAAATCCCAATTACATGAAATCAATTACATGGAATCCTATTAAAATTACTGAATTTTGCCCACAAAAATCTAAAAACGTGTCGGTAAATGTGACTGCACCTTTAAGTACCATTTAGTATATTAATGGTCGTCTATTGTAAACAGTAAACTTTTACACAGTAAAACAAATGCTAACCCAGGGTTAAAAATTAATGCTAACACTAAAACTGTGAGACACAACTTTACCGGAGATTAATTATTGTCCTTAAACCAAGATTAACAAAATGATAACCCAGGGTTAAGTGCAGCGTGAAGCATATGAAGCCCAGTTTGGAGCTTGTTTTCTGAAGGCTGTGGGAAGATGGAGACCTCCAGGCTGGCTGAAATGAGACGTCTGTGGGCTCATGTCTCGAGGCACTCTCAGCGACAGAGCAATAAAGAGGCTCTCTTTTCAAGAACCAAACAAAAACAACTGAAAAAACAACATACTTTGTCAAAAAAGGAACTAGCTGAAGCTCTTTTGCCTACACAAGTTCTGCAATGATGTATCGTGTGGTAGTCTCTGTATACTGCAAAAGCAAATACACAACTGTAGTTTATTGTGACTAGTCTCTCTCTGTGATGACATGCAGTTGCCTTACCAGGAAACAAAAGGAAACCATCTGATGTTGCTCCCAATAGAATAGAACATTTACAGTCTTGACTGGGTTTCTGGGCTCAGTAGTAATAGACCAGACAAAATCTATTATGGCTATGGCGGCTAATCAAAGGTTAAGTCATAAAGAGGTACTGTGGTGTGAAATGCCTCGTTCTGACAGGCCAACAGGTGAGCCGGAGTCTAATGAACTTAATGATATCCTGACTGGACAAACTACAGTCTTCGATAAACTATTCACCTCAAGAAAACACATATGTCACATTGCTCTCTGTTGCTAACTGTTAGCTGCTAAGATTGCTGTAATGCATTTGGGAATAAAGATGGTATTCTTGCAGATCTTATCCTGCATGTTGTTAGGTGACCGTCCCAGTAAATGTCAGATCATCTGTAGCTGAAGATATTGCATATACTCACACTTTATCTGTGTATGTGGGTGAGGGAGCCTTGCGTGCTGTGATGAGGACGATGGTGAAGACGGTGATGAGGAAGAGTGCCAGCACAGCTCCCATCACGGCCCCAGCAATAGCCATGGAGGATGTCATCTGCTTCTGAGACACGTCTGAAATTCACAGCAACACAGTGAGCAAAAACAAAAGCTAATTAATTCATAAACACAGCCATGCGAAACTGGAGGCACATCAAGTTCCACTACAATTATCTTCAGTGTGTTACAATACAAGACGAAACACTGCTGATCTTCACACAGAGCAGCTAAATGCCACAAATTACAACAAAAAGCACAAAACAGCAAAGCAAAGCCTGTTAAAGCAACTCACAGCTGTATGTAACACGCTAAATCTAAGCATGTGTCGATGTAGATTGCAAAAGGCAGACAAGAAAAAAGTAAATAAATAAAAAACAGCAAGAGACTACAAGGCAACTCAGTTAAATTAAAATGTGACAACCCCAACAGTGAGGACATTGTCAGCAAAAACTGAAAGCTCATGCAGCCAGAACGGTTTATAATTTATTTATTTTTTATAAACCTCAAACTTTTTGTTAGATTTATGCTTATTTAGCATAGATTTATGCATTTACATGTATACATTTAGCATTTATATATATATATATATATATATATATATATATATATATATATATATATATATATAATTTTATATTATTTATTGATTAATTTTTTTATATGAAAAGTTTTTCAATGTTCTGGAAAAGTTAAAAACTTTTTTCTTTTATGTTTTAGGGATTTTTTCCCCCCATTGTTTATGCAAATGTTATGAAGAGTATCAAAATGTTTCTTTTTTCATTTTGCAAATTTCCTGTATTAGTTGCTAAAGTACCTAAATTGTTCTATAAAGCGAGTTATCGTGGCCACAAAAGTGTAGTTTCAAACTTTAATATAACTATATTTTTCACTTTTTGTCAACATGAAACTATAGTTAATTTTGTTTTTCTGTAATTTCATTTTTTTTTTTTTACACACTATGTTTATTGGGTTTCTCCAAGTTGAACACAACATATAAAATACAGAACAATCTGAATAGATCAATCCAGTATACACTGTCCTATAACATGCCCCAAAACTCTAACCCATACAGTAAATAATATTAAACAAGAAAACATAGTGTCATTTCCTTTCTAATGTCTTTCTATTAAAAATAATGAGAAATGGATATTTCATATTAACCAATTGCTATTTATTTAGGAGCTGTTTAAGCAAACTTACATCTTTTCAGCTCTTATCTTGTTTTGTAACACCCACATTTTTAAAAAATCAAATCAGTTCATGATGAATAAAATTAATTACCATCAGGTGGACGGCTGGGTTGTGCAGCGGTTAACAGGGGCAACCTATAGTCAGCCGGCTCTAAGGCTCAGTAATTAGGACCTCCTGCTTCCCTCCTTTAAAGCCTGCTGTTACTCTCTGTCCCACCCCGCAGTGCTCTTATGCTTTGCTGCACTCCTTCCTCCAGCTTTCCCCTCTACTCTCTTTCTCTGTCATTACTACCTTTTCCCTCCCTCGTTTTTACAGTGAGCTTCAAACTCTTGCGCAACTTCATTTAGCAAGTGCATCAGAATCAATGAGGTTTCTAGCTTGTTATCCCCACAACGGGACTCCTGTAAAAGGATTACATCCATTAATTAAGATTAATTAAACTCAAAGAGCACCCTTTCAGATGATCAGCAGACTACTTAGCCAAGAGGGTGGAACAATGTCACCATATTAACCAGCTTTGCCACTTGACCCATGGTATGAAACTCCATGCTGTCGTTGACAATGCATTTCTGCCTTCTTTGTAATTTTTCCCTAACACAAATCAACTGAATGTATTATTGAGTGTTTTCCCTTAAGGTTTTATGGTCACGAACCTAATAATTACCACAGTGCTGTTACTGTTAGCTCACCTCTGCTCTCACAGGAGAACAGAACAGGATGTTCAGTCACAAGTCATTCAATAGTGATCGTTTAGGCGTAGCAAGCGGTAAATATTTGGCCTGCTGAGCACACGTACGGCTCATGAGGGGTCTGACAGAAGCTGGCACTGAAAGAATAGACAGCGAGAGCAGGAGGTCGAGGGTTTAACGTGTTGGGAGGAGAGTGGATTGTGGCTGAAAACAAGCCCTGGGATGGAGAATGTTAGCAAAAGAAATTGCCACTGAATCGGAGGTTTGGCGCAGTGGTGATTCAAACATGCTTGTGACAGATCTTTGCACAGCAAGTCCAAATGGCAATATCAGAAGGCAGTGTAATAAAACGATGATTTCTGCAGCTTGCGAAGAGTTAAAAAGTGAAGCGTTATCACTATATTTTTTTCCCCTCATATAATTTGAATATTCATAACAATATTCATTTTATACCATTAAAAGGTAAGTAAATGCATAAGTGGAATTCAGTTCTTTCCCCTCTAAAGGTATGAAATGAATACTATTTGTGTGTTAGACTTTGAGAATAAATATAATTTAGTGGGAAACTCCACAAAGTAAGTGACCATTAAATTTAGGGCGCCATAAAATCTGTTATTTTTAAATAATTTTTTTATAATTTATAATTATAATTTAATGACAATTAATCACCAAAGATTACATCTAATGAAATTTACTTTTAATTTTCTAAAATATAACAAGTTTACAACAAAACATTGCATTTTTACTAATTGTTAAATAGGGTGCTACGCAACATAATTTTTATACAAATTAAAACACAGATGACATCCATCTTGGTTGATGATATTCCTTATTTTTCAAAACAAACAGCAACATTTTGGTATTGTGACAGTGTTGCCTGTTTTTGGAAAATTCAATCTTCAGATGACTTAGACAAACTAGGATAGAAGAGGCCATTTCAACAGTTATAAAATGACACAAGTAACAAAAGTCTTCTTGTTAAAGTACAAAATCCAGTCTTTTCAATAGGAACCCTGGAATATAGTATAAGGGTTAAACATCTGCCCCAAACAGATTTTGCATGGGTTCAAGTTTTTGTTGCAGACCACATTGACCTTTAACCTCATAATGTTAACAAGAAGACATGACTAGTTTTGCACAATATCCAATGAGTTAAAGGATTAAGGTTAAGAGAGGAACTCCATTATTAACTGAGAATGTTCACAATGTTTCTTCACTAAAACCCCCTCGCTACCCTCCACACTCTTCTATTAATAATTAGCACATACTGTAGCTTAGCATCCATTCCAGCATGTCTCTATGTATAGCTCTATAGATTTCTGGAGGTTTAACTTCATTTGGGATTATATGTGGTTCAATGTACGGGAACAGGGGTCAGGGACGGGGGCAGGGCTGTGAGGGGGCAGGGGAGAGGCCATCATTCTACCGTCTGGTGGGTAATACCACAGATGGGCCCCCCACAGTGAGTCACAAGACCCTTTACAGTTCAGTTCAGCAAGGGTTAAAGCTGAAATTCGCTGCACAATATTCACCTAAAAAATACAAACAATAAAGCCAAAGACATTTGGTTTCTACACTTTTAATCTAAATAAAGAAATGTGAAAAAGGTAAACGTTGGAGACACTTTAACACTTAAAATACTTATTACAAAAATAATATACTTCAGATTCATTTGCAACGCATCAACACATTATGTTACTCAACACATGAAAATAAAAAATGTTTCTTTATTGAACAATTATTAAAACTTAATGATTTAAAATGTACTTTAAAACAAAACATTTAAGTTGGCATTAATACAAAGTACTCAAGCGTGTAAAGAAAACCATAGAAGTGTATTCTCTTTAATTAATAGTATCCACAAAGTGTTTTTTTTTATATATACTTTTTCAAATTTAAATATACTTTTTCAAATTTAAATATATTTTCATTTGAAGTACACTACAAGTGCATATTAGGGTAGCTGGATCATACTGTAGTAAACTGTAAATACATTTCAAAAATTTGGTGTTTTTTGTGTAAACATACAAGCTCTTTCAAGCTATTTCTTGAGCTATTTCTCTCAATGATCCTCAACAAACATCTTCTGAAATCTGTTGTTCCCTCTTCTGTGGTCCTCTTCTTTAAGTGCTGTGACCATAATTCAGCTGCCTTTTAGTGACTCGCTTTAACCCACTAGACTTAAGACCTTTCACAGGTGAGCCCAGACTTCAACCGTTTCCTTTGAAGGTGCTTGGAGAGCATATTGGAGAGCAGGAAGGAAGTTTGTCAGTGTTGAACTGGAACGGGCTTCTGGTTTTTGCAACCTATGAGTCTTAATTACTGTGAAACTCAAATACAGTCTGTGGGACAATGGGAGGAACTGGAGAAACGTCCTTGAAAAGGGCAAAGGCTCAACGATTGTTTGATGTAACATGCTTGTCCTAATAGAGGTCACTAGATGAGAGAAAGACCACCGCAAGAGGTTTGTTCTGGCAAATGAATGGAGATGGGTAGGTCAAGTGTCAGAGGTTATCTTCTGTTGCGAATGCTATTGTTTAAACGGACAGATTTTTATTAAGTGGTTGTAGTGTCCACAACTGCAGAGAAGAGCAGCTGTTTCTGGGTGGTCTCTAGCTCTTCATAAAGGTTTCAAAATGTGGTTTCACGGCGATGCCATAGAATAACCATTTGGAGTTCCCCAAAGAACCTGTCATTGAACCATTTTTTTTCCTTAGTGTGAAGAACATTTGAATAACCTAAAGAACCTTTTGGCAACATATAGAACATTTAGTGCAATTTTAAAGGGGTCATACGATGCTTTTTTAAATATCATTATTTTTTGTCTTTGGTGTAACAGAATGTGTTGACATGCTTTAATGTTCAAAAACACATTCTTTTTCAAATACTGTACATTATTGTAGGTCCTTTATGCCACGCCTCTCTCAAACGCGTCATTTTCTACAAAGTCCCTCCTTTCAACAAACGCAGTATGCTCTGATTGGCCAGTTGACTCAGTGCATTGTGATTGGCCGAACACCGCAAGCACACGTTGGAAATGTAATGCCTCTTTCCATAATCACAAGCTTCATCTTTAAAATAAATGTAAAGACAGTTAATAACCTCCTTAATTTTACCATCAGTTCAAGCTTGAAAGGGGAACAGAGTCACATGACAGACACGCAAAGCTCGTATGTGTTTGCAGTACACAAGCCACGGACAGTTAAGACACCTGACTCCACTGTGTGACTCTCTCTCTCTCACACACACACACACACACACACACACACACACACACACACACACACACACACACACACACACACACACACACACAAAACACAGTCCCATGCTACACGCAAAACTCTGCATTTGAACAGTCAATAGCAAAAACTTAAACTAATAACAAAGATACTTACAGTAGCTGATTCAGAAGCGGCAGATTGTCATAGCAAAGACAGAATAACCTCCTTTCTAGGTTCATGAAACAGTCTTCCACAAAATGCATTGCTGTTCTGTTGTAAGTAATCTTAAAAATTCCTAAATGCATTCACTTTTGGAAGGCCAAATAAACTGTGATTGCTTTCACCTAGATACACACAGCATCTCCCTGACATGGCTGCTTCAACACTAACTGTGGTTACTGAAACCACGCCTTCTTTCTTTGCGTGAGCATTTGGGCGGCATTACGCAAATATGTCCACATAGTGACGTAGACATGTGGGAGCATGTCTGAATGAGCCGTTTTAGGGGGGCATGGCAGATTCTTAACTTTGATAAAGAATAACTCTTTGGATTTAAGACTTTAGTCTTTGCAACTTTACAGATCTTCTTTATGCACCAAGAGCTTGAAACACTCCAAAGAGAAAGAAAACATTTAAATCACATCATATGACCCCTTTAAAAGTTTCAAAAGAACTTAAAGGATCTTCAACTATTTTCACTCACAAAGTGTTAGTAAATTTCACAATTAAATTACAAACAAAAGGCAAGTAAAATTTAATCAATCGTTACATCTTGCATTTTCTTGTAAAACATACTCTAAGAATCAGTTTTATTCACTTCATTTCGTTTTTTTCCAAAAAAAAAAAGTTTCAAACATCGAACTTGACAAGACTTTCCTAATTCCTAATTAAAAGTTACTGTATGAAAACATTTCAATTCTACTTCTTTAAATCCAAATTTAAATAGCAATTCTGCATCGTTTGCAAACTTAAAGGGGACATATCATGCTAAATCCACTTTTTTTAGCCCTTAAATGCATTTTGTTATATATTTGGAGTGTTTAGAAGTACAGAAAAGTTTAAATGAGTCTCTTCAGGTGCCTCGTTGATATCTTTATATTCTGTTATGGTCATATTTTGCAACCTGTTCCGATTTTTCTATTCTTGATTACGTTTTTTGAACAACAACGTCACAGTATTTGCAGCGGAACTGCCAAATAAGGACACCGATTCCTGGCCCAACACTTCGAGCAATCTGCCATTTTGATTTCTCGCTGAGATTTTGTAGTCCCGCCAAAGTCTTATTTGATCAGTGAGTAATTTAGATGAACTGCCATGCTTGTGACAAGGCGCATGTTGAACTGAAAGAATGAGCAAAGAGAGAAACCCGGTCGCGTGTGCTCGCACTCTCTCTCTTCGGACCCAGGCGAAAGTGTAAACAAGACTTCACCATCTCCAAACTGTCTTGCTCTCTCTCCCTCGTACATATTAATCAAAATAAATTGACACGGTGGTAAAAGGTCAGAAGACCAAAGTTTCATGTGGAGCATTTTGAGATTTTTTTTTTCTGAATGACCATGTGAATTGTGCTAAATAAGTTGCCTCAAACACCTACTTATGCTTCAAAACAATTTCTGTATACTACTTAGGCGCAGTTCACCCATGAGAAGCAGTTGCCAAGATAGCAGTCTAGTCCTTATACTTTACAATATTGATTGAACTGTTAACAGATTGTGTTCAGCATGTTCAGAACAGAATTTGTTTTTATCCCTGGACTATACAATTTAGACGATAAATTAACACAAAACGTTCACTATTACTTTAGTGCTTTTCTTTAAAGTGAAAGTGACATCGAGACTCGAACCCACAACCCTAGGGTTAGAAGTCAAACTCTCTAAACACTAGGCCATGACTTCCCCATCAAACGTAATTAATTGTTTATAATATAACTTATATTTTGTTTTGTGAGTGTTAAATAGTCATTGTAAAACAGGCAGTATTGTAGTAGTGGGCGTGGATGGAGAATTTAATTAAAATACAGTCACACCATTGCGATACATCCATATGAAGAAGTTGTTCTGCAGGTTCGTCGTCTTTATTTTCATCTCGCTCCGTGTCCGACTCTGGCTCGAACATGTAAGGCTGGATGGACAAGTCTTACGTTGTCGACATTTTGTTAATAACGTGTGAATAAAAAGTTGCTGTGCCGCTAGATAATCTTATCTCTGCAATCAAACAAAAATGGCCGAATGGGCTGGAGTTGAAGTGTCACCTCTGCAACCTGGAGAGGGGGCTGGGTATGAAGCGTCTCATTTGCATTTAAAGAGACCGCACCAAAATGAGTTGCTCTCTGACGCACATCAGAAAAGGGGTAGAAAAGGGGCCCTTGGAGCTATAATAATGAGGAATTCAGACCCAAGCATTGCAGTTCCGCTTTATATAGACCACAAATGTATGATTTATATGTAAAAAGGTACGATTTAAAAGCATGATATGTCCTTTAATTCAAATTCAATTAAAAATATTTAAAAGGAATTCAGTTCCAAAATGAAAAAAAAAAACAGTAAAGAGAGGTTACCATCCTTCTTTTTCAGATTGAATTCCTAATGGTGACACTGTTGCCAAGCTGAAAAAATATCATCTTGGGTGTTGGCTAAGGACAAATGGCTAATGAACAAACACATTTAGCTATAGATAGGTTATCTTTGATGCATTAGAATTAAAAATAAATGCCACGAGGAAAGGAAACACATAGTTCGCATTTTTATATATTTGCCTTTTAGTTAACATGTCATATTGAGAACCAGCTGGAAGCCAATTAATATCACTATATTTGGTTACATATTTGTATACAACACCTAGTATCTGTGACTGTGAAATAATAAAGTGCAGTAACACTTTCCAGTCTGTGACTCTCGAAAATGGAGCACTGAACATTTAATAACAGCCTACCATTGAGAGAACGATTTCATGACCACTGTGATGTATTAGTGGAAAATTATGTCATAAAAGATGGATATCTGAGAAGCAGAAAGAGTCACAAAATGGCAATTTTTCCAAAGGAAATATTCTCTCTGGAAGAAAATGCCTTGGTCACAGTGACAAATCACAGCCTTTTAAAGTGTCGATCTTTTATAGAAGAAATTTATAATGTCATAATTCACCTTCATGCATGCATTTTAGTTGCATCGTCCCCCAGTTCTCCTCTTTAACCTTGGTCCATCTTTTACTCCTCCCTTCTTCCGATCTCAAACTAGCCCCCATCTCCTATTTTCACTTTTTTTTCTTGTCTTTTTCTTTTTTCGCAGAATTGCCCCCTTTCATCCACTGTGTAACCCCTATTTTTTCTCTTTGATAGAGAGCGATACAGGAGGCACAGGTATCTCTCAAGAGAACAAGCTTTCTATCATAAGCCTGGGAAGAGTCTGTTGCCATGGGGACAATGTCCATGGCCTGGAAAGGGGCTGTGGCAAACAAAACCATTCAACTGGACTAATTTAACCAATCAAAGGCACTCATGGAGCAGGGAGTGGGGTGGTAGGTAATACTGCTCCATAGAGAATCTATTCAAACAGTGCAGTGAGAGACGGTGACCTCTTCACCTGTGGTAGTTCGACTGCTCGTATAATTAATGACTAACCTCACATTCCATGGAATTATCCAGTAACCTGGACATAACATACCTGAAGGAAGAAAAGTCTCTCTATTCTGTCTATCCTATAAGAAATAAAGAGCATGTTTGTGTCATTTCCTATCACTGAGGTAACTAATTAATGGCATTGTTCAGAAGAACAGGCTTTGGTGCTGATTATTGCAGTGGATCTCATACTGACAACTTGAGGACACCAAGTGGTTCACAAGCGGATTGGCTGATTGATAAAAATGGACATACATACAATTAAACTTAAGAAAAAGCACCAGCATACACTTAATCAACTCATAGATATTAATTAAATGATTTTAACGTGTAGTTTATGCTCACCCAGGCTGGCTTTATTGGATTATTAAAAAAAAAAAAAACAGTAAAAGAGAAATATTGTGAAATATTATTACAATTTAATGATTGTTTTCTAATATTTAAAATATAATTTATTCCTGTGATGATAAAGTGGAATTTAATTTTCAGCATCATTACTCCAGTCCTTAGTGTCACATGATCCTTCAGAAATAATTTGAATATGCCGATTTGTTGCTCAAGACACATTTCTTATTATAAAACTGTAAAACATTTTTGAGGACTCTTTGGTAATATAAAGTTCAAAAGAACAGTATGTATCTGAAATAAAAACTGATGAAATTACTTTACTGTATAACTTCTGACTAATATAAAGTCATTGCTGAATAAAATTAATTTCTTAACATACTTAATTGTACATAATTTCCCCTCATTTTCACAAGTAAAAACACACACACAAAAATTATGCAGTGTTATAAAAATAGTAAATATATCTAGTATTAATATAAATAATTTTTATTCCATTGCATCCCTATAGCAAACCTGAGGCTATGTCAAAATAAAAGGTATAAATGGAGGATCATTTGTACATTACTTAAAATAAGGTAATGATTTTGACACTTGTTTTCTCCTGATTCAAGGTGCAAAGTGGTCCAATGCATGAAAAAGTTTGAGAACCACTGTTTTACTATACCCATTCTACTCCTGATCTTCTTTGTCTTGGATTAAATAGGCAAGTTTTGTGAGTTGACTTTGGACATTAACTCATTATGGAACTTTTGACAACTGTAATTACTGGCTTATCCCACCACCAGCTGATTGGTCATGATGACAGACTCAACAATGGCTACGTTATTCCCACTGCTGTGCTTGATCTTCATCAACCAGCTCCCCCATCTCCTCTCACACAGATCGACAGAACAGCAGTGCAAACACAAGAATCAACACGTCCATAATCCATCCCACTTTAGGGCTATCCTAGGTAAGTCTGCAGAGGAAGTTTAGCCCCCATCCATAGGAAGTTTTCAGCCACTGGCTTTCCCACAAAATATGCATGAGGTTTAGAGCACGAAGGGATCTTTGGAGATGAAGTAGGTTAACCAAAGAAAAGGAAAAGTGGGCGTGAGGAACACATAGAGGAGACCCCCACAGGGAATATTTCTGCAGCTGAAGCAACCATTCACACCCAAGACCTAAACATTCACATCTCCAACCAACACAAAATGGATCTGAGGCCAACATATAAAACAAAGAAACATGTCACAGAAAAAAAGGTGCTTTATTTCAAAACAAATGTATCCCAAAAGTTGTTACAAAATAATGCTCAGTATCATCTATACATTGCAAATACATTTCTTCTTTGCCATTTTTTTTTATTATTATTGTATTTTCTTTCCTTTTTTTCTGTAGCACTTTCTGAAAACAAAAAAAGTGGAAAAGGTGTTCTGAAGAAGTGTATGTGTGATCCTCTCATCAAATTGTGTGTAATGGTGGGTTTTCTAGTGCATTCCTCCGTCGAATCACAGGCTTCCTATTGGAAAGTTAAATTCAAACAAACTAACAAAAAAAACAAGGTTCTCCTAAATGCCAGCATATCTACATAATCTTGTTTTCACTGAATTTTTCACTTCTGCATTGTCCAAACCTGTACATTTTAAGTTTACTTTATCATAACTTGTTAATGTGCACCGTGACTCAAGTGTCACACGTCATTTAATGAGAGCAAAACAATTAGTTATTGTCTGAAAACCTGCAGAAAGCAAATCATACAACTGGCACACAAAACAAGGTAGTGAACAAAGGACAGTACAAAATGATGTTCTCAGGACCCGACCTGACCATTTTATGCCTCAAATCTACTCTCAAATTTCTTCTGAAAATGATCCTCACTCGTTCGTGCTTCTGCATGCATATTATAATGCTTACAGTGCACGTCTTCAGTTTAAGGCACTACAATATCATCTCCAGTATCACAAAAACCAACCATACACATCTGCTAGCTTCTAAAGATCCAGCCAACACAAGTTTACTGACCAATAACGAGTGAGTTAGGCTATCGTCTTAGACATTAAATTATGTGTGTGAATGTGAGAGATCTGACACTAGAAATCTGAACACTATTGCACAGGCAATGAGCCGATTCATCAAAACACAGTCAGTTAACACCAGCTGATTGGATTTACATATTACAAACAGACACAGAAACACAAGATGCAGGCACAGGACTCCATTTGTGACGTAATACACAGTCGCTGAATGCAGTCGGAGGTTGTTAACACTGGGCAGTGATGGTCTGACGAAGACAAGCCAGACAGCTACATCAATACAGGACAAGCTTTCATGTTGAACATGGGCAGTAGTTTTTAAATGTACATTGTCCAACCATCTTCTGCAGTCAGACTCACACGACGGCAAACATTTTTGATGGCACAAACAAAAGAAATCCAGAGCTAATACTGTGACGCAGGGTATCCAAATGGAAGCTGAATTGATACAGCCACCCCATTTTGGCAATCATTGTGTCTGGCTTTCGCCCATTGGGCTTTATCAAATCCAGCACGGTCCTCCCTGTCTACTCCTCCCTACAGCAACACTGAATGCCAGTAGAGAAGAAATAAATGTTGCCATGGAAACCGCCAGGCTGTTGACAGGAGCTAATTTCTGCTTCCATCAGAGTGACAGCACTGAAACTCATCGCTCACGACAGGGCTGATCTGAAACACTTATCGACAGGTTATTTCAATTCAAATTGCATTTGTTCAAACTGCTTTCTTTCTTTTAAATAAATCACACAGCCCGCCTTACTGTGCAAGGAAAAGGAGACTGGCTATTGATTTGGCAAAGGCAACCAAACTTAAATCACCCCTGAAATCAAACCTGAACTGGTTTATTGGTAAAACACAAAGCACATGTCTTGTTGCCTGACCAATCTGAGAAATTAAAACTAATATTACACCTTCTCTTGGTCCCAAACCATCAATTACACCTGTTAGCTATAAACAGCTACTAATGATTAGACTAATGTACAAAAACAAATTGACAGGTGTAAACTACTAGAAAAGGTGCATTTCCTATTAATTTTCTCTACACAACTCTTATCATCCCAGTCTCATTTTGCAGTCTGAAGCACTTCGTAAGTGTCCACGTAGTCTTTTCCTGCTCGTTCTTCTCAGACATACCACTCCCTCCGGGAGATCATTGAGCCATCCGTGTGCGACACATAGTCGTTGTCGTAGCAGTCCTCCGGCAGGTAGGAGGAGCCATTGCTCATGACTTGCGGAGCGGCGTATCTGTGGGGCTCTGGCTGCAGCGAGCTCCTCTGGATATGACGGGCTGGACTAAAGTTTTGCGGATGGTTGCTGTGGTAGCCACGTTCATGGTTGTAATGGTTAAGGTTGTTGATTTGACCACCTGCTTCCCTCAGAGCTCTGCTGCGACCATTGGGTGATCGCTCTCGGTCGAAATCACCCCACTCTTCTCGATCCTTATCTGGGTAGATGGTGCCGTTATCCTGGTTCGATTTGAGTTTGGTGTCAGGGCTTCCTTTGCTGTAGACTTGCTGCAGCTCATGGGACTGGGGAGCCTTCTGCATATCCGAGGGGCCGTGATACTGCTTTGTGTAGTAGTCGCCACGGAACGTCCGCCGTTGACGCTGGTAATAAACTCCGCCTAGAACAAGCAGCAACAGCAAGAAGAGGGCTCCGCCTACTGCCCCACCGACAATTGTGCCTAAACTCCCCTCCGGCAGAGGCGCCAGGGTTGGAGATGTGATGAGGGCTCGCTGCTTATTGCCAGGCACGGTGGCAGAGATGTCGGCGGTTAGGAGGCGCACAGGGGTGGTGGGGGGCATGGTGGTGGTTGAGGGAGGATCTAATGGAGGGAAGGAAGGAGAGGGAGGGGCCAGGAGGAAAGGGATGGACAGACAAAGAAAAGTAGATAATTTCAATGCCAGCTACATCAGTATATCATTAATAGTCCTATGAATCTGCTACCAAAATTGTAATATCATCTAGCATGACATATAGCATGAATAACAGAACTATCCTCTGTTACTGTGGATGCAATAGCTTCAGGTTTTGGATAAGGTCTTTTATTGAAAGAATGCAACTTTAAACCTTCGGACAGCTTTAAAACCTGAAACTGTTGTCCAGAGCAAAGACGACTTAAAACATGGAAGAGAAAGGAGAGTTGGGATCTTCATGATAAGGGACTCATGAGGAGCTACATACTAACATCTCCAGCTAACACTGAAGTACAGTATTCTGCAACAATGAAGCCTAATGAGCAACATTTGTGTTAGCTGAGAGAGGGAGTACGAATGACCACATAGCTGAGTGATGAGAACAAACTAAATGGAAGGAAGGGGTCAGGGAAAGGGTACGTGCTACTGGGGGAGGGGGACAGACATCGAGAATACCCGAGGATTGGCTCACTGCTAAGCCTAACTGCTAGCATGGCTTGACTGGTGCTAGGACAGAAGACTGTGTTAACGCCATTACCATGAATTGATTGCTTGATTGTGTTAGGGAACAGCATGTAGCGTTTCATCACATTCTGGGGCATGCATCTGGACTATGCAAGAAGCGTTCTCAGAGACTGGAAGCTGAAAGTCAAACTATCCCATTACAAAGTGTCCTGTTCCCAGCGCAATGAGAGCTATTTGGCTGGCTGTGAAGTGTGTGCATGCATTGAGTGCAGAACGTGTGTGTTCGCTCTCAGGAGTCAGGGCTGCAAGCTCTTCAGGGTTACGCGGTTCAAATGCTCCAGCTAAAGTGGGGAATAATTTGCTCATCCACATTGGAATGAATAATAAACGTACCATACATAAAGCATTCTTGAACGGTATTGTTCCCGCAACGTTAAAGGTAATTTGGATGCATTTGTGGGTCTGGTGAGTGAACTTATATGCATGTAGGAAAGAGCAGCTATTTAGTTCAGGAAAAATAATAAATATCCTGTTCATTGTTTCGGCAACATTTTTGACACAAAAATTACCAAAATCCTTTTCACACTCCCAGATATTCCTGGCACAAATATTTGTTGCATATATAAAACCATAAGGTACAGTTCACCCAAAAAACAAAGGGTGGATAATGATTTACATTTTGGACAAATAAAGTTATTTTATGGCTTCAGGAGACTTACAAATATCTTTGATCTACAGAAGAAAGAAAATCATATGGGTTTGAAACAACATTATGATGAGTAAATAAATGAGAGAATTGAAATTTTTGTGTGAACTATCCCCTTAAACAATAGGGACATGGATAATGTCAATTTATTTAAATTTATTCAATTTTGCCCAGCAAGTTGAAGAATAATTTGTTTCAATCAATAAACAGCAGAGCTTCTTGCCTCAGCAAGTCAATGTCCAGAAGGGAAAAGAATAGGACATAGAGGACAAGTCACAGCAAGGTAAAAAAAAAAAAAAACCCTCACTCTCTCATGCATCTCTTCTATATGCCTCCACCAAACCTAAATTTATCACAATTTAAGTACAGTATGTGGTACCCCATTCCTGTTTCATTAACTGTGTGGGTTTTTATTTGGGTGGTGATTGGTGACCACACAGGTAGCAGCTGGGTGTTTAACATGCAGGACAGGTTCTGCCCACCCATACTCATGCACAAAGTTCAGCAACTAACAGCAGCACACACACTTTCACGCCCAGAGTTACTCTATAAATACACAAACAGTAGCAGTGGGCATTATAGTAGAAACATCATGACTCAAATGAAACAAAAAGGGACTCTTAGAAGATAAAAGGCAGACAACTTTGACATAAAAATACCACACGCCCATGACGCACAAAAAACACGCAGCTTCGTGCACAAAGAAGCCAAATCTTTCTCAAGGGGAGAGTGTAAAAATAATAATTTAAAAAGAAAATACATAATTAATGGCGGCTGAAAAGAACTGGTGAATGTTTCATGAATCTAGGACATCTCTCAGTCAAGGTTGCTTCCGCTCTATTCTCCCCTTGTATAACAGCGTGACAGTCTCAGAGATGTAAGTGCACACGAGGGAGGGAGAAAGAGCAACAGATATCACAGAAATGAATTAAACAGCAGTATTCAATGTTTAATGCTCATACAAAAATGATGGGAGATAAACATCATTGAATGTGACAACGAACATCAGTCTAAGAGGTCAATTAGATAATTATAATTAGGGGCCAAGCACCGAAGGTGGTTAGGCACCTATTGTAATCGTTGGCGTTATTCTTCTTCTTCTTCCGTTTCTTCCGCCGCAAGTCTATGGCAGCCCATAGAACCGATTGCGGGAAAGTTGTATAATTTGGCACACAGATAGAGGACAGTCCCACCATTTGTCCCACCATAAGGTTTAGTTTTTTCGCTATTTTCAATTTTTCGAAAAACCTACTTTTTCAAACTCGTCCTAGAGGGTTAGTCCGATTGCCACGAAAATTGGCTCACATCATCTTCAGACAATGCTGGCAAAAAGTTATGGAATTCAAGTTGATTCGTCCAAATGTTCTCGAATGACACGTAAACAAATTTTACAAAAAGCACGCAAAAATGCATGTGAGGCTATATCTCGGCAACGGATTGGCATATTGAGACCAAACTTGGTGTGTTCTATCAAGCATGACCTGAGACTACCTGCAGTTTCGACGCAGTGCCACCTAGTGGTCAGGAGATATGAAAAATGCATATTTTGACATAACTTCTGAATGGTTTGTCCAAAAATCACACAACTGGTCTTTTTAGATTCTGTGAGTCATGTCGAGTCGAATGATATCCAATTTTTCCGTGTCAGCCATTTTAGGCGTCGGCCATTTTGAATTATGCTTTAAAATGCTGTAATTTTTTGAAAGCAGCATCGTATCGTTACGAAGATAATTACAAAAATATTCGGCTCCATGCCCTGAAGGTACTCAAAAAGTTTGGTGGCAAGGCCACCTTGTGGTCAAGAGTTATAATGAAATATCACAAAAATGCTAATAACTATTGAATAAATTTAGACTATTGAAATGAAAACGGTCTCTCTATATTCTATGGGTCATGCCGAGAGCATCAATACCAATTATGCGAAAATTGGCCATACTTCCTGTCCGCCATTTTGATTAATGTTGAAAACCTACTTTTTCCAACTCCTCCTAGACCGTTAGTCCGATTTTCACCAAATTTGACGTGGATCATCTTCAGACCATGCTGGCAAAAAGTTATGGATTTCGTGTCGATATACAAAACGGTTCACATTTAGCGCATCAACGAATTTGCTGGAAGGGTGCCAAAATGCATTTGAGGCTGTATCTCTGCAAAGCTTTGACATATTTGCACCAAACTTTGTATGTGTCATCATCACCTCACACTGACCATGCCACATAAATTTGGTAACAGCGCCACCTATTGGTCAAGAGTAATAAACCATTCATTAACCATGAATAATTACACTTATACAAATGCTAATAACTTTTTAATGCATTAACCTATTGCTGTCCGCCATTTTGATTTATGATGTAAACCTACTTTTTCGAACTCCTCATCAACCGTTAGTTCGAATTTCACCAGAATTGAATCAGATGATCTTCAGACTGTCCTGACAAAATGTTATGGATTTTGTATCGATACACAAAACCGTTTTTGCATACCACCGCGACGAATTTGAGGCATCATGCTAAAATGACACTTCAGGCTGTATCTCTGCAATGCTTTAGCATATTGACACTAAACTTTTTGTGTGTGTTATTGTCATCTCACACAGAACACACCAAATGATTTGATTACAGCGCCACCTGTTGGCCAAAAGTGAAAGGCCATTTAATCTTTTTACTAGTGGTTGTATTTATGATTTTTCAGCCATTACAATTACAATCATCCTTAAATTGGTTTAATTGCTCATTGTTGCACTTGGTGTGATGCTCCATGCCATGCTTAGCTCCTCAATTTTCCGCTGGAGTGCTTGGCCCCGTAATTGCTGCTTGCAGCTATATTTATAATTATTTTGGTATTGCCTTTCAGACAAAGGCCTCTGGCTCAGGAAAATTATTATAAGCTTGTGTGCCTCATAAAAATGGATCTGGACACATGCAACTCAGTGATGAGAAAGGTGGGTTCAAAAAAGAAACCATCAGGAAGATCTGTGGGGCTCAAAGAAATAGTTCACTCAATAATACAATTTCATAAAAACAAAAGTTCATAAAAACAAAAATTAAAATAAAAAAAACACTACATTCCCAGTCTGAGAAGTCAAATTAGTTTCTTTTTTTGTCAACATTTCAACACACCAACACAGAGTGTGTGTTTGAGTGTTGAAACAAATTTGATTTGTATAGTTTTGATGTTATCTCTTACCATTATTTCCATTATTACAGCTTCACATGGGAAATGAACTGGTAGACTTTGGTAAGATGAGTGTCATGTTTTAAGTGTCTTACTCACCCTGAACATGTATTCTAATGTCTCGATTGTGCAGTCCGATGTCATTTGCCACCTCACACCTGTAAACCCCAGAATCGTTCTTCTGCAAGGGTCGCATAAACACCAAAGAGTTATTCACCACCTTCACTCCGTCTGGCATCTCTCCGTCCAACCTAAAATATGAAACACATCTTTACCAAACTTTTCAAACAGCAAGATATGGAAAATGTCAGCAGCAGGAGAAACCTAGAACCAGTCGAAAGATTGACTGAAAACACGTTTCTCATGATTTTAAAGTTAATTTACGATCTTAAAGACCAACTAAATTGAATGGTTAATTACAGAAAATTCTTAAATTGAGTTTTGTAGACAAAAAGAAGTGAAATGTTTTTGTGAAATGGATAAGCTGGAGCTGATACTGAAAGAAACAAAGCTAACAAGTTCCTTTTGGTTTGCTCATAATTCCTATACAGTGTCATTTTATAGTTAATAATACTTCATTATTTTCCACAAAGAATGGTGTGTCCAAACGTTTAACGTATATAATGCTTAAGGCAGATATTACTATGATTAATAAATGTTTAAGCTCATATGATTGATGTGCAATCTTCTAAATGAGTGAACAATAGATTGGAGGCAGAAAACTAATTTGCTTTGTATAAGTACAATGTTTGGGCATCCACTGGCGCATTTGCATTGAAACCGGACAGTTTGAAAGCAACTGTTGGTGCTGTGAATCAAATAGATAATCTGCTGTCTGAGATGAGTTCTGGAAACAGGCAATAAAACTCTTGATCTTTTGAGTGTAGGGGTTACCCACCTGATCCATCTGAAGTGCTGGGCAAGCGGGTTGGCCTTGGCTCGACACTTAAGTTGCACATTCTCCCTGCCAACATACCAGTCGCCGTCATAGCCCAGCACCAGGATGTCTGGAGCAACTGCACACACACAAAGCACAAAGGAATCATTCAGAGTAGTTTAAGAAAGGTAAGGCTAGGCTATGCCTTGTTTAAAGCCATATGACATGACATGATGAGTGCAGTTTTATGGTCCTGTGTTGACGCATTTCCTATTGAAATAGAAAGTCTGGGCAGGACATATCAATTTTTAAAGACCTAAAAGGCTTAAGTTACGTCACAGCCATAAATCACTACCTGTTATGCTTAGGGGGCGGGACAGTCTCATGCTAGAGAGCATCTGATTGGATAAAAACCAGTGCAGTGCACAATAAGTCATTAATACGCCATCTTATGTAAATATATAATTATTATATATAAAATATGTATTTTCTTACTTGGTATTTAAACAACTGTACTGTATAAATTATACTTTTAGCAATACTAACACAATTTAATTTGGTTAATTTTTATGTAAGGTAACATACATGGACTGAAGGTCAAAACTAACAAGAACATTTTGTTTGAAAACGTGACATTAACTTAAAACTATGCTATCAAGCTGTGAAAAAGTTGCAGTTGAGAGAAAAAAAAAAGTCACAGTTAGGAGAAATACCAAGTATGTCTTTAGATTTAAAGTCACAATTTTGACATTGCCTCCTATTTGAGACCATATATATCATAAATGTGACTTTGTATCTAACAAAGTGACTACACATTGCTCTATACATGTAGATATAAAGAAACTTCTAGATATAAAGAAACAATTATGAGAAATGAAGTGGCAATTTTAAGTTTGCAAGTCGAAATTACCTTATTTTTTTGCTGAGGCAGTAGCAATCTATAACACAACAACATTATTATTACTAACTGATCATTAAGAAAAAAAAATCATCATTAGGACTCTGTGCGTCTGACCAGCAGTTTAAGATCACTTACAAAGACAATGGACACTGTATTGATTTGTGCCTTTAGAAAAAGCTCTTTAAAATTCTTTAAGGGAAGTGTGCTGAATTAAAAAGTCGTGTAGACCCAGTGAGATGAAAAAAGACAGATGAAAAATGAAAGAAAGAAGCTTCCTTGACGGTAGCCCCCCTTGAGCACAGAAGCATCATCTCATGACTGATGTGACCTCTCCCTCCCTATACTGTACCTGCTACTTCCTGTGCCTTCCCCCTCACTGCTACATCTATATTTCATACAGCAGACATCTGTGCTTACTTACTCGCCACCACCGCAGATACAAACTTTCACGCCAACCTTCACTGCTCATTGCTGATTAGTAGAAATCGCTGTTCAGAAATCGTTAAACACTAATAAATCATTTGTTTGAAGCATCAATACCTATATTCAGTAAGTCCATGTAAGTCCTTAAGGATCGTGTCTTAGCAAAAGGGCTTTTAGCTCCATCATGCACAAGACAGCATCAAGACATCATGTCATGTGGATAGTTACCGTATTGCGGTGATATGGAAAACAGATGTGAGATCTGGACATAAATCTGATTGCTTTGACGTGTTATAGAGAAAACACAAAATATAAGTTACTGTGAAATCTTCATGGAGAAGCTACTTTGGGTTTGTTGTGCTAGATTAAGTTAAACAGGTATTCAGGCCTTTGGAAGTAAACGGGTTTAAAGGCCAGTTGGCTGATAAGCAAAAAATCTAATAGTCACATAAAAAACAAACAAAAAAAAACACTGATTTAAGCAATGCAAGCCAAAAACTAAAAAGAACATGCTTATCAGGCTGATCATTCAAACAGATTTAACCAGAGTCTGATTCAAAATATCCCAATTCGATATGATTCTGATTCAACCTGTTTGCCGTTCATGTGGATGCATTTCAGTTCAATTTTCACAACTTTACACAACTTTAAACACAATTTCTTGTGTAAAAGCAAAAATTATAAAATTACTAACTCCTAAGAATGAGTACAGAAAAACTGATATATTTTACAAAATATGTAAATTAGCTGTTAATTTCTATGCATACAATATAATACAAACCATTTATTGTACAAACTTTATTGAAAACATTTCCACAAGCTTCTTTCAAAATAGTTAAACAGGAAAAAGTGAACACAGTAAGGAACGAAACAGTTACACAATGTGCTCTAAAAACTGTTCTGTAATCTATTTTTATTCTACTCTATGCCCTATTTCTATAGAAAAAATAAAATGTGAATCCTGCATAAACAGCATCAGACTCTTGTCAAACTATTATATATTTATTAAATAAATAAATAAATAAAAAACCTTATGAGATACTCACACTGTACATTGATGATATAGGGTATCCTGAAGTCGCTCTGTAGAGCAGAGTGTTTGACCACACATGTTATCGTGTGGCCCTGGGCGTGACGGGAGGGCTTCCAGGTGTAGTGCACCTGGGTTGTAGTGGTGCCGTTGGCATCGTCCTGCATGTGGGCATCAGATGTGCCATACAGATTCGTCTCCCAGGAGATGTTGGCAGGGGGCCGAGCCCTCTCAGCAATACAGGTGGCCACTGTGGTTTCATTGCCGCCATCGATCAGAGCGGAAGATCCGGCTGAGACATATACCTTTGGCTCCACTAAGACAGGGAGAGACATTTTTGAGTTATATACACACACACCACATCACTCGCGTTTAATTCTGAGCTTCAATGTGAGGAATCACACTCGCACTTTTACTAGAAAGACATATCAAGATAACGAACCGAGCTAAAGGAAATCCATTCAGACAAGAGTACAAGGTTAAATAAAAGCGAATCCCCTCAGCATTAAGAATCTCTCTGGTACCGCAGCCAGTAAATTCATAAACCGATAAGAATGATTGAAAGAATAATTACATTTTTGCAAAAAACAAATAAGACTTATCGGACAAAAAAAAACAAAAAAAAAACTCTACTACATTGACTACCCACTGAGGGCGGCCTCACTTTCTCATCAGAAAGTAACTAAGTGCTTTTCCAGAGATGAAATTATTTGTTTTAATGGCTTATCCAGTTAATATGGCAGAAGGGGCGGGGCTTGGGTGTGTGTGTGAGCAGTTATGAATCTAGCAGTGTTCAGGCCTGGAAAACTGAGCTTTGCCTCTACAGCAGCTGACAGAAACTTAACATGTTGGGTGCTTCCCCCTTCCACTGCCACCAACGGTGGGAGACGAATGGGAACATTGTCCCAGGCTCCTGTGACAAGAGAGGTACACTAAATCAAGAAGGGCTGTCAACCATATATATATATATATATATATATATATATATATATATATATATATATATATATATATATATATATATACACACACACACACACACATACACTACCGTTCAAACATTAGTGGATCGGTAAGATTTTAAAAACGAATTAAAGCCTACATTTATTTGATCAAAATACAATAAAACAGTAATATTGTGAAATATTAGTTAGTTCTTATTTTGTATAATATGATATTACAAATTATAATGATTGTTTCTATTATACAATATTTTTACTGTAATATATTAATGTGATGGCAAAGCTGAATTTTCAGCATCATTACTCCAGTCTTCAGTGTTACACGATCCTTCAGAAATCATTCTAATATGATGATTTGGTGCTCAAGAAATATTTCTTATTATTATCCTCACTGTAGAAAACAGCTGTGACACTTAATATGTTTGTTGAAACCAAGACTCATTCTTTTCAGGATTCTCTGAAATTGAAATAGAAATCGTACTCGGTTACTAACGTAACCTCAGTTCTCTTTAGAAGAGGGAACGAGTACTGCGTCTTAGCTAAGACGCTACGGGAAAAGTCTATTTTCACGAAATACTGAAGCAAAAAATTATCCTTAATTTTGAATTTTTGTAAAGCGCATTTGCAGCAGTACACAGCCATAGGCGAGACGGCTCGCTCGTTCATTGGCTGCTTCTGCGGCAAGTGCACAGCCTATCGAGCGCAGGCTGATGCCATATCAGACCAATCGACACCCGAAACGGGTGTGGCCCAACCTTATAAAAGGAGCTCGAAAAGGCTGACTCACCTGATTTATTTCATCGCCGAAGCGAACCAGAGTGAATCGTACGCACGGCAGAGAACAGAGTACTCGTTCCCTCTTCTAGAGAGAACCGAGGTTACGTTAGTAACCGAGTACGTTCTCTTACGAGAGTTCTCTCGCACTGCGTCTTAGCTAAGACGCTACGGGAACCCCATGTAAAACGCAGTGCGCGCAGGGATCACACACCAATAAACCTGAAGCAACGCCCAGGATTTACAGTGCACAGTCACCCGAGGGACTCACAGAGAGCCCAGGACAGGAGAGGGGGAGAGCCCTCCGTCCCATATCTAGTAGCACCCGTAGATGCGGCAATACAATCATCACACAGTCGAGGCAAGGCCTGACCAATGTGGCAATGCGGGTCTTACGCAATACTGCCCATATAACAGTCGGCAGCGCATAACGCTCACGAACTCAGAATTCCCATCAGGGCCCTGATTCGGCTATACCGACAGCAGCCTTGCTTGCAAGGCGGGAACCTCCAGGTTATAGAACCTGATAAATGCAGACGGCGAGGCTCAACCTGCCGCCATACATATATCCTGCAAGGAGATCCCAGTAGACCACGCCCACGATGAGGCGACGCCGGTAGAGCGAGAACGGGGGTCTCGAGCTGCGTTGCTGAAGCTGTTGTGATAACGGCTTTTGTGTGCAGGCAAGCGGGCAACTGTGCAGGCTTGCGCGTTGCAGAAAACGCTGAGACAGTCACAATTAATGGAACTGAAACAGCGGCGCGCTTGGGTGAGAGCTCGGCCACACCGGAACTCGTACACCTGCGCTTCGATGAAGCAGCCATCGTGAGTAGTGCAGACGCAGCGTCATGCAGCAGGCTTTAGATGGCAACACCGCTTTCGTCCGCCGTCCAGCAGAGGGCGGACAAAGGTGCGTCGCTATCGCCTGTTCCACCGGCGGAAGTGACTGGTAGTTCCTGTTTGTAGCATCATCCAGTGTGGAGAATGCTAGTGAGACAGACGAACGAGTTCGCGCTGAATATGGAGCGTTCCAAGCCTTTGCCACCTCTTCGTGAAGCTCAGGAAGAAATGAGGCGGGCTTTGAGAAGTTTGCTCATCCGAAAGGAACATACCATCCAGCCGGGAACGAGAGGGGGGCGCTGGTGCAGACCACTCGAGGCCAAGACTCATCGCGGCCAACGCGAGCACTCGCCCCGGCTCCTTTTCGATGTCAGCTCGTCTGCTGGGCTTCTGAGCAGAGAGCGCGTGTCCTCTTCCCCCAACGCGGCCCTGAGATCTACTTCCTCGGACGACGCGGCGGCAAATAGCGGGCGCTGCCCATCGGGAAGCGATGCAGGGGAGGCCGGTGAAGCAGGGCGAACCGGCGAGCTCGGTTGAGCTGAAGACGGTTCCGGAATCCGCTGGAAACGGCACTTTTACGGCGCCTTCAGCGCAGCGGAGAATGCAGGCTCAGAGCAAAAGGCCAGGCGAGTCCTCAGAGTCACCATGGCAACAGCTCGCAGTGAGGGCATCCGCCGTCAGCGAGCGCGAGCGCTGCATGATCTTCACCCAGGCAGGAGACACAGATGACGTACCGGTCTCCCTCGCTGAGTGGGGCTCTGACGAGCCGCAGGAAGGCATCTTAAAAAAGACGCAATCTCTTTTACGAGTGTGAGTCGCAGGGCGAACACACACACACGCATAAAGAACAGCTGGATATAACAGAATTGAAAGGATATAGGCGCCGGACAGCGCAGCAGGAACGGCAGTGGAAGGCGGCGAAGGCCAGCAGCTTCAGAATGGCTCGTCCCGCTGATATGCCTCTCAGACGGCGCTTGCTTCCTCCGTGATCCAGCGATGCGTGAGCTTCGCTGAAGAGATGAAAAATCAGATGAGTCATCCTTTTCGAGCTCCTTTTATGAGGTTGGGCCACACCCGTTTCGGCGGGAAGTGGCGTGAAGGGCGCGAAGCGCCCTTATTGGTCTGATATGGCATCAGCCTGCGCTCGATAGGAAGCAGCCAATGAGCGAGTGAGCCGTCTCGCCTATGGCTGTGTACTGCTGCAAATGCGCTTTACAAAAATTCAAAATTAAGGATAATTTTTTGCTTCAGTATTTCGTGAAAAGAGACTTTTCCCGTAGCGTCTTAGCTAAGACGCAGTACGAGAGAACTCTCGTAAGAGAACTTTATAATACTTTCAAAATCTTTAACTTAGATCAATTTATTGTATCCTTACTAATAAAAGTATTAATTTCTTAAAAACAAAAACCACACATACACACACACACACACACACTTGAACGGCAGTGCATCATGATAATTTCTGCATATCATTTCCTAAAGTTTTTTTAGTGAAGCAGCAGCTCATTACAACCATGATGGATCTCACTTGGTTGTCAAACATTAGTGAAACATGTATTAATTAATACTTTATAAGAACAGAATTCATACTTCCCCTTCCCTTTAAGAAAATGAAAAATTTAAGTTAGTTCTGAGAAAACCTAAAGCATCATTTAGCTTCACAATGTACATCATATTTGGTGATGTTGGCAATACCCCAGCTGATAATAAATATTCATTTGTAGAAGTCAAAGTATGTGTACCAAATAGACCAATTGATTAGCCTGTTTCTCTCTCACTCTTTCCCTGCTGTGAGTTTTTCTCAACCCATCTTGAGAAGTATTATCATTGGCAGTTGACCTTCAGAGACAACAGGAACAGCTGTGGTTGTCGTCCCTTCAATCACCCACTGTTGTGCAGTGAGTGACATGTCATGAGTTCTTGTGTTTGCGTGTGTGTGGGGGGGCGGGGGGTCAACTCTCGTGTGTCACTTTAAACCACAAATTCAACAGGACCTCGCAACGGCATCCTTGACCCTTAAGTGTAGTGGATCCCAAAGGCAGCGGTCATCATTCCCACACTCATCCACTCCCCTCTCCGTAACACACACACACACACACCCTGAACATTCCTCCTGATCTAATTATAGCTCGTTCCTGCGCTCTCACTTCACCATCCAGGCCCCCTCCATCTCTCCTTTTATTAAAGCGCTCAGTCCCTGTTCGTCTCTGCTCTCCTTCACTATACGTTTTTTTTTCACAGCTCATTTTATCTATGACATCATCTTTTTCAATTCATCTCTTTCTGAGTTTTATGAACCTTCACTCAACTTGTGAGCAAAGCCTGATGTGTCTGTGTGCGCGCGTATATATATATATATATATAAAATAGTATATACACACACTTGCTATATGTTATAGTAGTAGTAGTAATAATAATAATATAATTGCTACAACATATACATTATACAGTATTTATTTAAATATTAGATTAGTAAAATATATATTAAATCAAGGAATATTAAATAAACATGTAAATATACATTTATATTTAATATTTATCATTATATTACAACTAACAGGCTAAATGTGTACGATATGCAAAAAATAAGAAATTGAAACTTTTTTTTGCTATGATTTTTTATTTATTTTGTATTTAAATAATTTTAGTACTGTATAAATTATACATCGTTGTAGCAATACTAACATTAATTTAGAAATGCGGTTGTTCCAAATCAACTAATGCAGGCTTTTTATACCAACTGATTTCTGTTGGATTTTAGATTCATTTAACCGTTGCTGAAGTCTTCTAACTCTCCTCGTGCCTCCATGGAGCGATACATAATTGATATACCTAACATAAAGCACTGTGCTTTAAACTTCTCTTGTACAACCAGATAACAAGAGCACACTGCTTTGTTCGGTTGTATCTGTGTTTAGCAGAGCAGATGCCTCTGGGGGTTTGGTGGAGGAAGAGAGTTTAAACATCACCATGTTCTCTAAAAGAGCTGGACTGTCTCCCAAAACACTGCTTTCATTCCTGCCCTGAAGTTGCTCTTAATGTTTTTCCACCCTCTCACACACACACACACACACACACACACACACACTGAATACTTGCCTACTTACACAAATAAGCAGTGCTTTTTTCAGCAGCTGTGATGTGGATCCATTCGCACGCCTTTCTTTGTTTTTCAACCGCACACATGCAAAAGGTTCGTTACGGCACTTTCCCATTAATACACAAGCACCATGAGTGCATAATCTAAATTAATCAGACTGCAAAAACACACACGGCATCTTTTGTTACCTATAACGCTGACAGTGGTGGAGGCCTGAGTGTTACCCAGCGGAAAGGTGGCAACCTTGCAGGTGTATATGCCGATGTCAGCGAAACCCACGTCTTCCAGCACGATGGTGGCGTCGCGCATAGAGGGTGAACGGAAGGACAGCCGTCGCTCATATTCGGGTGGGATGGAGATACCAAACATGGGGTTATACACAGCCAGAGTCACCCATCCACTGGGCAGCTTCCTCTCCCATGAGCTCTGTGTCAGGCTGAGGTTCGTGTCCACCTGCACCCTGCAGCTGAGGGTGACGTTCTTTCCCAACACAGCGTTCACCTTTGGGGGGACGACCACCTGACTACCATACACCAGCCCTAAGAGAGAGAAATGCACACATCGTTAGCCAGGACACTCGAGCAGCTGCAGAAAAGTGCTATTGAGGTCTTGAACCATCTCAACTGACAAATCCGTTTTTATCCTGTTCAAGCTCCGATCAATCAGACGCCAAGGTGTCTTAGTGCAGCTCCTAATTCCAAACGAGAAAAAAGTCAATTCCCTTTAGCTTAGATGTCTGAGGAAGAGACAGATACCACACTGGTTAGCTGGTGTAATTTGTTGAGGTGTAAAAGGAGCAAATTAAATGTTTTATTATGCTGGAGGGAGGCTAAAATTACCCCTAACATTTGACTTACTGCAAAAACATTTATTTCTAAAATAATGTCAGGAACAATGCAGTAAGGGTACAACTGAATAAAAACAAAAAACGAAATAGCCAGTAAATAATTTGAAAATAACCCATGGAGAATTTTTTTTTTATACTAAAGGAATGCTTTTTTCCACACTTTTCATTTCACCGTTTCATAAGTCTAACCTTAAAGGGGAGGTCTTATGCTACTTAATGCTTTCTGACTTATTTGCACTGTTAAAGAGTTGGATTCTCACGCTAATCATGGCTAAAGTTTCAAAAAACGAGTTGAACATTTGATTGAGTATTTCTGTAGCCCCTTTTACACTGCCATTCCGGCAAATACACGGGTAAAGTGTTCTGGCAATTGTTCCCGTGTCGCTAGATTTTGCACTTTCACACTGCCAGTGATTACCCGGGATATGTGCGTGCTTTCACACACAACCAGTAAAGATCCCGTAACGACACGTGACATCAGGGCGTGACGTGTAATGTACGAGTCGAAAACGTTAGGCACGTTATACTTTCACTGAAGCAAGCAAACGATCTCGGCGTCAGCGCGGAAAGTGAGGAACTAACTGATCTCTGCTTCAGTACAGTTTGCACATTTTTGTCGCGAACGTTGATCTTCCTTCAAAACAGCTGGTAAAAGAGTCTCTTTTATTTTTAGACCACAAATTTTAGGATTTTAGATTTTAGATTCACAGATTTTAGGAACTACTAAGATTTTATTTTTAGACCACAAAATTAACAATGATACCAAAGTAGTGTGTTTTTGGCTGTGAGGGAAAGATACCCTTGTCCAGCTACCCAAAGAACCCAGCATTAAGGGAAAAGTGTTTGTTTGTTCCTGGCGTTTCAGTGACAAATGTTTTATAAAAACATTACAGTAAATAACTATTTTTTTTATGTCGAGGTCACATCTTGCCTCCAGGAGCCCGACTGTTTTTGGAGAGAGGTGGTACGGCTGTATCTGACTTTCATAATTCTGAAAAAACTTAAAACATGAGATTGGCATAAACTGTGTGTGTGTTATGTCCCCTTTAATTAACAACTGATCTGTGTTGGTGTCTGGATTTGAAGCGAGCAATGGCTCTTTTGGATGTTAACGTTTTATTCTCAATGAGGAAAGAGTAGAAAAAGAAAAAAAACTTTACATTTAACTGAAAAGTCTAAAAATGGGTCAGGAACAATGGAGTCACAGCAGACTATAAAAAAAAAAAAAACTCTTTCAGGCTGATATGATGGTGCACAGACCAATAGCTGAGTGGCAAAAGTGCCAGACTGCACAGCCATTAGGCTCATAGGGCTTTAAAATAGGAACAACATGAGCATTCACTACAAAAACTCGGACTGTTCTCCTCCCTACCTCCTCCTCTTCCTTTCCGCTAGTCTACCTTCCATCGCTCAGCCCGTCATCATTTTTTCCTCTTTCCATTTGCAGAAACAAAAGCTTAATTATGTTTGAAAGAGGGCGTGTGTGCGTGCGAAATATGTGCATGAGTGGAGCGTGCGGATGAGATGGAGAGACGAGACCGAGGGAGAGACGAGTGCTAAAAGATGGCAAAAAAACTACTAAGGCCACATGAGGACAACCTGTGTGTCTTATTACACCCAGATAGCTGTGCCTGCCCGCACCATCTGAATCCACGTAACACACACACACGAATACAAAGCGCAATCGCATGTGGCCTCTATCATGTGGTGACGGAGGCAAATCAATGTGTTCTGTGGGGAGATGATGGAATTCAGATCATCTTGTAGGATCTTCTCTGGATTCCCACATCAACAGCACATCAATCATCTGCAGGAGTGCACAGCGGTGCCACAGAGCAAAATCGCATTATAAATTTAGATACAACGTGCTCCTATTCTGCAAAGTTCAGAAGGTCAGACAGCATGATTTTTGAAATTCATTCAATTTCTTAAATGGGATAGTAACCCAAAAATAAATAGTCTGTCTTTATTTACTCACTCTTATGATGTTGCAAACCTGTTACTTTCTTTAGTGGGACGCAAATGAATAGATTTTGAAAGAAGATTTGTTTTGTGTGTTTACTGTCCTTACAACGAAATTTAATGGAGTCCAAAATATTAGATCGAAAGATTCTTAAATCGAAATACTTGAGTAATCACTAGAGAAGCAAAGTTACAACCGTTTTCTTGACTTAAGATCATTTTCTGTGAAATTTACCAAAAGGAAGCAAGTTTATGATTAAAAAAAACAACAAATATCTGCAAATGGGTTAGAAAAATCTACTTGCTTTAAAGGGAAAACAAGTTTTTATACCCCATTGACAAATTTATTTATTTTTCATTGCGTAATTCGTTCAGTTTCTCAGAAAACAGACTTCATATCTTCAATTTGCATCCCAAGTAAATGTATCTTGATTTAAGGATGTTTGGATATTTATATTGGAAAACAAAACTGTATTCAACATGTAAAGGGCACCTATTACGCAAATTCCACTTTTACATGGTGTGTGGACATAAATGTGTTATCAGTGTGTCGACAAAACCACCCTCCAATGATAAAAATCCACCCACTGCTTACTTTTTAATCCCCATTAAATTAAACCAGTCTCATTAGGCTTACCATTTTGATTCACTTAGCACTGTGAAGTCACAATGTTTAGGCCCCGCCCACGGCTATTGACTGACAGTCCTGCATTAACGTAGTTTCCACCCTCAGCGAGTTGTGTTTGGTTGTGCGCTGTCCTCCATTTTCTCTGCGCTTGAGCAGCTGTAACAGCAACAATGTCTCTTAAACAATCACAGTGTTCTGTGTTTGGATGTAAGACTGATCGTCAAAAGTCTTCATTTACTCCTAACATCTAAGCCATTGAGGATGCAGGGATTACTTTTATTTTTGAAGGTAATGCGCCTCAAAATGTTCCAAAATGCATTTATGTCTGTGAAAATGATTTCACCACAGACTGCTTTGTGAACGAGGGGCAATCCAAGACAGGCTTTGCTCTAAAGTTGTTAATCAAGGATGGATCTGTATAAATTTTCTGTGATCCTCCAGAAGTGTTACACTTTTTTTATTTTTATGATTTTTGAGTAAATCGTCATTTCAGATGATGTTCCTGTTAGCCAGTTCCACAACAAAATGAGGCTAAAGGCTTAGAGACAAAATCTACTTTTAACCTTGTTTATATACTGTATAACCAGACGTTTGTAAAGAACAGTGTTAAAGGCAATTGTCCTATCTGTGTGTTATCTGTAAAGACAAGACATTAAAAACACTAGATGCAGCATAACGTTACATTCTCTGGTTCTGTAGGCAACCTCACATTTGCCACGTGAGCACCTGTACGAGAAGTAATAATTGAACATGACACGACAGTGTCCCTCTCATAAATGTCATGTCGTTATAGTGCTTAGCTAATGTTTTAACTGTATATGTGTCATTTCGTTGAAGCGCAAAGAGAACGTTATCAAAGTATGCGTGTCACTCATCAGTCTTTGCAAATGGGTTGTGAAAACTCTGCAAGTACATAAATATATTAAATAACCATTCAGAGACGTCCTGGTTCATTCTCATAGGGGTTTCTTCTTCTGAAGCCTCTCAAACATGTACAGTGAACAACGGTATCTCGCTCTCATTCATGTTGCACTGAATTATGTGACCATAGACTCCTAAACTCAAACTCTAACCTAAACCTACCCTCACTAACGTCACAGAATTCAGTCTAACACCAGCTGTTTACCGATGTAGGTATGCAAAGCAGAAATATATACACCACGCCCCCTTCTGAAGATGGGGTGGGAATATGCAGCTCATTTGCATTTAAAGTGATATGACACCAAAACTGCGCTCTTTTAGACATGTCCCAAATTTTTAATTTTCAACATGTTATAATAAATGATCTGTGGGGTATTTTGAGCTGTAACTTCACAGACACATTCTGGGGACACCCAGGACCAATATTACATCTTATACTAGGTGCCCTTTAATGATACTATATTTGTATTTAAGGCATTCCGCTCTGATTTAAAACCTTTAAGGCCTTAAATTTGTGGAAGAGTAAATTAAGACTTTAAGACATTTTTTAAAACAAAAATGTCGACTAAAATTACATTTTGTATGTAATATTGATTTATTCACAGATAATCTCAGTTTCTTTTTATCATGCCTATGGGGCTGTTAATTTGTTGAAAAAGGTATCACTTTAATATTGATACAAGATATCACATTTTGGTAATCAATCCAATCCGATCCAATCAGGACTTTCCAATAAATAAGAGGCACATAATCCGTCTCATCTCTGGTTGACATCAAACCAACAGGCCTGTTCTTTAGTGTTGCCTAGTGAGCATAGCTTTAGCACCATAAACACATTATGATCTGCCAGTGAATGCTCTTCGTCTAAAAAGGAACCCCAAGTCTAAGCTGAAGAAGACCCTAAAACCAGCCATCTTAGAGTATGAGAGTCTCCACAAAAACATTCATGCATGTTTGCTGGCCGATCGCTGACCTGATTCTGAGAATAAAAACCATCCCTTTCATGCAACTGCGTCACTTTGGTCCAGTCAAAGCAACACTTCAAACAAAACCAAATATCTGGATTTAATCTACAGTCTTTGTCATTCGCTAAAAGACCATGCATGTTATATAGTGACCAACTCAATAGGAAGACATGGAAAGAAAAGAAAAGATTAAAAACAGAGGATACAGATAGATGTTAAACACAACAAGCAGTGTGAAAGATCAGTGAAGATCTTGTGAATAGAATTCTGGAGCATATTTTAGTCAAATAAACAGAAATAATGTACGCATACACCCACCCGTTCACTCACTGGGCCTCTCCAACAACAATGTTAATTGCAACAAGCTGTCGGTTGGAAGATGTAATCGTAAATCAAAACCCGCCACATTGCATGGCAACAGACTCCAAACATTCCGCCGGAGCGTTTGTCTTGCCAGCGATGACCCTCCCTCTTTTGTCTCGACTGTACATCCTCAATGTGAATAGAAGAGGAGGGAAAGAAAGTGTCAACATGTGGCAAATAAGAATCATTAAAGAAGTTTGGAACAAGATCTATCTTCATCAGAATGAGTTGGTTAGCAAAGCCAAAAGATGACCTCACAGGAATGGATGAGCAAGGGAGGAAATGATCTGGAGGATTTCAGGCTGTAAATGTTGACTAAAGTTATGACTTCAGCATTTAAACAAAGGCATTTTAGGCTTCTGAGTCACACATAGTGAATGGGGAAAGCCGAAATGCAGGCCTCTCTATTCCTAAATCATTGGTTTCATGACAAACCAGCCACAAGGTGTTACTGCTTTGACCATTTGACCTTTTATAAGCTCCATAACCTTGTTTTAATATTTATGCCTAAAACTATTTAACTTTAACATGATTTGTAGCCTTCCAAACCTTGGTATTTACTTCAGGAAATGTAAAATAGTTATGTTTTGCAATTCTGTTTGGTCCTACAAGTGGAACAAAATACACACACACACACAGTTTTGGTCAAACACTATCTTTAGTCTGTGATGAAATAAGCAATAAATGGTGGATCTGAGAGAGAACTATCTGGCTCATATTTTGGTGTCTTTATATTATAAATAATGTTTGCATTATTTATTTTATAAACCATTAATAATCCTTATTTTAAATATGTAGTATATAAGATTTTGTCCATTTACACATTCTCAAAAGGAAAGAATTCTGTTCCTCTCGTTTTTTTTTTTGTTTGTTTGTTTATTTCAGAGGCCTGAGCTAAAAATAAGGATTTCTGATAATGTGCCCATTTCAGACTAGTTTCAGCATGTCTATTCACATTCTCCACATAGGAGACAATTTTTACCAACACCATGTGCCAAAATAAATATTCCCTGATGCACTTATGAATAATGTGATTTACTAGTCCGAGTCTGAGAATCAAGTGCACCAAATACATTTCTGAATGGTGTAATAATCATGCAACATACAAAACTCATGAATGCTCTACAGCACATTCACTGCTTCATCCACACACACAAATCCATACAGCCCGAGAGATCAGAGCGACACAGGAAGTTAACTGTCCTGAAAGCAAGGACACCGAGCTCCCAGAAGGGTTCACTCTCTATTCTGCCACGGTCAGCTATTCCCTCACAAGCGCTAGCTACCTGCAAGGTGTGTTGGTGCATGTGAGGGTGTCTGTGTGTGCCCGTGAGATAAGCTGCACGTCTGTGTACTGAGAGGTGACGGGGTTCAGTTTTCTCTCTCAAAGACAGTTTGTATTAATTTCAATGAAGCCATCACCTCTGCCATGACTCAGCAGATGGGATCACTGAAATTAATATTCATGCATGAGGTAGAAGAGAAGGAAGAAAGGAGAAAGAAATCTGAAGGAAAAAAAATTGCTTGTCATTAAACAAGCTAAACATTCTCACTTCCCTTTGCAAACATTTTCTCTTCAGGTCAGGTTACACACAAACCATTCCAACCAAGACAAGATCAACTAAGCTCAGATTCACATTATGTTGTAGAAATGTTTTGAAATAAACCATAATCATTGAATTAATATCCTCATTTAACCTAAAAAATAACTAAAATGTTATTCATAAGTAGAAATAAATATATAAAAAATTACTATAATAATAATAATAATAATAATTATAATAATAATAATAATAATACTATTATAGTAATTTTATATATTTATTTTAATTTATTTAGATAAAACAAATAATAATTATAATAATAATAATTATAGCTATTACCATTATATTATATTTAATTATTTATGCTTTTTTTTTTCAAATAGGGTATAGGATTAGGGTCCTAAAATATGTTATTTAGGTTCCTTAGGTGAGAAAATAATAAACATTTTTAAATGGCTAATAATAGGGTAGCTTGTCCCCTTCAGGTTGGTGGAGAGCTCCAGCCTCAAGTGGTGGAGTTCAAGTATCTTGGGGTCTTCTTCACGAGTGAGGTAAGGATGGAGCGGGAGATTGACAGGTGGATAGGTGCAGCTTCTGCAGTGATGTGGTCGATGTACCTGTCTGTCGTGGTAAAAAAGGAGCTGAGCTGCAAGGCGAAGCTCTCGATTTACCGGTCAATTTTATGTTCCTACTGTCACCTATGGTCATGAGCTGTGGGCCTGGGAAATGCCTCGGTACCCCCTGGAAGAGCTGGAGGAAGTGTCTAGGGAGAGGGATGTCTGGGCGTCTCTGCTTAGACTGCTGCCCCCACGACTCGGCCTCCGGCCCCCGGGCCCGGATAAGCAGAAGATGGATGGATAGATGGAAATGGCTAATAATATATAAGTTAAGAAGAAGAAGAAGATGAAGAAGAAGAAGAAGAAGAAGAACCTACCTTTTTGTCTAAGGTAGGGTAAGGGTTCTATAACATGCTATTCAGCTTTTTCAGTTGAGAAAATAAATAAAGAATAATTGACTCCGGGCCAGTGAATTATTAGAAAAATAATGCACACCCGAGGTGGTGATGCGGTGGTGATGCGGCCACGATGCAAAGCAGATTATTTTTCTAATAATTCAACAGCCTGGAGTCAATTATTCCGCTTATACTACCTCAAGACATTGGTCAGATGATATATTTAAAGGGATCCGTCCGTTTTTTGTACTTAAATCGCTATTGTAAGTAGGATTATTTCTTCCGCATCTCATCCAACACCTCTTTTTCTAGTTCCAAAACGTCATATTAAAGTTGGTAATGGAGGCATGAGCAGTTGATCGCATTCTAAGGGGCCGTTCACATATTGCGTCTTTTGTGCGCTCAAAATCATTTTTTCCAATGTAGCGTGCTCATAATGGAAGCGAAGCGGTCGCGACGCGCACGTGGTGCGACGCGCTAACTTTTTCCAGGCACGTCCGCACTGAGTTAAAAACATGTCAACTTTTCAGAATGCCGCATGCGCACCGCAGGTCATGTGACAAGAACCAACCAATCAACTTCATCCTTTCCCGTAACAACTCAGCCAAGATGAAGGAACAGTTAGACACAGACATGTGAAAGGGGCTGGAGACACAATGAAAATAGACCTGGGTGACTGAAGAGATCAAGGTCGATTAAAGAAACGTCAGGCATGTAGGATGCGGCTAAAGGTCGTAAATATAATTTTATCTGTAAATGTGTACATAAAGGCACTGACAGGCACTGCCATTAAGGGTCACATCATTTTTGTATTTAGCAACAGCAACAGCAGAAGTGGCTTCAGGTTTCACATAAATGTGGTCACTGCATCTCCAGCGGCCTGAGCACTCAGCAGGAATGCACCAGAGTCCTCAAATAAATCTCCTCCTCCATGAAAAAGACAAATAGCCTGACCAAGCTCTGCATAGAGCACAGTATAAAGGCATATCTGCATGAATGTTATGCTTTGAAAGTTTTCAAAAAACTTGTTTGAAGATGAAGCTCTATTTCAGTGCTCTTACACGTCATGTTCTACCTCAAACACCCACCTCTGAAAGAAGGTGTTCCAGTTTGGCTGGTTAGCATTAGAAACCCCTAAAGACAAAGAACTCTCAAGCTTAAACTTTTAACAGCAAGACTGTGAAACTACGACCAGCCAGACAAGCAATTCACCATCTGTCAGCAGGCTGGTTTCTCAAAGAACGGCCAATCACTGGTGACAGAAAACAGAGCCACCTCACAGCATCCTGGTGGAGGAACTCGCAGAGCAAGAGACCAGCGGGAATGCATGTTAAGAGACCGAATAAATGAGTGTAAGCTTGTGTTGTGACAGTCAGAGTGGTGATGTCTTCAGGGCAGCGGTGAAGCTGATGCTCTCACACGGAGATGGTTGGTGGTTTTGGGAAGAGTGACTCATCGTGCTCCTTCAGAAAACGGCACACTAGCTCTAGTCTAGACCACAGAGAGGCCAGAAGACTGCCAGAATCTACCCGATACCAGTCAGTGTGAGGGGAAGGCGGTTGCACCGGAGGATTCTGGGGATGAGAAAAAAAAAAGTATGACGCACCCAAGTCAAATATAGCATGAGGAACCCCCACATACGTGCTCCCTAAAACACATTTCTTGTGCATCAACATCAAAATTTAAAGCGTAATTTGTATTACTTGCCATTTATTTGTAAATTTTTGCAAAATGTAATATTAATTTTGAGTGAAAATTGTCCTACGGCAATTTTCTTTTGGTTTCAGTTATAGTTTGCCATATCTTAAAATTAAAAGGAAGTTTGTCATATTGCACGTCAGAAAAAGTGTTGTGTCTATATTGTGATATTAGAGTAAAGTTTGATGGTTGTGTGAAGACATTATTGATGACACTGCAAAAACAAAGTGAGATTATGACAGCAAAGCTTCCCAAACCTGCTATTCTGATGCGACAAAGCATAAAAATAAGTCCTTTTTGCTGTTAAACTCCCTGATTGTGCCACGTGACTGAAAAGCTGCAACAGCACAATGGCTAGCGCAGCAGCCCAGGTCATATTCTAATGCTGAGTCACAGCATCTCTGTTCCTCAGGCTTCTAATCAGTCAACCTCACAGAGCTGCAATTCACAAGCCACTGTTTTCTAATGGTCAAAACAGCGATGGAAAAACAGCCGTTTCTCATCTCCTACGTCAAAACCTTAACACTCTTCCTTTTGCTCCGGCGGATCAAACCAAAGTTTTCATTTGACTTTGGTTGTCTTTTCCATCCCTCTGAGGTAAATATCATTCCATATGCCTGGTTGAAATGAGACCAGAGTCAAGTCTGCTTTATTGTCAATTCTTCCACATGTACAGTACATACATAAAAAGGAATAGGGTGAAAAAAAGGGAAGCTGCGGAGAAAAGATATAGGTTTCAAATACTTTTGACTAGTTCAACACGTTCTGGCAAAAAGTATTCACAATGACAACATTATCTGTCCCAAAATCAGATGATGTCGCTCTTACTATGATAAAAACTTAAATTAATAAAAAAAATATATATATTCATTTACTCGCCATTTTGTATCTGTATTATTTTTCAAAAAAAATTAACTACAATCATTATATCAAAATGAAACTATGGGAGACAATAACATGCCAAGTAAACAATAAAAAAATATATATTTGAAATAGCTGAATTTAAAGCTATTTAAAACTTATTAAAACAAAATTAATTAATGTATTAGATTAATTTATTTGAGAGCCATGACACAGGACAATATTTGCAGCAAACAAAAGTCAGTGTATTTCTAACAAAGCTATCATATGGCTTTAGAAGTAACTGTAATATTGGACACTGTGATTTTTTGCTTTTGCAGATTGAGAAACCCAGTCATTAACCTGTTGTTGTATTGAAAGCTACTCAAAGATGCTCCAAAAAAAAAATTATCCTTTTTAAAGTTCCAAAAAAAAAAAATAATAAGATCATGGGTTTGGAACAACATGAAGGTGAGTGAATCATGAGCAATTCCTTTAACTATTCAACATTTTGATGTGACTTACATCAAAGCTGAGGTTGTCTGAATAAGAACCATCCCAGCTCATGGGCAAAATGACAGCGCACCTCATGTGCGCTCAACCCCAACGCTCCCTGCGAGTCCCCGCTTTTCCACATGATAACATAAGAGGTCTCTGAACAGTGATTTCCTTCCTTCTCCTCTCCAAAACACTGCTAATCACACCATCAACTATCCCAATTTAATGCTGTTCCCTGAGTTCTCGGCACACCATTTAACAAGCAGCAGTAACAGGAAGATCAATGAAACATGGCTTTAATGTGTGCTGTTAATAGGAGGAGAAATGCTTTTCTTATGGGAAAGTCCCGTTTGTTTTCACCGTCCAGCCAACTCGTTTCCTCATTCCCTGCAACTTCTCACAGAGGCTACACACACTGGGCAATGATACATGCGTTTCGTTCCAAATCCTCACGGCAAACTGTACATAGGCAGCACTCTAACAGTCACAGAACCTCAAATGACTGATCTGGAGCACTCTATAGGTAGCAGCTCCATGTAATGGACAAATAAAGAAACAGTGTAATAATGTAGTCGTATACAGTTTTGGGATTGCTTTCTCTGAAAAAAATAAAAATACAATATTCAAAGTTCAAAAGTTTGGGGTCAGTCAGGTCTTCTTTCGAAAAAAATAAAAATATATATACTTCTATTCAGTGACGACTTTATTCAGTGTCTATCCACATGATTCAAACTGCCTATGCTCTTCTGTGTCAGCCGTGCCACAAGGATGCACAGTTTTCTTTCAAATCAAAGCATAAATACAGCAAATCCTTGTGGCGTGGCTGACATAGAAGAGCTTTGGCAGTTTGAATGATGTGGAGAGACACAGAGGAGACTGTTGACAAAGGAATTGTTGAATAAAGTAATTATTTTTGTTTTCTTCGCTTACAAACAGTATTCTCGTAGCTTCATAACGTTACAGTTCAACACAGATGGCAGATGGACTATTCTGACAATGCTTTTCATACTTTTCTGGACCTTGACAGTATAACTTACTTGGCAGTCTATGGGACACTCACAAGCCTCCCGGTTTTCATTAAAAAAAAAAAAAAATGTATTGTGTTCCAAAGACAAAGCAAGCTATTTACGGGTTTGGAACATCCCTTTAATAATAAGAAGCATTTCTTTAACACCAGATCAGCATATTTGAATGATTTCTGAAGGATCATTCATGGGACACTAATGACTCCTAAAAATACAGCTTTGCCAACAGAGGAATAAATTAAATTTTAAAATTATATTACAATAGAAGAGGGTTACTCGAAATTGTAATAATTTCACAATATCAGATTTTACAGTATTTTTGATTAAATAAATTCAGCCTTGGTGAGCATAAAAAACTTCTCACAAGCACAGACAGACAAAAATCTTACTGACTTAAAAATCTTTTTAAGAAACCTTATAAGGCAACATAATTCATTTCCCTACACCTTTTGAGTCTGGAGTGTTTTTATAATGCCTTAAAATGCTGCCTATGTAGACAGCTTACTAAGTTTTAGAACAAAACAGTTGTCTAAACAAGGAAGTAATGAAATGTCAAATAGTATGACAGAGCAGGAATTTTGATCCAGACTGGATGTCCAATCTTTAGATCAGACTAGTTAGGTCATTCGTTTCTACATAGTTCATCCAGATCTGATATAAAGGGCTGGTTCCGATCTCAAGCACTAATCCCGCTCTGGGATGCATTAGCATGGTGAGGACAGATTAAAAAAAAATGCACAAGGCAAAGTGGGTCTCAAGGATCCGTCTGACCACAAGTCTCTGAAGGGACCAATGGACTCTTGCTTCAAAACGGTCTGCTTTCAGGTCGGCCCGTCAAGATTGCGCTACAACAGGGAGGGACTGAGAAATGAGTGGTTTGGGGGACGAATCCATACTTGAGCGTGGGAGACGCGAGTTCCTCACTGTGGTAGGTGCAGCAGAGCTCCAATAAGGCCTCCTAAACAAACAGAGGTTTGAACCTATGGGAGATTTTCTGACGTCTAGGAAATTTGCCCAGCGTATTATCCTAAAAAATTCTTTTTCAGAGTCTATATCCCAGATAGGAAAACAAGGGAGAGGGTGGGTACACATACGCACACATTTAACTCAGCTTTGCCAATGTGGAGGATGTTGGAATACAATAAGTTTACTTGAATGATGAAAAGAGAGAACGAGCCAGTCTGATCTCACTGAATCTTTCTGTTGAAGTAGCCCGCCAGAAAAGCACTGACTCAGAGGAAGCCTATTTCTATCAACTGAACTGCGACTCTGCATTCATTTTACGTAACTCATACAAAACAAATACACTAATAGGAAGCTATGTTGCATGTTGACACGCAATCAGACCAAAACAACCAAATCGAGTGTGGTGCAGCTAAGGAGCCAAAAATACGGTTTTGACAATATTTTAATGATTCAATATAATGTTTTGATGTCAACTGAAAAGCAAATAACAAAAAAAAAATAAAAAAATAAAAATATAAAATAAAAATAAAATCGCAAAAAGTGTTTCTTCATATGAAAAACAATAAAATGCTTAAAGTTTCACTAACTATTATTTCAGTAAAGCTGCTGATGAATGTTCTTAAGTAAGCGATGCATAATAATGAACTGACAATTATTTTCATGTTACAATATATACAAACACATTACTATTCAAAAGTTGCAGATTGGTACAATTTTTTAAAAATGTTTTTAAAATAAGACTCTTCTGCTCACTAAGGCTGCATTTATTTGATCCAAAATACAGCAAAAACAGTAATATTGTGAAATACTTTTACATTTATACTAACTTTTTTTTTATTTGAATATATTATAAATGATATTTATTCCTGTGATGGCAAAGCTGAATTTTCAGCATTCATTACGGAGTCTTCAGTCACATGATCCTTCAGAAATCATTCTAATATACCAATTTGCTGCTCAAAAAACATTTATAATTATTATTGTTGAAAATTGTATACCATTTTCTCTTTAGGTTTCTTTGATGAATAGGAAGTTTAAAAAAAAAAAATATATATATATATATATATATATATATATATGAAATTGTAATATACACTAACATTCAAATTATTATATTATAGCAATTATTATTATAATTTACGATTATTTTTTTTTTAGGTTTAAGAATACTTTTCAGCAAGCATACATTAAATCGATCAAAAGTGACAGTGAAGACATTTATTTCTATAGTTCAGGTGTTATATTCTGCACCTCAAATATAAACTAATATCTTTCTAATCTCATTACATTCAATTCAGACAGCATTCCCACAATACATAAACAAAATCTGTTAGCATGCTGTCTAAATCAAACATACATTTATTTATTATTGTGTTTGTGTTTGAGTGTGCATGCACACCACACATGCCTGCACTGAAGCCCAAAAGACTTTCTTTCATAAGCTCCAATTTAACAGTACTTAGGGACTATCTAATTAAAGAGTGAGATGAGACAGATGCACTTGGGTGGGATGCAGCAGTCAGATTCTCTGCACATGGTTACGGATGAAAAACACATGAAGAAAAATTTGATTAGTACTTCAATTCAAGCAAACCGACAGTCTTTCTATCACAAGCCCTTTCACAAAATCAAAAGACTTCAGCTGCTGCAGACCAAGAAGTTAAAAGGTTGTCTCCTGAAGACTTCGATGGTAAAGCATTCACATCAAGGAATCAGCAGAAGAATGCTAAAACATGAGCTCCAAGAATTCCAAAGTTCTCTTTGTGTATAATATGACAACAACGGTATGCAACGATGAGGATGATGCCAACAGTATGTGAAGTCACATGCAGAGTTTCACATTTGCCTGCAATCATGACAGAAAACGCTTCGCTGAAGCCATCCAGTGACGTCAGCAGCGAGGAGCTCGGCAGCTTTTATAATTACAGTGGCTGTATAACATTCTGCTGCATTTGAAAGAAAGGCAACACAATTACAGCAATCCTTGTCTGGTGTGACTGTCAATAGCATTTGAGAACGTGTGCATGAGAGAGAGAGAGAGAGAGAGAGAGAGAGAGAGAGAGAGAGAGAGAGAGAGAGAGAGAGACAAAATGAAAAAAAAAAAACAGGAAGGACTCCATCAGTGGAACCCTATAAAAAAAAAAAAAACATACAAAAAAGACAAGTTTGAGTGCTCCAACCAGGCTGAATGGAGATCAGGACATGGTCTGCAATCTGGATATTTCCATGAATGATAAAAGCATGTGTGCCTCCACAGTGAAAGGATTTTAGGAGAATCATTTACACAAAAACAAAAAACAAAAAAAAAAACACGTGGCTAGACCGTTATCCTCTAGTAGAACTGGGACACGTCGGTCAAAGACACTGGCAGAAAACTAGTGATAGACTGATATATTTACCGTTTTCAAATAATCTAAATGAAACTAAGTACATCTTATTGTAAAATTTTGAAACAAAATCCTAGATCATTTCTGAAATTTCATATACCTCTTCTGTGATGCATCACAGAGATCCAAATAAAAATTACAGATATATACCTGTCATAATACAATCTGTGCAAGGACAAATATTATTTAAATGACTGAAAATTTTGGAATTTTCCATTTCGTATGAATTTTTTTTTTTTAATTTGAGAATTAGATTTAAAAGTATTAGGGGAAAAAAACTAAAAAAACAAACAAGTCGTAAGAAAAGCCAAGTCATAAACATTAATCTTGAAATATGACTTACATTTTGGTTTGATTTGCATTGTAAATCCATAAGTACGTTTTTAGCCTAAGTAAATAAATTCAATCAAGTATTTAAATAATCAAATGCATTTCTTTAAATACAAAACTGAATTATTCAGAATTAGCAAAAATAAACTGCAGAGAATCAAATTGATTATCAGCTCATACATATTCATTTAGAAATATCTTAGATTTAGAAGTTAATCGCAATCAATAAAAACCCCATAGCAGCTTAGCTAGCTTAACACTGCTTGTGGTATTCCAAAGAAGATCCAAATATCTCACACTATGAAGTTAAGCAGTTAAGAGGGCTACCTTCAGAGGATCACACAGCCAAACATAGTTCACACCCAAAAATGCTGATAAGTGTGGCTGCATAGAGAAAGCTTGTGTGGGAAATGACTGACCACGTCACGGTCCCAGCGTGGCTGTGAAGGCTTGTTGAAAACCAGGAAAGACTGGTGTTAAGTAAAAGGCACTGCATTCCAAGTGAAGATCGTAACAAAGTTCTGGTTGTCACGGAGCCAAAATTAACAACAACACCACCACAATAATGGCTCCATCTAGAACAATCAGCACCAAATTCGAATGTGTTCTTAACAATGACCTCAGCATCAGGTCAAATCAACAGTACGACTCCAGCTAGTTTAGAGAACATTCTTAAATCAGATTCCAATCCGCTGCATTCCAAGCATTTTTAAACTGGCTTAAAAAGCTTGCATTGCATCTCGACCAAACACTGCACTGCCTCAATGGAAGTTCACTGAAAAAAAAGATGCAAAGTTACAGAGAATTTAATCAGCCAGGCCATCCAAGATGGAGAATAGTTTGCTTCTTAATTGGAAGAGATTTGGAAAAATGTACAGTCGGGGCTAAAAGTTTTGAGAATTACATAAATATTGGAAATTGGAAAAGTTGCTGCTTAAGTTTTTATAATAGCAATTTGCATATACTCCAGAATGTTATGAAGAGTGATCAGATGAATTGCATAGTACTTCTTTGCCATGAAAATTAACTTAATCCCAAAAAAACCTTTCCACTGCATTTCATTACTGTCATTAAAGGACCTGCTGAGATCATTTCAGTAATCGTCTTGTTAACTCAGGTGAGAATGTTGACGAGCACAAGGCTGGAGATCATAATGTCAGGCTGATTGGGTTAGAATGGCAGACTTGACTTGTTAAAAGGAGGGTGATGCTTGAAATCATTGTTCTTCCATTGTTAACCATGGTGACCTGCAAAGAAACGTGTGCAGCCATCATTGCGTTGCATAAAAATGGCTTCACAGGCAAGGATATTGTGGGTACTAAGATTTCACCTAAATCAACAATTTATAGGATCATCAAGAACTTCAAGGAAAGAGATTCAATTCTTGTAAAGAATGCTTCAGGGTGTCCAAGAAAGTCCAGTAAGCGCCAGGATCGTCTCGTAAAGAGGATTCAGCTGCGGGTTCGGAGTGCCACCAGTGCAGAGCTTGCTCAGGAATGGCAGCAGGCAGGTGTGAGCGCATCTGCACGCACAGTGAGGCCAAGACTTTTGGAAGATGGCCTGGTGTCAAGAAGGGCAGCAAAGAAGCCACTTCTCTCCAAAAAAAAACATCAGGGACAGATTGATCTTCTGCAGAAAGTATAGTGAATGGACTGCTGAGGACTGGGGCAAAGTCATATTCTCCGATGAAGCCCCTTTCCGATTGTTTGGGGCATCTGAAAAAAGGCTTGTCTGGAGAAGAAAAGGTGAGCGCTACCATCAGTCCTGTGTCATGCCAACAGTAAAGCATCCTGACACCATTCATATGTGGGGTTGCTTCTCATCCAAGGGAGTGGGCTCACTCACAATTCTGCCAAAAACACAGCCATGAATAAAGAATGGTACCAAAACACCCTCCAACAGCAACTTCTTCCAACAATCCAACAACAGTTTGGTGAAGAACAATGCATTTTCCAGCACGATGGAGCAAAAGTGAATAACTAAGTGGCTCGGGGACCAGAATGTTGAAATTTTGGGTCCATGGCCTGAAAAACTCCCCAGATCTTAATCCCATTGAGAACTTGTGGTCAATCCTCAAGAGGCGGGTGGACAAACAAAAACCCACTTATTCTGACAAACTCCAAGAAGTGATTATGAAAGAATGGGTTGCTATCAGTCAGGATTTGGCCCAGAAGTTGATTGAGAGCATGCCCAGTCGAATTGCAGAGGTCCTGAAAAAGAAGGGCCAACACTGCAAATACTGACTCTTTGCATAAATGTCATGTAATTGTCGATAAAAGCCTTTGAAACGTATGAAGTGCTTGTAATTATATTTCAGTACATCACAGAAACAACTGAAACAAAGATCTAAAAGCAGTTTAGCAGCAAACTTTTTGAAAACTAATATTTATGTTGTTCTCAAAACTTTTGGCCACGACTGTAGCATGATGTCACTTGCTCACCAGTGGATCCTTAGCAGTAAATGGGTGCCGTCAGAATTAAGAGTTCAAACAACTGATAAAAACATCACTAGTAATCCACAAGACCTCAGATCATCAATTAACATCTTGTGAACAAAAACAACTGCAAGTTTAATAAATAAATCCATCAAAGCATTTTAACTTAAAACCGTCAATTCTGCTTAAAACATGCGTCCATAATGCTTTCTCATGTGGAAAAATCCACCTCCTTTTGTCTTCTCACATCAAAAACCCCTAATATATTTGTTCAGAATGGTTTTGGACTGTTTTTGCTTGTGAACAGTGCTTGCTCTCTGCATTTTTTCTCTCCTGCTTCAGACAAGACGACTTTTTCATTGAAATTTGAAGAAAGCAACATTGTGGATAGAGGACTCAAATTTTAACGGGAAACCACAGTTTGAAGTAAAAAAAATTCTTATGATGATGAATTTACAAACACGCAGCACAAGACATTAATTAATGGACTGGAGTTGTGTGTATTACTTGTGGATTATTGTGGTGTTTTTATAAACTGTTTGGACTATCATTCTGATCATTTACTACAGTGGATTCATTGATGAGCAAGTGATGTAATGCTACATAAGCTAATCCAGAACAGGTTATTTTTAGAAATAATATAGAATATGGGATTAAAGATATGGAATCAAACAGCTGTAAGAGGAGAGGAAAAGATGGGAACTGTGGGAGAGAAAGACGCCATGGCAACAAAACAGCACTTAAGAAAAGAAACAAGTCAGGATGGATTACACTTTGCATGAAATCTACACGCGTTCCCTTCTCCATGTCATAACATCACGCAACAAAATGACTCACAGGTGTTTTGCGATGTTTAAACAGTTCCTCATGGGCAAGTTTCATGTAGAGGAGCAACTGCAAGCAAACCATTTAGAAGACATTTGATGTTTGCAACCAATGGCTGTTATTCACAAAACTCCACACATAAATGTAAAACAATGTTGTCAGTAAGATATAAAACATTGTTTTCAATGTTACATTTATTTATACAATTGACTGCAGTTCCCAGTCCCTTGCACAATAATACATTATGACCACAAAACACTTTTACCATACATTATTTGCAAACTTACATTTTCTGTTTGCACCACATTACCAGCTTCATATGGTTTTTCTGATGTAGTAAACATGCTCGGTAGCCCACCTGATACAGCACTTGCCATGAGGAGCACTCGGGTGTGTCAATTTTCTGCCTCAATACATACAACAATCAACAAAAAACACTGTCAGGTTAACATTCATATGTTTTGGATAAAACTGAACCAGCATTTAGCGCCAATCACTGGACATTTCACTTTGAAAGTGTCAAGAAATGTACAAGAAACAAAGTATCATAAAATGTCGCCACACAGGCAAGTTTTTTCCAATGAGCCTGGTTAGAAAAAACAACATTTCATCATGTTTAAATCTATAGTGAAGTATTCAAGCTTGTAGTTCTCCCAAAATCAGCGCAGAAAATGCAAATCCTTTGGAATCATAATAACACATCAAGCCATAACCACTAACCAGCAGCAGAGCAAAGATCACAAAAAATATCTGTGACTGCCACAGTGATCCTACACTGCCAGCTGCAGAAAGTGATCAAGCCAAAGAAAGACGTTAGAAACTACACACAGGGTGAAAATGTCACTGTTAACCAAAGAGCACAGGCTCATAGAAGACACACAGCTCATCTCCCCACCCACAGAGAGACAGCTGCTTGATGAGGAGGTCACTGAAACACGACTGCCCTTCATGCTCCGGCAAAGAGCTGGGCCGGTCATCTTAGAGATTTATACTGGGGAGAACTGCACTCAGAGATCGCTGACTGACTGTTTGTGTCTCTCTTATGTTAGCAACAGCACCATCACAACACACACACACACACAACATCCAAAGCTTGCCTCTCTATTATTGCTTGGGCCTAATCCTCTTTTGCAACAGAGGGACAGATGAATGAATCCCAGGTCTCTAAAGAATTGACACCTCAGCGACCCCCTCTTTAAAAGTCACAAAATTTTAAATCGATCTATGTCGGCTATTAAATCTCCCTGTGATCCTTAATTTCAGAAAAAACGTCTATTTTTGTTTTGCGCTCTGTTTTCAGTCTCTGATGGTGCAAAGACAGCTCTTGATCTTGATCCTGCAGGCAGGGTACAATAAGAAAAAAAAACGTTTTTGTGGAGATGTGCAATATGCATTAAGGTAGTCGAGTACTTGTTATAGACTAAGAAAAAAATGACATTCAAATTTAGATTGGTCGTAGACACCAATGGAAAAAAATTAATTTCTACATTTGGAATCAAACTGGTCACAAATCTAGACTGCCGTTCATATGTTTGGGGTCAGATGAGATTTTTTTATGTTTATGAAAGTTGACTGCTACAATACAAATACAAATACAAAATACAATATAAATACAATAAAACAGTAATACTGTAAAATTTTATTTCAATTTAAAGTAACTGGTTTCTATTTGAATATACATATATTTTACATTTATGCCTGTGATGGTAAAAGTAGAATTTTCTACAGCCATCACTTCAGTCTTCAGTGTCATGTGATCCTCCAGAAATCATTGTAAGATGCTGATTTGTGCTGCTTAAATCTTTCGGTGAAAACCATGACATTCCTTCCATGATTATTTGATAAACAAAGTTCGAAAGAATGTCAGTTATTTGAAATTGTAATCATTTGTAACATCATAAATGTCTTTACTGTCATTCTTTATGTATCTATTAATGTATCCTTGCTGAATTGAAGTACTCATAACAAAAATAGTATTAATTTCTAAGTTAAAAAAACAACAACCTTTCTAAAAATAGAGTCCTTATGTAGAACTGGTCATTTTGTAAGAGTGTAAAGGGTGACATTAGAATTAGCACCGGTACAGAAGGTGATCTCAGTCTCCACATACACCCCTAAGCTGACAGACTCTCACAAGCACAGATGAAAGGGTCTATATAAAGAGGTCATTCATTATTCAACCCCGCTCCAAAGCAGTGTGACATGGAGTGCCAAAGTGGAGAAACCTCTACTCCTCCAACCAAAGATCATGCATGTTTTTCATAGGTTATTCATGAAAAAAGAACCTGGCTAAGACTTCTTAATGTGTACAATGTATTGATGCCTTAATGGTCTTGTGGGTGGAACACAGATTCCATGCCACCAGCATTACAACATTATCAATAAAATCATGTTACATGGATCTTAATTGCAGACACACCGCCGGCCCAATCCATTCTGTCTTGATAAGAGCGAGCACTCAGGGGGTGGGTAGCAGTGACTTAAGCTCTAGAGAAACACAGTGATTGAGAGTGTTGAAAGGATTGTGTTTAACACCACTAATGCTTCAATTCCCACATCACCTTGTAGTGCTTTTATCGATCACGATAAAAGTCAAGACAAGTCAAAGAAGAATGAGAAAGAAAATATTTATTTATATAATTTATTTTCATTTAGTGAGAATATTATTAGCCTCTGATGTTAGTGGTTCCTGGTTTGGGACTGGCATGAATTTAGGGCCCTGGAAAGTGCTGATTTTTCCAGACCAGTGGTTTCAGATTTGGCGCGGGATCCGACACCAGCACCCTATTAATGGAAAAGGGGTTTTGGCAGACACAATTTGGTAATAGAGATTTTCCCCCCATGTCATCAATATGAACCGGTTTCTTTAGTTGTTCAATTCTAGCATGTGATACAAACCACCACTGCAAGTGTTCATCACACAGTGTTTTTAAGAGGAAATGGAAAATAGGTGGAAATTCACCTATTCATCTATTTTCTAAATGCATGTTATTGTCACAATCAGATCTGCCTCCATTCAATCAATGGCTAATGGACTAAACAAAGTCCCTGCCTAACATTTTTGTCTTTATGATAATTCGATTCACTCAATTGTATGACACAATACAAAATAAAACATCTGTTGCTACTTCCATTCCATCTAGAGATCAGCATTTGCAACCTCAACCTTGCTACAATGAATTAAATTTCAGTTTAACATCGAAATTATGAGACTGTTGCATTACTTTGTTATACAAGTACAGAAAGGTCGAGCCCTTTGTGAAACACAAGCATTGTCATTACTGACAGTTGATACATTCAAAACATACTTGTTGATCTTATGTTAGATAATACTTTTGGAAACCTAATTGTCTCCAAGAAAAACATGGAATTTGTACCTCAAGCTGAGCAGGGCTGGACTGGGACAAAAAATCGGCCCGGGCATTTTTGCCCAGACCGGCCCACTATATGATCATAAACACCACCCATCTTTGCACGCCCTTAATTATATGCATACCAACTCCTATTCATTAAAACCACTAATGCCATGTAATGAGTGAGTATAGGAACGAGTGAGAGTTAACAGATGAGATAAGTCAAAATTTTATATTTATTAATACAGTTGAACTACATTCCACAGCGGTGAATCCTAAAACAAGCTATAAGCGGCTCTGTCATAGCAATACCAGTGTTTCTTACAGGATTTTTGTTAAAACTATGGTGGTGTGTCCTCGGTCCTTCTAGGGGGGTTCGGGGGCATGCCCCCCGTGAGAAAATTTTGTGCATTTTAATGTTAAATTCATTAATCTGATGCACTTTGAGAGTTCAAAATTAAAAGCTCCAACCCATATTCAGTGTGCAAATTAAACAAAGAAAAATTTAAACCTCTTTTAGTTACAGTGTCTATTTACATTACACCTATACATAATAATAGTTATAATATTAATCCAATGACAGTAATACAATATTTTGTAAAACAAATGCACAAAAAAAATAAAGGAAACTTTCTTAATTAGTTGTACCAATTTCTATACTTGAAAGAGATAAGCACATGATCTTTTATTTTGACGCAAACTGCATCAAGCTTTTATTTTGGCGGAAAACATGGTTTACAAACGCCTCTTATTAAATTTCTAGTGAATTGCGGTAATCGTCAACTATGCAGATGTGGAAATAATCTACACTCTGTTAAGATCCAAGTCCAAGTAATCATGACATATACATAGACACAACACACTCATGACATGGCCTATGTGTTTTGAAAGTAGTTATGCTTACCGCAGGCTCTACACTTTCTCATCTCTCTCCTGATCCTCCGTCCTCACTATCATCATCTGCCACAGGAGCTGATGAAGGTCAGAAAACATATATTTTGACACAGTTTACAGTGTCTGCTTTAAGGGCCTGGTTCTATTTTTTCACGCTATTTATCTGCACATTCCTTGCGTTTCTTCTCCATCTTTTTTTTACAGATACACACTGACACTGCTGCCGCTCGCTCACTCGTTTAAAGTTGTGATTGGGCCAGCCCAGTGTCAATCAAGAAAAGAGCCAATGGGCCGCTGATCTACGTGTTTCATGGGCTGGTCTGTCAGAAAAAAAAACTAACACTGACTTTGACCAATGCATTACACCGGCACAAACCCAGCGCCGCCAATTAAGCAAAACTAAACAAAACGAATGGGCCACCGATGTACAAATTTTATGGGCCGTTTAAAAAAAAAAAAAAAAAAAAAAAGTATGAGTATGAGATATCGGCCCAAAAAGCACGTCGGCCCACCGGGCAAATGCCCGGTATGCCCAATGGCCAGTCCAGCCATGAAGCTGAGTAATGGGACACACTAGTGTACTCTATTCATAGAAAGTACAATGTTATCTATACAAAAAGTCTAGATACTGATATCACCCGACTGAAATAACACGACACGTGGAGGAAATCTGCGTTTAACAAAGGAAAAGGACTGGGAGAAAATTAAGGTCCAAGTTATTAACCAACCAATTAGATTCAGGGATAAAAATGGAGCACAGTGACAGAGACAGAGAGAGAAGCGATTAGGACGACATGAATGAGATGGAGTGAAGAGCAGTTTGAGAGAGGTAGAGGGAAGGAGGGAGGGTGGGACACACAGATTGAAATGCCAGGGCTAATCCCCAGCTCCTGTGTGGTATTTTAACTGTTATTCTTTCCTCCTCTCTCTCCTCATTCACCTGCCGCCATCACTTACTGCAGTGCAGAGAACGACCACACCATGTCTGGACAAAACTGAGGACAGGAGACGCAGCGGCTTACCCTGCTGGACACAAGGTCTTTAGTGTCAGCAGGGCGTCTGGCCAGACATTTGTTTACTTAAAATGAACAGGATGTAAAGAAGTCACAAAATACAAAGAATAAGCCAATACTAACCTTTGCTCCTAGATTAATAAAAATTCAAACGAAAGATAGTTACAAAGTGAATCTTTAAAACATCCAAACGGTCCAAACGTTTATTGTAACAATTAACTACGTCACGGATAAAAACGACAATTGTTGTAATGCCCTAGACACAACAAAAGCTGGAAAATGATGGAATTGCTTTGAGTGATTGCGTGCGTGAGTGATCGATTCGGGCGCGAGGACGCTGTCTCATGATACCGCCCCACTGTGCACGAGCCGGAGTGCTGTGTTGTGGTCTGACCTCTGGCTGAATGTGTCCCCTACAGCTGCAGAATGATACACAGCTGAAGCCCGTTGCTAAAAGAAGACAACTGTGGTCGTGACAGGTGTGCTCGGGACAGAATGATTTTAACTGTCAACGAGAACTATGTCGGTTGAAAAATCCTGTTTAAAATTAACTGCAAGGTTGCAGGTATGACCAGCTTAGACCAGCTAGAAACCAGGTAGCAATTTTAAATTGGATGTTTCAGTAGAGATAAACCAAATAAGCGTCTATCAAATGGAAATGTCAAACTTAGCTAAACTTAGGTCACTTGAAATACTAACGTTACTGATGAAGTTACAAGGAACTGGGAATTACTAATCTGATGTGTGACAAACTTCCAAGTTAAGTCCATTATTCTAATTAACTTTCAGTCAACAAACGAAGCAAATAACATCGAACTCTTATTTTCCAGCTATGACCACAATTGCACGCTAAAAAAAAAACAGAGCGCAACATAAATTTGGCATGGATTACCAGCTGGCAAACAATGACTAGCATTCCACTGCCAACATAAATGTCAAAGGGGTTACTTCGAGTATCCAACTATTCTTTAAAGTTATGAAGTTATAAATAACTATACAAAAGAAAAACACCGACTGTTTGTTTCTCATTTTCTGCTAGGATGTTTCCATGGCAGCGGAATCTCAGTCCTCGTGCGAGATTCCTGCGTTCACACAATCGGCGTTGTTTGAAAGAAACAACAGATTGAAGACAAAAAGAAGGCTAGATTTGGGTTCCATAAGAAATATGTTGCAGGTATCCAAAATGAAATCAGCTAAATCTAAGTTTTAGAAACTTTTCGTGGCACAAACGACGTTGCACGGTGACGTTCTGAAGGACTGTCCGCGAGCCTGGACGGCATCGGGTTCACGCGCTCAACACTTTCCACCGACCGCTGGATTCCCCCAAACTTTGCCGAGGGTTCGCGCGCTCACGACACAGCAAGTAAGATATGATCGAACCTACCTGACACAAATGACAGCACGAGCAGGACTTTAACATCCAGTCCCGGGTGAATCGGGTTATTCCTGAGATAGTGGGCAGTCATTGTCAGCACCATATCACCGCCCGTGCTCTCGCTACTCTCGCTCCCCGAGACTCTGAAAGCTCCTCGGCAACAACTCCATCGGGAAAAGGCTGCGTCTGGACCGTACCACTCTGCCTCCCAGTTATGGGGGAGTACAGTCTAACGTGAAGCGCAGTCCATGCAAACCATTATTTATCTACTTGAGTTGATCGACATAAGTAGCTGGCGGTTCATCAAGACAAGTTATTTACATACATCGTACGCACAGTGTCCAAGAAGATATGCTCATTTTCTAAAACATCAAATGTTTTGTTTAACCGATATTTGTTAAAGGGGTCACGTGACGTTACTAAAAAGAACATTATTTTGTATATTTGGTGTAATGCAATGTGTTTATGGGGTTTAAGGTAGAAAAAAAAACTAATTATTTATTAAAAACACATTATTTTCCACATAATGTGCATTATTGTTGCTCCTCTACACCCCGCCTTTCTGAAACATAGATTTTTACAAAGCTCATCTTTCTGAAAATCAAGGTGTAGGCTGATTGGCCAGCTATCCACTGTGTTGTGATTGGCTGAATTCCTCAAGCGTGTGATGGAAATGTTACGCCCCTTACAATACTTTGATACTGTCTTTTTATACATTGCGTTATGTATCGTGCCACGTAAACATAAAAGCATGTCTGCATTTGTGATCGGAGAAACGACAAATAAGTGCTACTCTACACTGCTCAAAACTTGCGTTTGAGTCATCATTGGCAAATTCTTTAAATATGAAAACGTACTCACAGACTGTGAGTCAGAAGCACCAGACTGTCCTTGCAAAGTTGGAATTGCCCCATTTTATAGAAACAGACACCGGCATCTCCCAGGAAACAGTCCTCGTCCTCCGTAAAATGTGCTGCACACATCTTGGGGTGAACTGTTCCGGAACAGTGTTGTAAATACAACTGTGCAAAAGGCTCAAGTGATGTGAATATGGACAGAGTATGTACAGCGAGTGTTCGTTCAGACCACGCCTTTTTTCTGACATGTTGCGACATGCCCTGGCTTGTAGAGAACGGCTGTCAGTTTAGTTTCAGTTTCAGTTGAGCTAATCTTCGCATTGTGTTCGTGTGCGTCAGTGACCACAAGTAAGTTGGAACTATATCATATAGATTATAGTTTATATTAGTAATTTATGTTAACGTTGATAGTCATTGACAGCCTTTATATCTGTTGTATGTGTGACTTATATGTTATTCCCATTGTGGTTACGTTTCGGGACATGTTTAGCACTGCTTGTTTAAGTGACTAGAGATAGTTATTCAGTTAACTAAATTGTGTTTATGGAAGTAATATTGATGTTTATTTCCTTTCATTTAGAACCACACCTACACTGTAAAACCATAAGAAATAGTGCCTGTGCATCGCATCTGTATTCCCAAAGTGTGCATCTGTATTCCAGAAGTGATATATCTGTATTCCAAAGTGATATATTAAAGCCTTCAACATATATCTCTGCCTTCCGTGTCCTGACTAGACACCCCATATCGTTGACTAATTTTCATAACCAGAGCCCCATTACAATTTATGGTCCTTCGAGCCGGATAGTGTCAATGATATGGCAACCAGTAAAGAAGGAATCAGCCTCCCTGTTTCGCCAGTGCGCCCCAAACGCTCACTGCAACGCCCAAGATATCTGGATGATTTTTTAGTCGAATATTCAGATCAGCATAGCTTAGCGCAGATGCACAGGCACGAAGAGGAGAGGGAGCTACGCAGTCCTGCTAGAAGCATATCCTCAATGTCACCAATGCATAATGCAAATGAAGCCATTGTTCATCAAGCCTTGGAGACAGCGCGGCAACAGAGTGAAACTGCTAAGAAACAAACAGAGCTTTTGGAGTTTTTCCTGCAGCATCATTCCCCTCGGACCTCAGCTCAGTCGTCAAGGAGGTCATCACGGCATCAGACCCCAGTACGCCAACTCTACCCAGACAGAGGAGGTGAACCACAGCCTTTGCCAACCCTTGTTCCTCACCAACACAGAACTGAGGATCACCCAAGTGTAGCTGCAGAACTAACCCATCAGCTAGAACAAATGACACTTCCTCCGTCTCTCAGCCGAGTCACTCAACCCCCTCAGCATACGCTCGTTCCACGCTATGGCGTTCAAGCTATCAAGCAGGATTCTGAACATGATCCACCAGCTCACCTTCAGCCCAGCTATCCCAGAGAGTCAACCCAGGGTCTACAGCCATCAGTAGGCTTATTAAGAAATGCCACATCATATAGCTCACTCTCGTCCTACCCTATATCGGGTAATTGTGAGCCCAGTGCAGCGGCACCCGGCAGCCAATACGAGAAAGGTAGGGAGCCTCAGTTGGAAAATCCACATCTGGTGCCACCTGAGCCTCATACATCACATCTCTCACATGTGGCTCCTCCCAGATCGCTACTTGGAAATCCAGCTTTCGATCAGATGATGCCTTTACCCGTGCACCAGTCAATACCTCAGCCTCCTTATGTACCCCAACCTTTCTACCAAGGGAATCCAGCCATGCTGGCCCATTATCCATCCACTGGATATCAGCATACACCCCCCAATATAGAAGGCCCAACATTTCCTGACTTTACCAAGGAGGACAGAGCTCAATATGTGGAGCTACGCCTTTCCCTTAGTACACTCCTCCATCCTTCTCAGTCCGAGCATTACAAGTATGCCATCTTGCTGAAGCATGTCAAGGTGCCACATGCACATCGCCTAGTGCTAGCTCATGCAGAGTCTAGTATGCCCTACTCTGAAGCTCTGAAAGCACTGGATGAACGCTATGGACGTCCATATCAGTTTGTGCTGAAGGAGATAGAGGACATGGAACGTCTACCCCCCATCCGAGATGATAGAGCTCTCGACGAGTTCTCCATCAGAGTGCAGTCGCTGGTAGGGATGCTGAAAGCTCTCCGAGGTGAAGGCCATGAGGAACTCCACTGCGGCTCCAATGTGAAGCGCCTTCTAAGCAGGCTCCCCAAGCACCAGCAAGAGAGATTTCGTCGTCAACAGTATAGGAAGGACCCGGATAAACTGAAGCTAACGCTCATTGAATTTTCAGAGTGGCTGAAGGCAGAAGTCAGATGCCTGGACATTGAGCCCTCACTTCAAGCTCACAGTGAGAAGGATAAGAGGGAATTTAAGCAGCAGAAGTCCAAGGTTAAGATTACTACGGTTATGCATGGGATAGACAGTTCAAGTAACCATCCATCCGACACGCCCTCTCAAGCAGCTCATTCTATGCGAACCCAAGGGAAGGGTAAGATATCCTGCCCTTACTGTGAGGCAGAACACTACCTCAGCCAATGTGAGAGCTTCGCTAGACTTACCAAATCAGAGATGGTGGGCTGGATTAAAGTCAAGAGAAGGTGCTGGAGATGTGGACGTTCTCACCTAGCTTCTGCTTGTGACCTCAAGAAGCCGTGTCGCCTTTGTAAGTCGAAACACCTCTCTGTCCTTCACGAGGTCAACCAGAGGAGTGGGAACGAGCCCACCATCACATCGACGGCAGAGACTCACTACCTGGATCAGCCAAATAGATATAGCCAGGTGCTGTTAAAGATTGTCAGAGTCAATTTGCAATACCAGGATAAAGTGCTTGACACGTATGCAGTGCTGGATGATGGCTCTGAGAGAACCATTCTGCTTTCGTCTGCAGCACGCCACCTAGGAGTACAGGGTCAAGTAGAAGACCTCACACTCCGTACTATCCGCCAAGACATCAAGATACTGTCAGGCTCACGTGTGTCCTTTACGATCACTCCAGCTTCCCAACCAACAAAAAGGTTCTCCATTCAAGGCGCATTCACAGGTGAACACCTAGGCCTCTCTCAGTACAGTTACCCGGTTACCCAGCTCCAGAGAAGATATCGCCATCTACGAGGTCTGGCAATCCCACCCATCGATGGTGTTCAGCCAACCCTCCTGATTGGATCGGATAATGCTGATCTGATCGTTCCGATTGAGCCAGTGCATCTTGGTCCCCCTGGTGGTCCTGCAGCAGTCAAGACTAAGCTCGGTTGGACACTTCAGGGTCCAGCAAAATACCTGCAGCAACAGCTTCCCCCCACACAGTGCTTGTTCACCACAGTTTCCTCCCCTTCTGCTGAGCTGTTCAGTCAAGTTGAACGGTTGTGGCAGTTAGATACACTACCTTTCAAAAGTGAGAGATTGGTGACCAGATCCAGACAGGACAAGTACTCAGTGGACCTATTAGAGGCCGAGACCATCCGTGTAGAAGTAAACGGAGTGCATCGGTACGCTACACCCCTTCTACGAGTCCCAAACATGCCCAAGCTGCAAGTTTCAAAGGAAGTCGTGATGAAGAACCTGCGAAACACAGAGAAGAGGTTAGTACAAGATCCACTGCGTGCATCTACCTACCAGGAGGAGATCAAGAAACTTGAGATTGCTGGGTACGCCACCAAGATTGACTCCTGTGAGGTGGACTCATCCAAGGAGTCGTGGTTCCTGCCCCATCACATGGTCAGACACAATGGCAAGGAGCGGATTGTTTTCAACTGCAGCTTCCAGCTTGGCAGACAAAGTTTGAATAACTACCTCCTTCCTGGTCCAGCCTTAGGACCCTCACTCCTTGGAGTCCTCCTGCGCTTCAGGGAGCATCGAGTCGCAGTAAGTGGAGACATTAAAGGGATGTTTCACCAGGTCCGCCTGCTGGACAGAGACAAGCCTTTGCTGAGGTTCCTTTGGAGGGATCTAAAAACGGACAAACAGCCATCAGTGTACCAGTGGGAGGTTCTGCCGTTCGGGACGACGTGCAGTCCCTGCTGCGCGATCTTTGCTCTTCAGAAACACATCAATGAGTCAAGTCAACCAGGAGAAAATGTCCGCCACAGTGTGGAACAGTGTTTCTACGTCGACAATTGCCTGCAGAGTCTACCCACCGTAGTAGAAGCCAGGAACCTCGTGACGAAGCTTAGAACCATTCTAGCTGCAGGTGGCTTCGATATTCGTCAATGGGCCAGTAACCAGCCAGAGGTGATTCGCAACTTGCCTAAGAAAGCCAAGTCTGACAGCAGCGAGAGATGGGTTTCTCAGACGTATGGTGAAGCTCAAGAAATGACGCTAGGCCTCAGTTGGCACTTCATGGAGGATACACTCCATTACAGGCATCGCCCGGTTTTCCCAAGCCAGACGACCATGCGAAATATCTATAAGATATTAGCAAGCCAGTATGATCCCCTAGGTCATATCCTGCCTTTCACGACAAGGGCCAAAGTTTTGGTCCAGAGACTGTGGGCCAAAGACCGCGACTGGGACGACCCAAACTTACCGGTCGACCTCCTGCAAGCCTGGACTTCATGGGAAGAAGAGCTCCCTCAGCTCTCAACGGTTAGTCTCACCCGGAGTTACTTCCCACTGGACGTGGATGTAAGTGCCATCACCCTCGAGCTTCATGTATTCTGTGATGCATCAGAGTCCGCCTACGGGTCAGTTGCTTACCTACGTGGTGAGGATCCTCATGGCCAAGTCCATGTAGCCTTTGTGCTGGCACGTTCAAGAGTGGCACCGAAGAAACAACAGTCAATGCCACGCCTTGAGCTCTGTGCCGCCCTTACCGGAGCTCAGCTTGCCCAGATGATCCAGAGAGAGCTCACCCTTCAGTTGAGGGACACAGTGCTGTGGTCTGACTCCACCACAGTACTTGCCTGGATACAGTCAGAGTCCTGCAGATACAAGGTGTTTGTAGGGACTCGTGTATCTGAGATTCAGGAGCTGACGGATCACCGGTCATGGAGGTATGTGGACACACAGAATAACCCCGCGGATGCTATCACCAGAGGGATGACACTATCCAACCTAGCCAAGCCAAACCAATTCAGCCAAGGTCCTGCCTTCCTTCGGCTATCACGTGAAAGATGGCCAGCCACAACTTCTTTCGTGGAGGTCACAGATGAGACAGAGATGAAGAGGTCTGCGTTCTGTGGCATTATGTCAGCCATTACGGCTCCAGAGATCCCAGCCACTGAAGACCACTCTACCTTCGAAGATCTCCTTGAGGCAACGAGTAGGTCACTGCATGGGGCGGCCTCCCAATCAAGCGCCCTCAGTGCAGATGACTACGCAGAAGCAGAACTCAGAATCCTTCAGAGAGCACAATATGATAGCTTTCCAGACGAAGTCAAGTGCCTACAAACAGGGAAAGCACTTCCATCCAGCAGTAGGCTCTTGTCACTTGCTCCAGAGTACGATGTCTCTAGGGGCCTTATCCGAGTAGGTGGTAGGCTGCGCCGTTCTACTAGTCTGGAAGATGATGTCGTACACCCAATTGTGCTGGAACCCAAGCACCATATTACCAAACTTATCATACGACAGTACGACAACAAGTTACACCATTCTGGATCGGAGAGGGTCTTCGCAGAGCTCAGGCGCAAGTTTTGGATCCTCCAAGGCCGAGAAGCTGTGCGTCGTCACCAGAGATCCTGCCCGGAGTGCCAGAAATGGAGAGCAAAGCCTACGATTCCTAAGATGGCAGATCTGCCCCCTTGCTGTCTCCGCCTCCTGAAGCCTCCATTCTATTCAACAGGAGTAGACTGCTTTGGCCCATTCCAGGTCAAGCGAGGTCGGAGTATGGAAAAGAGATGGGGAATTGTTTTTAAGTGTATGACCACCAGGTGCATTCACCTCGATGTGCTGCCCAACATGGATACCGACTCGTTCCTTATGTCACTCAGAAGGTTCGTGGCTAGACGGGGAACTCCCTTCGAGCTTCTCTCTGACTGTGGGACCAACTTCCGCGGAGGGGAGCACGAGCTCAAGGCAAGTTTTGAGGCCATGTGTGTGGAGCTGCAGACTAAGTTGGCTAAGCACCAGATCCGTTTCCAGTTCAACCCACCAAATGCACCTCACTTTGGTGGAGCCTGGGAGCGGGAAGTCAGATCCATTAAGGCTGCACTCTATGTTACTCTGGGAGCACAGACAGTGACCGAAGAAGTCTTGCAGACAGTCCTGATTGAGGTGGAGGGAATCCTCAACTCCAAGCCACTGGGCTATGTGTTGACAGATGTAGCCGATGTGGATCCCGTGACCCCCAATTACCTCCTCATGGGGCGGCCCGACTCTTCGCTTCCTCAGGTGGTGTACCCTGAGTCTGAGATTCTCAGTCGAAGAAGATGGCGGCACAGTCAGGTGTTAGCTGACCAGTTTTGGACGCATTTCATACGGAACTACTTGCCTTTCTTGCAATCAAGGCAGAAATGGGTAAAGGACACAGAGAACCTCACTGTGGGTACAGTGGTGATGGTAATTGACCATAGGTTACCTCGTGCATTGTGGCCCGTGGGACGAGTCACAAAGACCATTAGGAGTGTCGATGGGAAAGTGAGGACTGCTGAGGTGCAGGTAGATGGGAGGACCTACACCAGACCAGTGGCCAAGCTCATTGAGCTGCCAGCCATACCGGATAATGCTCGACAGCAGCTCCTGTGGGTAGTTGAGCCTCTCCAGGAGATAATTCACACCGTGAATTATGGGGCGGCTGTGCAAAAGGCTCAAGTGATGTGAATATGGACAGAGTATGTACAGCGAGTGTTCGTTCAGACCACGCCTTTTTTCTGACATGTTGCGACATGCCCTGGCTTGTAGAGAACGGCTGTCAGTTTAGTTTCAGTTTCAGTTGAGCTAATCTTCGCATTGTGTTCGTGTGCGTCAGTGACCACAAGTAAGTTGGAACTATATCATATAGATTATAGTTTATATTAGTAATTTATGTTAACGTTGATAGTCATTGACAGCCTTTATATCTGTTGTATGTGTGACTTATATGTTATTCCCATTGTGGTTACGTTTCGGGACATGTTTAGCACTGCTTGTTTAAGTGACTAGAGATAGTTATTCAGTTAACTAAATTGTGTTTATGGAAGTAATATTGATGTTTATTTCCTTTCATTTAGAACCACACCTACACTGTAAAACCATAAGAAATAGTGCCTGTGCATCGCATCTGTATTCCCAAAGTGTGCATCTGTATTCCAGAAGTGATATATCTGTATTCCAAAGTGATATATTAAAGCCTTCAACATATATCTCTGCCTTCCGTGTCCTGACTAGACACCCCATATCGTTGACTAATTTTCATAACCAGAGCCCCATTACAACAACTAAACTACTGATTTCTAGTTGTGTTCTCTTTTAGAAGTCCAAACAAAGTAGTTTAGCTTTCACAATGAAACACACAGCGTCTCTACAACATGGCGGTGGCAGCAACAACTAGAATAAAAGTCACGCTTACTTTCTTTGTGTGAACATTTGGGCGGTGTTATGCAAATCTTCCCACATCATGAAGTAGACGTGGCGGCGTGTTAGGACGAGCTGTTTTAGGAGGGCGTGGTTGGTCCTTAATTTTTATAAAGAATATCTCTTTGGATATGAGACTTTAGTCTTTGCAACTTTACAGATTTTCTTTATGCACCAAGAGCTTGTAACACTCCAAAGAGAAAGGAAAAATTTGAATCACAGCATATGACCCCTTTAACACAAATTCATGTAGGCTACACTGTTATAGCGCCACCTTTTGTTTCATCAGGATGAAAACACGTGTGTAAGCCCGTGAACAGAGTATGCATGAAATAAAAAATTCACCCTTTCTATTTTGTAAATTTATGTTATTGGTATTATTGTTATATTCGCAGCCAACAATCTGGAGTTCACCTACCTCCGCATTTAAACAAAGTTTACACACATTTTTTCTGTTTCAATAATCAGTTTTGATAATCACTTTTTTTGATAATAATTAAAAAAATATCTGTCGCTACTTCCTTTTCTTTGAGATTTTAAGTTTTGCGACAACAAATGACCCCATTCCTGCTAAATTTGTGATGTAAAGAAATAAAACAATTAAAAGAAAAGCTGGGTTTCTATTTAACACTTCTGTTACTAAGTGGAGGGATTGACATTGTAAATTGTCACTGTATGGTCCAGTCCCACAAACGGGTGTTAATTTTCTGTTAGCATCAGACTTAATCCCCCTGTACCCTGTCCTAATCCCCTCAACCCCCATTTTTAAGATTTCATCTGGAGTCCAATCTGTGTTTTTCTTGCCTCAAAGCCACAAGAAAACCCCTCACCCCTTTGTTGTTACCTCTTGGGCTGAGTCTAATTGGGCCATATATAAATTAACAAGCTAATCCTACCAAACAACAAATGCACTGGGCGGTTAATAGATCCACCCCATTTATGCCAGATCAGCAATTTGTTGACTTTACATCTTGTTTCAATCCGATCAGGATATGCTTTTGCTCACTCATTTATCTTAATGCTAGGAGCTAGAAAGCAATGAAAGAAGTGTACAGCTAGCTATGCTACCCTACTGTTACTTTGATTTATTGGACAGAGAAATTAATATTTTATCTCCAGGCCATTGTAGACAGCATGCAAGGAAATAACTAAAAAAAGAGATTGATAACTGAAAACAAAAATAAAAGAGTGTCTTTACTGTACATTTGGCCTTTAAGATGTTGTCGAACTATTTCCCAGGAGTTTCAATGCAGTGTCAACAAAGTCAGCTCACTCTGTTTCTGATATCTGCTCCATGAAAACAGCACATCAAAGACAACGATCCCCAGACTCTCCCACAACCCCTCTGAATGGAGCAGTGCACCTCATTCCTTGAGCATCTGTTTCTTTCAGCATAAATGAACCAAACATCTTCTCATCAACAGTCTCACAGAGAGACTCCATCCATCCAGCAGAGGTTTTGTTCATCTGCACGCAAAATTTTTGGGTTACAAAGACTCATCATCATCATTCCTCCAGCTAAACCATGAATCCCTTATTGTTGTTTATTTATTTATTTATTTTTTGCTGTTTGATAACTCACTCTCTCTTTCTGATCATTAGACACAGGCATGTTTAGGTTTTCAATGTGAGGGATGCCTAATGGAATATAACGTTCTGGGGAGACTCCAGAAATTTATGAATATCTTTATTCAGTTTTTTTTCTTAAACTGCTATAACGTGTGCCAGTGTTTCACCTTACTGTTTGGACTGGATTTAATTTAAAGTAAATTTCCCTGCTAACTCATTCTTTCACCATTTGTTAATTTGGAAAAGGTGAAAAAAAGTTAAAGAAAACTGGGCACTCGTTCTTACCTGGCAGTGAGAGAGGGGCTATTTATGAGGTACTCCAAGTGATTAAAAATTCAAGAAGGACTTACTCACAGGGTGAATGACAATTTTATGATGAGGAATAACTTATTTCTGATGTGCATCCCACAGTTAATCCTAATGTGTGACAAGGGAACTAATAAAGTTTTTTTTTTTTTTGCCTTTAGAGTGTTTTGGTCCAATTAAAGTCAATCTCGAGGAAAATAGACTTATGTTATACTGTATGTATGTAATAATGTGTGTGTGTGCGCACACACACACACACACACACACACACACACAGTATAACATATAGTTCAACAAAAACTACAACCCCCCCCCCACACACACACACACACAATTGTTAAACTAGTAATTCCTGTAGATTTGCCTATATTCTTTTACTTTATTAAGCCATTAAGACATAAACATCAGAGAATCACAAAAATGGCCACGTTTTATCTAACTTAGAGATATTTGATTTGTATTTGAAACCGTTATGACCTTTGACCTTTATATGAATCAAATCATTACATTAGTGTAAATTAAAGCCTAATTAAAAAAATTTGTCTAATTTACTAATATTTTTGTGAGATAGCAACTAAAACCTTTATATTAGTCACTAGGCAAGCTTCCCTCAAAGAGGTTTTGTGTCTCCAATAGTGTGAAGCCATGGTAATATTCAAATGGTAATATATGCTGAACTCAAGTGATAATGCAGTTGATCTAGTCCTCATCTTGCTCCAGAGGTTGTCTTGGAACCAGAACAAAAGGACATACTTTAGAGCACTTGAAATGCAATTGCTCGAACCTGTTGTTTCAAACTCTGCAAAGTGTTTTTATCATTTATTAAGCATTACGTGCTTGAAAGATTTTTCTCAATTTAAACACTGTAATGTGTAGTATATTTTACCTCCTAAAAATGCTATTTTTCACCCTTGCATTTTGGAAAACTGGGAAGCACACTGAGGGTGTTGCCTGCTCCAGGAATGTTGCATGAGTCCTCAAGGACCCTTAAAAGAGGAGGTTTGGTGCACTCTCTTTTGTACCAACACGTCCTGACTTAACTCCCTCATTGCACAGGACACTATAGTTTATTCAAGTAAATACACTACAGTATTTCATAAAGCTGCAGTTTTAAACATTTCCTAGACAAGTAACATAGAGCAGACCCCCTTGGAAAATAAATCATGTGTCTAATTTCATCATATAGCATGTCAGTAACCAGCACTTATGCACACAAGAGTTGCAAGGAATGAAGGGTGTCTGATGCCGGCTGGAAGGATCGAGGAGCTGTTTATGCATTTCTGCTCTCAGTCTCATTTTTGTGTTCAACCTCATCACTCAAAGTGAAGCATTCTTTTTATTCTCATTCTTTTATTTTGGATTCAATATACAAGTTTTTTGCTTTATAAATACCGAGTGCAAGATCAAAAACAAAATGTTTGCTTTCAGGGCCGACTATGGGTTTTCCTTTGATTAGTCCAGCAAACCACAAATTACTTCAGTATTCAGTCAACACTGGGATGCTAGTGAAGTTCTGAAGTGGGATCCAGTGTTTAGATCCATGCAGTCATAGATGAATTTCCATCACAATGGTCGCAGAGGGCAGTCATTGATAGGATAAAACCAAACCGAGTTATATAAACCGTTTACTTTGTCCATTTAGCAAGCTGTTTCCCATGAAGAATTTTCAGAATGATGACTTGGAAGGAACAGTTTTTTTGACTCTTCTATTGTCTTCCTGTCATTTTGAACAATGTTTGGTAAAGCATACACTATAAATACCACATTGTTTTTGACACTGGAACCAGGATTTGCCACAATGTCCAGAATAGCTAAACAAACAGAATAAATGCTCATTTTCAGTTTAGTTTTTAAAAATAAAATTGCTTTTATTAAAACGACTCTAGAAAGTGTTACATCTGTGGTCTTTATGGGCCATATTTGATCCATATTTGAAAACATATGACCTTTCATCTTTAGCCTTTTAGCATGTTTTTAATGTATTAATCATATAATCTATTTGTACTACATTTTTTTAAATATAATTTTGAATATTCCAGAAAAGCTGGGATGTTTTTAAAAAGTTATTTGTTCATTCTCTTTAAACTATTTAATTGATTAAAGTACAGTAGAAAGAAAAATAGTTCAAATGTTTCACTGGCCAACCTAAACGTAATTTTTATTTTTATTTTGATGGCTCATCATACGTGCTTTCCTTCAGTGGGAGACAGAGATTGCAGTCAGGCCATTCTAGCACATTTATTCTAACTGTACGAAACCACGCTTTTCTAGAACATGCAGAATGAGACCTGGCATTGTCTTGATCTAATAACTATGGTCTTCATATGAAAGATATCGTCTTGATGGCAGTATATGTCTCTGTACAATTCAAATATATGCGTCAATAGTAACTTCACACATATGCCAGTCACCCATGCCGTTTGCTCTGGTGCATCCCCATACCATGACAGACGTTTGATTTTCTGTAGCTGGTGAAAGTCTCGATGGACCCTTTGGTCTTTGGGACTGAGAAGTTTACCACAGCACACATTTCCACTGTCTTTTTGACTATTTGAGATGAGCTCTGGCCCAGAGAACCCGCGCAGCATCACAGCATAGAATTCTTCTAAAGCAGAGATTCAAGTTGCATTTCTTGATGAAGCAGCAGACTATGTTAAGTGACAGTGGTTCTCCTAAGTACTCCTGAGCTCATTAAACACTGCAGGATGACAGTTTCTTATTCAATGCCGTCTGAGGGCTCAAAGTTCATGCACATTCTAACTAATTAATTTTACTTTGTTGGATCAGCAGCTATGCTAATGATGTCTCTATTTGTTTCTATGTTTTGCCACGGGATTTACATCCCGTGGTAACTAGGATTTACACAAGCTCCAGTCTGGATCCAGAACACCTGAGAAGAGATGATGCTGACCCTCAGAGGACCCCAGATGATGCTAACCCTGAATCAACAAACAGGACTAACAAATATTGCTACAAGTGTGACTGCATCATATAATAATTATTAATTATTAATAATATTAATAATGTTCATCATCTGGCTGACTACGTCTATTAATTTTTCTAAAAATCCTGTCATACGTGCACAAATTGACAGTCACCACTTAGAAGTTATTACTAAATATTGTAGAAACATAATTTTCTGTAAAGTTGCTTTGTAACGATTTGTATTGTAAAAAGCGCTATACAAATAAACTTGAATTGAATTGAATTCACCTGAGGTTTCCTACCTTGCCCTGTGTGTCCTGAGATTTCTCAGGGTTTCCCTGAATCTTTTCACAAAATTACGTATGGTAGTTGGTGTAGGACCTAAATTCTTAAGAAATTAGACTTTTGATTTGTTTGATGCTTCTCTCATGAAATTTGGCACAAAGTGACAAGCCATGATCCAGTTTCGCCTTATATACCCAAACATGACGTCCTCACCTATTGCCAGTTCACCTGCTTACTGTGAACTATTTCAAAACAGTTTCATTTTCATTTTCTATAACCTTTGTACTTTTATTTGCCTCAGTCCCCACCAAAATCAAATTTTGTTTATATTTACAAAACTTAGGAAACCTTTTCTTTGTACTTCTTCTGTCAGATACATAAAAAGTTTAAGAATATTAATAAATCACAGACTCTTGATTTTATTGCATTTTACAAAACTTTTATGGAATTGGGGTTATACGTCTAGAAGGGATGTCTTGACAGATCACATTTGAATAGATGGTTTAAAAAAGTATTAGAATAAAATATACATATCTAGTTGTGAATTTTATAGTATTTTCTAAGCATCAGTTGAAATTGTAGCTCTAAAAAAAAGTAAATAAAAATGCCAATGCTCAAATTGTCTCTGCATCAATATGCGAATGAATAATCGAATAGTAAATAGAACACATAGGAAACAACCCCACACACGTCCCCCACTACAGAAGTGATAGTTTCATGTCAACTATAATTTGTCCTATGGCCCCACCTTCTGGTTGTTCAATCATCAGTCGAGATGTTTTTCTTATCCACTGTTTGTTAAATCCGAACATATAGTACTGTACAAATTCTGTAAATCTAATTATTGAAACTAAATATCATTGACAAAAATTTTGATAGCAAGTTGTGATTGATCTTTGCGTGTGTAAAATTTAACTTCTAAGCCATGAGATCAGAAAGGATCAGAAACCTTGGCTCTTGAGGGCCGACTGAAATAGTGATAAGTTCAACTGCCAAAAAGGCAGTTAACACCTCTACTGACAAGATGGATCTGCTGCTAATGAGCCCTTCAGCCCATAAACAACAGTTGGAGATAAGAGGAGATAGAGGAGACTGTTTGGAAGGCTGGCCCTGAAAAACCAGACTGACGAGAGACTGTTTATTAAAAAAATGAATAAGAAATCACAAAGGTAGCATCTGTCTGGAATTATGAATCAAACATATTGTCAATACAGTAAAAAAGAGATTCTGGTTTAAATTTAAATCTATTTCATTACATTGTAATTGCATTTGAAAGCAAATGTGAAGCCCCTGATCTATAATGTATTTATCTACAAAGTCCCTTTTCTTACCCTCATAGTTTTGTATTTGATACTTAATTTATATAAATTCTCCTGGCTGCACCATAGTCTCCCACATTTCACAGCATTTGCCCTATTAATCAAACAAAAATACAATTAAGTGCTTCAGTAGTGGTACAGGTCTTTGTAGCAGAGTGCTTACAGTTTTTTACAGACGCTAGGACACATTTCTCAATACTTAGGTCACTTTTGCAAAACTCTTCACACAGTGAGCACAACAGAAGTCTATTTAGGCTAAACTGGGGATCGATTATCATTGCTTTGGCACAAAATGCATTCAATGACTACATCTCTCAAATTTCATGAATTATTTTCTCACTCAGACACAACAACTGCCAAAACTCTTTGTACGTACAAGTCAATTTGCACATGCTTACATACTGTTTTCAAAACTGTTAAACTTATGTTCAAAACAATAACATAATACAAAACTGAATAAGACAGCAATTTGCTACATTTCTACAGTAATATTTGAATGAAATATATTTTAAATCTTAAAATTAAATGCTATAATAACAATTGGACAATTAGTAGATTAGCATTACTATTGTATCTGTATCAGTGGATGGTGTTTATACAATTTCTTCTATTTTGGAATTACTCAGTGCAAAAAAATAAAAATAAATAAACTACATAAAATATTGACAAATTCTGCATCATGTCCGATTCATTCCAGTAACATATATTGCAGTGAATTATAAACAGAAATGTGTCCTTGTTTTACACAAGAAAACATTGTATAATGCTACATGTTGTTAGGTCATTGTTTTGTGGGTGACAAACTGTGTCTGTCGGCTGTCAACCTTTGCTAGTGTTCTGGAAGAATGAGTTGATTTGAGACCTGAATAAAGTGTTTTGGTAGTTGTAGTGCATTTTGAATGTGAAATGAACTGCTTTGCCAAGCTGAAAGTTGGTTAGGAGAACTGTGTGAAGAGTTTTGCAAAAGTGACCTAAGTATTGAGAAATGTGTACTAGCGTCTGTAAAAAAACTGTAAGATACTTTAAATCTGTATTGAAGGTCTCGGTGTGACTAGTTCTCTCGTAAATATGCATCTGGGACATCTTCATCCTTCACTGCACTGCTGAGAGCATTTTAAAGCCTCCCACTTTCCCCAGCCTCAGAGTCTTTGAGTTGTGTCTCAGTTATCAGCATTATCTGTTGAAATTCTTCCACCTGAGACTTTGCGAGCTGTACACTGTCCTTTGTGGTCACAGAAGCTTGGTCAGCCCCTGGAGAGGACAAGCAAGGTTAAGCTATTTCGACTTAAGGCTAAAAGGGCAATTCAACAAATTACCACCAAGTGCCAGTAGGTGCCAAATTTCAATAGAGCTCTACAATAAATCACACTTATTTCTTAGTAATATGATGCAAAATAATTTGTCTTGTATCTCTATAATAACTGGCAATAAAACCTTTTATTGACATGCCCTGTGGTGACATTTTGTTCTACACTCATTTTTTTATTTTATGATTATATAAAAGATGCAGCTTTTTAACCTCATATTAATTGAGACTACATAGTATATTTGTACTTTTAAGAAGTCATTTGTCACACCACACAGGATCAATAAAAATGCACTAGTACATGCAAAAAGGTGAAAATGGTGACCAAATACAGCAAATTACAAACATTCATATAATATGATAAAAAAATAATTAAAAAAAATCAGTAAATTAGGTTTTTCTGAAGGATCATGTGACACTGAAGACTGGAGTAATGGCAACTGAAAATGTAGCTTTCTCATCACATGAATAAATAAGAAAAATATATTTAAATAAATAAGTTATTCTAAATTGTTTTAATATTTGAATCACATAAATGCAGCCTTACATATACACATATATATATATATATATATATATATACAGTACAGACCAAAAGTTTGGAAACATTACTATTTTTAATGTTTTTGAAAGAAGTTTCTTCTGCTCATCAAGCCTGCATTTATTTGATCAAAAATACAGAAAAAACAGTAATATTGTGAAATATTATTACAACTTAAAATAATAGTTTTCTATTTGAATATACTTAAAAAAAAATAATTTATTCCTGTGATGCAAAGCTGAATTTTCAGCATCATTACTCCAGCCTTCAGTGTCACATGTAACATCCAGTCTATCACATGATCATTTAGAAATCATTCTAATATTCTGATTTATTATGAGTGTTGGAAACAGTTCTACTGTCTAATATATTTGATGAATAAAAGGTTAAAAAGAACTGCATTTATTCAAAAAAAAAAATTCTAATAATATATATTCTAATAATATATTTTCTTTACTATCACTTTTTTATCAATTTAACACATTCTTGCTGAATAAAAGTATTGATTTTATTTAAAAAAAAGAAAGAAAAAAAATTACTGACCCCAAATTACTGACCAGTAGTGTATATTGTTATTACAAAATATTTATATTTTAAAAACATAGCTTCTTTTTTTTTTTTTACTTTCATTCATCAAAGTATCCTAAAAAAGTATCACATGTTCTGAATAAATATTAAGCAGCAGAACTGTTTCCAACTTTGATAATGAATCATCATATTAGAATGATTTCTAAAGGATCATGTGATAATGATCCTAAAAATTCAGCTTTGCATCACAGAAATAAATGATAATTTAAAGTATAATAAATTTAAAAACAATTATTTGTGTGTGTGTGTGTGTGTGTGTGTGTGTGTAAAAGTCTCACATGCTTACTAAGGCTGCATTTACGTGATTAAAATATTATAATAATACAAATTAACAATAAATACCAACCCCATATTTACATAGTGGACTTATAATATAATATAATATAAACATTGTTTGATTTTTTTTTTTTTTTTACTAAAAATCTTGATGTTCATAAAAACATTAAAAAAGATAACATTACTGTTTTTAATCAAAGAAATGTAGCCTTAGTGAGCATGTAAGACTTCTTTCAAAAATATAAAAAATTTAACGAACCCAAACTTATAATATAATATAATATAATATAAAAAGTGTTAAATGACTGTTCCAGAAAATGAAAGCTACCAGCATTGAAAGCTGCCTTTGCTGCCAGCTCTGCGAGATTGATTGCCGTCTTCCAGCAGGATTCAAATTTTTTGCAATCCTTTCTCCTGTCAATTACCTAATAAAAAAATAAACAACAACACCAACAACAACTTTGCAATCATTTTGATTAAAAAGAAGATATAAAGAAGATAGCATTACTTCTAATTTGAACGCTTGTGACAATAATTCAAGTCATTACCTCCTGACGATTCCTAAGAATAAGCTGCCAGATTTTATCCTCATCCACAGATGATAATCTGTCGATGGAATCCACATAGTGCTTTTGTAATGTTACAAGTCTCTTCATAGCCTAGAGAAGACAAGTATGTTGGATGCTGTTTTTGTGATTTTTAAAATCATGAAAATGAAAGCAACTGTTCTAATTGTTTTTATTACCTTAACATAATTTGAGATGGAATCAAGCAGTACTAAAGTCGTTTGTGAGAGGTAAGTTTTAGCACTGTCTGTAATTAGAGATGATGCTCTCCAAACCCGATCTTCATTAGACAGATTTCCTGGTTTCTAAACAAGATAAAGAGAAAAGAGTGGTTAAGAGGTTTGTCAGATACCAGTTTAGTTGAAATGAAGTTCTACATGGTGAATTGTAACATCACTAAATAGTGAAGACTGAACTCAGAAATATTAATTAGCTCATGCTATTTTATTACCAAATAAAGAATTCAATATTTTTATAAACTGTTTGCTTGTTTTTAATTAGCAAAGGTTTTGCATTTCTTTTTGGAATTGATTGTTTGTAATGTCTCATATGAGCTTAAGCACCTCAGTTTATGAGTGAACACTGCCAATATTATCCACATAAAATACCACAAAAAATACCTTTTCACTTAAAAAATAATGTGTATAAACTCAATCAAACAATCAATCCCAAAAAGAAATACAAAATGCTATACAGAAAGAAAACAAGTTGACAAAAAGGTTAGATCTGAGATTTGGTGATAATAAAGTATATACAAGCAATTTTTAAAGGCTGCTTAAATTAAATTAGGCAAATGACTCTCAGCACAGCACAAATGTTAATAGATGTCAAACCTGAAATGTCAACAGTTTAACTTCAAGATATGATTAGAAAATAAAATGCATTATTTTTATTATTATTTTATGTGTAAATAAACTAACTCGTGAATTGAATGGTTATTTCCTCACATAAGAGTAATTACACTGATGCATATGTAAATATAATTACAGTGAATAATACCATGAAGATTCTACAAATTATATAATTAATGATGATATCTTTTGAACTCTGCATTTGTGTACTAAATATTAGCAGCTATAACAATAAAACATTCCATATTCCAATCAGACCTGGATGAAAGGAACAGCACACAGAGCACCTGTGACACTCAAGGTCTTCCAGTTGTTTCTGAGGAGAGTGGGCAGCACAGCCAGTCCGCGGCTGTAGCTTCTGGAGCTGGAGCTTCTGCTCAACAAAGAAGATGCCCAGCTACACAAAACACAGAACGACAAAGCTCATGTCAGGAACAACCAACGATGTATAATTCAGTCACTCAGTACAAAGACATAACTTCATATTCATGACAGTTTAAACGCATGAGGCTAAAATGAAACGAAAAGTAAGCTCCGTAAAAACGAAGCTAAAACAAGAAAGTTAGGAAACGAATCTACAGACAGCGAAATATTGAAGCATGAGACAATTAATAATAAATACCACCTCAATCCAACAGCAAAAAAGTTCCTTCTGTACACCGCCATACTTGTTGAGATGAAGAAATGAAAGTTTCCCCCTATCGATGTAGACTGAGAATTTCGCCTTCAGGTCCTGTTTAATAATAATGAGCCTCATGAATATTTAAGAAGATAGAAACGGATTACACACTTAAAAACAATAATACTACGAATACTACTACTACTGCTGCTGCTGCTACTGCTAATGTTTTGTCACAACAAAATAATGTGTTAGGGTTACACCACCATTACAAGATCCATTACACAGATTTTTTCATACAGCCTATGCATTTTTTTTCATTTTCTCATGTACTACCTCAACTGCCATACCCAGAAGTATGCTTCTTTCAGCAATGCCATGACATTTTAATCAAAGCCTGTATCCAGTTTTTCCAGTTAGATGTTTTTGGTTTGACCTTATCTGTCCTCCCATATACAGTATGACCTGAATAACATTGCAACTTGACATTAGGCTACATTATTTATCTTTTTTCTTTTTCTCTTTCAGAATCAAGTAGTTTATATACATGCAGTTTTATGATTTAGTCTGAATAATAAACCAAATAGAGATTGTTATTGTAGCATCAATTACTATTAGATATTATTATAGTTTTCGTTAATAATTAATTTTAGTTAGTTCCAGTCATTTTATTGTATTTATTTATTTAAAAATATGTCTACAAAGATGTGTCCTCATACTGTACATATTATCCTTTAATTTTTACACAAACTAAACGAAAATGAGAAATGTTTTGGTAACTAGCTGAAATTAAAATGAGTCTAAGATTTGTTTTAAGTTTTATTTCAGTTAATGTTTATTTTATAAGTAATTAATGCGTTTTTTTTTTAATGGTTTTACTTTCAGTGTTAGTGAATGATAATAACCCTGAAGGAAGACAGGAGTTTATTTAGTTTCGAGGAGTTACCAAATTAATTTACAAACAATACAAGCCTTCAGAAGAAGTAAATGCCTTCACTGCTCTGAATTATAACTCTGTTTATGTCCTCTGCTGCAATCACTTATAGCTCAAGTTAATATAGTAATTAATCATCATTAAAAATAGAGACGTGAGTCTTAGATTAACCTCTCATTAAAAATGTTTTTTTAGTGAAGGATTTAGGCCCTAAGGACTATTAGCTAATCTCTTTCAGTCTTTATGGAAATGCCTATTCCCTAAACAATGAACACAAAGCTTGGAATACAGGAACATGGGAAAAACTGATAACACAAAATGACAGCGGACACTGGAAACAGGGACACACAGGGCTTAAGTAAAAGGAAGCAAATAAGATAATTAATTAAACACAGCTTGAACTGATAAAACTAAATTGGGAAAGGAACAGGAAAAAAACAAATAGGCTAAATGGTGATCCACACAACATCAGAATACCGTCAAAATATTCTTGAAAAGAACCTGGAGTAGCACCTGCTGGAACATGTTGATAGAGGTGATCATCTAAGCGAACCAGAAAATAGTCTTTAAAGGGTCATTGTTCCAGGGCACTTGATGTGAGAGTTCGAGAAACCCACTTCATAGTCCTCAATTGGGCGACCATCTTGAGGAGTAGATTCACTGGGTCTTGAGGGGTGAGGAGAATGCCCATGGTGTAAGGTAGTGGTTTTCAACCTGTGGGCCGCGGCCCCCTAGTGGGTGCGATGGTATTACAGGTGGGCCGCCAATTTCAATTAAAAGAACTATTAAAAGAAATAATACTATTGTTAATATATGTAAAAATGTCTAAGTCATAACATAACATAATTTCATATCTATAATTAAATAACAAAAAAAATCAATCAATATCAATATTAAACTGTAACTATGCTTCCACTATTCGAGCTCGCCAAATTATCTTAGATATTTTTGCTGCATATGCTACAGAACAACAAATTCAAACATGCATAAATGGCTGTCAACAAGGTCAACATAAATTGCTGTCAAGTCCCTCCTGACTGCTTGCTCTGCTGACTGTCTACCCGCTGCCGAGCTCTGCCTGGTTTTCCCGTTTTTCTGAGCGGTGCCAGTCCGAGTTATTTTCTGTTCGTTGCCAGTTCATTCAATAAAGACAGTTCACAATCTAGCTTCTGCGTACTAAGTTATTAACCTAACAATAGCGGGGTCAGTTAATTTTTTTGCAGTGGGCTGCACAAACATATTTGTTTGGTTGTGTGGGCCGCGAGTTGAAAAAGGTTGGGAACCACTGGTGTAAGGCAAATCTTGTGGTCCGGTCAACCATTTACATCACTGTACTATACAAGACTCATACCTAAACTTACCTGTGTTTGCTTACCTTAGATGTTCCTGTGCTCCACCGCTCCAGTGCTACTGATCCTGCACCTCCTTGTTTATCCTGCAAAAAAACAGAGATCCATTACCTCAAGATAAGCCATTCTGAAATTGACTCTCTGTGCCACACTCTCCTCTCGTCTGCTCCTAATTCCTCCTGGCTCCTCATTCAATAAATACCTCTGTGTTGACCACTTACCACTGTGTACCTAGTCTGTGTTGTGACAATAAATTAAGTGCAATTTCCCATTCAATTCATATGAATATTAAATATGAATTAACATAACAATTAACATTAAAGGTACACTAATAATATGGAATATTTAGAGTATAACAGCAGATGATATCAGTTCTCAATATACGAATAGCCTAAATCTATTTAAATCATGACAACTCTCGGAAGATTTTAGCATGGTGATGGATATGACAATGTTAATGTATTTGGTCTTGGCTTAATAGATCTGCTACACTGCTGTTTAATTGCTGCTGATGTTGGTTATTCCTGTAGTTGTAGATTATTGCTGTTGCTGCAAGCAAGTACGGGAACTTGCTCAAGCCAATGCATACGGTGATACGGTACTGTGAGCATTTAAGACATACTGCTGCTCCACAAATAGCATATAAAATAACCCATAGCAGATCTATACAGATGGAGCTAGGGAAGGTGGAGGGTTACAGAGAAACTCTGAAGGCGCTGCAGGAACTCTAGTGAATGCTAGCCAGCCATATAAATGCAAGGCAGTAAGCTCATTGGCTACATGTGCAGCATGAACCAATCAGCTTGTGCAAAGTCATTTTACTCTCTGAATATTATTGGTTACGTTAACACCCAGTCACCTGCGCCTTCTAGAGTTTCATGACTGAACTATATATTTCATTTAAAAAACAAAATGTATGGACCATGGTAAATATAAATAAGCATTTCATTTGCCAGAGTGCACTATAATTTACTTTGATGTCTGCAAAACTGAGCAAATCTGTTTGGAGCAAGTCTGTGAATATATGGTCCAATATATATAAATATTCTTATATATTTTGAGATTATTGTTGAATGATTTGGAATTACATTTCAGTAAATTAATCTTTCTCTAATTCTTTTTGTATTTGATCAATTTACCATTATTGGAACTTAGCAGTAAAATAAAAAGTTATTTCAATTAAATAAAGTGTCTTGACAAGCCAATGCATTTGACTGCAAACCCACTGAAGCTAAACGGGATATCAGTCCATGGATGGGAGACCTCCAGAGGAAGCTTATGTATGTTGCTGCAGGAAGTGGCATTATAAGTTCAACAGGGGGTTTTCATCCTGTGCTCAATGTCATAGAGGCCCTTATGAAACAAAAATATATTGCAGTATATTGGAAAATATGTAATATATTAGGCATATATTCTTATATATATATATATATATATATATATATATATATATATATATATATATATATATATATATATATATTTTTTTTTTTTTTTTTTTTTCCAATATATTGCAATATATTGAAAGCGACAATCATTTGTATATTTTGCAATATATTATGTAATATATGTATCATCAATATATTATTAAATCTATTCAAATATATAATATATTAGAAAATAAAAAGGGAAAATAATATATTACAATATATCACAATATATTTTAAGAAATATATTGGTAAATATATTTTCCTTTCGTAAGGGGGACAATGTAAAAATGTTACATTAACATTTAACAAGATCCACACAAAGAGTCCACACAGAACTGAAAATTCTGTTGTCTTTTACTCACTCTCATGTTACTCTAAACCTGTATGACTTTCTTGGAGGAACAAAAACAAAGGAGGAACATAAACAAAGCTATCTTGAAAAATGTTGCTCAACCAGTTTTGGTTACAGTGGAAGTTGAAGCTCTTTAGTTAACAATATTCTTCAAAATATTTTCTTTGTATTCTGCAAAACAAAGAAATTCATACTTCCATACAACATGAGGGTGAGTGAAACATGGACTATTCCCAGTTTCACTGCCACAAAGTAAATGCCATTTTACAGGGTACAGAGAATACATAAAGGTTAATATTTGACCCTTAATAAAAGCAAACCATTGCATTTATTACAAATTGGTTGGCCACTGCTTTTGAGTCTGGGCCTTGAAAATGTAGAGCCTTGTCTAACTAGATCCTTTTTTGTTTTTCCTTTTCAGTTACATTAAATATTCATAACACTGTTTTTGTTAATGTGATGTTTGACAAACAAGGCTTTAAAGATGCAGAGAATGTGTCAAACATTAAAGAATATCTCTTGTGAAACATTCTGCCAGGCATTTAGAAAGGAGAAGCATCTCATTCCATATCAACACTTCATTTTTTCTCTCTCATAGTTTTAATCTGAGTCAGTGAATGAACAGGTCTTTACTTACAGTACATCAGAGTTCATTTAGATGTCAGTTTTGCTTGAAGCGGTACCACGTTCAGTGCTTATTTTTAAACCACTGCTACTAAACGTGTTGCTCTATGACAAACGGTTTGACTTTGCCTTTACCAAAACTGAAGTAGTATTTAAACAAACAGCTGAAGGCCTTGTCTCTCAGACCATATATAAGAGGACTTAAGCATTTGGGGAAAATGATGAACACTAAAAAGCAAAAATACATCACATTCAATGAAGTCATATAGTCAGCATAAACAAAAATGGCTTCTTGGATAACTCCAACTAAAATGGATGCAGCACAGAGACCCAGCTGTATTAAATGCAATAGAACAGTCTTGTTGGCTTTTTTGGCTGACATCTTATCACAGGCGGCTGTTTTAGCCACAGCTGCTATAGAAGCATAAGTAAAGATAATAACAAAACAAACAGACACGAAAAATAGACATGTGAAAGCTATATCAATTTTCTTATAGATCTGAAGTCTGAAAAGAGTAGTTCTTGAGCAGAACAAATGCATTGCTGTGTTTGTAGAATCAATGGCATAGAAAATAATCATCTCAGACAAGCACTGAATTAAACCCATAGTCCAAACAACACAGATGGCTATATGAGTTCTTCTGTAACTGGCGATTTCTACATGTCTGAGAGGAAAGCAGATGGCCACATACCTCTCCAGTGACATTAAAGCCAGATTTATAGTAGAAACTTGAAAGAGAGCTTGGGCAGCAATGAGAAGAACAAGACAGACATTTTTCATAATTAAAATCCTACTGACAGCACATATATACAACACTACACTCATAAAGAGATTGAGCGTATCGACCCAAAGCATGTGACCAAACAGAATATAGCGGGATGCTTCCTGGAAAAGAGTCTTTTTCCTCAAAGTGAAGAGCATGACCCCATTGACATAGAGGAATATAACGCATGGAGTCACAAATAAAAATGCCTTCATTGGTGCATCTTGATCCAGCACCAACAGAGTCTGAGTGAGATTAGATTTAGAGGTATTCAAATTAGACATCTTCAAATTAACCACAGATGCTGTTACGAACACTGAATAGACTAATACTGCAGTCTCCAAAGTCCTTGTAACTGCAAATCTACAGCACGTGCTTCCCTCACAGGTGCTGCTGAAGGCACAGAGAGCAGAGCAAAATTTTAAATACTGTGAAACTGAATCCCAGTAGGTCGTTTGTGTATGTGCGTCACAGAGATCTAGGTTGTGCATTTCACTAATAGCTGTAAGACAATATAGCATATCGTCAGAGGTGGTATTTTCGGAGGCCAGTTTCAAATAAATAGTTGGAGCCCCTACCAAAAAAGACTGAAAGAATAATATATGCAATTACTTCATCTCCAATATTTCACTGTTATTAGACTACTTATAAAACAGTCTATCTACCATCAAGCTTTAATGATGCTTTTTCTATTGTTACAAAATCACCACTGCAAACAAAAACAATATTTAATCCTCACCACTCTCAAAATAAAAATGATAAGGGATTTGATAAGGGGTTTAATTGGAATTAGTTAAATGATTTGAACAGGAATATGCTACATCAAGAGGAAATATTTTTTACAACATGGCTTCTTTCAAAGCAAGTTTATACATATTGAACAATCTAATAACATACATAAATCCAATAATATATATATATATATATATATATATATATATATATATATATATATATGAAATTATGCTTCTAAATATGAAACTAAAACCACCAGGTGTATGCATGTCACTGTCTCATGAAATGAGTCATTAAATCTCTCAGTCAAATATCATGTGATATGCACATAACATATGTGCTCATATTCTGTAAAATATAGCACTCCTGCTCGTATATGTGTTGCTTATATCATGTTATAAAAAAACAACAACCCCTACAGGACATTTTTGCCCCATATCTTTAATTTTTGGGTAATTTTAATTGATTTCCGATCCTGATCTGTGCATGGTGTTTTATTTTTACCCCTTCTGTTGTGAGGCCCATGTCAAGTGCTATACATACCAAAGGCCACTACTAAGTTTATTTACCACTAATTCTTATGCGGGTAATTTTTTTAACTTTCTTATTTATTTCTAGCATTTTATGCAATACAGATTGTGTCAAAGCAGCTTCAAAGTGATAAACAGGAAACTAGCAGAATCAAGTTAAGAGTCAAGTAGAGTCAGTTCCGTGTTTGTTCTGTCCAGACAGGGCTGCACGATGAATCATATTTGGTATATGCATAGTGATCTCTACAACTTGACATCTCTACTACCATGAAGGAGATGAATCTGTAGTCTGTTCATATAATGAAGGCCCTGATGTATTTGACACCTGAGCGAGCCACTGGGCCCATTCCTGTGTCTACAAGTCCATGGATCTTTAGGACCAGCAGTTTTGAAGGATTCATCTGTATCTATACTTTTCTCATGGTGTCCATGCTTACACAACCCCTGTTCACTTGTAGATGACCAGTCATTATGGAGGCCTTTTCCACAAAACTCTAAACCACTGTTTTGTGTTTTTGCACAGGCAAGAGGGAAGGATTAGCATTAACAAATTATTATTATTATTATTATTATTAAGGGATAGATAAACCATGTAAAATAATGTATTATGCAGTCTTTTCAAAACTTCGATCTAATCTTAATTCAATCATTGCAGGTATTCTTTGGTTACAATAACCGCTAAACTGTATAATTGGCTGTTTTCCTTGGCAACAAGTTTTCTACTCACTGCTAGTTTCATATTGCTTGCAGCACTCTGACACAGTTTATTTATTGACCAGTTGACTGTTCATTATCTGTTACACACTGAAGCTTAGTTGTGAGTTGGATGACAGCTAAATAGCAGATTTTTAGAAGGCCTGAGATGAAAACTGCTATATAGGATCTAAAAACATTTATGGTAAGTAATGAATATTTCTTTTATATCTCACAGTGTTTTATTTTCTGTAGTGACAGCTGACACATCTCTGGTTGAATAGGTGCAAAAAACATTGATTAAAAGAAAACAATAATATATACAATACACTTTCCTATGGCTCCTAGCATTAACAAGGCACATGGTATACAACAATGACAATGCCTGTTTCTGAAGAAAAAACGTATTTTCTTAATCCTTATTTGTGTCCCTTTTTAACCAGTAAAAAACATCTAAACAGAATTCAACACTAAAATGTGTTACTAAGGATACCATATGTCTATATTTTACTAACTGGTTTGTAAAACATCTGAATAGAATTCAACATTAAAATAAGTTTAATGTTGTATATATTTTCTAAAAACAAATAAGTCTTAAAGGGCTAAAGGTCTCTCAGGCCATATACAGTACAGTAACTTTGTAACTTGGTGAAATCATTAACACTAAAAAGCAAAAAATACATTATATACACAAATAAATTGCATCTTGGATTACTCCTTAAAATGTACGCAGCACAGATACCTAGCTGTATTATATAGCAGAACAGTGCATTGGCTATTTTATCATAGGAGGCTGATTTAGCCAAAGATGCTATAAAGACGTAAGTAAAGATAAAAAAAAAAAAAAAAAAAAATAACAAAAAAACATACATGAGGAAACTAAAACCAGATTCTTATAGATCTGCAGTCTGAAAATAATAGTTCTTGAGCAAAACAAAGGTTGTGTTGTCATATAAATAGAATACAAACATTGAATCAAACCCATCATCCAAACAATGGACAAAGTGTTTTCAAGAGGGACTCAGATACATCTCCATACCTCTCCAGTGACTATGAAGCCAGATTTAGTAAGGCAGGCTTGTGAAGCCGCAAGAGGAGTGAGACAGACATTTTTCATTATAGTATAATCTAACAGCAGACACAAACAACTTTGCTTTGGAACTTTGGAGAATGTAGTGGGAAGCTTCCTAAAAAAACTGGGTTTTTCCTCAGATCATGGCCCCATTGACATAGAGGAAAATAACATGTGGGGTCACACACAGGAACACCTTCACCGAAGCATCTTGATTCACCAGCGGTACAGTCTAACTACATGGGCACTATTTTATCTAATACATTAGAAGCTGTTGCCCCCATCAAACTGAAAAAGCTTAGAGAAAAACGTACTGTGCAATGGTATAACAGTAATACTCACTCTTTCAAGAAAAAAACTTGTACTCTTGAGTGCAAATGGAGAAACCTAACTTGTATGTTTTTAGAACTCTGTGGGAAAACAGTATGTCCAGCCATAGAAAGGCCCTAAAAACTGCCAGGGCCGAGCATATCCACAAACTCATTGAAAATAACCAAAACAATCCAAGGTTTTTATTTAGCACCTTGGCTAGATTAACAAATAACCAGATGCCACCTGATTCAAATATTCCATCAACTTTTAATAATAATGACTTTATGAATTTCTTCACTGATAAAATAGATACTGTAACATTAGAAATACAATAACGAATGTAGATTCTACAGTGTCTAACACGTCAGTTTCATCCATCGCACCCAAAGATAAACTGCAGCGCTTTACAACTATAGGACAGGAAGAGCTAAATAAACTTATCACTGTATCACTGTAAATCAACAACATGTTTATTAGATCTTGTACCCACTAAATTACTGAAAGAGTTGTTACCTGTATAAGAACCGCTTCTCAACATTATTAACTCGTTGTTATCTTTAGGTCACGTCCCAAAACTATTCAAGCATGTGGTTATTAAGCCTCTTATCAAGTAACCACAACTAGATCCTAGTGAACTGGCAAATTATAGGCCTATTTCAAATCTTCCATTTATGTCTAAAAATTTAGAAAAAGTTGTGTCTGTTCAATTGAGATCCTTTCTGCAAAAAACAAAACCAAAAGATCTGTATGAAGAATTTCAATTAGGTTTCAGGCCCCACCATAGCACCGAAACTGCACTTGTTAAAACTACAAATGACTTGCTTCTTGCATCAGTTTACTTGATCTTAGTGCTGCGTTTGACACCATAGATCAAGACATACTCATAGATCGATTACAAAACTACACAGGTATTCAAGGGCAGGCTCTAAGATGGATTAGATCCTACCTGTTCGATTGCTACCATTTTGTTTATTTAAATGGTGAGTCATCTCATTTATCACCAGTAAAATATGGAGTTCCACAAGGATCTGTCCTAGGTCCACTTAAATTTTCAATTTACATGTTGTCCCTTGGTAATATTATTAGAAAATACGGGATTAGTTTCCACTGTTATACTGATGATACTCAACTATATATATCAACGAGACCAGATGAAACTTCTAAATTATCTAAGCTAACAGAGTGTGTTAAAAATGTAAAAGATTGGATGACCAATAATTTTCTCCTATCAAATTCGGATAAGACAGAGATATTACTTATTGGACCAAAAAAACAGTACACAGAATCTAGACTACAATTTGCAACTAGACGGATGTACTGTTACTTCCTACAGTCAAATCTGGGTGTTATATTAGACAGCAACTTGCCTTTTGAAAACCATATTTCCCATGTTACAGAAACAGCATTCTTCCATCTTAGAAACATTGCCAAGCTATGAAATATGTTACCTGTTTCTGATGCAGAAAAGCTAGTTCATGCATTTATGACCTCTAGACTGGACTATTGTAATGCACTTCTAGGTGGTTGTCCTGCATCTTCAATAAACAAGCTACAGGTAGTCCAAAATGCAGCAGCTAGAGTCCTTACCAGGTCAAGAAAATATTATCATATTACCCAAATTTTACAGTCCCTGCACTGGCTACCTATTAAGTTCCTTATCAGTTACAAATTGTTATTACTTAACTATAAGGCCCTAAATGGTTTAGCTTCTGCGTACCTAACTAGCCTTTTACCACATTACAATCCATCACGCACCCTAAGGTCACAAAACGCTGGACTTTTGGTAGTTCCTAGGATAGCAAAGTCCACTAAAGGGGGTAGAGCTTTTTCGCATTTGACTTCCAAACTCTGGAATAGCCTTCCTGATAATGTTCGGGGTTCAGACACACTGAGAAGAGATGATGCCAACCCCTCAGAGGACCTCAGATGATGCTAACCCTAAAACAACATACAGAACTAACAAATATTGCTACTTACTATGCAATCACATTATAATTGCTGTTAATAGTGTTCATCGTCTGGTTGACTGTGTCTTGTATAAATTTTTCTGAAAATTCCTGTCATTTGCACATAAACTGATCACCACTAAGCTGCTACTACTAAATATTGTAGAAACTTAATTTTCTGTAAAGTTGCTTTGCAGTGATTTGTATAGTAAAAAGCGCTATACAAATAAACTTGAATTGAATTGAATATTTGTTTAGAACTATTTAGAATACAGCTTTTCACTTCACAAGATGTTAATTGATTGACTTGAGCTTTGTGGATTTTTAAAATGTTTTTAACAGTTGTTTGAACTCTGACAGCACCCATTCACTGCAGTTCTCCAATGATGAACAAGGGATGAGATGCTAAATTTCTCCAGACCTCTTCTGGGATGGCCTAAGGGTGAGTACATTTTCAGCAAATGTTTTGAATTTCAAACCATTTGGGGAAACTGATTGCATTTAAAGAATGTTTCTGAGTACTGTGAACTTATTTCATTTGAGTCATCGAAAAAGAGAAATATTTCTAGATATTAAATTAGAATCCATTGCAGCACAAATACATGTGCTAATGTAATTCACGTCAAATTTAGATTTCCAATGTGTATTGGTCCATATAAATGCACTGATTTGATTCAAAATCCCATTTGCAGAACATTTGCAGCTGGAGTGACAAGGCCAACATACTGTAAGTGCTTTCAGTCACTATAATGCCTTGTTTTATAAGCCTCAAAACAGTGTCTGGCCCTCAATAGTCCTCCTGCGGGCCTCTTGCAGTCATCAGTACAGGGGATGTTTTGCTCTTTAACTTGTGATGAAGTTAAGGTGACTGCACTACGGTCGTCTTTTATTTTTAATTTTTTTTAATAATGTGTGTTAAAATAGGATATGCACGTACGGTATATATCTTCATAACCACATCATGTCAATCTTGGAGGTTACATCAGAATCCACTCACACACAGTCCCTTGCGTTTCAATTATGAGTCTCATTAAATATTTATTATTTGTCTGTGTATTTGTACAAATGTGGACTCTGAGGGTTTGAGATGTGGTATTGGTGTCTACCTGAGGTGGATACTTTGGGCCACAGGGAGAAGCAAACCTTATGTTTGGCACATGCTGTTATTGAGTGCACTATGTAAACATCAAAGTATTAAATAAACATGACATCTTCAGGGGATGTTCTAAGAAGTTAACATGTGTAGTGACAGACACTGGAACATATTTTACTCTCCATTTATCTAACAAAATACAAATGTAAAGAGTATAATGTTGTATGAACCTCATTGGAGCTGTCATATAAGTTGCTGAAAGGCCAAAACATTCACCCACATAACTAACATTTTATGTATCTTGACTGCACTGTTATCTGGTTCAGTAAATTTTGAAAAACAATGTGTCAATTGTTACACATTGACATGCACAATGAAGAGAAGGTGTTTGAATTTTTTGAAAGGCCATCCTGTTAGGCTACATACGATCTATTGGGACAGACGATAGTTTGGAATGAGAACACATCAGTGTCGTCAACCTTGTTTTCAATAGTTCTTTTATCACAACATATGTGAAAATGCATCTAGCAAGAACTTAAAGATACACAAAATATTCATACTAATTCAAACATTTAGGGTAGAGTGGGGGAAAACGCCCCCCATAAGGAAAATATGATATTACAGTGAAACAAAACATAAATGTGACTAGAATTGCCATCCCGGTTTTGAGTGACAATGGCAGGAGTTATTAACCAAATATTAAAATTGCTCAGCCTTCATAATTTATGAATTGATTAAATGTCAGTAATGAACAATACTGCTCAAATGATAGCAACCACCATAAGCAACTACGAAGAAGGTCCCAAACGTAAACCGGAATAAATCAGTTATATTCAGTTCTATATTGCCACCTTTTGGCAAAGTTGTGTAACTTAGAGAACAGCTGTTGTTATGTAGAGATCAAGAGAAAATAAAGTCGTAATAACGAGAAAACAACTTGTGTTATGTCGAGATCATGAGATAATCACGAGAAAACAAGAAATGACTCTTAGGACTTCTTGAAGTGCAACGTTAACATTGCCTCTTCCTCTTTGCTTGCAATGCAACACAGGCACGTGCCGCCAAATGTCAGACTCAACCCTCGTCAAACTAAATGCTGAGTCCCAATTCGCCTACTTATACTACGACCTAAAAGTATGTACTTTTTTGTGAGGAAAAAGTACATACTTTTGAGTGTGTAGCAAAAGAGTATGCACGTTCTGGGACATACTTCGATGACGTCATGCAACGTGAACGACAACGGGGTTGCCTAGTTACGCACACCACAACTGTTAACGTTTCATTAATTCTTGTATGTCCAATAAAATTTTATTTACTATTCCCATCTTTTTTTCTCATCGTTTTTTTTCACAATACATTTTACAATTGTGTTCTTATACCAAGTTGAGGAGGAAAGAAGCAGGGCGGCGTCGTTGTAGAACCAATTATTATGTAAATAATTAATAATGGTACACCTCAGGGCAGTGTAATAAGTCCACTTTTATTTATTATCATGATTAATGATGTTTTTTCAAGGATTGATAGAAGTATGGGGAAATCATTGTTGGCTGATGATGGGGCTATCTGGTTTGTAGGAAAGAATATAGAGTATAACCTAAAGAAATTGCAATATGCGCTAAATGAAGTAGAAAAATGGTCAGGGGAAAATGGTAAGTTTTCAGTGGAAAAGACAAAAGTAATAGCTTTTACTAAAATGAGGAGGAATATGGATGTTAAGTTAAAATTATTTAAAAAAAGAATTAGAGCGTGTAAGTACAGTAAGATTTCTAGGAGTTTGGTTTGATAATAGATTAAATTGGAGAGAGCATATTGAAAAAATGGTGGGAAGATGTAAGCGAGTTGTGAATGTAATGAGATGTATTTCAGGTCAGGAATGGGGAGCAGATAGATTGGCTTAAAAAACTATATATATATATCTATGATAAGATCTATAATGGATTATGGTTGTATGGTATATGGTTCTGCAAATAAATCTCATTTGATTAAAATAGAAAGAATTCAATCTCAAGCACTAAGAATTTGCTGCGGAGCATATCCAACTTCTCCAGTTTCGACTCTTCAGGTAGAGATGGGTGAAATGCCTTTGCAGATAAGAAGACAGCAATTAATGGCATCTTATTGGGCAAATTTGAGAGGACAGAGAGAGGACCATCCAACAAAAAAAGTAATGAGTCCTAGTTGGGAACATGAGAAGAGAAAGTGTAATAGTTTTGGATGGAGTGTGGGGAAATTAGTTAGAGATATGAGATTTGGAGGAGGTTGGATATGCTCCAATAATTCCTTTATCTCCAGTACCATTGTGGGTTATGCCCCAACCAGAAGTAGACTTAAGTTTATTAGAAAAAAGACAAAAGGAAGGTTCATATGAAACAGAAGTATATATTGTAAGGGAATATATTGGGTCAAGATATGGGGAATATATGCTCATTTTTACAGATGCATCAAAAGATTCAAAAACTGATCATGTGGGTTCTGCATTCATTATTCCAAAAGTTAAAGTGTATAAGAATAAAAGGATAACAGATTGTTTATCGGTGTATACTGGAGAGATGTTTGCAATAATTATGGCAATAAGGTGGATTAGGGAATTAAACTATCCAAGGCAGTAATATGTTCAGATTGTAGTTCAGCTCTAATAAGTTTGAAGGATATGAAATCAGAAACAAGACAGGATATGGTAATAGAGATAATTCAAGAATTATATTCAATCAAACAACCTAGTTTAGAGGTACAGTTTTTGTGGGTTCCAGTTTATATTCGGTTGAGAGGTAACGAGGAGGCTGATGCATTAGCAAAAAAGGCAATAGAACGAGAAATAGTAGATATACAGATTTTATTTAGTAGGTCAGATATTTAAGTCAATTATTAAAAAGAATATTCTGAAAATATGGCAGCAATATTGGGATAATGAAATAAAAGGTAGATATATGCATCAAATACAGTCAATAGTGGGTAAAGGAAGAATATCAGGTAGGAGTAGATATGAGGAGAATATGATTACAAGATTAAGATTGGGGCATTCAAGATTGAATAGTACATTGCATTTAATAGGTAAGAATCCAACAGGTTTATGTGAGCTATGTGAAGTTAGTGAAACAGTTGAGCATGTAGTAATGCACTGCAGGAGATATAATGTAGAAATGAAAGAGTTGAAGAAGGAATAAAATAATATAGGAGTTAAGTTTACAATTAAAAATGTATTAAAGTCAGATAGGAGTATAATAAATTTAATTGTAGAATATTTGGGAAATACTTGGTTAAATAAGCATATTTAAATGAGGTTTTTTTCTTTCTGTCATGGGGGCTGAGAGTGGACGGAGGAGCTGAACACGCAGCGCCGGATGAAATGAAACTGTATGAAGCCTCTGTGTCAATGGTCCATTTCAAGATAGGTGGCGGTAATGCGCATATTTGTCTGCGATCCGCCGTAAAAAGCAAGAAGAAGAAGAAGAGCACGAGGAAGTGAGTTGCTAAGGAAATCATCCTTGACGACAGGAAGGCGCTGTAAACAGGGAGCGAGTTTGCTGGATTAGCGTTATTGCTCGCTTTCTAGTTTACAGCATTGCCGATCAATGAGTCGATTGTGGTGACTGTGGTAAGGGTGTTAATTTGAACTTTTCAACTTTGTTAATGCAGTGGTGAAACGAGTGTAGATGGGTCGCTAATTAGCTTACTTTAGCGATCTGATAGTTTTGATTTACGCCAGTGACTAAGTTAGGTGGGGTTAGATATCTGTAAACTTAAACGAAAGCTGTTGTCTAAACCTGTTTTAATGCACCCAATGAACTTGTGACGGGTGTGAAAATTGTATTTATAGCAGAAAAGTATGACGTTTATGAAGTTTGTCGATGCTAAAAACTATACAGTATGTATAATAAATCACAAACATGTCGAATTGTTATCTTGGAGCAAGAAACAACAAAAAAAGAAAGAAATATAAAACGTATGAATTTCAAAATATATGAATAATGGAACTCTAATACAGTATACGAAATTGGTTATATAGCCGTTTGAACAGATGGATGTGATAACTAATACACTGCATAATGATATTTCAGGACTCTTATGGCAGAATTGCATATAATTGGACAAATCATCGGGGCCACCGGATTCCCACAGAACAGCCTCTTCTGCAAATGGGGTGTACACACAGGTGTCCTTTTTGTTTTATTATGAAATATGTTTTACAGACCCCTAAAGGGATGTGATGATAATTAAGAAAAAAAAAGCAAAATAATTGTATTTTAATGATTCAGCATTTTCTCCCAAAATAATTGTGTTCTCAGAAAAAAAGTCACTTGCAAAACCTTTGCATTCACTCTCAAAGTTTTTGTGATTATAATAATAATCTATAATAATAATAATATGAGGTGGGAGGAAGAACACAATAGTTTTGTGAGAGAACTAAAAACAAACGCAAAACTTTAGCAAAAGAAAACAAATATTTTGTGAGAGAATGCAAAAACATTTAAATATATACATTTTCCTCCCACCCGTATATATTTTTTTTCCATCTCTATATTCACTTAGGGGCTTTGTAAAGTGGTGACCAGAAAACACTGATCTTATAGACAATTGTGTTTGTCTTACACTTTAATGGTGTAAAGATTTTTTTAAATTTTTTATTCTGTGAATTATTATTTTAATGTTTATTTGATATCCCAAAGTTTGTCTTAATATGAAGTACTAAAACCTTTTTCACTTAATGCCATCCAGGAGGAGCGTGGAGACTTCTTTCTGGTCTGAAGGAAGGCCAGACTCAAGTGGACATGCCTCAAACAGGGGACATGGCATACTGGAGTCATCCCATTGATTTGCACTACACTACTAAGGGCCTACAAGGTATTCATCTTGAGTTTTAGAGTGGCAGAAAGAGTTTATAATCACTTAGGCATCATTTAATTTATAGAAGCATTTTCTCCTTCTAGGATGGCCAAAGCTTCATCTCCAAGTGTGGCATCAGGACTCTTTTGGCCGATGCCAGCTGTATGGCTATGGTTATATCCACATACCATCAAGCCCAGGACAGCATCGTCTGCAGTGCATGACATGGCGACCGCTGGGATCCTGGCAGGATCAACTTTCTGAGATGTTTGTAGGAGGAGGTCCACAGCTGCGCTCGCCAGATCTCATTTACAGTGGTGCAGACCGATACAGACTCCACACAGTTGGCATGGGCACAGTTGAACTAGAGCTGTGCATTTTTCTGCGCCACTTTGACCGATATGGTGTGGAAAGCTGAGAATGGACTGCTGATTGTCACACATTTCAGATCAGAGATATATGGAGTGAAAAGAAGGTAAAATATTTTTTCATAATGAGCAGGAGGTAGTTCTGTAAGGTATGTGTGAATGTAAAACTGTTGAATGTAGTATGTTATACAAGGAGTTGACTGAAATGGTAAGTGATTGATTTAACTCTACAGACTTGGATCTCATGTGTTTGGATCTCAAACAATACTTTTTTGTTTCAGTTTGTGCATTTTTTTGTACACTGTTTTATAGAATTGTATTTTGTTTTGATCCAATTAAATTTGGCAGTTTTTAAATGTTTATCATTTCTGAATTAAATATTTTTAAATCATTCATCAAGGATTGATATGAGAAAACCTTACGCAGTTCAGGTCAGTTCATAGTTCTGTTTAGATATATATATATATATATATATATATGTGTGTATGTGTGTGTGTGTGTGACTTTGGACCACAAAGCCAGTCTTAAGTCGCTGTGGTATATTTTTTGCAATGTCCAAATAAACGTTGTATGGGTCAAAATGATCATTTTTTCTTTTATGTCAAAAATTATTAGGATATAAAGTAAAGATCATGTTCCATTAAGATATTTTGTAAGTTTCCTACTGTAAATATATCAAAACTTAATATTTGACTAGTAATATGCATTGCTAAGAACTTAATTTGGACAACTTTAAAGGTAATTTTGTGTATCGGCCAAATATTGTTTCATCCTAACAAACCATAAATCATTTATTTATTCAACCTTCAGTTGATTTATAAATCTCAATTGATAAAAAAATTATCCTTAAGAATGGTTTTGTGGTCCACACACACACACACACACACACACACACACACACACACACACACACACACACACACACACACACACACACACACACACACATATCTATCTATCTATCTATCTATCTATCTATCTATCTATCTATCTATCTATCTATCTATCTATCTATCTATCTATCTATATATATATATATATACAGTACAGACCAAAAGTTTGGACACACCTTCTCATTCAAAGAGTTTTCTTTATTTTCATGACTATGAAAATTGTAGAGTCACACTGAAGGCATCAAAACTATGAATTAACACGTGGAATTATATATGGAATTATATACATAACAACAAAAGTGTGATTGTGTGAAACAACTGAAAATATGTCAAATTGTAGGTTCTTCAAAGTAGCCACCTTTTGCTTTAATTACTGCTTTGCACACTCTTGGCATTCTCTTGATGATCTTCAAGAGGCAGTCACCTGAAATGGTCTTCACTTCACAGGTGTGCCCTGTCAGGTTTAATAAGTGTGATTTTTTGCCTTATAAATGGGGTTGGGACCATCAGTTGTGTTGTGCAGAAGACAGGTGGATACACAGCTGATAATCCTACTGAATAGACTGTTAGAATTTGTATTATGGCAAGAAAAAAGCAGCTAAGTACAGGAAAACGAGTGGCCATCATTACTTTAAGAAATGAAGGTCAGTCAGTCCGAAAAATTGGGAAAACTTTGAAAGTGTCCACAAGTGCAGTCACAAAAACCATCAAGCGCTACAAAGAAACTGGCTCACATGCGGACCGCCCCAGGAAAGGAAGACCAAGAGTCACCTCTGCTGTGGAGGATAAGTTCATCCGAGTCACCAGCCTCAGAAATCGCAGGTTAACAGCAGCTCAGATTAGAGACCAGGTCAATGGCACACGGAGTTCTAGCAGCAGACACATATCTAGAACAACTGTTAAGAGGAGACTGTGTGAATCAGGCCTTCATGGTAGAATATCTGCTAGGAAACCACTGCTAAAGAAAGGCAACAAGCAGAAGAGACTTGTTTAGGCTAAAGAACACAAGGAATGGACATTAGACCAGTGGAAATCTGTGATTTGGTCTGATGAGTCCAAATTTGAGATCTTTGGTTCCAACCACCGTGTCTTTGTTCGGCGCAGGAAAAGGTGAACGGATGGAATCTACATGCCTGGTTCCCACCGTGAAGCATGGAGGAGGAGGTGTGATGGTGTGGGGGTGCTTTGCTGGTGACACTGTTGGGGATTTATTCAAAGTTGAAGGCATACTGAACCAGCATGGCTACCACCGCATCTTGCAGCGGCATGCTATTACATCCGGTTAGCGTTTAGTTGGACCATTTATTTTTCAACAGGACAATGACCCCAAACACACCTCCAGGCTGTGTAAGGGCTATTTGACCAAGAAGGAGAGTGATGGGGTGCTGCGCCAGATGACCTGGCCTCCACAGTCACCGGACCTGAACCCAATCGAGATGGTTTAGGGGTGAGTTGGACCGCAGACAGAAGGCAAAAGGGACAACAAGTGCTAAGCATCTCTCGGGAAACTCCTTCAAGACTGTTTGAAGACCATTTCAGCTGACTACCTCTTGAAGATCATCAAGAGAATGCCAAGAGTGTGCAAAGCAGTAATCAAAGCAAAAGGTGGCTACTTTGCAGAACCTAGAATGACATATTTTCAGTTGTTTCACACTTTTGTTGTTATGTATATAATTCCATATATAATGTAGGATCTAGAAAAAATCTTATCGTAATTAAACCAGAAAAATGTAAAGTAAATGAACAAAAACAATTTTTGAATTTTGGGCTCATAAATATTAGATCACTCACACCCAAAGCAGTTATTGTAAATGAAATGATCACAGAAAATAGTTTTGATGTACTCTGCTTGACTGAAACCTGGCTAAAACCAAATGATTATTTTGGTCTAAAAGAGTCTACTCCACCAAACTACTGTTATAAGCATGAGCCCCGTCAGACTGGTCGTGGCGGAGGTGTCGCAACAATATATAGTGATATTCTCAATGTTACCCAGAAAACAGGATACAGGTTTAACTCTTTTGAAATACTTCTGCTAAATGTTACACTGTCAGACATGCAAAAAAAATCTAATGTATCTCTTGCTCTGGCTACTGTGTATAGACCACCAGGGCCGTATACAGAATTCCTAAAAGAATTTGCAGATTTCCTCTCAGACCTTCTAGTTACAGTTGATAAGGCGCTAATCATGGGAGATTTTAATATTCACGTTGATAATGCAAATGATACATTAGGACTTGCGTTTACTGACCTAATAAACTCCTTTGGAGTCAAGCAAAATGTCACCGGGCCCACTCATCGTTTTAATCATACACTAGATCTAATTATATCGCATGGAATCGATCTTACTGCTATAGATATTGTAACCCAAAGTGATGATATTACAGACCATTTCCTTGTATCGTGCATGCTGCATATAACTGATATTAACTATATGTCTCAGCGTTACCATCTGGGCAGAACTATTGTTCCTGCCACCAAAGAAAGATTCGCAAATAACCTGCCTGATCTATCTCAACTGCTATTTGTACCCAAAAATACACATGAATTAGAAGAAATTACTGACAACATGGGCACTATTTTCTCTAATACATTAGAAGCTGTTGCCCCCATCAAATTGAAAAAGGTTAGAGAAAAACGTACTGTGCCATGGTATAACGGTAATACTCACTCTCTCAAGAAAGTAACTCGTAGTCTTGAACGCAAATGGAGAAAAACTAACTTGGAAGTTTTTAGAATTGCATGGAAAAACAGTATGTCCAGCTATAGACAGGCTCTAAAAACTGCTAGGGCAGAGCATATCCACAAACTCATAGAAAATAACCAAAACAATCCAAGGTTTTTATTTAGCACAGTGGCTAAATTAACAAATTACCAGACGCCACCTGATTCAAATATTCCACCAACGTTAAATAGTAATGACTTTATGAATTTCTTCACTGATAAAATAGATAACATTAGAAATACAATAGCGAATGTAGATTCTACTGCGTCTAACAGTTCAGTTTCATCCATCGCACCCAAAGATAAACTGCAGTGCTTTACAAATATAGGACAGGAAGAGCTAAATAAACTTATCACTGTATCTAAACCAACAACATGTTTATTAGATCCTGTACCCACTAAATTACTAAAAGAGCTGTTACCTGTAGCCAAAGGACCGCTTCTCAATATCATTAACTCGTCGTTATCTTTAGGTCACGTCCCAAAACCATTCAAACTGGCGGTTATCAAGACTCTTATTAAGAAACCAAAACTAGATCCTAGTGTACTGGCAAATTATAGGCCTATTTCAAATCTTCCATTTATATCTAAAATTTTAGAAAAAGTTGTGTCTGCTCAATTGAGCACCTTCCTGCATAAAAATGATCTGTATGAAGAATTTCAGTCAGGTTTTAGGCCCCACCATAGCACAGAAACTGCACTTGTTAAAATTACAAATGACCTGCTCCTTGCGTCAGATCAAGGCTGCATCTCATTTCTAGTCTTACTTGATCTTAGTGCTGCGTTCGACACCATAGATCATGACATACTCATAGATCGATTACAAAACTATACAGGTATTCAAGGGCAGGCTCTAAGATGGTTTAGATCCTACCTGTCCGATCGCTACCATTTTGTTTGCTTAAATGGGGTGTCATCTCATTTATCATCAGTAAAATATGGAGTGCCACAAGGATCCGTCCTAGGTCCCCTTCTCTTTTCAATATACATGTTGCCCCTTGGTAATATTATTAGAAAATACAGAATTAGCTTTCACTGTTATGCTGATGATACTCAGCTATATATCTCAACGAGACCAGATGAAACTTCCCAATTATCTAAGCTAACAGAGTGTGTTAAAAATGTAAAAGATTGGATGACAAATAATTTTCTCCAATTAAATTCGGATAAGACAGAGATATTAATTATTGGACCAAAAAACACCACACAGAATCTTGTAGATTACAATCTGCAGCTAGACGGATGTACTGTTACTTCCTCTACAGTCAGAAATCTGGGTGTTATATTGGACAGCAATTTGTCTTTTGAAAATCAGATTTCCAATGTTACAAAAACTGCATTCTTCCATCTTAGAAACATTGCCAAGCTACGAAACATGTTATCTGTTTCTGATGCAGAAAAGCTAGTTCATGCTTTCATGACCTCTAGACTGGACTATTGTAATGCACTTCTAGGTGGTTGTCCTGCTTCTGCAATTAACAAGCTACAGGTAGTCCAAAATGCAGCAGCTAGAGTCCTTACGAGGTCAAGAAAATATGATCATATTACCCCAATTTTACAGTCTCTGCACTGGCTACCTATTAAGTTCCGTATCAGTTACAAATTATCATTACTTACCTATAAGGCCCTAAATGGTTTAGCTCCAGCATACCTAACTAGCATTCTACCACGCTACAACCCATCACGCACCCTAAGGTCACAAAACGCTGGACTTTTGGTAGTTCCTAGGATAGCAAAGTCCACTAAAGGAGGTAGAGCTTTTTCACATTTGGCTCCCAAACTCTGGAATAGCCTTCCTGATAATGTTCGGGGTTCAGACACACTCTCTCTGTTTAAATCTAGATTAAAAACGCATCTCTTTCGCCAAGCATTCGAATAATGTATCTCTTAAATCTATGTATGTATGTATGTATCGTATGTCTCTATTTTGTTTCTATGTTTTGCCACGGGATTTACATCCCGTGGTAACTAGGATTTACACAAGCTCCAGTCTGGATCCAGAACACCTGAGAAGAGATGATGCTGACCCTCAGAGGACCACAGATGATGCTAACCTTGAATCAACAAACAGAACTAACAATTATTGCTACATGTGTGATTGCATCATATAATAACTATTAATTAATAATATTGATAGTTCATCATCTAGCCGACTACGTCTTGTATTATTATTATTATTTTAAATTTTTACTAAAATCCTGTCAAACGTGCACAAACTACTAGCTACTACTAAATATTGTAGAAACATAATTTTCTGTAAAGTTGCTTTGTAACTATTTGTATTGTAAAAAGCGCTATACAAATAAACTTGAATTGAATTGAATTGAATATAATTCCACATGTGTTAATTCATAGTTTTGATGCCTTCAGTGTGAATCTACAATTTTCATAGTCATGAAAATAAAGAAAACTCTTTGAATGAGAAGGTGTGTCCAAACTTTTGGTCTGTACTGTGTATATATATATATATATATATATATATATATATATATATATATATATATATATATATATAGATGCATAATCAAAAATGAAGTTTTGATATTTACAGTTGGAAATATACAAAATATCTGCATGTAACATGATCTTTAATATCATAATGATTTTTGTCATAAAAGAAAAATCAAATTTTGACCATAAAATTTATTTTTGGCTACAAATATACCCCAGCAACTTAAGACCTACTTACTGTAACATTTTGTAGCATGCTTTGCGTTTTGTAGATACTGAGAATCAGCTTATCACATTTTGCTCATTTCCTGTGTGGAGTTTGAAACTGTTTTAGTGAGACTAAAAAAAGATCAAAGAGAAAGCAAGGTTACAGTTCATTTTTGCCATCAGCAGGCTATGGTGAGTCAAAGAGAGAGGAACAATATATAAAAGACTGCTCACATATATAGATATACATACGTATATGTGTGTGTATGTATATGTGTGTGTGTGTGTGTTTATAGCCGGTCAACTGTTCTGTTCTGATAGGTATAAAAATACAACCTTTCAAATATAATATGTTTTCTAAATTGAGATGTATGTATCATATGAAAGCTGAATAAATAAGCTTTCCATTAATGTATGGTTTGTGAGGATATGACAATATTTGGCCGAGATACAAATATTTGAATATCTGGAATCTGAGGGTGCAAAAAAAATCTAAATATTGAGAAAATCGCCTTTAAACGTATCCAAATGAAGTTCTTAGCAATGCATATTACTAAATCATAAATTAAGTTTTGATATATTTATGGTAGGAAATTTACAAAATATCTTCATGGAACATAATCTTTACTCAATATCCTAATGATTTTTGGCATGAAAGAAAATCAATACAATGTTTTTTTTGGCTATTGCTGGCTATCCCAGTGACTTAAGACCAGGGTCACATATGTTGACACCATCTTGTTTCAGAAATGTTTTGATGCACTGTTTCACATCCTTCTTGCATTGAATTTCATCAGTTCCTCTCTTAAATTTTGTTTCTTTATATAGACAGAAAGAAAGATGGGGGTGGGCGTTTAAAAAAAAAAATATATATATATACATTGACAAGTGTGTATAGCTGTCGTAATTTTTTGGTACCCTCTACTAATTTACAGTTAAAAAGCATCTGCTTTTTTCTAAGTGTTTGAAAGTTGAATAGCTCCTTTGGGAATTGAGTCTAAATTCTGTAAATGCAAGATGTGGAAGATATTCCAAACAGATAAACTGCAGCCCTAGCATCATTTCTGTGTTCTGCCATTTAACTGTTATCTTAAAATAACTAACCCCAACTATCCTTGTTAATTTCTTACTCGTTAAAAAAAGTTTAACATACAAATAATTTATATTGTAATGATAAAACCTTCCTAATCATCGGGAAGAAGGAGGCGGGAACCGGTGGACAAACAAATAAAGAATTTAATAACAAAATAAACACAAAACAGCGCAACAGCCCCTCGCTGACAACTGTCGCGCACAAATAAAAAGCAAACAAAAACTAAAACCCAGGCCTGGTCCTCTCTCGTCCTTCACTGTCGTCGCTCCAGTTTTATATCCTTCCATCTCCTCCGTGGGACTCGAGACCGGTGGGTCGAACAGGTGTCGTTCATCTCCAATCACTCCACCGGCCTCGCTTTGTTCCCACGTCTCTCGGCCCCGCCCCACTCGTCACATACCCCCATCGCCTCTCGCAGGCCGGGGGGTACCCACGAGACTGCGCTCTACCCCCCTCCTCCCTCCGGGGGGGACTGCTCACGGGGACTTGCGGGAACCTGGGGGTAGGACAGACGAGGCGAGAGAAAAGGAGATGGAAGGAGGAGCGACAGAGACGAGAGAGGGGAGAGAGGAGAAAAAATAAAAAAATAAAATTCCGGTTCCCAGACGCACTGCTGCTCGGCCCTCCACCAGCTGGGTGATCTCCTCCACGGTGCATGGTGGTGGCACTGGACGGCCCTCGGCGGACGGCACGACACTCTTCTGCCGCCCGGTGGATGGCGACGGCTCCTCCGATTTTGGGCAGCCGGCAGGAGTCCCCTGTTCCCTGCCCCTCCGGATGCCTTCACGGAGGCAGAAGGCTCTGGCCTCCTGGCGAACGGCGCCGACTCCTCCGCTCCCTCACGGACGGCAGCCGCCCCTCCACATCACGGGCGGCCAGCAGCGAGCTCGCCCGTCCCTGGCAACTCAGCGCCTCGAGCGTCCATGGTGGCACACTTCCTCGCCTGCTCGATGGCACCGCAGATTCACCAGTGCGGCGAGGGATTTTCAGCAGCGCGTCCCTCCTTCTCCCGGGTTTCGGCACAACTGTAACGATAAAACCTTCCTAATCATCGGGAAGAAGGAGGCGGGATCCGGCGGACAATCAAATAAAGAATTTAATAACAAAATAAACACAAAACAGCACAACAGCCCCTCGCAGATGACTGTAGCCACAAATAAAAAGCAAACACAAACTAAAACCCAGGCCTGGTCCTTCACTGTCGTCGCTCCAGTTTTATATCCTTCCATCTCCTCCGTGGGACTCGAGACCGGTGGGTCGAACAGGTGTCGTTCATCTCCAATCACTGTAGTAGCTTATCAGTGGTAACTGTCAGTTTATGTGCATATGGCAGAAATGTACAAAAAAAAATCAAAGACGTAATCAAACAGATGATGAACACTATTAACAGCAATTATTATGATGCAATCAAACTTGTAGCAATATTTGTTAGTTCTGTATGTTGTTTCAGGGTTAGCATCATCTGAGGACCTCTGAGGGGATGACATCATCTCTTCTCAGGTGTTCTGGATCCAGACTGAAGCAAACAAATAGAGACATAATTAGCCTAGCTGCTGTTCCGGCCAAGTAAAATTAATTTGTTTAACCCAAGGTGAAGAATAACAATGCGCTTTGGATCAGATATAACTGATAACTAGATTTAAACAGAGAGAGTGTGTCTGAACCCCGAACATTATCAGGAAGGCTATTCCAGAGTTTGGGATCCAAATGCTAAAAAAGTTCTATCTCCTTTAGTGGACTTTGCTATCTTAGGTACTACCAAAAGTCCAGAGTTTTGTAACCTAGCATGATGGATTGTAGCTAAACCATTAAGGGCCTTACAGGTAAGTAATAATAATTTGTAACTGATACGGAACTTAATAGGAAACCAGTGCAGAGATTGTAAAATTTGGGTAATACGATCATATTTTCTTAACCTATTAAAAAGACTCTAGGTGCTGCATTTTGGACTACCTGTAGCTTGTTTACTGAAGATGCAGGACAACCACCTAGAAGTGCGTTACAATATTCCTGTCTAGAGGTCATGAATGCATGAAGTAGCTTATCTGCATTAGAAACAGGTAACGTTTCGTAGCTTGGCAATGTTTCTAAGATGGAAGAATGCAGTTTTTGTAACATGGGAAATATGATTTAACAACAAGATTTTTGACTGTAGAGAAAGTAACAGTCTAGTTGCAAATTGTAGTCTACTAGATGCTGTGTACTGTTTTTTGGTCCAATAACTAATATCTCTGTCTTATGCTAATTTAATAGGAGAAAATTATCGGTCATCCAATCCTTTACATTTAATTTAATTTTTTATTTAAATTTTTTTTTTTACATTTCAACACACTCTGTTTCATTCTAAAGGTTGAATTTGAGTGGATAGCAGTATCCAGCAGACTCCAGGCACATGAATGTCACCATGATTTCATTTAAACCCTTTGCCTCACATATTGTCCACTGTTTGTGTTAAATCTAGAAGGGAAACTGCTGCGTAAAGGAAGTGTTGTGTCATTTGGTTAAACTCTGCTGCTTCCTTTTCCTCTTTTGTCATTCCTTGAGTTGAGAGCAAACTTAAGTGTTTTCAGAACAAGGGTACGGCACAAGAAAATAACTGATATTACTTTGAACCTCAACTACGTGCATTTATTTGTTCCTGTTGAACGGGATCCAAGGAAACGTTGAGGTTATCGAATGGAAACTACTTTAACTGAAGCATGGTGGCTTGCAAAGTCATCTATTGAGTAATTTCTATGGTCCTCTGACTTTATTGGTGAGTCTTGCTTGTTTTATTTCGGATCCATTGACTCTGTTGTGCCAGCATTATGAGCATCTATATCTCAGCGATTTGCGGGGTTCTAATTCATGCCGTTGGGTTTGAAGTAAAGAAGACAACACCAACTTTTTCTGTAGCAATGCTAAAGTGACGCCAGCATTTTATCTAGAAGTGTCTAGAAGACCTTTCAGTTCTGTAACCATCTAGTGCCACATTCAAAGACTCAACATAAATTCCAGCGACGCTCACCATGAGGGTGGAGAGTTTATTACTGGCATTGCAATGCCTGTTGGGATTTGTACACTACAGCGGAGGATTGTCAACATGCAGTTCTTTAGACCTAGAGCTAATAAAGAGAAAGCGAATCGAAGCGATTCGAGGACAGATTCTCAGCAAGCTACGACTGTCTAAAGAACCAGAAGTAGACGAGGAAGAGGAGTTACAAAACGTCCCAGCAGAGCTCATCTCAGTATACAACAGCACCGTGGAGCTAAATGAGGAGCAGGCGTTGCCTCTTGAACAACCCAGAGAAGATCCTATGGAGGAGGAATACTATGCTAAAGAGGTTCACAAATTCACCATGAAACTGAGTGAGTGGATCTGTCCTTTCTTTGTTGTCTGTCGATTCTTAAATGATTACAGTGCATTATTTAAATGGATAAAATGCCATGTGCCCAATGATTTCCTCAGACAACTGAGGGTGCGTGCAAATTATCTAACCACAAACAGGAAGGAAGGCTGCTAAGAGAACGCTAATGAAGTGACTTAGAGCCTGAGAGTTCCTTGGTAAACTATAGTATCACTCAACTCCAAACATCTCTTGATATGTTATTGTTTCTTAAAGCCTTATTTGCATGTAAAAGACAACATTGCACTTGTTTGGTGGTGTTTTGGTGTCTGTCATGAACTTATAAAACCACTGACAATGACAATAGTCACTTGGATTGCTACACACGCACACCCACGTGCCTAAATACAGAGCCCCGTTGTAGTTATACAGCTCTTGCATTAAATGCATAAAAAAAACATCCTTTGTTCTCCACTTTTTCCTTCTTGCTGTGCTCCATTCAAACAGTGTCATATTTCCAACATTTTTGCTTTCTATTTTATCACCAGAACAGGGAACCCCAGACAAGTTATTGTTCAACATCACAGATATAAGCCACACATTGGGTTTAAACTGCACAATCTCCCAGGTGGAGCTCCGTATGCGCATCATGAGTTTTTCAGGTGTTACAGAGCAGAGACTGGAGCTGTATCAGGGCACTGGGAACAAGTCGCGCTACTTGGAATCACGCTTTATTTCTGACCAAATGGCAAGCAAATGGCTAACGTTTGATGTGACAAAGACCATGAAGGACTGGCTCCAGAGAAATGGTGAGAATCAGTGCTGCCTGCCAGATAAGACGTGTTTTTGTGAGAAACTACCGTCTAATGTCAAATTAACATAGCATAGAAAGTAGCTAATTTAAAACCCATCAAATGGCAAACAACTGTATGTAGTCATTAAAATCTTAAATATCATAATTTGTTACATTTATTGTACTAAAAAAAGTATTTTATATAAGTTTCTAATCTGAATTTAGCTGTGTCCCACATTTTGCATTCAACCTTAAAACATAACTTTTCCCTGATACAGAAAAATCCTTAAAAAGATGTCTAACGATTTTTCCTCCATCACTTCAGAATCAAATAAAGATTAAGACTTTTTCCTTTCCTGGTCATGTTTATTAATAACTACAACACTGTGTTATTGTAAACTATACCTAAAAATCATATTTAAAATAGTTTGTGGTAATTTAAAATATTGAGCTGAAAAATGGAAATATGTCATAAAAAATGTTTTTGAAGTGCTAAAATGACTACAACTGAAATAATAATAAATGGAAGCTAAACAGAAATAAATAAATTATATATATATATATATATATATATATATATATATATATATATATATATATATATAAACCAATGAAAACTAATAAAATGACAAAAGCACAAAATTAATTAATTTAATTAATAATGCAGTAAAATGGAAAATATAAAAATAAAAACTAGTTTAAAATATTATTAAATAATAATACTAATACATAATACTAAAATAAAACTGCTGCAAACTAAAATTGGCAGAATTTGCAAACTTGTTTCATTTTTGTGTGTAGTTCTTTTTGCATTTACATTTTAATCTTACATTTAAAAAAAAATCTATTTAAAATTGTATCTATTTAATTTTCAGGTTGATGTAATGTTTAATAATATAATTATAAAAATATTTACATGATGATATCCTGAGGATGATGTCTAACATTTTGAAGGTTAATCTACAGTGGTGTATCTGTTTAAAATAAGTGTTTATTACATATATGTAATGTATACATTATAAACAAAAATAGAACTTTCTATAAAATTTGTTTCATAGAGGCAGAACAGGGATTTCAATTGAAGATGGCAGATAACTGTGACCCTTCGACTACATTTCCACTCAAAATAGCAGGTTTGTGAATTTAAATTCAAATGCTGTGTTGATGTTGATGGAATAAGCTAATATTGCTCTTTGTGTTTGCAGGTTTGTTAACTACAAGAGGTGATACAGAAACCTTAGCAGACCATATGCCAAAGCCTCACATTTTGGTCATGTCACTTCCTCTTGATGGCAGCAGCTCATCAAAATCTCGCAGAAAACGTCAAACTGAAACTGATCAAGTTTGTACCGAGTAAGCTTTTTATGAGTAAACATAAAGTAAAACGGATATTCTTTACTCTTTCTATATCAAAAGCCTTACACAGTGTGCCATCTTCCTGTTAAATGCAGTAAGTCTGACAGCTGCTGTGTCAGAAGTCTGTACATTGACTTCCGCAAAGACCTGGGCTGGAAGTGGATACATGAACCTTCTGGCTATTATGCCAACTATTGCACTGGCTCTTGCTCTTTCGTCTGGACTTCAGAAAATAAATACTCACAGGTAGCAATCAGGACTGACAGATGCTTTGAAATGTTTTAGAACTGGACTGACCAAAAATATGGGTCTGATTTTGTCTGATTTTCTTTGCCTACAGGTTCTTGCGCTGTATAGGCATCACAATCCTGGTGCATCTGCTCAACCCTGCTGTGTACCTCAGGTTCTAGACCCACTGCCCATCCTTTACTATGTGGGCCGGCAACATAAGGTCAGAATAGATTTTACTGACATTTTTGATGTCATCAGTGGTCAACAGAAATATCAACTAAATAATGCTTGCTATAACTTTCCCCAGGTAGAACAACTGTCAAATATGATTGTGAAGACCTGCAAGTGTTGCTGAAAGACATCTCTATTTGGTTCTTGTGAGCAAAATCAAGAGAGGAACATTTTGAAGCAGGAGTAACCCAGTATTTTTTTAGGAGGATTTTATTCCTGTTTTTTTGGTCCTTTTCATTTTACTTGACTCCGCTGTATCACACTTAGATGTACTGATACTGTTGTACATCTATGTTGATGATACATGTGCTGTACATGTTGTCATAAAAGTGGCAATACTCATTGTTTGATTTAGAGGTATTAACTATTATTTAACAGAAAATCAAATTGTGACTTAAAATTTTCATCACAGTTCGATGTAGATTATTCTGAATAAAAGTTAGCATTTAAAAACTATTGGACACATGTTTACTGTATTAAGTGGAATATATATCTCCATTCTGTGCAGACTGTTTATATCTGTACTTGCATTGCTAACTTAATTATGCTGTTGACACTGAAAAACCTTCCTTGATTTTTAATACAGTATCTATCTATCTATCTATCTATCTATCTATCTATCTATCTATCTATCTATCTATCTATCTATCTATCTATCTATCTATCTATCTATCTATCTATCTATCTATCTATCTATCTATATAGCTCTATCTATCATTGAGCTGGTAATCAGATGGTAATCAGAAAGAAATGCTTTCATCCTTAATTGTCTTCCCTATTTTCTTTTTCCAGAAAAATATTAATGTGACAAATGGTTACAGGGTTGAAGACTGTAACACATTTGAAGGGATACATTGCCTTCAATTCGAATTTTCAGTTTTGTTTCTCTCTCGTATTGTCCCCTTCTTTCTGGGTCAACATATCAGCATGCCCAGCACTGTCTTTCTGCAACTAATGTGGGTGCAATTTCTGATGTGGGTTGCTTGTCAAAGTGGACATATTACAACCCGAATTCCGGAAAAGTTGGGACGTTTTTTAAATTTTAATAAAATGAAAACTAAAGGAATTTCAAATCACATGAGCCAATATTTTATTCACAATAGAACATAGATAACGTAGCAAATGTTTAAACAGAGAAATTTTACACTTTTATCCACTTAATTAGCTCATTTAAAATTTAATGCCTGCTACAGGTCTCAAAAAAGTTGGCACGGGGGCAACAAATGGCTAAAAAAGCAAGCAGTTTTGAAAGGATTCAGCTGGGAGAACATCTAGTGATTAATTAAGTTAATTGATATCAGGTCTGTAACATGATTAGCTATAAAAGCTTTGTCTTAGAGAAGCAGAGTCTCTCAGAAGTAAAGATGGGCAGAGGCTCTCCAATCTGTGAAAGACTGCGTAAAAAAATTGTGGAAAACTTTAAAAACAATGTTCCTCAACGTCAAATTGCAAAGGCTTTGCAAATCTCATCATCTACAGTGCATAACATTATCAAAAGATTCAGAGAAACTGGAGAAATCTCTGTGCGTAAGGGACAAGGCTGGAGACCTTTATTGGATGCCCGTGGTCTTCGGGCGCTCAGACGACACTGCATCACTCATCGTCATGATTGTGTCAATGACATTACTAAATGGGCCCAGGAATACTTTCAGAAACCACTGTCGGTAAACACAATCCGCCGTGCCATCAGCAGATGCCAACTAAAGCTCTATCATGCAAAAAGGAAGGCATATGTGAACATGGTCCAGAAGCGCCGTCGTGTCCTGTGGGCCAAGGCTCATTTAAAATGGACTATTTCAAAGTGGAATAGTGTTTTATGGTCAGACGAGTCCAAATTTGACATTCTTGTTGGAAATCACGGACGCCGTGTCCTCCAGGCTAAAGAGGAGGGAGACCTTCCAGCATGTTATCAGCGTTCAGTTCAAAAGCCAGCATCTCTGATGGTATGGGGGTGCATAAGTGCATACGGTATGGGCAGCTTGCATGTTTTGGAAGGCTCTGTGAATGCTGAAAGGTATATAAAGTTTTTAGAGCAACATATGCTTCCCTCCAAACAACGTCTATTTCAGGGAAGGCCTTGTTTATTTCAGCAGGACAATGCAAAACCACATACTGCAGCTATAACAACAGCATGGCTTCGTCGTAGAAGAGTCCGGGTGCTAACCTGGCCTGCCTGCAGTCCAGATCTTTCACCTATAGAGAACATTTGGCGCATCATTAAACGAAAAATACGTCAAAGACAACCACGAACTCTTCAGCAGCTGGAAATCTATATAAGGCAAGAATGGGACCAAATTCCAACAGCAAAACTCCAGCAACTCATAGCCTCAATGCCCAGACGTCTTCAAACTGTTTTGAAAAGAAAAGGAGATGCTACACCATGGTAAACATGCCCCGTCCCAACTATTTTGAGACCTGTAGCAGAAATCAAAATTGAAATGAGCTCATTTTGTGCATAAAATTGTAAACTTTCTCAGTTTAAACATTTGCTATGTTATCTATGTTCTATTGTGAATAAAATATTGGCTCATGTGATTTGAAAGTCTTTTAGTTTTCATTTTATTAAAATTTAAAAAACGTCCCAACTTTTCCGGAATTCGGGTTGTACATCAAATATTGTATTTGTAACAAAAATAGTTGTCATGATTTTGGTAAGTATATATTTACTGAAACCAATACAATTTTATAGTTTTTAAATTAAATTATTAATATATTTAATAAATAACTCAACCCTGTCACAGGTTTACAACCTAGAAACAATTAGAAATCTATTATTTGGGTTGTAGTTAAGTGTTTTTTCCCCCTCAAATGGCCACTGCTCCTCGTGTAGTGTAGGAGAGCAGATAAATGGCAACAATACAATAAGTACATTATACACACCTATGGATTACAATTAAATGTAATAAAAAAAATTCATCTTAATTTTATGTATCTACAATATGCCTCAAAATTTGAATAAAAAGTATGATAGACCTATTGCTTACCATTTCCTGCACCGCTATTAAAGATACCTGAATGATGTTGTTTTGGATAAATTATGTCACATAGGTTTGTTATAAGACATAAATAGAAATAAAGTATTTATACATTTAAATGCACTAATTGTTTTTATGAATTATTATGGTCATACAAAAGTATTGTGAAAAGCTTTTAATAATTCATTTTTGGTCAATCACAACTTCAAAAAGTCTGAAGGACCCAACAGGAGGTAAAGAGTTTGAGGATATTCTTTAGAAATTGTCCTATGCTGCCATCTAGTGGAACAACTGGAGTGAAGCTATTTTAGTATTATTTGCACTTTCCATAAATGAATGGACATGAATACAGGTTCTTCGACATGATTCTAAAGTGATTAGATATTTGTTATAAAAGATATTCTGACATTCTTAACTCTGAATATGGAATTCCAGCTCCAATAATTATTACACTTGCAAGTGATTGTGTTGCAGGCTTTTCCTGTCCTCATGCTAATTAATTTACACAGATATCTATGGCGCCCTCTATTGGATACATATGTACCATACAATTTAATTACAGTTAAAAACAGAGCGATTGCCTTATAAATAATTAATAAATATATTAAAATTGCCTTATAAATAATAAATATAATTATTTAATTAATAATAAATAATTATGGGGAGTTATTTTAATGCTACTAAACATACATACAAACATTTATTTAAAAATGTAAAAAGGGAAATAAGTAATATTGTTGCTGTTGTTTTTTTTCTCTCAATGAAAACATCATTGACTTTAGTAATGCAATATTGTGAGAATGATCATGAGAGTGGGGATTTTGAGTCAAACGCTGTGTTTTATTACATATGCCAAACTGTAATCTGCCAGTTGGTAGAGTAATAGTTAAGATACATTACAAAAATCCTATATTACATTCTCTGCAGTGATAACTACTTTCTGCTGGCCAATATGGTTTAAGATACTGTACCTTTTAGCACTGGTTACATTACCAGTTTATTAGCTAGATTGTTTTACAGATTGCTTTATGATGGCTTTGATTTCTCAAGAGCAGAGTTTGAAACAAAACATCACTGGTGTTTTACGTCATGTGATCAGAAGTGTTGAGGTGGGTATGTCTGTGGATTGGGCACTGTAATTGCAGAGCACAATAATCAGTATTCTATAATACAGTAAATAATTCTCTGTTGAATGCTTTGAGTATCCTAAAAAAAGCACATGACTTAAGGAGAAATAACCTTTGAGCATGAAGAATGTGAAGGCAGTCAGTCTTACTACCAATAATTTAAATGGTTACAATTTAAGAGCACAAGTTCACAAATGTTTTGACAAACTAAATATGCAATGGAAATTCATTCAAATAAATCTGAATAAATGTGGTCTTACCACAATATTTAATGTCTGTGTTAATTTGCTAGCGCTAAAGAGACGTAACTGATGAAAATAACCATCATTTTTAACCTCAAATATTGCACTGTAAACATCATTCAATCAATCAAACAACAGCTTTTAGTTGTCAATGCTGGCAAATGATCATGGTATAAGCGAATATAATGCACAGCTGACCATGCATCAAACGATTTTAATGCACGACGTAGGCCGAGAACCCCCCAATGCGAAGCAGAGAGCAGCTAGCAGCTAGCATTGCATTATCCCTTACAAATTAAATCACAGCTATTATATATAGAATGTTTTAATTGAAACATATTTTAATTGTTCTCTGACACTTCTCAGTTGAAATATAGGTAATTTGAATCTAACGTTTGAAGGCAACTGTTAATATTAGAACATCCAGGCTGCCGTACTTCTCCTCCAGAAACCTTTTCAGTTTCAGAGAGCTTCCTTTGTCAAATATATGAAGTTGATAGAAGATTCAATTTATTTTGCATCCTTCAGACTGCAGCCAGCAACCACCCCTTGTCCCAGTTTCTCATTCCGTGCAGTAAGGACAATATCTCCATTGAAATCTGCTTTTTGTCTGATGCCTTTGCCATGTAACTACAGCCTCTCTTTTGGACATTGTGGATTTCTAGTCTGCCGTTAAGTGCCTTTGGCCCAGACAGTTTCACGTTCCAGGCCGTTTTTACACCTCTGTTGTTCCTGATGTGTCAAGTAGGGGAAGGAGGATGTACGGCAAAATTATTAAACCAACACTTGACACTGGTCCCATCTATAGACATTGACTAATTGAGAGTTTTGTTGTAGTTTATTTTGTGTGTGAATTTAAATATAAAGATTACATTAAGATATCAGATGATCTGCACTATGGATTAAAATATCTGTAAATATTCACTGTTGGTCTGCATACATAGCCTACAGGAAACAAATTGAATTAATGGAGGCTATATCTTTAACACCAAGCATTTCTGCAGACTCTGTGGGAAATTTCCAAACTCCTTAAAAAATGCAGTTGTTAAGCCCCTCCTGAAAAAGAGCAATCTTGATAACACCATTTTGAGCAATTTTAGACCAATATCTAATCTTCCTTTTATAGGTAAAATGATAGAAAAGGTAGTTTTTAATCAGCTGAACAAATACTTAAACTCAAATGGATACCTGGACAATTTTCAATCTGGTTTTCGACCGCATCACAGCACAGAGACAGCACTCATTAAGATAATAGATGATATTCGCTTAAATTGTGACTCTGGCAAAATATCGGTGCTGGTATTGCTAGATCTCAGTGCTGCGTTTGACACTGTCGATCATAACATACTACTAGAGAGACTGGAAAACTGGGTCGGGCTTTCTGGGATGGTACTCAAATGGTTCAGGTCATACTTAGAAGGGAGAGGCTATTATGTGAGTCTAGGAGAGCATCAGTCTAAGTGGACGTCCATGACATGCGGAGTCCCACAAGGGTAGCCTGTATATGCTTCCACTAAGTCAAATAATGAGAAAGAACCAAATTGCCTATCACAGCTATGCTGATGATACCCAGATTTACCTAGCCTTATCTCCAAATGACTACAGCCCAATTGACTCCCTCTGCCAATGCATTGATGAAATTAATAGTTGGATGTGCCAGAACTTTCTTCAGTTAAACAAGGAAAAAACTGAAGTCATTGCATTTGGAAACAAAGATGAAGTGTTCAAGGTGAATGCATACCTTAACTCTAGGGGTCAAACAACTAATAATCAAGTCAGGAATCTTGGTGTGATTCTGGAGACAGACCTTAGTTTCAATAGTCATGTCAAAGCAGTAACTAAATCAGCATACTATCATTTAAAAAACATTGCAAGAATTAGATCTTTTGTTTCCAGCCAAGACTTGGAGAAACTTGTTCATGCCTTCATCACCAGCAGGGTGGACTATTGTAATGGGCTCCTCACCGGCCTTCCCAAAAAGACCATTAGACAGCTGCAGCTCATCCAGAACGCTGCTGCCAGGATTCTGACTAGAACCAGAAAATCTGAGCATATCACACCAGTCCTCAGGTCCTTACACTGGCTTCCAGTTACATTTAGGATTGATTTTAAAGTACTTTTACTCGTATATAAGTCACTAAATGACCTAGGACCGAAATATATTTCAGATATGCTCACTGAATATAAACCTAACAGACCACTCAGATCATTAGGATCGAGTCAGTTAGAAATACCAAGGGTTCACACAAAACAAAGGGAGTCCTCCTTTAGTTACTATGCCACCCGCAGTTGGAATCAGTTTCCAGAAGAGATCAGATGTGCTAAAACACTAGTCACATTTAAATCTAGACTTAAAACTCATCTGTTTAGCTGTGCATTTATTGAATGAGCACTGTGCAATGTCCGAACTGATTGCAATATATATTTTCACTGTTTATTTAATTTCTTTTTATGTAAAATCATTTTCTAACTGTTTTAAACTAATTTTAAATAAGTACAGTTTTAATCATTTAATTTTTTTTTAATTGCTTGTTTTATTCTTGTTATTATTTTTCTTCATTATTATTTTACTTTCTTTTATGTAAAGCACTTTGAATTACCATTGTGTATGAAATGTGCTATATAAATAAACTTGCCTTGCCTTGCCTTGCCTTAATGTTTTGAAAAAAATATATATACATTAACACTACACATTTACTTAGTGAATTGAAAAAATAATAATACACATATTTGGATCAAATGGACAATTTAATGATACAGGATCTACTGTAGCCTAAGTATAGCCTATTCACTGTAGGTTTTCATATATACGGGAGATGGAGTGATATATATGTTGTTGTGAGTTTATATGAAGTTACATTGAGATATGACCCAAATTTAGTCCATTTTCATTAAACCACGGATGGCAGATCGACTATTCTGACAATGTCTTTCATAGTTTTCTGGACCTTGACAGTGTAATTTACTTGGCAGTTAATGGTCCAGTCACAAGCCTCCCGTTTTTCATCCAAAAGTTTTTTAAATTGTGTTCCGAAAATGAATGAAGCTTTCACAGGTTTGGAATGAAAGTGAATAATGACAACATTTTCATTTTGGTCTGGAGTATCCATTTAAGTCATGAAATAAAGAGTCTGCTGTTGAGCTTTGAAATGTTATTTTCTTGGACATTCAGTATTTGCACAGTGCGAAGCTGCTCCTCCTCTAAACCCGACAACAGCAAGAAAGTGCAAGTCATGCTTACTTATCATGTTGATAAACTTTATTGATAGCTTTATTACTCGGGTGTAATTTAAACGCACATTATATTAAATGTTATAAAATCTTAAATTGTGGTTATCAGCAGACATAACATCTTGGTTATGTATGGTAACCCTCGTTCCTTGAAGGAGGGAGCGGTCATGTTGGTGACCGACGAATTGGGATATTGCTTCGATAGACCAATCTACTTTGAGTGTGAACTAAACGAGCCAATGCATATTGGCATTCAATTATTGCATCCAGCTGCCGCTGATGACAGCATGAGTATAATAAGGCAACAGGTGCAATACATAGCCATTCCACTGAGAACAGGGACACTGTGGAAACCCCATCCTTCCTGAAGGAGTTTTCAGAAGCAAATACACATATAGCATCCGTTTAGGAAGTGATTGTAACTAGAGGTCGACCGATATATCGGTCAGCCGATATATCGGGCCGATATTTGCCATTTTTTAATATATCGGCATCGGCCGATATCCGTGTTTAGTAGCACCGATTTAAAGTCAGGCACGTCTGCGGGCAGCCCCGTGTTATTGTTGCAGTGGAAATTGCTGCTGCGTATGTGAAGGACCCCAAGCCAAAACTTTTGGAGGATTCAACAACAGTCCTGGGAGATAAAGGTAGCCAGAGAATTTCATTCTGTAAATGGGGTGGAGAAGTTGACAGCTCTCACAAACACTGCAGCGTGATTGAGGGCTAAGTTACTCTGACCCACTCACAGACAGCACCGCGCTCGGAGAGACAGCTTTCCTGGAGCTGCCCAGAACGGCGAATGACATTTGTTTGGAAGCATGGTTTTATGCAGACAATAACCAGGTTTCCATCCAACTCATTTGTATTTAGGGATGTCAATATTCGATAATTTCCATGATCGATCGTCGTTTAAATTAACTTTCAATTAATGACCTTAATGCTGCAAAATGCATCTGCAGCGGTATATTATTATTGTGTGCAAAAGCCACTTGGAAAAAAAGCTTTCTCACCCTAATTAAAGGGGTTTTAGTATGAATAAAATGCCAGTAGCAGGACTGTAAAATGAATAGATGTGATTATGATCATTTGATAAAATGAAGAGAGCGCGCCATACGTTGGAGATCATTTTACTTTGTTGACTGTTTCCCATCAAGGAGACCGCTGAATGCGCCTCTTTAAATGGTTTCGTGGTGCTCGTAGTTGTATTTTAAAACGCAACTGCTATGTTTTCAAATGACACTATAGTAGTGGTGCAACGGATCATCATTGATCCGTGATCCGTTCGGATCAATATCTTCGGTTCGGCACACACGTGACCCGCGGATTGATTTATGAAAAAAAAGAAAAAAGTTGCGCATGGCGAGCGGAGGAACGGAGGAGCTCGAATGCCCCGCACATTTTGGCTTCCCTGTCAGATATAATGATGAAGGAAAGAGGTTAGAGTGAAAAGATTGTGCCAGATCTTTATGAACAGGAGAAAATAAAGTTGTGGATGAACTATCCCGAGCATCCTCTGTTGCGCTCACGACAGAAGGGTGGAGAGCTCTGTGACGATAACTGCTCACCATCACAGCAGACTGGGAGAAGCCATGTGCACTTTAAGTTGATTTCATATATTTTAACTGAATAATTTAATGTTAATAAAAAAAAGACGAAACGTATGTTTATTTGTCTTGGCCTTTTTTTTTTTCTTTCTTTTTTTTGCTGATCCGAAAAATGATCCGATCCATACGAGGACGAGCAAACGGGTTTGACTAGATTTGGAGGTTATTGCACGTCTCGTTCTGCACATATCCAATTGTTTCTATATTCGCTATGTATCTGAACGTTAAACTATAATATATTTTTTTTTTTTAATGTAAACTAGACGGAAAAAATCATCCTCTTCACATGAGCAAACACGTCCTTGGAATAACAGCAGAGTGGACCGGTATACGGTCTATTTAAACTGACCAGTGTAACCTTTTAAATGTTTGGTTGACTTGCACTTTAGATGTTCTGTGTCATTTATACCAAACACAAATGTTGCTGGTTGCTAGTGTGTTTGCAGCACTACTGTTATTTATTTTTTATATATTTAATTTTTTATATTTTTCAGTTTAATTGATTTTTATTTCTAAAATTATATTTATTTAAATGTATATTTAAGTTTACATTTATGTTCCAGCAAACTTGAAAAATTCTACTTGATAAATGCTGTAAAACTTTTATGTAAATGATTGACACACATATATATATATATATTTATATATATATATATATATATATATATATATATATTACCTGTTTTATATAATTAATACTTGGTCAGTTTATTGATTTGTTTGGTTAACTTTGGATAAATTTTTATTATAATACCGTGCAGTGCACAAAATTAAGATTCGAGAGATGGTTCAAGTCAGTGCTAAATAAATGATGATAAGTTTAGAAATGTTGTGCATCCACTTATTATTAGTGTGACATTTTAGCATGCAAATGAAGGGGAAAACTTCAAGATATCGGCCCTAAAAATCGGCAGCACATATCGGCCATCGGCTGACCCTGACCTCTAAACATCGGCTTCGGCTATAGAAAAACCCATATCGGTCGATCTCTAATTGTAACCCTCTTGGGAAGGCAGAAGTCTGCCGGGTAAACGCGGGCTCTAAGGCTATACCGTGGACTATACAAATACGAGTACCACTTAGGCCTCAATATGGAATGCCGCATCCAGCTCCCAAGGGTGATGGAGGATCTCAACAGGGTCTACAGTATGGACACTCTGGAGCAGTTTTAGCAAGCCGACACTAACCAGGGCCTCTCAGTGCCACTACACGTTTGAGGTGAGAATCTAGCGAACGTGTAGGGCATCGCCCAGCCCATCTCACAATCTCACACAGATACTGGGCAAAGTCCAGGGGGCCGAATAAGAGGTCTCTGGAGAGGCAAACAGGTCTACCTTAGCAACTCCAAAATGTTCTCCCGGGAGCATTGCTTGAGACAGCTCATCGGCTGTACGGTTGAGCAGCCAGCCAGTGGTGGAGGCATCCATGTAAACCACAACATGCCTACAGATCTGTTCTAGGGGCTCCCCTGCCCAGAGGAACGTAAGTGCTGACCACGGGTTAGGGTTTGACGACAGGCCGCTTTAATTTGGACCCGGTGAATGCCATGCTTCCACGCCCACCTCAGGACTCAGCCATAAAGCCAGTGCTGGAGCAGTCTCATATGTAACAGACTGAGCAGTGTAAGTATCACTGCCGCCGTCATATGCCCCAGGAGCCTCTGAAAAAGTTTCAATGGGGCCGTTGTCCTGCCCCTGAATGTATTCAAGCAGGCTAGCAATGACCGTGCACGTTCCTTTGTAAGGCATGCTGTCTGTTCAACCAAGTCCAACTCCATACTGAGAAAAGAGATCATCTGCTTGGGTGAGATCTTTCCCCAGTTAACCTGAAGGCCCAACAGGCTGAGGTGCCAGAGCGTCAAGTCCCTGTGTTTGCACAACTGAACCTAAAACTGTGCTAGTATAAACCAGTTGTCTAAATAGTTGAGGATGCGAACACATTGCTCTCTGAGGGGAACTAGAGCCCCTTCTGCGAGCTTCGTGTAGACACGGGGAGACAGGGACAGCCAGAAGGGCAGGAGAGGGGTGTGAGTGTGGGGTGCAAGGCTCACCTAGTTCCACAGGTTGACAGAGGGTGCATGAATAGGGCCTTTGTTGATGCTCTCAAACTGTCTGCATCTGCCATTTGGCGAAGCAGGAGGTCCAGTGCTTGGCCGTCCGTGACTCTCCGTGCCCTCCTGGGACCCAGAGATAGAGCTTGTCAGGATAGGGTGCTACAAACCACCTTAGCACCTTCTCCACAGGCTATATGCTGTAAGCATCGCCGGACAGGCCAGGCAATACCTACAGACCAGGGAGGGGAGGCATGGTTTGCCCTGCCGAGTGGAGGTTGTATTAGGATGCAACTGCATTGCAACTGACCGCTCCACTGGAGGAACCCCTGTATACCCCCTCACTGCACCAATGGAGGTCCAATGGATACCAATGGTACACTCATTGAAGGGGACCCAGTGCGTTCTGTGGGTCACTCCACTGGATCAGAGGTGCTGGAGGAGTGATGGTCCCCAGAGGGTTGGTTTCCTGCGGCGTTTGCCACCACCCACACTACTGCTGGAAGTGGTTCTCGACTGTCGGCCACCAGAACGAGCCCCAGATCATGGCAGCGGCAATGGGACTCCACCCCACTTAAGGTAGCGCAGCCTGGTTGGCAGCTCCGAGATGCAGTCGGAAGATGACTCATCCACGAAGGCCACCTCAGAGTGCTTGATGCCCAGACACATGAGGCAGCTGTCACGCTGTCTAGTCTCTGTTTCCCTGGGTGTCCACTAGTGGGCTCACTTCCCCTTAGGCACTTCACCGTAGGCACTAGATTTCCTCTAGTCTTGTCCTGTCATCAAAGTAATTGCACTCCTGTTAATTGCACCAGGTGCAGTCACTTTATTGTCATTAGCCTCCCTATAAATACCAGTCTTTTCCTGTTGTTTGTATGGAGTCCTTACCCGTCATGTATCCAGCCTTCTCGTTCCCCGAGATTCATCCCAGTCTGCTCGTCCTCCAAGTCCTCTCGTTTCCTGAGTTCCCTTTCCTGTTCCTTCCCTTTTGTTTGTTTATTTTGGACTGTCTTTCGGTATTGACCTTTGCTTGTTCTGACTACGATTTGGATTACCCATCAATAAATACCTGCAATTGGATCACGCTGTTTTGTGTTTATTTTGTTATTAAAATGTCCTTTGATTGTCCGCCGGTTCCCGCCTACTTCTTCCGGATGAATATTAAGGTTAATTCATTACAATAACGCCCAGGCCTCTTGACCTTCACTGTTGTCGCTCCGGTTTTATATCCTTCCATCTCCTACGTGGGACTCGAGACCGGCGGTGGGTCGCAGGTGTCACTGATTTGCCCAATCATTGCCGGCCTCACTCCTTGTTCCCACGTCCCTCAGCCCCGCCCCACTCGCCACATGGTTCAAAAACTATTAGCATACTGAGTTTTAGAATAAATATAATTTCATTGATTCCACTTCAATGTGATTGCTTTTTATTTTGTAAATATATATATATATATATTTCTTGATGTAAATGATAGGTGGAAATAAGCTGTTTATTGTGATTTGGCTTTATTTGCTTAAAAAATGTTGTCAAAATATTTTGGAAGTTGAAGATAATTTCAAGATAAGATCCCAGATATTTTAACCCTGATAACTGATCTCTGGCTACCCACATGAAAAAATATTACAGAAAACGAATTCTAGAAAAAGTAATACAATTTCCATTGTAAATACTATTGTGTTTTGAACAAGATGGTAAAGGTAATATAGTAAATTGTAACTTATGAATAGTCATTTGCTGTGTTAATTCTACTATAGTTATATAGATAAATTATTTTAGCAATTACTGTAATACATTTTCTAACACTCCAGTATAGGATACTACAACATGACAGTCATAACATTGCAAGGCAAGGCCTACTAATAAAAACCATGCAAATTCCTTAAAATGAACAACATTATACAACAGCTTAAGAAGTAATTGTTTTTTATTATTGTTGTTCTTGGCTGCATTGTTTAACCTGACATTGCTTTCAAGCTGAAATGGGAGTCTGGCCTTGGCAGTCCCTGAGAAAAAAAGACACAAGTTAATTTATTACTGGTAAATTGACTTGTATGTGTCTTAATTGATATTTCCTTAGTCTTTCTTGGGACGGACGGTTTCACTGGAGTGCCTTTTAATGAGTGGACCCCAGTCAATGAATTTTTTCAGGCCCAGTGTTTGTTGATGCAGACAAACATCAGGGATTGACTTGGCCAGAGTAGGGGCTAGCTCTGGCAGTCCTGACCGCAGACTCTCCAGCCTCTGCACAATACCTGCTAGCACCATCTACTGTATCAACCCATATCCATGAACTTCTCTTTTTTTCTCCCACATCTCTCAGTGAGGAGAAGAACAGAACACCAAGTGAAACTTTGTTGAATTACTTGTTTTCTTGAATGGTGACAATCAGTGTGTTCATTACACTGTTTACTGACTACTGCTTTCGGAGGACAACATATCATCTTGCTTGGAGACCTCAGCATAATTCAGATATCACTTAAAAATGTTAGGAACGTAAGTTTAACTGACACAATGAAACATTTGAAAACATGCATTTTTTTTAACTAGAAAATAACAAAGATCCTACTTTAAAGGCAGTAACTTATTCTTAGAGCCACAAAGTCGAAAAATATTGCCTCTCAGAGCCTGAACACTCAGCCCGTAAATGGCTGGATTCAGAATTGGAGGAAAAATCAAGAAATAAATTGACATAAATATTTGTGTTTCAAATGGGAGATAACTTGTGTCAAAGCGACTTTGTACAATTTCAAAAAAACATCCCACACTATAGTTCATTATTGCAAATAAGTGTGGAGTGCAGGTCTTCAGTGCTTTTATTTTTGACTCTTTAGTTGCAGTAAAGCATATTTTAAGAATATGTCCGTATGAATAGAAAGTCATCACAAGCTGAGGAAAAGTGTATACAACAACAGAAACCAGTCCAATAGTACTCACAACATTTGTGTCATCACAGGACAGTTTAACAAGAGAATAGTTGGAGCAGTAGACTCGCCCTATAATGTTTCTACATTGTGTCAAGCGCAGAGTCAGAATAAATAACAATGAAAATGCCACTAAAGGATAACCCCATGAGAAAGCTATTAGTTTATACACTTTTGTGATCGTCATAATAGTGTGATACTGCAGTGGATAGCAGATGGCCACATAGCGATCATAGCACATCACTGACAAAATGGTGAACTCTATGATAGCATATGTGTGCAGGAAGTAAGTTTGAGCCTTACAGCAGGCCAGAGATACCACATGAAAAGGAGACATTAAAGTAGATAGCAAGGGGGGAAGCAAAGCTGTGCTACCATAGATGCCATTTGCAGCCAAATTACAAAGAAAGATGTGCATTGGTTTATGAAGCACTTTGTTGCTAATAACGACAAAGATCACAGTGATGTTTGCTAAGAGTACAAGCATGTATAACATGAAAAAGATGACAAAGTAAAGGTATTTAAGGTCTTCCATTCTGTAAAAGGCTTCCAGTATTATCAATGACACAACTGATGAGTTTTTCATATTTATAATGTTCAACACACTGTAAACACAATATTTAGATTAAAATGTTCCTTTTTTAGATTCAGTCTTCATTGTCTCTAGGTGCTGGCAATAATCCAGTCAATGTGTGAAGTTAAAACGCCTACAAACAGTAGTCCAAATAGTTCAAATCAAATGAACAGAACAAATAAATAACACATCACGGCTCTTACTTTACTGTGCATTCATGTTGTTTATATAGAGCATTGTGTATAATTTGGATGGCTGTCTTGGGGTTTCAGATCACATGATGATATTCTGTGTGTGCAGTATTCTTCTGTGTATTCTTCTTGACTCATTTTTTTTTTTATTCTACATTTATTGTACCATTAAAGCCTGACTGTTAAAGCTTGACATTAAATAATAATTGAAAATAAATAATATAAATAATCTTTTATTTTATTATTATATTTTTTTATGTAACAGTTGAACTGGAGATAATTTTGGAGATTTAATGATGGAGATATTGGAAATGACAGGAGTTAATGGTGGAGATCACACAGGAGTTCATGTTGGAGAATGCTGTAGATAATGTAGGGGGTCACTGGAGTTAACGTGTGAGATCAGGGAAGATTGCTGGAGTTAATGTTGGAGTAAACATTGGAGATCTCTGGAGTTAACACAAGACTGTGATCTCCAGCGATCTCCAGAGTTTACTCCTGTGGTCTCCATTGTTATCACCAGCTATCTCCAGCTTTAAGTAAAAAAATGTTTTTCCACATAATGTACATTATTGTTTCCAATACGCATCAATTTTTACAAAGCTAATTGTTCTAAAAAAGCAAGGTGTACTCTGATTGGCCAGCTATCCAGTGTGTTGGCTAAATGACTTAAGCATGTAATGGAATTGTTACGCCCCTTAACATACTGTAATGCTGTCTCCCAGCAGGACAAAGCTCGGTCCAGCTGCTCTGCTTATGTACATCCCATCATCAGTTCTCTTTTAGCAGTTCAGTCAATGTACTATAAGGAGTAACTGAATAACTCAGGATATTCGTTTATTTTTCGCATCAGTGTCAGGCATGTTTATAAACCGAATACCTTAAGTAATTTGTAGATTAGTGCGTACTGGAGACGTGAACCGTTTCAAATGGTTCAGTTCGACTTGGTAAACAGGTTTGACTGATTCACTAAGAAGATTTGGTTAAATAGAATGATCCGCGATCTGGACATCACTAGACAAGACAAAACCAATAAAACCCATTACAAACAAGGCATTAGTTGCATTCAGTGGGGACATGATAACTGATCATAATGACTTATACTGTCTTTTTACGTGTTGTGTATTGCGCTGCGTAAACATAAAACCATGGCTGCATTTGTGATCAGAGAAACAACAAACAACAAGCGCTACTCTACACTGCTCAAAACTCACGTTTGAATCATCATTGGCAAATTATTTAAATATAAATAACTTACTTACAGAGTCAGAAGCGCCAGACTGTCATTGCAAAGTTGGAACTGCCCAACTTTATAGAAACAGCCTTTGTTCACAGACACATTGTAGGCTACTGGTGCAGGAAACAGTCTTCATCCTCCATAAAATGCATTGCACACATGTGAATATTTAGGTTGAACTTTTCTGGAACAGTGTTGTAAATACAACTTAACCACTGATTTCTAGTTGTGTCCTGTTTTAGAAGGTGAAACAAAGTAATTTCGGTTTCACAACAAAACACACAGCGACTCCACAACATGGCTGCAGCGGCAACAGCAAGAATAAAAGTTACACCTTCTTTCTTTGCATGAACATTTGGGTGGTGTTATGCAAATCTTCCCACATCATGACGTAGACATGATTTTTAGAAAGGCGTGGTTGACTCTTAACTTTGATAAAGAATATCTCTTTGGTTTTGAGACTTTAGTCTTTGCAACTTTACATATCTTCTTTATGCACCAGGAATTTGTAACACTCCAAAGAGAAAGGAAAATTTGAATATGAACTTTAACTCCTGTGATCTCCAGCATTATCTCCAGTGATTTCCAGCTTTATTTTCAGCAATCTCCAACATCCACTTCTGTGATCTTCAACATTATTTCCAGCGATCTGCAATGTTATCTCCCGTGATCTCCATAGTTAACTCCAGTGATTTTGTGTTAATTTTAGCAATCTCCAATGTTAACTCCAGCGACATCCAATGTCTTCATAAATACTCTTGTCTGCTCCCATATGCCTGTGCTGAACCTACAAAGACATCATTAAAACTTTTACTCCATCACTGACATACCTTGTCTGATCATGTATTTAACTGCTATTACTTTACATCTGTGCAATAAATACCTGCTGATTTGGTTCATAACATCTAGTGTCATATGTCTGGAGTTGTGTGACAGGTGACATTATAGAATTTAACTAAAATGTATTAGCTAAAAAAAATTATCAATTATCAATCAAATTAACAGAATAATTGTAGTGGACTGTATACAACATGCTTGTTTTTCAGCAGTTTTGATCAGGGTAATAATTTAGAAACCTTCGGAAATTGCATATATGAGCTTCAGACTCTAAAAATGGCTGTGATAAAAACAAACCAATTGGCAACCCAGCACTGGGTAAATATTTGACAGAACCGAGCATGCTGGTTTACACATTTTAACCCAGCAGGATGGGTTGTTGAGAAAACCCAAAATATATTCATTTTTACCATTTATGTGTTAGCATTTTTGTGATTCTGGGTTATTCTTGCTTGGTTTTATTCTAATAATTTTGCCTATGCTTAAGAAGACAATCATGGATTAATAAATAATGAAGAATACAGGTTATTTAGACTGTACAAAATTATTTTTAATACCATCTGACATTCATAAATGTGTTAAAATTTGTACCAGTGACAAACAGCATGTAAATATGTAATTTCTTTTTTATTTTTTATTTTTATTTTTTAGCAAAAATCACATAAATACAGTTGCAATAAATAAGACAATTAGTTCTGAATGGCATGTGTCTGTTTAACTGTTTACATATTACATTTTGACATGTTTAACTGTTTAAAGACACAGTGAAATGACATTGACAGTTAAAATTTAAAATGACAGAAAATTCAGAATCATTTAAAGATGTCCTAAAATTGATATCAAGTATATAAAGACTTCTAGGTAGATGCGCACTGCTTAGGGTAGTTAAATTAAAATTCTGTCAGTTATTACTCACCTTCATGTCTTAACAAACCCATAAGACCTTCGTTCATCTTCAGAACACAAGTTAAGATATTTTAGATGAAATCTGAGAGCTTTCAGACCAGGGTGAATAATAAAGCTGTTCATTGATTATGATCAATGCCTGAGAGATCTGCTGGGATTTTCAAATCGCCATGACAAATGGATGGGTTTTGTGGACTCTGCGCGGTTAAGGAATTCCACGTTTGTTCCAACCAAATATTTTAATTGCTTTTTGACACTTCTCAGTGGAAAAACAAGTCATTCAAATCTAATGTTTGAAAGCAATTGCCATACTTCTCCTCCAGAAACTTTTTCAGTTTCAGAGAGCTTCCATGGTCAATTATATCAAGTTAATAGAAGATAAAATTTTTGAATCCTTCAGACTGCAGTCCAGCAACCGCCTCTTGTCTCAGCTTCTCATTCCGTGCAGTAAGGACAATATCTCCATTGAAACCTGCTTTGCACACCCCTTTAACAATTGCCAGTCCGATGCCTTTGCCACAGTAACTAAAGCCACTCTTTTGAACATTTTGGGTTTCTAGTCTGCCGTTAAGTCCTATACGGGGAGGCTGCAGATCTGGAACAGGCAGATCTTCGGCCCAGACAGTTTCACGTTCTAGGCAGTTTTACGCCTCTGTTGTTCCTGATGTGTCCAATAGGGGAAGGAGGATGTTCGGGTGAAATTATTAAACCGACACTTGAAACTGGTCCCATCCACAGACATTGACTAATTGAGAGTTTTTTTGTGTGTGTGAATTTAACTATATAAAGATTGCATTACGATATCAGATGATCTGCACTACTACTAAAATAAATAAAATAAAATATCTGAAAATATTCAATGTTGGTCTGCAAACATAGCCTACAAGAAGACAACTGAATTAATGTTTTTGAAAAAAAAAAAACAATACATAAACATTACACATTTAATTGGTGAATTAAAATAATAATAATACAAGTACAGTATTCGGATCAAATGGACAATGCAATGATACATGATCTACTGTAGCCTAATTATAGCCTATTCACTGTAGGTTTTCATATATACAGGAGATGGATGATATATATGTTGTTGTGAGTTTATATAAAGTTACATTCAGATATTAACCAAATTTAGCCCATCAGACATACAGTGTAATCATATGGACTAGCAATGAATATTTATTAACATGGATTCATGCTTTAGTATTCACTATTTGTTGTCATACAGCAGTGTTTGGAATAACGGCGTTTAAAAGAACGGCAGTCAGTAACGGGGTAATCTAACTAATTACTTTTCCCGTCGTTACAACGCCGTTAACGTTACTGAACTTTAAATGCGGTGCGTTACTATGCATTGATTTAATGTGCAATCCGAACGCACCCCTTGCTCACACAGCGAGTGAGCAGGTGGGTTAATAACGAGATAAGCGATTATGATTGGCTGAGGCAGAGTCATGTGTTTCATGGTAGCCAATCAGAGCCAGTGTTTTTACACACACTCGCCAGCGGCGCCAAACACACACAGTCACACACACGCAACAGCTACACAGAGATTTGCAGCAGCAGGAGAAATGGCGAGTCAGGAGCAATCCGATGAAAAGTTGGCATTTTCAAGGTGGAGATATAAGCACTACTTCAAATTCATTTTAGTCAAAGGCAAGAACGTGCATGTAATGTGTGACACACGCATCTACAAAGCTAGTGGCCAAAAACACTTTTCTTACAAAGAGTGCAGGATAAAACTCTGTTGACGTGCAATAAATCTCGAAAGTTATGTACGAACACCTGTCTGTTCTACTTATTTCAACTGACTTGTGAAAACTGCTAAAAAAAAATACTTTGACATATAGCAACTTTTTTTTTTTTTTTTTACAGTAACGCAAATAGTTACTTTCCCTGGTAACGAGTTACTTTTATTATAGAGTAATTCAGTCACTAACTCAGTTACTTTTTGGAACAAGTAGTGAGTAACTATAACTAATTACTTTTTTAAAGTAATGTTCCCAACACTGTCATACAGTAATAGAACAGTGTTCAGCAATTGTAACATTATAAAGCAATGAGAATACTTTTTTGTACGCAAAGAAAAGAAAAATAATGACTTTATTCAACAATTTGTCTCCTCTGTCTCTCCGCGTCCACTGAACCTATTCTGACAATGTCTTTCATACTTTTCTGGACCTTGACAGTGTAATTTACTTGTCAGTTAATGGGGCAGTCATAAGCCTCCCGGTTTTCATCCAAAATATTTAAAAATGAGTTCCAAAGACGAACAAAGCTTTTATGGGTTTGGAACGACATGGGGGTAAGTGATTTATGACAAAATTTTCATTTTGGGGTTCTGTATCCCTTCAAGTAGAGATGTTCCGATACCCTTTTCCCCTTCCAGGTACCGATTCCGATACCTGGGCTCGCGGTATCGGCCGATACTGAGTACTGATCCGATACCTGGGCATGCATCTGTACGTACAGCTGCGCCCATCATCCACAGAGACATAGAATTTGCATGAGTAATATTTAAATAGTATTTTGCAGTTTAATATTCACAGACACTAGTACATATTCGGCTACAGTCTGGAGCCCTGTGCTTAGATTAACGCGGAAGCGACTGAACGCAGCTGCAGGTACCGAATATACTCTGAGTCGGTAACTTACTACCGGTACTACAGAGATGCTGGTATCATCACATTTTAAAAATTTTAGCACTCGATTTGGCACTGAAGTCCCCGTACTTGTGGCATCCCTAGTCGCCGTTTTACTGTTTGGTTGGTCCAGTCTGAAATACTGCTAAACATCGGACATACTGCTAACCCATTTTCATTTCTTCTTCGCTGCTCTAAAAGGGGTTGCTTGTGGCAATACAGCACAACTTCCTGTGTTTGAGCAGCGAAGAAGAACCGTGCAGTGGTTAGGCAAAGCTAGCGGTCATAACTAGGTCTTGTTTAAGGTCTTGTTTTTATTTATGGTATCGGATCGATACATGGGTTCAAGTACTTGCCGATACCAATGCCAGAGTTTGTTGTGGTATCGGTGATATTTCTGATATCAGTATCGGAATCGGAGAAACTCTACCTTTAAGTCACAAACTAAAGAGTCTGCTGTTCAGCATTGAGTTGTTATTGTACTATTTGCACAGTGCGCAGCTGCTCCTCCTCTAAACCGGACAACAGCAAGAAAGTGCAAGTCATGCTTACTTAGCATGTTGATAAACTTTATTAATAATACATTTAAATGCGCATTATATTAAATGTTATAAAATGTTATATTATAGTTATCAGCAGATGTAACCAGTAATAGGTTATCAATAGATGCTAAAATGTAAAATTGCTTGATGAGAAACACACTTTCAAATACATTTGGCAATGACTATATATTACAATGAAAGAACAACAGTTTGTCATTTTTGTTTAGGCTAATAACACTGAATGAATAAAACTAATATTACCCTAATGTAAAAAAAAATTTTAAAAAGAAAAAAGATCTCGAAGTATTAACTTGAGATAGTTCAAAAACTATTAGTTTACTGGGTTTTAATATAAATAAAAATTAAAATAAATATAATTTCAGTGATTCCACTTGCTTTTTTTATTTTATTTTTATTTTTTTATTAGTATTCATGCAAATGATAGGTGCAAATAAGGTTACAGGTAATAACAAATTTAATGTCAAAATATTACAAACACAATAGGTTTTGCCTTTGTAATGACAGAATCAGAGAGTGTGAGTCAAGAAGGCATGCAAGGAAAGCATTTAAAATCTGTATTGTTTATTGTGATTTGTCTTTATTTGCTACCATCCACTGTTCAAAAAATGTTGTCAAAATATTTCGCAAGTTGAAGATAATTTAACAGATCCCAGATATTTAACTGATCTCTGGCTGCTCACATGAAAAAATACTGTATTAAATTATTTCTAGAAAATGTAGTAATATTTCCATTTTAAATTCTATAGTGTTTTGAACCATATTATAGTCAAGGTATTACAGTAAATTGTAACTTATGTATGGTCATTTGCTGTGGTAATTCTACTATAGTAATATAGATAAATTATTTTAGCAATTACTGTAATACATTTTCTAACACTCCAGTATAGGATACTACAACATGACTGTCATATCATTGCAAGGCAGGGCAAAACATATACTAATGAAAAGCATGCAGATTCCTTAAAATGAACAACATTATACAACAGCTTTAGAAGTAATTGTTTTTTATTATTTTTGTTCTTGGCTGCATTGTTTAACCTGACATTACTGTCAAGCAGAAATAGGAGTCTGGCCTTAGCAGCCCCTGAAAAAATAACAAACACATGAGTGAACTTATTACTGGTAAATGCACTTTTATTTGTCTTAATTGTTATTTCCTAAGTCTTTCTTGGGATGGAAAGCTTAACTGGAGTGCCTTTTGATGAGTGGACCCCAGTCACTGAATTTTTTCTTTTTAGGCCCAGTGTTTGTTGATGCAGACAAACATCAGGGATTGACTTGGCCAGAGTAGGGGCTAGCTCAGGCAGTCCTGACCACAGACTCTCCAGCCTCTGCACAATACCTGCTAGCACCATCTACTGTATCAACCCATATCCATGAACTTTTCTTTTTTTCTCCCATATCTCTCAGTAAGGAGAAGAACAGAACACCAAGTGAAACTTTGTTTAATTACTTGTTTTCTTGAATGGTGACAATCAGTGTGTTCATTACACTGTTTACTGACTACTGCTTTTGGAGGACAACATATCATCAACATATCATCAAAATGTTTGGAAAGTAAGCTGTTTAATTGACACAATGAAAAATTTGAAAACATGCTTTTTTCACCTAGAAAATAACAAAGACCCTACTTTAAAGGCAGTAACTTATTCTTAGAGCCACAAAGTCGAAAATTGCTTCTCAGAGCCTGAACACTCAGCCCATAAATGGCTGGATTCAGAATAGGAGGAAATATCAAAAAATAAAGTGACATAAATATTTGTGTTTCAAATGGGAGATAACTTGTGTCAAAGCGACTTTGTACTATTTCAAAAAAGCATCCCACACTATAGTTCATTATTGCAAATAAGTGTGGAGTGCAGGTCTTCAGTGCTTTTATTTTAGATTCTTTAGTTGCAGTAAAGCATATTTTAAGAATGTGTCCGTATGAATAAAAAGTCATCACAATCTGAGGAAAACTGTATACAACAACAGAAACCAGTCCAATAGTACTCACAACATTTGTGTCATCACAGGACAGTTTAACAAGAGAATAGTTGGAGCAGTAGACTCGCCCTATAATGTTTCTACATTGTGTCAAGCGCAGAGTCAGAATAAAAAACAATGCGAATGCCACTAAAGGATAACCCCATGAGAAAGCTATTAGTTTATACACTTTTGTGATCGTCATAATAGTGTGATACTGCAGTGGATAGCAGATGGCCACATAGCGATCATAGCACATCACCGACAAAATGGTGTACTCTATGATAGTATATGTGTGCAGGAAGTAAGTTTGAGCCTTACAGCAGGCCAGAGATACCACATGAAAAGGAGACATTAAAGTAGCTAGCATGGGGGGAAGCAAAGCTGTGCTACCATAGATGCCATTTACAGCCAAATTACAAAGAAAGATGTGCATTGGTTTATGAAGCACTTTGTTGCTAATAACGATAAAGATCACAGTGATGTTTGCAAAGAGTACAAGCATGTATAACATGAAAAAGATGACAATGTATAGGTATTTAAGGTCCTCCATTCTGTAAAATGCCTCCAGTATTATCAATGACACAACTGATGAGTTTTTCATCTTAATAATGTTCAACACACCGTAAACACAAATTATTTAGATTCAAATGTTCCTTTTTTTAGATTCAGTCTTCATTGTCTCTAGGTGCTGGCAGTTATCCAGTCAATGTGTAAAGTTAAAATACCTACAAACAGTAGTCCAAATAGTCAAATCAAATGAACAGCACAAATTAATAGCATCATGGCTCTTACTTTACTGTGCATTAATGTTGTTTATATAGAGCATTGTGTTTAACTTTGGATTGCTGTCTTGGGGGTTTCAGATCACATGATGATGATGTTCTCTGTGTGTAGTATTCTTCTGTGTATTCTACTTGGATGAAAATTTTTTATTTATTCTACATGTATTGTACTGTTAAAGTCTGACATGAAATAATAGTCTGATTTTATTTTTTTATTTTATTATTATAATTGTTTTATGTAACAATTGAACAGTTGAACTGGAGATAATTTTGGAGTTCACTTTAACGATGGAGATATTATTGGAGGAGTTAATTGATATTAATTAATATTGACAGGAGTTAATGGTGGAGATCACAGGAGTTCATGTTGGAGATTGCTGTAGATAATGTAGGGGATCACTGGAGTTAACGTTGGAGATCAAGGAAGATCGCTGGAGTTAATGTTGGAGTAAACATTGGAGATCTCTGGAGTTAACACAAGATTGTGATCTCCAGTGATCTCTAGAGTTTATTCCTGTGATCTCCATTGTTATCACCAGCGATCTCTCTGTGGTTCCAATCGAAGACGGACGCATTTTCTCCCTCTCCTTCCCTTAACTCACCTGCTTGCTCTCTCATCTTGTTTTGTCTATTATCTAATACTTCTGAGAGACTCTCTCGCACTGCTCTCCAAACTGAAAAATCATGGATTTGATCAACTGGTCTCTCAACGCAATTGACACCATCTTCTCAACGAGAAGCTTGGATTAGGGGGAACCTGACTGCCCTGCCGGAACACTCGCAGCTGGTTATATGATGGTCATGTGGTATAGGTGGTGGGTCGTGTGTCTGGCGGCTCCTGTTATATCGTTGAGGATATTGAAGACATCTACCTATTCGTAACCATGATAACAGGTCTTCTGCTGATTGGATTAGGCTTTGCCCTGGGTTATCGAAGAATTCAGAAAACGGGAACAGCTGTCCAAAGCCTCATTAGGCTGCCCATTGTTATGGTTATGGGTGTGTTTCTTTCTTGGTATTTGTTGGTTTTGTTTTTCCTTGTGTTGTAGGCGGCCGCAGAGATACAGGACACCTGACTCGCATTAGGAGATGGAGATAAATATCGTGGTTTCATGCAATGAGGGAGGCAGGGAGAGTTGACATCATCTCTGGCTGGCCTCGGGTTGCCTCGCTGTCTGAATTTTGTATTGTGTAAACCCCTAGATTTTGTAATAAATATTAATTATTATATTAATTCAGTGGTGTGGCTGTCCCATCTTTGTTGCGGTTACGAGCTGGCCGTAACACCGTCATGATTGAAGCAGTGGGCAGAGCGGTAAGCACTGAGACTGAGACTATTAACCGCAATATGGATACCATCACAGAGAAGCAAACGGCTTTGCAAAGGAAAATGGATGGATTTGGAGACCAGAATGGACAAAGAGAGTAACCAGTAAATTAGAATGCGGCTACTCGCCCCTAGACCAAACAATCACAATCTTATCTTCTTTCGGCTCCCCTCTACCAGAACTGGCCTCTGCCAAGGCCACTTTTGGGAACAACATCTACCCTGGAAGAGCACTGCAGCAAGACGCTCTTGCTTTCATCCCCCCAGTCCACTGACACCTGCTGATTGTTGACTCTGTCTAGGACCTGACCAGGACTGTCTCCATGGCAACTGTTGTGTTGCTATCACAAGCTGCGGACTGATGCACCTAGATTTGAATGCCAGCTCTCCAGGCCTACAAATACATGAACTCTTACATACATACACACACACATACGCACATATATACAGATACGGATTCAACCTCCACAGCCCCCATCCCTCGCCTTCGCTGCTTTGTACCGCTAGTCTGACAAGCGGTTCTGTGACCAGCGCCGAGAATGTCTGCAGGACTGGATGGCTGCTTGCCTGTGCTGGATTACCTCGACTCCCCACACTTCCCCTCCCCTGTTGCAAAGTCGTGTGTTTATGCTGTATTGATTATGTGCGTTTGTTGCTGAGCTGTTTTTTCTGTTCTCACACTGTACTCCCAAAGGAGCATAGTCTGGGTGTTGTTATTTTTTGTCCTCGCTTCCCTAATGTTATGCTGTGTCTCTTCCTCAATTCCCTGTCTTCCTGTCCTGTCTACCCCCTTGTCATATTGTATGTATGTTGTGTGTATATATATATATATATATATATGGACAGGTTGATGGCTAATTTCGCTGGTACTTGTGACTAGTGACCATAAAGGGCTACTACTTAATGGATGAACTTCTCCTCATACGCAAAAATAAAGACTTTTCAAATTCTGCTGCACTGTGCTTCACTGAAACCTGGCTGAGTGATCTGCCGGAGTATATCAGCTGTTCAGAGTCGATCGCATTGCAGAGTTAATGGGGAAAACGAGAGGTCATGGATTGTGTTTCTACATCAACGAAAGTTGGTGTTCTGATGTAACAATGCTGAAAAAGTTATGGTGTCCTAACTTAGAGGAACTCATCATAAACTGCAAATCTTTCTACTCGTCGCTGGAGTTTTCCTCTTTCATTCTTGTGAATGTGTACGATCCTCTGGATGCGTGCGTGAGCGCTGCGATGCAACAGCTGGCCGAACAAATAACTGAAATGGAGCAAAGGTACACAGACTCTATTTTAATAATTCTTGGAGATTTTAACAAGTCAAATCTCTCCCGTGAACTGCCAAAATACAAGCAGCACATTACGTGTCCCACCAGAGACAGCAATATATTGGATCACTGTTACAAAGGAATAAAGGAAGCATATCACTCTGTTCCACGGGCAGCTTTGGGTGACTCTGATCACTGTTTGGTTCATCTTATACCGACCTACAGGCAGAAACTGAAATCTGCTAAACTTGTATTAAGGACCGTTAAAAAATGGACTTATGAAGCAGAGAGTGATTACAAGCTTGTTTTGACCTCACTGATTGCGGTGTTTTTGAAACTGAAGCCACAAATCTGGATGAGCTCACAAGAGACTGTAACTTCATATATAAGTTTATGTGAGGATATGTGCATCCCCACCAGGACATTCTTATCATTTAATAATAATAAACCTTGGTTTACTGGGAAACTCAAAAACTTTGTCACACTAAAGAGGATGCTTACAGAAGTGGGGATAAAATATTGTATAACCAGGCCAGGAACAGACTAACAAAGGAGATCAGAGTGGCAAAAAAAAAAAACTACTCTGAAAAGCTGAGAAAATAGCTGTCAGAAAACATCCGGCATCAGTATGGACTGGTCTGAGGAACATTATCATGTACAAAAAACACCACCCCCACAGTCTGTGGAGAATCAACAACTGGCTGACGATCTGAATGTGTTTTACTGCAGATTTGAAAAGGATAGTCTACCAGCCCCATCCGTTTTGATCTGCATTTCACACATTCACTTACCACCCCTGTAACCCCCTCTCTCCCTCCCTGCCCCACCATTCAACCTGTGCTTAAGGTCTGTGTAGAGGACGTGAACCAGGTCTTCAGGAAGCAGAAATCTAGAAAAGTTTCCAGATGGTGTTTCACCTACCTGTTTAAAAGTCTGTGCTGACCAACTGGCCCCCATCTTCGCAAAGATTTTCAGATCATTGGAGCTGTGTGAAGTTCCCTGCTACTTCAAATGCTCCACCATCATTCGGTTCCCAAAAAGTTCAAAATCACTGAACTTAACAACTATAGACCTGTTGCTCTCACATCTGTGGTCATGAAGTCACTTGAGAAACTGGTCCTGGCCTACCTGAAGGACATCAATGGACCCTTGCTGGATCCTCTTCAGTTTACCTACGGAGCAAACAGGTGTGTGGATGATGCAGTCAACATGGGATTGCATTACATCCTGCAACACCTCGACAGACCTGATAATTATGCAAGGATCCTATTTGTGGACTTCAGTTCGGCCTTTAATACCATAATGCCTGACCTTCTCTCTGACAAACTCACACAGCTCTCCTCCATCTGTCAATGTATCACTAGCTTCCTGAAAGACAGGCAGCATCTAGTGAGGCTGGGCAAACTCACATCCAGGACTATCACCATCAACACTGGCACCCCCAGGGATGTGTTCTCTCTCCACTGCTCTTCTCTCTCTACACGAATGTCTGCACTTCAAAGGACCGCCTCTGTCAAACTCCTGAAGTTCATAGACTACACGGCAGTCATCGGCCTCATTAAGGACAGAAATGAGTCTGCTTACAGACAGAAGGTTGAGCAGCTGGCTGTCTGGTGCAGTCTTAACAACCTGGAGCTCAACACACTCAAAACTATGGAGATTAGTGGACTTCAGGAGAAACCCCCCAGCACTCCCCCCACTCACCATCATGGACAGCACTCAGGTTCCTGGCCACCACCATCTCTCGGGACCTGAAGTGGGACACTCGCATAGACTCCATCACAAAAAAGCCCTAACAGAGGTTGTACTTCTTTCGCCAGCTGAAGAAATTCAACCTGCCCCAAAAGCTGCTGAAACAGTTCTACTCTGCCATCATTGACTCTGTCCTGTGTTCATCCATAACTGCCTGGTTTGGTTCAGCTACCAAATCAGACATCAATAGACTACAACGGACAGTCAGGACTGCTGAAAGGATCATTGGTGCCCCTCTGCCCAGCCTCCAATATCTTTACATCTCCAGAGTGAGGAAAAGGGATAAAAAAAAATCACCTTGGACCCTTCACACCGAGCCCACTCTCTCTTCCAACTGTTGCCTTCTGGTCGGCGCTACAGAGCACTGACCACCAGAACAGCCAGGCACAAAAACAGGCTTCCCCGCAGGCTTTATTTAACCTGAACAATTAAGCTTACAACATCCATCACAGCTTACATAGTTATCGGACATATTTATATTAAACTGCACACTTTGTAAATAACATGTCTGCACACAAATAACATACTGTACATTTATCTAAACAATTATCTTTTTTCCCACTATACTTCTATTTCTGTATAGTACATTGGCACTATGTTGTACTTTCTTCTACACTGGAAGCTTCTTTCGTCAAGTCAAATTCCTTGTGTGTGTAAACATACTTGGTAATAAAGCTCCTCTGATTCTGAACTGCTATTACCCTACATCTGTGCAATAAATACCTGCTTATTTGGTTCATAGCATCTAGTTTCATATGTCCGTAGTTCCATGACAGTTGACATTATAGTATTGAACTAAAAAGTATTAGCTAAAAAAACATGCTTTTTGTTCAGCAGAGTTTTGATCAGGTTAGCAATTTAGAAAACTTAGAAATTTGACAGAGGTGCATCTCAATAAATTAGAATATCATGAAAAAGTTCATTTAAGTAATTCAACTCAAATTGTGAAACTTGTGTATTAAATACATTCAATGCACACAGACTGAAGTAGTTTAAGTCTTTGGTTCTTTTAATTGTGATGATTTTGACTCACATTTAACAAAAACCCACCAATTCACCATCTCAACAAATTAGAATATGGTGATATTCCAATCAGCTAATCAACTCAAAACACCTGCAAATGTTTCCTGAGCCTTCAAAATGGTCTCGCAGTATGGTTCACTAGGCTGCACACTTTGTAAATAACATGTCTGCACACAAATAACATACCTTAACATTTATCTAAACAATTATCTTTTTTCCCACTATACTTCTATTTCTGTATAGTACATTATTACATTTATTGATTTTTTTTATATTAGTGTTATATCCCATCCCTACCGTGTTATTCCTATGTATGTCGGCACTATGTTGTACTTTCTTCTACACTGGAAGCTTCTGTCGTCAAGTCAAATTCCTTAACATACTTGGTAATAAAGCTCCTCTGATTCTGAACTTCTATTACCCTACATCTGTGCAATAAATACCTGCTTATTTGGTTCATAACATCTAGTGTCATATGTCCGGAGTTCCGTGACAGTTGACATTATAGTATTGAACTAAAAAGTATTAGCTAAAAAAACATGCTTTTTGTTCAGCAGAGTTTTGATCAGGTTAGCAATTTAGAAAACTTAGAAATTTGCATATCATGATCTCAAACTGAGCTTCGGACTCTAAAAATGGCTGGGTTAAAAATAACCCAATAGGCAGCCCAGCACTGGGTAAATATTGGACAGAACACACATTTACACATTTTAACCCAGCAGGATATAGCCATTTTTACCAAATGTGTATGTGGTTTTGTGTTTCTGGGTTATTCTTGCTGGGTTATTCTCATAATTTTGCCTATGCTGGCTACGGTGACCTCAAAATAAGAATGAAACAGACTAATATTAGCATACATGCATCATAAAAACAAGTACATGTGGTGTTATTAATTACCATGTCTGCTTCACACATGTGTCGCACATGTAACCTGCCAAAACTCAAATGCAATTGCAATTACTTTGGCATCTGAAGTTCCATACCTCACATGGAAACCTGTCAATCTGTGTCAGGGGTGGGACAATACTATGTTATTTTTGAATTATTTTATTTGGCACAATCATCTGTGAATGACGTCAACTCCCAATACAATCACTGGATATAGCTGTCGGTCATTTAACATTTCTATTGTAAAACGTATTATTAAAAGTTGACTAATATTAAATGATTTGCAGCTTCATCTTACCTCGTTCTCTTTAACGTTAAACTGATGCTTCACGCTCTGCTTCTGTGAACATTAAACCCTGCCTACTTTGATTTGATTGGCCATCTCAGTCATTTTGACATTGATGAGCGCTGTTAGACCACTGAGGCTTTGATTTGAAGTGCTTAGTATGTGGAGCGTTTGCACTCGCATCTGTAGACTAGTGCAAGTTATTTCTCACACTTTAATAGTATTTATAGCTCCTAACAGGCTATGTGACTATGAGAAGTTATTACCTCAAAATGTACGTCAGTATGCAGTTTTCCCTATTGCTCACATGTCAGTGATTATCCCTCTGCGTGCCACTGTTGGCACGCATGCCATAGGTTGCCGACCCCTGGTATAAGCCCAACCCCTAACACGGATTGACAGGTTTCTATGTAAGGCATCTGAAATTCAAATGCTTTTTAATTGCATTTGCACTATGTCACAATTTATGTGTCCACGTGGAAAAATGCAATTAAATATACAATTTGCAATTCCTTTTGAAAAGTGTCCAGAATATCCTTACCTCTCCATTGATTATGATCAATGCCTGAGAGATCTGCTGGCATTTTCAAATCGTCATGACAAATGGATGGGGTTTTGTGGCTTGGTTAAGGAATTCCATGTTTGTTCCAACCTATAAAACAAAGTAAAGAAAATACAGATTGTTTTAATAACAGTGATTCAGTTCAATTAACTGTATGAAGTGCATCAAAGTTACAAAGTGCAGCTTTAACTATAGCATGAAACAAAATTATATGTGCGCAAGGGTTAATGTTAGTTGATTATCACAGACAATAAATTATGTAGCCTATGTAAAATCTGTAAAATGTATAATAAACATGAACTTACCATTAAACATCTCGATAAGACTGCACTCGATGAGTTTTTCTCACAAATGTGTCTGTGCTTTTCTGACAAGAAAAAAGTACATTTTGAATTATGACCTTTATTTACGTATGTAAAAGTACCTTATAAACCACACAAGCATTAAATCACCTCACCAACGCAGCCTACAGCACTCGATGTGCGTACGCCCACTTTGAAATGTATCAAGGCTCTGAGACATCTATTCTTTTCCGGGAATCACTTTATTCGAGAATTGTTGAATCTGTTTATTTGAACCAGATCGTCGGTTCTTTTAGACTTGCGGTCCGACGACAGAGGTGCATCTCAATAAATTAGAATATCATGAAAAAGTTCATTTAAGTAATTCAACTCAAATTGTGAAACTTGTGTATTAAATACATTCAATGCACACATACTGAAGTAGTTTAAGTCTTTGGTTCTTTTAATTGTGATGATTTTGACCATCATTGACACCCTTCACAAGGAGGGTAAGCCACAAACATTCATTGGCAAAGAAGCTGACTGATCACAGAGTCCTGTATCCAAGCATGTTAACAGAAAGCTGAATGGAAGGAAAAAGTGTGGAAGAAAGAGATGCCCAACCAACCGAGAGAAACGTAGCCTTATCAGGACTGTCAAGCAAAATCGATTCAAGAATTTGAGTGAACTTCACCGGGAATGGACTGAGGCTGGGGTCAAGGCATCAAGAGCCACCACACACAGATATGTCAAGGATTTTGCTTAACCACAGACAATGTTAGAGGTGTCTTACCTGGGCTAAGGAGAAGGACAACTGGAATGTTGCCCAGTGGACCAAAGTCCTCTTTTCAGATAAGAGAAAGTTTTGTATTTCATTTGGAAATCAAGGTCCTAGAGTCTGGAGGAAGGGTGGAGAAGCTCATAGCCGAAGTTGCTTGAAGTCCAGTGTTAAGTTTGGGGTGCAATGTCATCTGTTGGTGTTTGTCCATTGTTTTTTTTTGAAAACTAAAGTCACTGCACCCGTTTATCAAGACATTTTGGAGCACTTCATGCTTCCTTTTGCTGACCAGCTTTTTAAAGATTCTAATTTCATTTTCCAGCAGCATTTTGCACCTACCCACACTGTCAAAAGCACCAAAAGTTGGTTAAATGACCATGGTGTTGGTGTGCTTGACTGGCTAGCAAACTCACCAGACATGAATCCCATAGAGAATCTATGGGGTATTGTCAAGAGGAAAATGAGAAACAAGAGACCAAAAATGCAGATGAGCTGAAGACTACTGTCAAAGAAACCTGGCCTTTCATACCACCTTGGCAGTGCTGCAAACTGATCACCTCCATGCCACGCTGAATTGAGGCAGTAATTAAAGCAAAATAAGCCCCTACCAAGTATTGAGTACATGTACAGTAAATGAACATTCTTTCCAGAAGGCCAACAATTGTAACAGGTGGACTCAGAGACAGAAGGTTAGTTAACTCAGTTCACTTCATGAACAGCGATATCATTGACTTGATTGCAAATAAATGCAAAGACACTATTTAAACTGAACAGAGATGACATCACTGAATTCATTGATGAACTGCCTTTAACTGTAATTTTGCATTATTGACACACTGTTTTCCTAATGAATATTGTTCAGTTGCTTTGACGCAATGTATTTTGTTTAAAGCGCTATATAAATAAAGGTGACTTGACAGTAGTATTCATTTATAAAGGACTATGATGTGGCAGAGGGATAGATGAAAGGTGAGTATTGTAGATCCTTAACTGAGACAGACACTAGAGATGGAGTAATGGACTGACGATCAGACTATTCTTACAGGGAATGCAACAGGCAGGTTGACTGAGTGATGGCACACACACCTCAATGAAGATGCTGGAGGACAGCTTGTGAGAGGAGATTCACTGGAGACACGGAGGATTCACTAGAAGGAGAGGAGATTCTCGCTGGAGAAGAGGTAAGTAGCAATAAGTCGAAAGGAATCAATGCTGGTAACTAATACAGAGGAGGATTCCACTGTGTAGTCACAAGATCAGATGTCATGTGAACTGAGGTGCATGCTTAAATGTGGTGGATGATGGGTGAGGGAATTAACAACAGGTGCCACTGATTAAAACTCGGAAGATGGGGTGCACTATGATTGGTTGGGTGATTAGACTGACCCATCTGTGACTGTACCCCCTCCTCCATGGCACACTCCTGATGTCCCGGGTGGACAGCCAGACCTTCTGACTGGGTTGGTAAGTGGGGATTTTTACTATGCGAAGGTTGGCTGTCATCTGTCTGCGCACTCCCAGTAATCAGCAGGGGTGGTTGAAACGTATAGCATCATATAGCAAAGGTCCATGAGTAGGCTTGTTGCCCACGACCCAGCAGTCCTTTCGAGCAAGAAATAACAAAAAAAGATGATACTCAACAGTCCTTTCAAGGAAAACCTAATAATAAATATGATACTCCACATTCCTTTTCTACTTTGGGATAGGGAGGAAATTTGAAGTCCTGGTGAAATAACAATGTATAAAATGTATAAATCCACTGGATCAATGTCCCACTAAAAAACTGATTATCCTCCATCTGTAAAACAAAAAAGTCCCCAGAGTATAGTCCAAAAACATATATGCCACACCAGATCGTGCCAAAATGAAATGGTTTCAAAGTCTGATAGACAATAGTCACTTTAGACAATTACACAGAGCTAGGTAGCCCCTAAGCAAGCCACCTCCTCAAACACAAAAAACCTTTCCTTTTAAAATGACCGCCCTCCACCTCTTATCGGTAGGCCCACCATAATAAGAATCCTTAGAGGCCATCAAAAGTCCCCCTCAAACAAAATGCATGTCAAAATGCTCAAAATCAACATACATTCCGAAGAAAAAACTAAACTTTAAATATATTGGCATGACACATATACATTAACAATTACTTTTTTTGTAACTTAAGTGAGCATCGTGCAGAGCTTTACTGTGGCAGTGCCACATTTGAACCTTACTGTTCCTGGTATATCTGTATCTGTTGCAGCCCTCATCTACTCAGAAACTTAATCGCTGGGAACCTCTGCCACCAACTTAATCTTCAGAAGAGGACCATCTCAACCACTACCATGTCTAGTCAGTGATCAGTAAATGCCTCAGTAGATGGAATGCCCGAATCAGTGTGGGCCACATTCAGATGTGGGTCAGAATCTGTCAAGAAGAATCCAACTCCTTTCTGGTTCTGGAGCATTCTAACATGGATCATTTTGGTTCTCCCTTGGTTTAGTCAACACCAACCCGAAGCAACAGATGTTTCCCTGATTGTTTCCTTCAAATTCATTATCCGAGTTGTCCAGTACCACAAGTCTTGGCTGTACAGTCTACATCAATTGAATGACCAGTGGATAAACAATCTGTCAACATAACATCCTGTTATGCCCTCTTCAGCGAAGTCTTTTGTCCCAAAAGAGCGACTCAATTGCTTCCACATCAGCCATGGGTCTGTGCGATTTGATCCACTCTCCATCCCTGAACAGAAGGTCATGGAACAGTACATAGAGGAGGATTTACAGCAAGGCTACATCTATCTGTCGAAGTCCCCTGCAGATTCAAGCTTCTTTTTGTGGCCAAAAATGACAGTATTATGGCCTTGTGTAGACTATCAAGCTCTAAACAAAAAACTGTGAAGTTCCACAACCCATTTCCCCTCATCTCTACTGCTCTGGAACAACTGAGTGGTGCCACTGCCTTCACCAAGCTGGACCTCTGCAGTGACCATGTTTGTGATCCCTACTGGCCATTGTGAATATTGGGTTATGCCTTATGGCCTGGTCAATGCCCTGTCAATATTCCAGGACTTCAAGCATAAGGTTCATGTTGGTTTACATTGATGACATATTTGTGTATTCTTAGAGTATGACCTAACATCACCAGCATGTAGCAGAGGTACTACAATGTCTGAGAGAGTACATCCTTTTTCTTAAAGTCGAGAGTGTTTCTTCCATAGATCTTCAGTAAAGTTCCTTGTTTATAATATCAGCAAAAAAAGGTATCCGGATGGAAGAGGGCAAGGTTGACAGACAGCTCTCCTTGACAGAGATGAATTATGACATTGGTGACAGGGAGTTACTCACTATCAAGCTTGCCTTAGAGGAATGGAGGCATTGGTTGGAGGGATCACAACGCCCCTTCATGGTGCTCACAGATCATAAGAATCTCCAATATCTCCAGGAGGGTAAACGACAAGCCAGATTGGCCCTTTTCTTCATATGTTTCAATTTCATTATCTTCTATCGACCGGGCTCCAAGCAAGTCCAGGCTGATGCACTTTCCAATCTCCATGCTCCAGAGGAAGACCCCTCAACTCCTTAACCCTCTGAAGTCGATTAACGTGTATACGTGTTATGAGGCATTTTCTCCTGATAACCCCGAAAAGAACTTAAATTGCACTTTCAGTTTTCATCGTACAGATAAGAACAATACATCAATCAAATCTGTAAAGGGTCTACTTTTTTTGTATACAGACATAATAACAACAAAACTTTGTGCACGTATAAAATAAAGATAACAAACAAGGTGTGGTGTCTGCAGCCTTTGTCTGCGCTGATCTTCATTTAGACACACATCATTAAAATGAACTGTAACTCAGTGAATACTCAACGAAGAGACATGAGAGATATATCCATAGAAAGCCTGACATGTCTACTTTTAAACTAAAAAAGTGCTGCCGAAAACAAATATTTTGTGATAAATTAATCCATATGAAAACAACGCGATGTCTGTTTTTCACGTCTCCCTGCATTATCTTCTAAAGTGACCACGCCCCCGTGCTGAACGCTCTATTCAGATTTTAATGTTTCACTGAAGCGCGCTGCTTGACTACGCCCACACAACAGAAGACAACGCAGCAATACTGTTCAAGTTTTTATTTTTTATTTTACTGTTTGCTTCGCGATGAGAGGAATAAGACATAATTCACCCCAAAAAGATGTGATGTGGTTGAGGATTTGAGATTTGGATTTCCTCAGAAAAAAAGAATGAAGCACTTTATTCAGCAGAGTAAAGTCTCTTTTTATTTATTTATATACTTGTACTAGTTTTCACAAACGTGTAAACATTTTACTAGTTAGATTTTTTCCAAAGACTTTTTCCAAACTATAATTCCTGACTAAATGTATAAACAAGTGAAATATTATGAAGTTTCAATAACAATATACAATACTATACCATTCAAAAGTTTGATGTAAATAATATAAATGTAACAAATAAATGCAACTGTAACAAATGTAACAATGCTGTTCTTTCAATTTATCCCCCCTAAAAAAACCTTAAAAAATATTTTCAGCTCTTTTCAACATTAATAATAATAATAACAATAATGATAATAATAACAATAAATGTTTTAGGTAGAAAATAATATTGTTAATAGGTTTTCTGAAATATTGTGTGACTGGAGTAATGATGCAAAAAATTTAGTTTGAAAGTCAGCTTTGATTGTTCCTGAGAAACTGTTTAACTGCACTCCCAAGTGGATATTAAATAATGTTGTGGGATAATTAAAATATATTCTAAATAAACTACAAACATAAAATTATATACATTTATTTTGTCCTCACATTCTTTCTTGTAACTCCTCCCTCTCAGTGACACACAGCTGACTGAAAGGCTCATTATGCAGCTCATTATGCAGGCCTTTGTCTTCTCAGGTATAAATCACAATGATATTCATGATAGTTGACGCCTACTCTCATATGATTTTTACCAACAAAAAGTGTCTTAGAAAATTTTAATCAATATATTGTTTTCTGTGAGTGAGTAAACAAGATGATTTTAACATAATTTAGAAAGAAAAATTCTAGGCTACAAGCTCCAGTTCACAAAAGTCCATTGTTCTGTATGTGTTTTATGGCCTTATTCAAGTGATTTAACATTTTTAGTTTTTCACTAACCACACATAAAAACTTCTCCAGGCCCCAAAAATACCCTTAGACTCCAGAGGGTTAAACCATCATACTCTCAACAGCCAATGCCTCCAATCTGCCTCCACCACGGTGTCCTCCCAATCTGTTCTATGTACCCAAGAATCAATGCACAGCCATCATACAGTCTGTTCACTCCTCTCTGGGCACTGATCACTCCGGGGCCAGTGAAACTCTCTCACTGCTTAAAGATCACTTCTGGTGGAAAAACATGGCTCAAGAGGTGAGAAGGTTTGTACAAGGATGTAAGGAATGTGCCATCTCAAAGAGATCTCGCCATCTACCATCTGGCAGACTTCACCCGCTGCCTGTTTCTCAATACCCCTGGTCACAGACCTGCTGCCATACTCTGATAATACCTGCATACTAGTCTTAATTGATTGTTTCTTTAAATCCCTCTGTCTGATTCCCCTCAGGAACTTACCCACTGCCATGGAAACTCCTATTCTATCATGTGTTAAGATACTTTGGTAGCCAAGAGGATATCATGTCGGATAGTGGTATACAATTTATCTCATGGGTGTGGAAGCCATTCTACATCCACCTAGGTGTGACCTTGAGTCTCTTGTCTGATTATCATCTGCAGTTAAATGGGCAGATGGAGAGAAAGATCCAGGAAGATGGTAGATTCCTGTGAGCCTTCCCTCTCATGCAACAAAACTACAGACAATGGAAGCATTTTTTCTTGCCAACCATGAAAGAGATGCCGAAAATGTCTACTATGGATAGTGGAGGGCACTTGTAGGCCTAACGCATAGCCAATCCTCTCTATATTCAAAATATGCAACCTGCGTAGGGCCCTTGAAATACCAGGGTGCCCCCTTACGCTCAAAGATGAATTAATTTTAAAATTTAATATTGAAATTGACCAGTGGTTATGAAAGCATGAATGATCATTTATTTTAATATGGTGTGATGTTGCCCTCTCTACGCAAAAATCTGTTAAATCATGTAATGTGAATGTCGTACAGTCTTGCTTAAGACAACAAAAAAAAGACAAAAAAAAAGCACGTACCGCGCCATGGAAGAGACTGTTTCTCAAACTCTTTCCGTGAGTGCGATTGGAGATGGAGTGAAACATTATTCCCTTTAAGAGCCAGATACGCTCGTGCCATGGTGGATTTGCTATTTACACGGTGGAATTTCCAAGTGCAAAAAGAGAACGCGTCTCCAGAGATGAAACAGAGTTGCTCTTGTGCTAGCAAATATGTAGCCTAATTCTGATACATGCAATGACTATCCATTATGACAAGTAGCCATTATTATATTTATGTAGCCTACATAATAATAATCTTTTACATTGCAATCCTTAAATTTTTAATATCTGGCATGTTTGTGTGCTGCTGTGTATCCCTGTGTGAGTAATAAGCAGAGTGTATGCGCACTGTTGACCCGCCTATACTAACACACTCTTTAAATAACAAAAAACGACTGCGCCATTGACTTTAGACCAGGTTTTTTTTTTTTTGATCAATGGTCTATTTCAGTTTCCTCAAAATAGCAACACACCAGCAATGTATCTGAACACACCTCGTTTCCAGACCAGCACGCCAATGGGTGTTCAAATGGGTGCAAATGCATTTACTATTTAAACAACATTGCGCAGGACATGAAAATGACAACTGTGTCGGGTTGAAACTAACAATAAACACTGCACTGCGCTGGGTGTATGATAGGGCCCGTTGTTTCTCAAGCTCTTTCTGTGAGCATGATTTGAGACAGAGTGAAACACGGACAAATGTGTTTCATTCATTCATTCATTCATTATCACTCATAACACAATCATGTAAAGCACTTTGCATACCCAGAAAACCGCTATATAAATGTAACAAATTATTATTAATTATTATTATTATTATAATTAACCCAGTCTTCCAGGTAGAACAGTACCAATAGTTAAGCATTGAGGACATCTTTGCGTCACTATCAGTTGGACAGCGTTTTTCAAAAATCGATCTCGCCCAGGTGTATTTACAAATGGAAGTAGAAGAATCTTCAAAAAATTACCTGACAATAAATATGAATAAGGGTCTCTTCCATTCCATTTTTGGGATGTCATCAGCACCAACTCTATGGCAAAGAGCCATAGATCAAGGTTTGCAAGGGATTCCAGGCATACGGTACTATTTAGATTAAATAGCCACGACCATGACGCCCACCTATCAAACTTGAATGCTGGTCTTGAAAGGCTTGCGGAGTATGGACTGAGAGAAAACAAAAGCAAATGCAACATTTTCAAAGAATCAGTTAAGTACTGTGGACATCAAATTGACAATTTCTTGGACTTGTGAATTATTATGATAAAATCTTGCCACTGTACATCCACTGAATGCGTTGCTATAATGGGAAATCAAATGGATGTGATCCAAAGAGTGTGACATGGCTTTCAAAGCAGCTAAACAATTGATTACTTCAGAGACTGTTAACACACTATTAATAGGCGCTGTATGGTCTCACAAAATGATGGATATGTTTCACATCACTCAAATGAACCCCTGCCTGTCACAAGTGCTCAAATTCAACAGGAGACAAATCAAGATCCTGTACTGGCCAAGATGTTTGATCTGACCATGAAAGGATGGCTATCTAAAGGTGATCTATAGCTTCCTGAAAACTCAAACCACTGTGAACAGCTTTTTGTAACACAAGGATGTGTCATGTGGGGTACCCGAGTGATTGTGCTACCCAAACAATGTGTCAGGGTACTTGGGTGTCATTAAAATTAAAAGCCTGGCTAAAAGCTATGTTTGGTGGCCTGGACTAGACCACCAAATTGAAGATCAAATTAAAACATGTTCTGGGTGTCAACATATTCAACTTTTCATGCAGGACCTTTCCTTGACAAAATGTTCCTGGTATTAGTGGACGCATATTCAAAGTGACGAGAGGTATTTCTTGTCAAAAACTCTACAATTTTTGAACTGCTTCACACATTGTTCTCCCGTACTGGTCTACCAGAGCAATTGGTCAGCGATAATGGTACACAGTTTATCGCAGAGGAATTCCAGTCATTTGCTAAGGGCAATGGAATTAAGCACACTACATCTGCTCCTTTACCACCCTGCAATGAATGGCCTGGCTGAACGCTTTATTCAGTCCCCAAAACAATCATTGAAAGCCATAAGGAGAGGAGAAAGTAAAACTGCAAGAAAAGATCTCAAACTTTCTCTTTGACTATAGGAACTCAGATCCACACTCTTCATGGCAAGAAGTCTTCACTTACGTCGAAAACTAAAACCTGACTAATGCTGACATGTGCAAACCAAGCAATGTAGCCAAAATCCAATCCGATCTGATCTCAGGACCGTACAAGTTGGTAAAAATGTGCTTGCTAGAGATTATAGACACTTCATTGTCTAAGACTGGACCTTTCACTTACACTGTACGAGTGTGTACTAACATGGTTTGGCGTTGACACATTGATCTTTTGGATGCAACCGCAACACATGTTAACTCTCCTCAAAACACAACAGAGAGTGTGAAACCCTCACCCTTATGCCCTTTGACTGTTGTTTCTTGAGTCAATAACTTAAAAGAAAGTATTCTGCATTTGCACACTCTAGTGTGAATGCGATGATTGCAATTGCGCAGTAAAAACATGTTCAAGCTTAGCTCCGATCTGAGTGTCTGTCTTATGTTATGTAAATGCACAAACACAACACTTGCAGGCACTTTTTAAAGTTGGCTTGAAATGAAAATTCACCCTTTTTTGAATGCATATTATAGATCTTACTATTAATTATTTTTTTCTTTTCTCTGCAAAAATTGTTTAAGCCTTTAAGAGTTTACTTTTATTTCCACTTGTAATACAATTCTTTATGTTTTATTTTTTTAGCTAAAAGGTGAAATGTTGTGTTTTGATTGCATCAGTGTTTGCATGCATTGTTTGCATAGTAGTACGGTAGTCAGCCCTCTTTGGGGAAGTCATTATGGCCTTATAGTGTGATTTTGTCATCATGACACTGTCCATTGGGGTCAGTTTGTTGACCTTGTACTTTAGTTTCATCAGTGAATTCTTTAAATTGCCTCCCTGGGAATTTGTGTTTTCAGAAATAATGACCCCTAATTAACATGTTTATCTAGTTTCAAATTTGTCTTTGTTTTCTCAAAGGCACAGTGATTAAACATGACCACAGTTGTTTATTAGCAACTGTTGCTGGCCATTTTAATCTTTAAAAAAAGATAGGTATCCTGTTTAACAGTGTAATATCAGCTACATCTTTAATAATATTAAATACAACTGCCATTCTTTTCTATCTATTCTAAGAATATTCATTGAAGATCGCAGGCATAGGCCTGAACCTACAATTATCCCATTGTTAATAAGATTAACAATATAAAAGTTCTGAATATTAAATGATTATTAAATCTCAAACATTTACAGGATTACTTATATTATTGACTTGATTAGACAAAAGGAAATATCAAGCTATTTCAAAGAACTTGATGGTTGACTTTAGTTTGAAGCTCTTTGTTGATCATGAGAATTGGTGACTTTCTTCCATTCTCAAATGTTAGTTAATGGCCCTTATACACTTCAAACAAAGTTCATTTATATTCGTTCTTCGTTTGGGGGAAAAAGGAAGATCGAAAAGGCTGAGCGATGGTATACTGTTTTTGAACATTCACTGGAGGCAGGGTGCAGATTAATGTAAAAGTTTCACGATGTTCGCGCATATGCCCTCAACACAACAACGACGAAATGATGAAGTGTTTGCAATCTAGGTGTGAGACGGGCACCAATGGAAAGAATATAATAGACAAAAGAATAATGATTAGCAGCAGTTCAGAGTTAAGTATTATGTTTGGAATACAAAAGAACCATACCATTTACATAATCAGTCCTTTATGAGACGTGTGAATGGCTCATAGTCTGAAAACTTTAGCATAATGTGGAAAAAAATATTAGTGTCAGTTTGTTACCTTATTTCATTAGTGTTCATTTATTTTAATAAACTGGATAAATTGTTAAACCTTTTTATATTTTATGAGGTGTCATGATTTACTTTTGATAAAAACAGGTTTATTGTTGTATTTTCGTTAGGCATTTAATTTATTGTATACCCTTTAAATTTGCTTACTGAAATAACAACAGCAGGAGCAGTATGGTGTAACATTTATTTGAAACACATGTATTTGGTACTTGCTAACTTATATCTTTTATACCTTATACTCTTTTTGTAAAGAATTGCACCTCAAAGAAGGTGGAGTTTCAGAACACACCCACCAATTGCATAACCACCACGGACCAATGAAAGCTCAAAGGTGTTTATAAGCCAAAACAAACTCCCCCAGAAAGTTTGCTTTGGTCAGCTGTTTTCAAACTTCTGTTTTGGCTTGATTTTGTCTTATCAGTTCGTTCTTCAACTTTGTTTGAAGTATATCGGGACCTACAGTTTGAAAAGAATATCACAGCAATGATCTTGTAATATGGAAATTATAATGAACTGTAATAGAGACCATCTGAGACCATTTTTTCTTATTCAGCTGGATTCATGACCTCATTCATACCAGCAAGGCCAAGTAAAGGAAGTAAAAGAATGGATATGTAAAATTAATGTGGATAACAGCTGAGATAATGTGGTCTTAGATGAACTGAATAAGAATTACATTTTTATATTAGTATTTGCAAAGATGGCGCCGCACATGGCTGCTTCAGTGCTTGGCTCTCCAGTGTTTGTACTGTTTTTGTTCGTTTTTCCTGTTTTTTGTTTAACAAACACGATCAGTTTCACCAGGGATGAACTGCTGAACATTCGGCAGAACACACCACATGATATTTTTCCGGATTTCTATTATACAGACGTTTTACTGAACATTGTTATCGGAGGAGCAGCGGCGCTGATCAAGCGCTTCAGGACGCGCAGACGGGGAAAGCGAGCGGGAGCGCTCGTCAGACTCAGGAAGCGCGGATTTCGAACGCCGTTGCCTAGCATCCATCTCGCAAATCTCCGCTCTCTACCCAACAAAACGGACGAACTCCTTCTGCTCTCTCGGACAAATAAGGATTTCTCTCACTCTGCTGCTCTGTGTTTCACGGAAACCTGGCTGAATGACGCCATACCGGACAGCGCACTCCATCTGCCGGGCTTTCAGCTGTTCAGAGCGGACCGCGAAGCAGAATCAACGGGGAAATCGCGCGGCGGCGGCACATGCTTTTACATCAATGAACGGTGGTGTAACTGTATTAAAGAAGATGTGCTGTCCTGATCTAGAAACGCAGTTTATCAACTGCAAGCCGTTGTATTCGCCGCGGGAGTTTCACTCGTTCATTCTGGTTAGTGTTTACATCCCTCCTCAAGCGCAAGTAAGTCTGGCTTTACAGAAACTCGCTGATCAGATCACAGAAACAGAACAACAACACCCGGACTCTGTTTTAATCATTCTTGGGGACTTTAATAAAGCCAATCTCTCCCGTGAACTGCCAAAATACAGACAGCATGTTACCTGTCCCACCAGAGACAGTAATATACTGGATCACTGTTACACCACAATAAAGGATGCATATCACTCTGTTCCACGAGCAGCTTTGGGACGTTCTGATCACTGTCTGGTTCATCTTATACCGACCTACAAGCAGAAACTTAAATCTGCTAAACCTGTAGTAAAGACTGTGAAGAGATGGACCAGCGAAACAGAGCAGGATTTACAATCTTGTTTTGACATCACAGACTGGAGCGTTTTTGAAGCTGCTACCACCGATCTGGACGAACTCACAGAGACCGTAACATCCTATATTAGTTTCTGTGAGGATATATGCATTCCTACCAGGACTTATTTAACATTCAACAATGATAAGCCATGGTTTACAGTAAAACTCAGACACCTTCGTCAGGCCAAAGAGGATGCCTACAGAAATGGGGACAGGGTCTTGTACAATCAGGCCAGGAACACACTGAACAAAGAGATTAGAGCGGCTAAAAAGACCTACGCTAAAAAGTTGGAAGACCAGTTTACTTCCAACGACTCTACTTCAGTTTGGAGAGGACTGAGAGCCATCACAAACTACAAGACACCATCCCCTTGCACTGAGGCTAATCAACGACTTGCTAACGACCTGAATGAGTTTTATTGTAGATTTGAAACCCCCAACACCCACTCTGACCATCTCCCTACACAACCATTAACACCTCCTGCAATCCCCCTCTCCATACCTCCTGCTCTTCAAATCTGTGAAGATGATGTGCGCCAGGTCTTCAAGAAAAACAAAAGAAGAAAAGCACCAGGCCCAGATGGCGTTACACCAGCCTGTCTGAAAACCTGTGCTGACCAGCTGGCCCCCATCTTTTCACAGATCTTCAACAGATCTCTGGAGTTGTGTGAAGTGCCTTCCTGCTTCAAACGCTCAACCATAATCCCCATTCCAAAGAAACCCAAGATAACAGGACTTAACGACTACAGACCTGTGGCTCTAACGTCTGTCGTCATGAAGTCGTTTGAAAAACTGGTTCTGGCTTATCTGAAGGACATCACTGGACCCTTACTGGACCCCCTGCAGTTTGCGTACCGAGCAAACAGGTCCGTGGATGATGCAATCAACATGGCATTGCACTTCATCCTGCAACATCTGGACAAAACAGGGACTTATGTGAGGATCCTGTTTGTGGACTTTAGTTCGGCTTTCAACACCATCATCCCAACAACCCTCCAGACCAAACTGACCCAGCTCTCTGTTCCTAGCTCTATCTGTCAGTGGATCACCAGCTTTCTGACTGATAGGCAACAGTTAGTGAGACTGGGGAAATTCATGTCAAACAGCTGCTCCACCAACACTGGTGCCCCTCAGGGATGTGTTCTCTCCCCTCTGCTCTTCTCCCTGTACACCAACGACTGCACCTCTAAAGACCCCTCTGTCAAGCTCCTGAAGTTTGCAGACGACACTACAGTCATCGGCCTCATCCAGGACGGTGACGAGTCTGCTTACAGACAGGAGGTTGAGCAGCTGGCTGTCTGGTGCAGTCTTAACAACCTGGAGCTGAACACGCTCAAAACAGTGGAGATGACTGTGGACTTTAGGAGAAACCCCCCTGCACTTTCCCCACTCACCATCATGAACAGCACTGTGACTGCAGTGGAGTCATTCAGATTCCTGGGAACCACCATCTCTCAGGACCTGAAGTGGGACAATCACATTGGCTCCATTGTGAAAAAAAACAAAAAAAGGTTGTACTTCCTTCGCCAGCTGAGGAAGTTTAACCTGCCACAGGAGCTGCTGAAACAGTTCTACTCAGCCGTCATTGAGTCAGTCCTGTGTACTTCAATTACTGTCTGGTTTGGTTCAGCAACAAAATCAGATATCAGAAGACTACAGAGAACTGTTCGGACTGCTGAAAGGATTATTGGTGCTCCCCTGCCCACCCTCCAAGAACTGTACACATCCAGAGTGAGGAAAAGGACTCAGAAAATCACTCTGGATCCCTCACATCCAAGTCACCCCATCTTTGAACTTTTGCCATCTGGCCGGCGCCTCAGAGCCGCAAATACAAGAACAGCAAGGCACAAGAATAGTTTCTTCCCCCAGGCAATCTACCTCATGAACAGTTAAATGTTTCCCACTTAAACTTATGTAAAAATGTGCAATATCCTTATATTTATTTGTTACCCCTCCATCCTAGAACATTCCTGCATCTCACTCAAACCTATTCCATTATCATTTATAGCACAATTGTTTATACACTTATTTATTTGCCAATTTGTAAATCTCCTGTAATTTTTTTTTTTTTTGTCTGTGTGTTGTTGTCTCTGTTTACTGGAAGCTTATGTCACTAAAACAAATTCCTTGTATGCGCAAGCATACTTGGCAATAAAGCTCTTTCTGATTCTGATTCTGATTCTGATTAGAGTTTTATTACAGTACTTTGGAGACACATAAGATTAATGGGATTGGACATTATGCTGGTTTCTAAGGGGAAATCAGAGAAGAAAAGTTTCTGAAAGGAAATATACAATATATCTTTATGGTTATACACAGTCAGAAATCGGCTGTTGTGGCCTAATGGTTAGAGGGTCTGACTTGTAACCCAAAGGTTGTGGGTTTGATTCTCAGTAGGTGGGGGCAGTGATTGAACTGTGCACTCTCTCGACCTTCAATACCCATGACTTAGGTGCCCTTGGGAAAGTCACTACACCCCAATTACACCAGATGGCTTCCCACTGCTTTGGGTGTGTGTATGTTCACTAATCACTGCTGTGTGTGTGTGCTCTTGGATGTGTTAAAAGGGATAGTTCACCCAAAAATTCATTAATCAAGTTTAAAAAGTCATTAATTACTCACCCTCATGTAATTCAAAACCTGTAAGACCTTTGATCATCTTCGGAAAAAAAATTGAATATGTTTTTGATGAGATCTGAGAGCTTTTTGACCCTCCATAGGCAGCAAGGTAACTACCACGGTCAAGGCCCAGAAAGGTAATAAGGGCATCAATAAAATAGTCGGTCCCACTTTATATTAGGTGGCCTTAACTACTATGTACTTACATAAAAAAATAAGTACAATGTACATATTGTGTTCATATTGTATTGTAAAACACTTTTGCTGCTATTGAGGTGGGATAGGGGTAAGGTTAGGGAGAGGGTTGGGGGTATGGGTAAGTTTAAGGGTGGGTTAAGGTGTAAAGTATGGGTCAACAGTGTAATTATAAATGTAATTACAGAAATTAAATACAGATGTAATTACATGTAGTTTTTTTTAAATATAAGTACAATGTAAAAACATGTATGTACACAATAAGTACATTGTACTAAATTATTAATTAAAATGTAAGTACATAGTAGTTAAGGCCACTTAATATAAAGTGGGTCCAAATAGTCCATCTGACATGATTCAACTGTAATATTATGAAACTATGATAATACTTTGTGTGCAAAAAAAAAAAAAAAATACTTTATTCAACAATTCTTCTCTCACGAGTTACCATCTACCCACATTATGGAGAGTACCAAAATGCATGCACATGCTTTCCTCTGTTCGTAAAAAAGGTGCAGCACATGCGTGTTATACATCAGCATCATCACGCGCATGAGTCATGTTAATCTCAATAATGGTGGTAGATGGTAACTCACGGGAGAATAATTGTTGAATAAAGTCATTATTGTTTTTTTTGTGCACAAAAAGTAGTCTCGTAGCTTTGTAAAATTATGGTTGAACCACTGATGTCACATGGACCATGTCAACAATGTTCTTACTACCTTTCTGGGCTTTAAACATTGAGAAATTTTTATTAAGAGGATAAGCTCCTTGAGATAAATCATTTAGTTTACCACATTGAAGTTAGCTGTCTCTGGAGGGTCAGAAAATTCTCAGGTCTCATCAAAAATATCATAATAATCTTACGGGCTTGGAATGAAATGAGAGTAATTTTTGACATAATTTTCATTTTTGGGTGAACTATCCCTTTAAATGTATTGGACAAATTCCGAGAATGCGTTACACTTTTCCTACACATCACATCTTTGTCAAATTGTGGCCTGCCTGTCATCACTATGAAATGCACTGTGATCTGTCCAAGGCTCTCACAGCTGGGACCAATCAGAGAAATTATGTCCCAAGGGGGTCAATTATCAAACCCATGATAGTTAATGACCTCTGGATCTCTTTATTCTCCTCTCAGGCCATTTTAATCCCTAGTAAACATTATCTAATTTTGTGACACAGACATGTTGTAATGATCCGTCTTTACAAAGTAACTCTAGAGTTATAGACCAATGACTTTTTGATAAATTTGCTCAGATGTAAGATGGCAAACATTCCATGCAATTTATATTTAATATTTAATGTGAGCCTACTTCTACTGCAGTGTAACTGTATAGATAGATAAACAATCCAGATTAAGGAACAGCTTCAATTTACAGCCCACAAAGGCTAGTATATTGCTATTGGTTCGGATACACTTTGGTCTGGTAACTTGGAATAAGACGGCCCAAAAGCTGGTGGTTTGCTTATGTTTGTCTGATGCTTGAATTATGTAGGTTGAGCCAAGCAGATAGAGCAAACTGACTTATAAAAGGAACTTGTCTTAAAATATCTGGGTTTTCTGACACATCAGGAGAATTGATTAAACTGTTTTAAAATGTTCCAATCACCACATGATTAGTACAGTAAGTGCCAAACCTGACTTTAAAACAGTATTTAATCAGCTAGACGGATAATTAACAAGATTAATATGATTAATATATGGCTACCAGTGACAAGCATTGTTTATTTCGAGTACTATCCTTCTAAAAATATAAGACCAATACAGTAAAAAAAGATTTTTGCATCAAAGTTAAAGCAGATGTTTATCACATTCCTCCAAAATCCAGTCTGAGGCCAGTAATATAACTCGTAATAACTGATTTGATTACCATAAATGCTATGATACTCAGGTGCTTCTTAAGTTGCTCATCCAAAGCAAATTGGTTAACTTCACATTTACTTTGTTACTTTACTTAATTTAAATTTTGATAACATGTGCTGTATATACTTTGAAGTATATCTAACACTAAACTATATGTTACCATAAGGAATAAATTACTAAATCCAATCAGATCCATGGGGTTCTTGCATTTTATACCATTTTAATATAGACATACACTTTGTTTTATTTAAAAAAATAATAGTCAGATGCAAACATGGAAAATGAAAACTCTTGCAAGGGACAGATAATTATTAATTGTTGCTAGTGCCTATTGTGAAATATGTTTGCTTGATCTTTCAACTAAAAAACATCAGTGCTGATAAGTTATGGTATTTTTTATTATTATATTTATTATTGTTGTCTTAACATCTTAGCAATTTTGCACAATCAAATCTCTGAACATTTAACACTGGGACTAATTTAAATTTGTATGATAAAATAAACAGATAATGAATAATAAGTTGTTTTTCTACTTATATTTTGATATAATCAAAAGGCTCTAAATATCCAAATTTATATATATTTCACATGGCTTTTGTTCCTCTACATTATTATACTGTTTGTGAACATTTAGCTCAGTATGGTCATTACCTTGAAGAAAGCCTTCCATGAACCTTTTTTCTTAATTTTCTGTGCAACGTGTATAAATGGACCACAATGGACATAAATGGACCTAAATTCCTGCGTGTTGTAATGCTCGATTCATAATATGATTCCTTCTAGTATGTGTGAGTTCAGCAATGTGTGCATATTTTAAATATATATAATATATAAAGCACATGTTATCAAAATTTAAATTGAGATGACTGAACATATATATAGTAGTGCTCTGGTAAGTGACATCCGGTGTTCGTAATTAGTAATCAGTCGATAATAAATGGGTGCAGGTGGCTGGTGTAGCTGATGTGGCTGGTGGCTCTGTGACAGAAGAGCTCACATACTGTCCATTTTTGCTTTTGGTCTTCATAAACCTAATTGTTTTTACACAAACACATGGACACATTGTAAATCTAAACTCAATTATGTATTTTAGATGTTTCACATCCCACAACCTCATCATCTGCAGAGAAAAATCACTGCTCAATCACACCAAAATGATTGACTTTAAGCATCATATTGATTGGATTTTGATGGTTTCACTGAAAGTTGGTCTTCATCACTTCTATTTTTTGTTCTTATTTTGTGTTTTAATTCTTTATTTATTATTAATGTTCAATGTCAAATGTCATATATATATTCAGCTAATAATTGTTGTTAATAGCACTGACAATTTTGCAAGTTAATAAAAACATAATTCATACAACATGCTGCTGTTGTGGTTATTGTTGTTTTACTGTAAAACCTTAACTGAGGCTACACTTTGAGATGCCTCATTACTGATTTTCTGGAGCTCAGCCATCCACCTACACTGAAAAAAAACCTGTTGGATTAACATAAAAAAAAATATGTACATCGGTTGCACATAATAAAGTTAGGTATACGCAAAATGATTTACACATGTTAAAGATACATAATTTGTGCTTGTTAAACGAACATGATTTTTATATGTTAAAAATACACAATATGTTTGTTAAAAAAAACATGATTTATAGATGTTCAAAATACATAATTTTTGCTTGTTAAACAAAAATGATTTTTATATGTTAAAGATACATAATTTGTGCTTGTTAAACAAACATTTTTACCATTTTTAACATTTTTACAAAAATGATTTTTATATGTTAAAAATACAACAATTGTTTGTTAAATAAACTTGATTTATATATGTTCAAGATACATAATTTGTGCTCGTTAAACTAACATGACATTTTTATATTTTGCATTCATATATGCTGAGGTTAAATAAAACTAACCTGATTAAGTTTTAGAATACTATAAGCTGACTAATAAAAAAAGTTTTTTTTACATCCACTAGTTTTAAGTACATTAACAACATTACTGCGGTTTAAAAGCAGTAAGACAAGCAAACACATTTCTTGAATCAAATCGCTGTATTCTTTTATAAAGTTAAAATAAATTTTGTGCTATTAGAAGTAAGATTTATGTGTGGATATTTGAAGTTAAAAATAGCTTAGATTCCATGAACAAATGTCAATGAACAATGACAGCACATCAGTACTCATATCACTTTACTCATTTCATTTACTCATCACTTCAAGTAAAAGACAAGGCACAGTCAAACATGTTGTGGAAAAGGTGAACAGTAATAACCATTCATACAGTAACTGCAACAAAACAAACATTAAGACAAATACACTGTCAAATAGGTGTAGAGGAAAAGGTGAACAATATCAAGTTGTCAAAAGTATACCTTGACATTTTTGTTTTCAATTTTAAAATCATAAGAAGTCAAATTCATGCATTTCTTTTAAGAGTACAACTATTTTTTATGTATGTGCTACAGAAGTAAATGAACAGTATCAATTAGTCAAAAGCACCTTGGCTCCTATCAGAGTGTCCTTATAACCAATGGACCATGGAAACAGCTCACTCATAGAGTCTGTTTCTGAGAACTTGTACTTTCTTGGACAGAGTGGAGCCATCCATCTCCATGACTATCTTCTGCAGTATCTCAAATGTACTTTTCATTTCAGGTGGGTAGTTGAGATTTAAGGCATACATAAGACCAAAAAGCATTGCCGTAGCTAACGCAAAGTTGTCCAAGCCTTGCAAGATGTTCTGGCTCTTCCAGAACAATCCCGATGTCATCTGATCTGCCACGGAATTTGAGAATGTAGATTCCCACTGTGGTCTCCTCTGTGGATTTTTGGATGAAGGCTTCGTCATCATCCTGCAGAATGCACAGACAAAATGAGATTCGACAGAACACCGGGCACTGCTCTGGGAATATTCAAACAAATGCAATTTCAATCATTTAATAATGCAGATATCGTGAAAAATGTGAACTTGTATATAATGAGAACCAGACAAGACCAAGAAAGACAGATGACTGATTACAGATTACTGTTAGACCTCAGTTCTAGGATTGTGGATGGTAGTCCTACACTGTAAAAAATCCAACTCACAAAAAGTTAGACTAATGATTATATTTTAGTTAACTGGACAATTAAATGCAAAAATGTTTGCATAACTAGTGAAAAGATGTTGGTTCAACAATCGTTGGACCAACCTAGAATTGATTGTAAATTCAATTTGTAAATTCAAGTTAACAAGCATACAAGTTGGGTTGGAGGTTGGAGCATGCGCACTGTAACGACCATGAAACTGGCGCATGTGCAATGAAGTGTGCCAACACTGAAAAGACAAAGGATCCTCACCCTAACTGTGGTGGATACGGTGAATAAGCTAAAGCCCCAAAAAGTCAGCGTACTCCTTTAACTTGCACTTATATTGCAATGACAATTTAAAATGTTAAACATAGAACATTTAAAGTATTTAGGACCGGTTGAATGAGATAGCACTTTGAATGTTTTTTTTTTTTCTTGTTTCTTCTGCCTACTCATTTAATTACTTTTTTTAAAGAATGAGTATGGCTAAATTTACCAGTGTGTTGCTGCTGGTTTGAAATAAAACCTGGACCAACATATGAAGCATGTAGTAGTTTTTTTAACCTTGTGATGCTGTTTAAAAACACATTTTTAGTCAACTGAACGTACTTTATTAAGTCAAGTGAAAATAACATTAAAAGTTGAAATTACATAAAAGTTTTTTTAACTATAAAAACTCAATCAGCTGAACAAAAGATCTTAAGTTGGGAGACATGTGACCTTACTCAGTGAATTGAGTTAAGTGAACTAATTCGTTTAAAAGTTGAATAAACTCAAAAAAGCTGTGCAGCAAATTACCTTGTAATTTTAAGTTAAGTCAACTTTTCTTTTTTTACAGTGTACAAGTTTAGATCAAAGATATCCAATTGTGCAGTGGTCAGCAACCTTACGGCAGGCAGATGGATACAGAATGATTTGTTGGATCTGTGATTTCTGAAACTTTATTATTATTTTTTGCACCTAACTTAATAAAACATCCTATGTGACGATGTGGAATGATTATCTCAAAATATATGTCCATATGCAATGGGGTGTCGAAATTAATTGTTTGTACGATGCATCGCGATGCAGACAAGGGCGATTTGGTATCAGTTCAGTAATAGACTAAAACCAATAATAATGTACCGACGTGCTTTGTCGTGGTAGCAAACAATAGCCATATATTTTGTTCTACTAATAATCTCAAGGTTAACTGGGTTTTACTTTTACACGATTCTTTTCTAGTGTTCTAATTTTCACCTTTGTTTCTAATTTTCACCTTTTTGAATATATATTCAAATTTAGAATATTCGTTGACAGCCCTAATGCTCATTCATTTTTATTTCGCGCCGTAACTGGTATTATTGAGGAAGAGAAGATCATGTGCTTCTCTTGAGCGGAGCCTGAGCGATCTCATGCCACAGCGCCAAAACGGTATTTATGTTTTTGAATTTCGTAAGAAAACGGACGTAATTTGAAATCTGAGACTTTGTTTCATGTCAATAATAACAAAGCACAAAGATTATTGTGAGTTATTGGATGGGATGTGCACTACATGTTCCATTCATTCATCAACTGAAAACAGGATGACTAATCGATTCCTGGTATTTAAGAATCGATATCGGTTCATAAAAATGAGAATTGATTAAAATTGAGAAATCAATACATTTACCCAGCACTAATACAGAGGAATACTGAAAATAGAAAAAAAGCAATCAAATATACTTGCAGTAGATTTACAAAAATACTCACCACTTCTATAGATTATTTGGAAGTCAAATTGCACTTGACTAGATGAATCTCATATCCATAGGCGTCGATTTCGGGGGGGACGGGGGGGACGTGTCCCCCCCAGATTTCGTCATGAGTCATTTTGTACCCACCACTTTTTTTTTTTTTTTAAACCTCGAGTTCTGCTGCTGCGCTGGCTACACGCTTTTCTGTTCATTAAAACTGCAACAACTGTAACATTGGGATACGTTCTAGGTTGGGGGAGGGGGAGTCATCGTGTCACTGTTATTATTTTCTCTATAGACGGTTTCAACGGCAACAACGTAAACAAACGTTACTGCGCATGCGCGCTTTTGCGGACCTAACTTAACTTCCGGTAGACTTCCAAATAGAATCAATAACATCAGCCAAGTCCCTCTAGAGTAGATATTTTTTGATAACAAACAAAATATGTTTGCTGCATGGATCAGGCGGACTTAATGAGAATGCAAATCCATTCTTTGCCAATAGGAGATGTTTTAAAGCATAGACATAAAGCGCGAGAAATGGAGGTTTCCCCAGTAACAGCTGTAAACAAAGTACGCTCACACACGCTGCTTTATCAGGCATATAACATGCAAGTCTTCCTTCAGAAAAACAGCGATATAAAAAACACCTGTGCCTCGTTTTGATATTTAAACATATAAATGTAAGGGATTATTATTATTAAACGTGCAGTACATAACGTTACTCATGTTTATTCAGCGAAGCCTTTTTGAAAATCGATCAGTTTTAAAATTGTGGTGAGTTTCCAAAAATAAATAAATGTATGGGAAACACATGCCGCAGCACAACCACCTGAGCCCTCAGTCTACTCATCGCCTTGACTTTAACCGCGTTTGTAGAAGGCACTGCAGCCAGACCGATATACACAACACAGACCGGAAGTTAACTTAGGTCCAGGCGCGTGCGCCCGATGAAACCGTCTATATGACTATCGCGCTTCTTTTTTTTAAAGAATGTTTTTCAAATGAGTTGACAGTTTGGAATGGACAGTGAACGAGCGGGAACGAGGCTACCTAGTCTTTGCTGGGATTGGCCAGAATTTCTGGCGAATGTATCATAGACGAGCAAGTCATTTAGCCTTCATACAATATCACAAGGTTGCATCCTAGTGCCATGGACTATAACATATCAAAGTGATAACTTGTAGAACAAATGGATGTTGTTGTACACACAACAAGGGTCTGCAGACCATTGACACAAAGGTAAGACGCGATAACTTATGTTTATTAAGATTTGCTGGTATTATGGCTAGGTCTTGTGCATTTGCACACAAGGGATCGGCTGTTTTAATTCTTCTCTTGCAATTAATGTTACGTTAGACTTCCTTAGCCACCAACTTAATTAGCTAGTAACGGTTTGCGTTTATACAGCAAGTGTTGGGGGAGATGATTGTTGAGTAGTCAGTATCTTGTTTAATTATTGCTTGAATCTATTGCTGAATTCTGAAATAGTTGTGATGATGATGATGATGATGATGATGAGGAATGGATCAAGTTTTAGTCAAAATGCCTGATGTAGATTGGATGGATGCATGTTGTTGTGAATTGAGAGAAGTCAGATCATGGTGTGATAGTCAATAGTGTTCATGTGCTACACGTATTTTTGCTTTTTCAATCTTGATAAAATTTGTAGTGCTGTTGTGTTGTGTGTAGTGTGTAGATACAAGTTGTGTTGTGTGTAGATATGGTAAATTGTACTGGGAATTAAATCAAATTATTACATGGCTTGGTTGAATTCCACTGTAGAATGAAGTCTGTTATTTCTTGATAATAACACCGTTGCCATGAAAAACAGAGCGTTGGTATGGACGCGGCAGGATTCTAATCGTAGAGACGGATCTATTTTCTTTAGCGGAAGCAATACAATCGTGTTTAAATCAATAAACTCTTTTTTAAATCAATATTTTGTGTCAAATTATTGATTTATTTGGTGGGTAGCCATGTAATAAGCGGGATAATGTAGAGCGAGGCCCGATTTTGGGTTAGATTTTTTTCCCCGTTTTCAGTGGTTATAACAAAGCAACATGAAAGAGAAATTTGGTAATCATTGTTTAGGTACATTAAACCACGTCATGGCCATGTCATATTGTCAACATGGTACTTATATGATGATATGAAGCAGATTAGTGGGTCATATATCATATGTCTAATGCTTTGTACGGCTTTCTTCTTCATAAAACGAGTCGGACTTCATCACATTTTTGTATACATTTTTATTTATTTACATTAATAAGATACAGGACGTCTTTCAAAACATGACCTGCGCGAAAGAGAAAAAAAAATGCATCATTGTACCCACCACTTCTGAAAATGCACTTCTGAATGCGTCTGTCCCCACCACATTTCAAACCAAACTGACGCCCATGCTCAAATCTGTAAAATAAAATAAAAATAATTCATTAGTTTTAAAGTAATAACATTTTCTCAGAGGTAGGCTAGTTAAGGATTTTAGAGAATTGAGCACATTTCCTTCTTAACTTAAAAAAATAAAGTGAAATTATTATTGTAACAGTGTAAGGCTTACAATGAGCTTTCATTAGTGAACAGTAGTTAATGTTTTAAATAGATCTTAGTCTATCTGTGGTTCGTACTGACTAGGCTTCCAGCACGCATGTGATTTGTGGATTACTTGCTATTTTAACCGCCATAGACCTGGAAGATTACCATTTGCACAAGTTTTGTCTTGATAGTTTACACATTTAATTTTGTCCTCTTGTAAAATTACATGCATGCGCAGTATCATCAGCTCATCGATTCTCAAATCAGACACGTCTGACAGAAACGGTTCTCAGTTCAGTGTACTGGTGATCCGACAACCGATGCAATCGGTTCTTGACCATAGACAGGGCCATAATGTAACATAGAAGGTAATGGAGCCCTTTATACATTGTCGTGTATCTTTAGAAATAAATAATGGACAAATGTCTTTAAATGCCTCAGATGTAAAGTTATTCGCTGTCAAAGTCAATGCGATGCTAACGCAAGTGAAGTTCTGCTACAAGATGGCAGCTCGCGGCCGACTTCAACTTCCGGTCGACTTCCTTGCCGCCTGTTCTTGACTCGAGAATGAGAAGCGCTCCAGCAATGGGCATGTTCGTTCGTCATCTGGTTCGGCTCGTGTTCATCTTCAGGTCAGTCAGTGTACTGTTTGAGTAAATGAATTACTCCGGGATATTGGTTTATTTTGACTCAGAGTGAGTGTCAGCCACCTTAAAAAAGTTAACAGCTTAAATCATTTGTGGATTAATGCTTACTGGAGACGCGAACCGTTTCAAACGATTCATTTCGATTTGGTGAACTGGTTCAACCACTTGATCTTTGTGATCAAGTTTAAAAGATACATACATAGTCTAGCCAGACGGCCTTAACCTTCTGTAAATATATCCCCTCCCTCACCCAAAAGTATTTGGCGCCATCCCTCCCTGACGAGAATTAGTTCTCATACACAGAATAAAATACGAATACTTATGCCTTAAGGAATGTACACAATTTGAAAAATGTTAATAAAAGTCATAATGTTAAACAGGTAACTGTTACCATTAACTACCATTAAACATTCGCACTAACTTTTGCCTTTCCATAAAATCAGTAACATTAAGGTAACTTACATAAAAACGTTTACCTCAGTGAAAATACGTTCAAAACGGACTACTAACTGATTCTCAATAGCATTTCAGTTCAAAATGTTAATTACCTTCAGTCTTTAGCGTTCCACGACAACTTGCAGCTTCCACCATCCAAACCGAGAGAGAAAATGGCGAACTGGAGCAGTGTTTTAGGTTAACAGTTTTTCCTGGGGCGGAGTTTCCAGAGAAAACACAACTAATTTATATAATTGTTACGGCCCTTTATCTAATTTGGCTCGTTAAAACACATGTAAGACAAGGACCGTACATATTAAGAATCACAGACGATTGGGTGAGGTTTCAAGGTGTAAATCGTTTCTTTTAATGAAACAAATGAGAGAGCGCACCAACAATAAACAATAAATCAAACTAATAGTACAGGTAGGGCAGCAAAAAGGAAAACAGAAAACCTGACTATCTAACTCTGTAGGCAAGATCTTATCTGCTCCCGAAGAAAACAACAAACAGAGTGAGTCTTCCGGGCCACTGCTTTCCTACGCTGTGTTAACTAAATAATAAAAGTGATCAAAGAAAATACCTACTACCTGACTTGAAAATAACAAATAACAACTCAGTCCATGATCTGGAACAGTCGAGGCGAAGATCGTGGACCACTCGCCATGAGGCAAGAAACCCCACCTGTCACTGATCAGAAGGGTGGAGACAGCTAGAGCAGCGAGAGCAGAGAGAACCGAGAGAGACCAGCCTCAATTCCGGACCAGCTTAAATACGGGGTTTCCCATGATGTCATTCATGACTGCACCTGCGATCTCAGATAGAACAATTAACATTCAGTAATTTAAAGCACCACCACATAACAATAATTTAAACATGATTATTTCTAACAGGTTGAACATTCATCAGCATTAAATGAATGGCACAAGACTAAAATATGTTTAGATGAGAAACATAAAATAATCATGTAGGAAATACGAAATGCATTTGTGCAAACTGAACAATCTGCCCATTGCCATTTTTTCAGTGTACACAGACTGTCAACACACTCTCAACAGGTAAATAGTTTATTTCTTAAAATGTCTATGAATTATAACTTTCAAATGCTAACTGGTTTCCTATGTCTTTTCTCTTTTTAGTTTAGGAGAACATGTAAGTGCCCAGCAAACATTGGTCTGACAGCGATGTTGTGTTCCCGTCCAAAAATAGTCGCGGTAGGACAGCATAAATCGGTAGAAATATGTAACACAGAACATTTCCTAAAAATGCATTCAGATATGTTTTTACATGTCTATAGTTCTATGGGGTTGCATGTATAATTGTTACTTTGACTTTTAGCTGCATGTAGTTCAATATTTACACGTATTGTGAATCGGTTGTGAGAGGACGTCACTATTTGACGTCTTTTACACGTGCATTACACGTCCATCGTGACCCTCTATGAAATCCTTGTGGAATATGCAAAAGCTGTGCTTACACCTTGATTAATACTGCAATAATTAATTTAAGTGCACCAAGTAGTTTTTAAGAGGTTTTAAAGAGGTTGTGAATAAACGTCCACTGACGTCGTTTACACGTCTTGTCACGGTTGTGAAAAGACTCCAAGCAAGACTAGCAGGAAATTTTTTTTTTTTATACAAAGTAAATATATTTACTTTATCTTGTTTAAATAAATTATAATGACAAACTGCCCAGTGTGGTTAACTGATTGCCATGCTACAATTTAGTCATCATTTCAACCTGTTTTATGTATTCGTTGTTATCATTTTTATGGAATCTATGCATATACATGTAAAACAGATATATATCCGGTCACCATTTTTGTCTGAGTTGTATGTAATTGCCAAAACGGTGCTGCCAAGATGTAGACACAAAACATAGTAATATATTTCTTGATATTACAAAATCCCGCGATAGGATAGGTTATCTCGCGGTCTTCCGGTTCCGAGGAGAAGACTCGAAGAGGACTCAAGGAGGGAGATGTATCGATATATATTATATAAAATCTACTGTTGGGTAAGTACATTTTGTATTATTTGATTAACGTGCTTGAGTTTTACTTGTTTGACACGAAGGAACCGAGAGAAATGATGCCCACATTGTCAACTGAAATTCACTGAGTATGGCTAAAATTCGCTAACGTTAGTAGGCTAAAAGTTACTTATTGATGTAATTTTTATTGGTACGCTTTAATTAATTATTCAGGGGACGTCACAGCCCTCCTGTCTTTCACTTTCTCACAGTTACACACCCAGTTAAGGGTGTTTCTCAATGGCAACACATTAAAACACAACATCTTTTATACAATAAAAATAAAATCTAATGCATGTTGATTACCTTTTTCTAATGTTTCATTTATGATTCATTCATCTTGTTCCAAGGTTTTTTATTTATTTATTTATTTTTTTAGCTGTAGACCATAAAGATATTTTGAAAATAAGTGCATGTCATTTATCTCAAATTTTTTATTTTATTTATTTTAAAAATAAATATATTCTCTTCCCTCAGATGCTGTGAAGAAGTAGTGTCTCTGAGACTGATGCAGCAATGGCAGAACACCTGAAGCTCGCTCCAGGAAGAGCTGAGGGTGGAGGTTAGAGGATGACACGGGAGTGGATTTTCACTCCTGTCCCATCCCACTCCCATAGAAAGAAATCTTGTCCCGTCCCACTCCCAGACCAAAGTTTAAAAAATAATCCCATCCCATCCTGCTCCTGGTAAATTGACTCCCACTCCCATCCTGCTCCTGTTTAAACTGACTCCCGCTCCTGTACCGCTCCCATATATTTTTTTCTTTCTCCACAAGGCCTCTCACTCTCTCCTCTGTCCCTGCTGTTTCTGTGAGTGCTGTCAGGGTACTGATGACCTCCTCATACTCCTGACCATTGAGAGTTTTCCTTAAGAAACTCCTCAGGCTAGGAGAGAGAGAGCTGTATGTTGTTGAGGTAACGGAGCTCGTATCGGCGAAGCAGGATGTCATGCAGCCTCCCAGATCTCAGAGCATCATTAACAGATTGGAGCATTGCTAGTCTGGTATTCCACCTCGTCTCCACAGATTGCTTCAGTGACTGGTCTAGTGCTTTTTGCAACCTAAAATATAAAGAGATTGCACAAGAAAAATGGATGTGACATAAATTCCAATTCATTGGCCTCTCTTTTGGGAAAACAACATTTATTTTAAAAAAAGAGATTTATTTAAAATTTAGTAAAAAAATGTGCAGGTACCTGTGCAGGTATAAATTACAGTAGCTTCTTTTTATTTATTTCACTTTAATTTCTTTCAAATTATATGAGCAGCTTTACCAGGAAGACATACAATTGTATGCTATTTTACCCTGCTCTTTTGAAGTGTGTGACAAGGGTCTTTGTGTCCTTAAACAGCTTGATGATGTTGCTGTGCACTGGGTTGTCCTCGTCCAAGTGGTCAAATACATGTTTTAAGATTAAGTTGATATTATGGCCATCACAGGAGAGTCGGACATAATCCTTGAATGCTGCAACCACATTTGAGCCATTATCCGTTACAAAAGCGGTGTCGTTGCTCAGGATGCCAAATTCCTTTGTGAGGTAAAAAAAAAAAAAAGATTAAAAAAAGACTAACACAAAAGCTTTGCAAAAAGAAGCCCAGATATAAGAGCATCAAAACAGAATGACTAACGGTCCTGTAACTGAACAGAGAACTTTTCAATAAATGTTTATAACTATATTAGGACAAAACATACAATGTTTACACATATGCTTAATGCATATCAGCACAGGAGGACACTAAGATTAAAAAACTATTTTTAAAAGTTTGAAATTTTTATGAAACGTTTTCCTTAATCTATCAAAAAAGTAAAACTGCCTCCGACACAGAGAGCAGCAAATGCAGCTGCCTGCAACAAACTGATGTGCAGTACAGTAAGGGACAGTGACACACACATGGCAACTGTTGTATTTATTGATATATTTCTCTTATTGTATAATTTTTCTTGTAAACATGTTTTTTGTTGCTACTGTTGCACTCTGTTCTCATACTTTTCCCATACTTTTATCATTAATTAGCAATATTAATTACACATGCCTTGTGGATAAAGATGATTTGATTTGAGAGACAGACAGACACACGGAGAGAGATACCTGAAGGATTCTCTCCACAGTCCTTCTGATGTGGTCACTGGATTTAACACCTTCCATCTCTCTTGTGGCCAGAATCCGGTTTACCATCTTCCAGTCAAGGATGTAATGCACTGTAACAGTGATGTAGTGTGTGTTGGTCCTTTCCTCTCTCCAAAGGTCTGTGGTTACAGCATGGTCTCTAGTCTGCATGAAAGGAAGAATTATATTTTTATTGGGCCACAAAATATCTTACATGTAAAAAAGATTACCAGTTTAGAATATGGAGATATTATGGCGTTTAAAAATTGTAAGGAAAATCTGGTGTATAGGGTTTAGAATCTATAGATCACAGACTACTGCGTGAGAGGTACAATTTATGTATAAAAATAGTGCAGAGTGACATACGTTACCTGACGGAGCTCCTCCATGACCAGCACTTTTATTTTCTCATACTCCCCTTCTACGTGACGGGAAACTGTGCGTGCACATGGCAGTATGTCTTCCACCTGCACGTTACTTCCATATTTGGCTCCAATGTCGAGCAGCTCCTGTGCTACGTTGGTAAAGCCTTTCCCCTCTACCACAGCAAAGGGTCTGAGATCTTGGTTGCACATGCGAGCAATTTTGTCGGTCAGACGAGACTTGACACCTGACGGCAATTTTCGCTTGATGAACGAAGCGATGCTTGGCTGATTCTTTCCCGAATTTGCCTTGCAAGTGTGCCTCTTCAGACCGCTCGTCCCTGAATCACTTGCGTACTTGACTAAGACTAAGCATGTCTTACAAGCAGCGTACATCGTGCTATCACCATCACATTCTACTCTCATAAACATAATTAATATTTCAGACTTTCCGACCAGTTCTGTGAACTTAATAGACATGTCATTACTTCTGACTTTGCGCTGTAAATCATCTTTTGCCACATCAACTTCTCCGCGGCTGTTAGCTCCCTCCATCACTGCTCTTTGAATTCCGGCGGGAAGCCGTGACAAAAAGCACTGATGGCTTCTGGGACTGCTAGGTCGTGTAGTTATTTTTTAATTGCGTTACATTGTAGGCGTATTAAAAGGAAACTAAAAAATGGTGCATTTACTTTTTTCTTTTTTGGTCGTCTTTGCTTTGGTTGATTCCCGCTCCCGTCTGCTCCCGTTAACCATTTATCCTGTACCGTCCAAATCCCGTGATTAATAGCAAAGATGACTCCCATCCTGCAGGAATCCCATGGGAATCCCGTGACCCGTGGGATTCCCAAAAAAATGTCAGCCTCTAGTGGAGGTTACAAGAAATGAGCCAAACAACTGTAATGTGTTTAAGGGATAGTTCACCCAAAAATGAAAATAGTCATAATTTTCTCACCCTCATGTTACGATCATAATCATTTTTCCTACAATGGCAGTTAATGGATTGTGAGATCTGCTTGGTTACAAATATTCTTCCAAATATTTTTGTGTTTATAAGACAACTGTGTAAGTCAAAGACAAGATTAATAAAGACATGATAAAAAGAAACCATCTTTTAACATTTTAGTCGAAAACACGTGAACGCATTCTCAGAAATGTAATATTTGAATTCATGTCAGTTCTATATAGTTTAACATCATTTACGCTATTTTGATTTTATAAATAGCAATGATTTCAAACATATTTTATGATGAGGGTCTTCTATGTTTTATGATTTTCTTGTCACAAGACAACAATGGCTCCTGCAAGGTTGTTATGCCACGTTCAAATATAATATTCTTAATATTATTTATATGATTAAAGTATTTAAAAATAAATGCATTTAATAAAAACATTAATAAACAAATACTGCAAAAATAGAAATTTTTGACAATAATAATGGACTTCAAGATTGAGTATTTCAGCACTTTTTATTCAGTGATGACCCTCATTAAATCATATTTCTGACGAAAATGGTAGGCCTGTAAACTTATTTCAGAAATCCAAAATGGATACAAAGATTAGATTGAACAACTAATTTTTTAAATAGATTTTTATCATCTTGAAGATTCTTATTTGTCCTTGACCCAGTAAAGCAAACGTGAAAACAATATCGTCAGAACATAGAAAGGTATACAGGTTTGAAACATGAGGGTGAGTAAATGACAGAATTTTAATTTTTGGGTAAACTATCCCTTTATATAATAATTCAGTATTTTGTAATTGGTATTTTAGTTTGGTTAACAGATGCTAAACTGTTCAAAAACAATAAAATGTGCTAAATCAGAACATGCTTCTTTTTTGCATACGTCCACAAATAATGTGTTATTGTTTGTGATGTACACTTGATTAAGATGTTTTATGGACGTTCAGGTCTGACTGGACCGATCTAGAACTTTTGTCTAGATGTGTTAAACCTCAAGACATAATTGATTGCCTTTCACGATGTTACACAGTGGGTGTGTGATTATTTTATATGCAGGCTTATATATACATACACTTAAACTATGCAGCAACGCATTTGAACATTTAAACGACGACGTCCAGAAATCGACGCATTTGGACGTCCAGGAGACGTGCAGAAAAGACGTGCAGTTCACGTCCAGAAGACGTCAAAGACGTCGGTTCAACTTTCATTTTGGAACTATTTTTCAGCCATGACGGGACGTGTCGGACGGGCGTCTTTTCAACGGTCAAAAGACATCCAAATGTTTGCTGGGTGTGACCAGCTCTGTTCAGTTAAGGATACTCTCCTCTTCTTCACCAAGTAAAATATTTTGAAATATATATATATATATATATATATATATATATATATATATATATATATATATACAGTACAGACCAAAAGTTTGGACATACCTTCTCATTCAAAGAGTTTTCTTTATTTTCATGACTATGAAAATTGTAGATTCACACTGAAGGCATCAAAACTACGTATGAATTAACACAGGTGGAATTATATATGGAATTATATACATAACAAAAAAGTGTGAAACAACTGAAAATATGTCATATTCTAGGTTCTTCAAAGTAGCCACCTTTTGCTTTGATTACTGCTTTGCACACTCTTGGCATTCTCTTGATGAGCTTCAATAGGTAGTCACCTGAAATGGTATTCCAACAGTCTTGAAAGAGTTCCCCCGAGAGATGCTTAGCACTTGTTGGCCCTTTTGCCTTCAGTCTACGGTCCAGCTCACCCCTAAACCATCTCGATTGGGTTCAGGTCCGGTGACTGTGGAGGCCAGGTCATCTGGCGCAGCTCCCCATCACTCTCCTTCTTGGTCAAATAGCCCTTGATGCCTTCAGTGTGACTACAATTTTCATAGTCATGAAAATGAAGAAAACTCTTTGAATGAGAAGGTGTGTCCAAACTTTTGGTCTGTACTGTATATATATATAGCTTGATGGGGTCCAGTCTCAGGAGGAGGAGGTCAGCCGGGCTCAACCAGTGGCCCTTGACTAGACCGATGCTTCCGCTGTGGAGAACCGGGGCACTTCGCCAGGGACTGTCCTGCCCCTAGTCCCCGACCCCAGGCAACATCACCCCCGGGAAATGACCTTGGAGTGAGGCAGTGAGGGGACCCTCATCCCGTTCTTTGGCACCCCTCCACAATGACTGCCCTACGTTGGGGCGCTGTGGGCTTATAAGAGGATTGTACCTTGACTGTGTTATTGACGGAGAGCCCTGAAGCACCCTGGTGGATACGGGGTCAACCATTTGCTTGCTACGAAAAGGATTGTTGCCAGGGACGGCCGGTCCTCTTCCAGAGGACTGGACCTCCACCAATACCGAACTCCTCACCGTCACGGGTGAAAAGACAGTAATGCCTGAGAAGAAGTTGTTGTCTGTAGCAGTGGGGATGAGCGAGACAAGCCATGAGTTCTGGCTCGCCGACATCAGAGATGAGTGCATTGTTGGTTTGGACTTGTTGGCCCACTGGGGAGCATGTGTCGACGTGCTGGGGCCCGCACTGTGCTTAGGTAATGAGAGTGTGCCACTCCGGTCGGCTCGGAGTCATCATGGAGAGGCTGCCGCCCCGCAGCCATCGTTTAGACACCAGTGTTCACTGGCTCCGGCCCCCGGCCGCCATACAAGGTCTGCAGAGACTCAAGGGGTGCTCCAGGGGAGTATTGCAGCTCAGACCAGTGCATCCCAGTCATTAACACCGCACGCTCCTTTCACCCATCCATCACCTGAGACTGTTGCTGCTGTTGAGGAGTTGGGGCGGCGAAGCAGTGAGCATCTGAGCGTGCTGCAGCAGGAGCAGCTGCAATGCCTATTGAAAGACTTTGTGGACATTTTTGCCGCTTGAGAGGAGGACTGTATTAGAACAGCTTTGGTGCAGCATCACATTGACACTGGCCCCGCTGCTCCCATTCACTTGCGGCCCCACAGACTGCCTCTCGCCAAGCGCCAGGCTGCTGAAGAAATGATCCGAGATATGGCAGCTAACGGCATTATAGACCCCTCAGACAGTCCCTGGGCTGCACCTATGGTCATGGTGCAGAAGAAAACTGGGGGGTGGCGCCCTTGCATGGACTTTCGGTGGCTAAATTTGGTCACCCGCAAGGACTCATACCCACTTCCGCGCATTGATGATGCATTGGATTATGTTGCTGGATCCTGTTGGTTCAGCTCTTTGGACTTGCGCAGTGGGTATTGGCAAGTGGAGCTGGTGGCGGAGACCCGGCCCAAAACTGCGTTTACCATAGGGCAAGGACTGTGGCAGTTTAAGGTGATGCCCTTTGGGCTGTGTAATGCCCCAGCCACCTTTGAGAGGCTGATGGAGCGGGTCCTTAAAGACATTCCCCGTACCCACTGTGTGGTCTATTTGGATGATCTGTTAGTCCATGCCAGAGACTTTGACCACGCTGTCCACAATTTAAGGGAGGTCCTGACAGCCATCCGTAATGCCGGGCTGCGGTTGAACCCAGCCAAGTGTAACCTGCTCACCCGCCAAACGCAGTTCCTGGGGCACGTTGTTAGTAAGAGCGGGGTGGCCAGCGACCCAACAAAGGTGGCCACAGTGAGGGACTGGCCCCCACCAACCAACATCACTGAGTTGCGGAGCTTCTTAGGCCTGGCCTCCTATTATAGAAGGTATGTCAGAGACTTTGCCACCATCGCCAGCCCCTTACATCAGCTGACAAATAAGGGTCGGCGATTCGGGTGGTCCGAGGACTGTGTGGCAGCCTTCCACCAGCTAAAAGCCGCTCTTATAGATGCTCCTGTTCTGGCCTACCCTGACCCCAACCAACCTTTCCTGGTGGACACTAATGCCATTAACGTGGTGGTTGGTGCCGTACTCTCCCAGAAGGGGGAGACTGGAGAGCGAGTGGTGGCCTATTGTAGCTGCAGCCTGAAAGAAAATACTGTGTCACCCGACGGGAGTTGTTAGCTGTGGTCCTGGCAGTCCGTCACTTCAGGCCTACCTCCTGGGCACCAGGTTCACACTGAGGACCGACCACGCTAGCCTCACCTGGATGCTGAACTTCCGCCAACCAGAGGGTCAGGTGGCTATGGAATAAAATCACTGTCAAAAGTAATCGTACGAAATTCAAAACATTTGTGTGTAATTTTAATATACCCGTGCGTAATTTAAAACTATTGTACGTAATTCAGTTTTTTGTTAGAGTTGGATTCCAAAATCTACGGCCACGACAGTTTACAGATACGCGATTTTGTGTGTTTTTTTAGAGTACAACTCTAAAATGTACAACTGTGACAGTTTACAGACACGGCGCTTGTTTTCACAATAGCTCTGTTACACACACGACATGCGAATTACGACTACGAAGTACAGTGTGCGAAACGACTGTCAAAAATACGTCATCAAGGTCACAGGCATTACTATCCGAGGGAAGATAAATCGAAGCTAAACTCTGAAGGACACGGGCCCTCCAGGACCGAACTTGACGACCCCTGTTTTTAAGGGTTAACGTTAGTTATAACTAATAACCGAGAGTAGCAATATTACAGAGATAGTATAGTAGGTAAGATAAGCTCTCAGAGTACATGTAACATTAGGTGCTTAAAGAAGACAGTTGTTTAGGAGGTCATCGCTGCAGCCTGTAGCGCGATGATATAGGGTTACATAAAAGAATGAACAATTTTAAGTGTTGACTTCCTAACAGCCGTGTTACGTGCACTGTACGTTAATACACAGGTCATGCTATATAAGTGTTCACTGTTTAAGTATTGAAGTCATATTTCATTTATCACTAATAGTCTAGTCAATTTAGGAAAAAAAGGTTGAACAAATTGCAACAGAAGCAGACTGATTTTGTATCAATATGTACAAAACATTGGGTCTAGCCAGGTGAAAATGTCTTGTTAAATTATGTTGACAAATAACAGTAAAATACTTGATATTAAGATCTGAGTGGAACCCATTTAGGCTACCCATGAGCATTAATACAGAGGGGCAGGAAGAAGTACTTTGGTTCCTACTTAGGCTGGTTCCTTTATTAATTTTTAAGAGATTATACTTGGGGCTGTTTCTGGGGGACGAGTCTGAGGCAAGAACATGAGACAATAGTAAGGAGAATGCAGAAGACAAAAGGTAGGCAAAATAAAAAGTAAATCCCCAGAAACACTCCCACGGACCCAACCCCAAACCCCATCTCTGCATTAGTAATTAATAAAGGCTGGTTTCTAAAGTACTTCTTCCTGCCTCTCTGTATTAATGCTCATGGGTAGCCTAAATGGGTTCCATTCAGACCTTAAGTATTTTACTGTTATCAACAAGATTGAACAAGACATTTTCACCTGGCTATACCCAATGTTTAGATCTGTTGTGGTATTTATGCAAATTAGCACATACATTTATTTAAACCATTGATGTATCTCTATCAACATAATCACACACAATATTGTAGTAACAAGATGTTGTAATCTTTATTTGCTGGAAAATGACAATCAGTCAAGTTTGTGTTTTAAGCACATCTGACACATCCCTAAACCTGAAATGTAAAGCAGAACCTGCTCCACTGGCAGGTTATTGTAGAATATGTAAGCACACTGCCATATGCATAACTTATTTTTGCACTGTTAATCAATTTTACATTTTCACTTAGTGCAGGTTAATGTAAGGAAGATACTGTACTACAGGTATTTAAATCCTTTTAGTATGTACTCCACTTCTTCACTGCCTGACCATCATCTTGTTTATGCAGTTCAATGTTTTTATTATTTTTTATATCTAAAGCACCTTGTTCAGTAAGTATTTAGATGTTTTTCATATCTGTCACGGTCTAAGCATGATCTGTTTCTGTTGTTCTGATGAAGGAAGCTTGTGTTGGGGAGGATTCAGTGTCTGTTGAGGCACATGTGAATGTGCTACAAAGTGAGTTTCAGAAACACATTGACTGTCAGAGACCACACGACAGGAACATGCTCCTGGAGACGTTGAGAAAGCACGGAATTAATGTCTGTGGAGGATGTACTCAAAAAATACACATACTTCAGGACACCTGCTGGAGTGAGTATATTAAAAAAAAACTTATCAACTGTAAAATATCTTGTTTCAAATCTTTTTAGGTAATATTTTATTCTTCTGTACCCTTTTAGCCCATCTGTTAAAAATTTAAAGCAATAGTTTTAGAAAACAATGTAAGATTTATCAGTGTATACAAGAACATGAAATGCATGGTATGTTGTGAACCTTATACATTAACTTCTGATTGTATCTGCAGTTCTGCAGTGTATGTAGCTACACCGTCTGAGCCAAAGAGAATGCAACAGAATCTGATGAATCTGAAAAGTGTTTTCTTTTTTCTCTTTATTTTTATTATTATTATTATTGTTGTCATTATTCTTTTTATTTATTTTATGAAAGGGGGACCCGGCTACACCTTTCCTACCATACACCTGATGGATACTGACTGTAAAATGTCAATCATAGGAGGAGCGCTCAGTGTGGTGACAGAAGATGGAATAGATGTGTGTCAGTGCACCAGCCTTGATGAAGCTTTCATAACAGCCTTGTGGATGTGTTTTGTGTTCAACATTGCATATCCACCACACCTGAGAAACACACTGACTTTCCTTCAGAGGCACATTGTCAACATTAGAAGATGGAGACAAGCACTGTCAGTAACTTTACTCTGAATGATTTGCCTCTTGTATTAGATCCTCATGCCTTGACTGTACCATCGCCCAAAGTGGACTCGAATGACATTCACTCTTTTGAAGTTAATCCAACATGCTGGAGTGGTACATGCACATGAACCAAATAGCTTGCTCTATTCTTTTTCTATTCTATCTGTTTTTTTTTATTTATATTATTTAAAAGCCCTTGCTACGTGTACTGTGTTAAGCTAACTGAGACTTGTTATAGCTCTTATATATCATTGCTCTTTTTGTTGTTTTTGATTGCTTCCACTTTGTCCTCATTTGTAAATCGATTTGAATAAAAGCGTCTGATAAATGAATAAATGTAAATATTATTATAACCTGTGGTATAGATGAGTGCCAGTCAACTTATTCCTGATTCCATTCTTTTAGAAACCATGCACAGGAAGCATATGTACTTCTGGTACTCAGTGAAGAGTCAGTAGTACAGTTGTATTATAATATAATGGAGAAGGCTCTCAAACACTTGCGCTTCTTTTTTTATTGGATATTTTATTCTACTTATTGGTTACTTCTTGTTTGAATCTCTCAACATTTGTTTTTCTCTTGTGTAGGGATGGTTGACTGGAAGTCTGTCAGTCCAGATGTGAGGAAGACATGCAGAGTGGAGCTGGAGCTCAGCAGATGTGTGATGGCTGTAGATACTGTGGTCTTGGAAAGAAGGGCATCTTCACAGCTGGATTCTGTTCTATGGACTGCTACTGCAGAATGAATGAATGAATGAGTGGTTTATCTATCTATCTATCTATCTATCTATCTATCTATCTATCTATCTATCTATCTATCTATCTATCTATCTATCTTTTTACTTGAATTGGTGACTGAAACTGAAAGCTAAATAAATGTTTTAGTGGATAAAGCTGTGTCTGTTTGCTTAATTGGTTAATGTCACTTAAAACAAGGTTACTAAACTCTTCTGAGTAATTTTTAAATTTATTAGTTTTTATAAATTTTTACAAATTTTTCTTTATCAGGCAAAACCTAGTTTTCTAGTGTAACACTTTACATTAAAGTTTCATTTGTTGACTGATGTATTAACTATAATTAACTATAAGTAATGCATTTGATACAGTATTTATTAAACTTTGTTAGTTTATAAAAATACAGCTGTACGTTGTTTGTTCTTGTTAGTTCACTAATGTTAACAAATACAGCTGACTTTAAATGACTTTAACTTAAGAACAGCAAGTGCGACTAACCGTGTTAAGAGACGTTTGTATTCTCAAAAATAATTGTAATGTGTTTTTGATTATTGATAAACTAAGACCTAAACGTGCGGTGGTGATTACGTCAGTAAGCCGTTTTGAAGGTACTTTCGAAAGTAATTTAAAATAAAATTATTTACATCATTAACGCTGTTTTTACATTGGATATATTTCTATTGGTTTTATAGGATTATGTGTTTAATTTATCGCTTTCTATTAATCTATAGGCCAATAGCGATAAAGAGTATGACTCTTCGTTGAATCGATTCATCTTCCCTCGGATAGTAATGCCTGTGACCTTGATGACGTATTTTTGACAGTCGTTTCGCACACCGCACTTCGTAGTCGTAATTCGCATGTCGTGTGTGTAACAGAGCTATTGTGAAAACAAGCGCCTGTAAACTGTCATAGTCGTACATTTTAGAGTTGTACTCTAAAAAAACACACAAAATCGCGTATCTGTAAACTGTCGTGGCCGTAGATTTTGGAATCCAACTCTGACAAAAAACTGAATTACGTACAATAGTTTTAAATTACGCACGATTATATTAAAATTACACACAAATGTTTTGAATTACGTACGATTACTTTTGACAGTGATTTTATTCCATAGGTGGCAAGGTGGCTGGAGATCCTCCAAGAGTACGACTTCAAGGTTCAGCACCGACCAGGGCGGCAGCATGCCAACGCTGATGCCCTCTCCAGATGTCCATGCCTTGCTGATGAATGTCGGTATTGTGCTCGCCAGGAAGAATGAGATCTGACCCATCGTCGGCAGCCACTGAGCCTGGGTGGCAGTGGTGGAGACGCAGGGCCATTCACCATCGAGCAGCTGAGACAACAGCAGGCGAATGACCGAGTTCTAGTGAAGGTGAGGGGTTGGCTGGAGGCTCGAGCACGTCCGGACTGGCCAGCGGTGTCCTCACAGGGGCCTGAGATCAAGTCACTTCATTCTCAGTGGGGCAGCCTGGAGCTCCACGATGATGTGATCTACAGGCGATGGCAGGCACCCAGGGGGGGAGTTGACCGTCTGCAACTCCTGGTTCCCCACGCTCTGTGGCCAGAAGTCCTCCATTGGGTTCATGGGGCAGCTGGAGCTGGCCATTTCGGGAACTCCAAAACAGTGCGGCGGCTGCGGCAGCGGTTTTACTGTCCGGGGTGTCGGCAGGATGCAGAGCTACATGTTCACTGCAGCGATGTCTGCATGGCACAGAAGGGACCCAGCCAACGCTCTCACGCACCGTTGCAACAGTACCTAGTAGGGGCACCCATGGAGAGGATCGGGTTTGATATCTTGGGACCATTTCCCATCACAGAGGCCGGCAACCGCTTTGTCCTGGTAGCTATGGACTATTTTACGAAGTGGCAAGAAGCATATGCAGTGCCGGATCAGAGTGCTTCCACGTCGGCACAGCGACTAGTGGACGAGATGTTTGCCCATTTTCGGGGTGCGGACAAACTTCACAGTGACCAGGGGCGGAACTTTGAAAGTCGGTTGTTCAGTGAGGTGTGTCAGCGGCTGGGGGTAAAGAAAACAAGAACCACTTCCCTCCACCCTCAAAGCGATGAACTGGTTGAGCGGTTCAACCGCACCCTGGCCACCCAACTTGCCATCTTGACTAGTCAGCACCAGAGACACTGGGACCAGCATCTGCCCCTGGTCCTGTGGGCATATAGGACAGCAGTGCAGGAGTCAAGTCAGTGCACACCGGCAGCGCTGATGTTTGGGAGGGAGCTCCGCACGCCGGTGGACTTGGTGTTCGGGTCGCCCCCCCCATTGGCAGGGACCCGTAGAGATTCTAAATCAAATTTCGGAGGTGGTCTTCGGAGTCCGAATGCCTGGACGGGGTAGGCGGGTGGTGCTTCACAAGGATCGGTTGGCACCGTACCACCAACTGGCCCCAGAACAAGAGAATGGTGGAGGCCAGGGAGGCTCCTCACCATCCACTCCCAGCGCTGCAACGGACAATAACGGACTCAGGGTTGAGCCTGGCGCTGAGGGTAAAACATCAGAGAGGCCGAAGCGTGTTCGACGGTGGCCAGGACATTTGTTGGATTTTGTTGTGGGAGAATAGGGTTGTGGGGACACTAACCCTCTTTGGGGGGGGGGGGGCAGTAATCACATCACCTATCCAACCACCACGAGAGAGGCAACCACTATAAATAATCAGAGTAGCCTTACCTTTATTCTCTCTAGTCTTTCAGCATCCCTCTACCACCCAGACTCCTCCCAGTCGACCCGTTCCAGAGCGCTCAGTGTTAGGGCTGATGCCAAGTTCGGAGCACTCTCTATTACGCAACGTAGTAAGACTGTGCAAATCATTATAATCAGTATTTATGTCCATACTGGATGCAATAAATGCTTCGTTTGCAATGGGATTTATTGTTTTTGTCTTCATGTACAGTATTTGGAAAATAATGTGTTTTTTGAACCTTAAACCGTATAAACACATTTCATTACACCAAATGCACAAAATACATTTCTTTTTAGCAACATCGTATGTGCCCTTGTGAAGGCAAAGTAAAAAAAAGGGTAAAAAAACTATATTAATAAATAATATATACAAATAATACTAATATTAGTGAAAAACTATAATTAAAAAGGTTATTTATAGCACCAATATGGTCTGTTACGACCCTCCTATGACTCGTACCCGTCTAGGGCTTTTTAAGAGGGGAAAACATGTAACCAGCCTAGACACACATCAACATATAACACTGAATGAGGTGAGAAAACACGAGAGACCACTGAATAACGTGAATATGAGTTTAATAAAATAATGAAAATATATTTACCATAACAAAACCCCAACCACAAAGGAAAAAGGGGAAAACGGATTGTGCCAAACAAACAAAAGTAATATAAGCAAAAAAAAAAAACATCTAACACATTTAACCTCTAATACTAAGATAAAAAGAAAAGATCAAAGAAAAAGTCTTCAATGTCTGAGACGTCTTAACTAAACTACACTACCTAATAAACATAAATACAATGGGTGGCACAAATCCCTACCTAGTGTTTTTATACAGACAAGTTTAACTACGTGTGTACAATGTATGTCACGTGACAATCTCGTTAGTCTTGACTGACAAGCAATATAGCCAACCAGCAGCAACCTAAGAAAGCGAAAGTAAGAGAAACAGACAGGACAGAAAAACCACAATACACCACACACACACACAATACTATAAACGTCCTTACGGACATAACAGGTTCTATATAGCATATTTAAATTATGGTTCTAAAAAAGGTTAAATTAATCACTAAAAAGGGTTCTGCTATTGTTACAAGTCGAAGAACCCTTTTATGATACTGTTTAGAACCATTTTTCTTAAAAGTGTACCATTGCATGTAAAGCACAATTAGAGTTGAGAAGGACATTTTGGCAGACATGTGCCATAGTTTCTTTGATAAGCTTTACTATTGCAATATAAAATTGTATATATTATTTTCTAAATATATTTAATAGAAATAACTTTTTCTGAAAAGCACAACACAAAGACTAGCTAAGTTTATTGAACCCCTGGGATTTATTTTGAACCTCAGAGAATTTTCCAGAGCACAATAAAAGCTATTTAGATGCATATCAATGAAATTCAGTACCTCCATTTCATGATTTTCAACATACAAGATAACAACTCACCAGCAATGGTTTATCAAATGTGTTTGTAAAGATTGTGTGTCATTTTTGGAGTCATATTTTCAACTGGAAGATTGCTGTTAGTGTTAATCAATGACATTTGTTCTCAACTTGGAATTATTTAGGAATAACATGATTTTTGTATAGAGACAACTTTTTGGATTAACATTAATAGAATATGGACAACAAGACCTATTTTACAATCTACACTCTGATGGAACCAAGAGGTTCCAAATCTTATAGGCATATATATTTTACATGTTTTTTGCTTCTTTATGCTTTGATACTGGTGATTAACATTTGGCTCAGTGTGGTCATTGCTTTAGAGAGGGCCCTTCATGAACCAATGTACATTTTTCTGTGCAATTTATGTATTAATTATTTATATGGAGCAACAGGATTTTATCCTAAATTCCTGCATGATTTAATTCTGGATTTATATGTGATTCCTTCTTTTATGTGCAGCCTCCAAGCTTTTGTGATCTACAGTTCAGCTATGTGTGAGTGCACAACATTAACAGTGATGGCATTTGACAGACATGTGGCCATATGTCAACCTTTGGACTATCACTCAAAACTCACAAAAAATAAATGTGGCATATTACTCGTATTCTGTTGGACTGTACCATTTATTTCTATGTTCATTGGGGTTGTGTTGTCAAATAGGTTGGCTGTGTGTAAATATCATATTGACAAATTATACTGTGACAACTGGTCAATAGTAAAGCTCTCATGTGAATCAGTGGTTATTAATAACCTCATGGCATTAATTGTTTCATTATTTTATATTTGTCTTACAGTTCTGATTATTGTGTCTTACATAAAACTTGTTGTTGCATGTAAAGCATCTCTAGAAAACAGAAGAACATTTTGGCAGACATGTGGACCACATTTATTTTCATTGATAAATTGTGGCTTTACTGTATTTTTTGATGCCATGTGCAACAGATATGGCTCAAGTGATGTCCCAGAGAATGTGTATGTTGCTTTTGCCTTACTGATGCTTATACTGCCGCCTCTTTTCAATCCTTTAGTCTATGTATTAAAACTCAAAGAGGTACGTAAAAAATGTTTAAAATCATGTGTAAATATCATACAATAAAGAATTAATTATACTTGGTACTGTTTGCTATATTATAGTCACTCAAATTGTCATACATAATTATGCTAATAATAATTTTTGCAAATTTTACTAGTTTTAACTGAAACCTTTTTTATGTACATGTGCACTCTTCAAAAACTAAGAACCAAAATACATAAATTCAATTTGGTGTATATTTGTGATTTAGGTTCCGAATATAACGATCTAAGCGCATGGTCTTAAGCGCACTGTGTAGGTGTACTCAGGGCATGTCTGAATCCACTTTTGCTAGAGTAATAACGGGAAAACTGTCAGCGCACCCAGGCGCATAGTCTAAATGGGTTGTCTCTGTTCTCTTAATGAATAATGGTTGTTTTTTGGGCGTAATGTGCAATAAGTCAATATTGGTCAGTCAGTCATATCTGACATAAAGTACCTGCAAAACTGTGACTACAAACACCATTAAATGAAATGGTTGAAATGGTTTTCACTGTACAGGCCAGATGGCAGACCGTTTGTACGGTGTGTGGGTGAGCAGTTTGCTGATGGTGCATTTTATTGATGGCATACTGAACAGTGTTAATTTTGGCAGGCATTTTTAATTTAGTCTTAGTCTTGAGGCGAAAATGCTTTATAGTTTTAGTCACATTTTAGTCATTTGAATCTTTCATAGTTTCAGTCTAGCTTTAGTCGATGAAAAGTCATTGCATTTTTGTCAACTTTTAGTCAATAGTTTTAGCTAAACTGTAGTTTCGACCCCCTGCCGAATTATTACCCCCCTAGAATTATTACCCCCCCTAGCTGTGGTGGTCCTCACAGTGTCTGGTTTGTGTTCCCTGGGTAACCACTAGATGTCCTCCTTCCCCACGGTGTCTGTCACTTCCTGAACTACATTCCCCAAGATCCCTGTCTCCTTATTGCACTCAGCTGTCCCTGGTCATTAATCATTGCACTCAGCCAATTCCCCATTAGCATTGTCATTTCCCTGTGTATATATACTGTTTTAGTATGTTTTACTAAGTATGTTTTACTTTACTTTAGTATGTTTAGTCCTTGTATTTATCACGCCACTTCGGAGTTCTGTTCTTGCCCGTTTGTTTTGTGCCTGTTGGTTTTTGATTGCCATTTTCGTTTTGACCCCTGCCTGGACTTGATTTGATGTAACGGTTTTCCCTTATTAAAAGACTTACTGCTATTGGATGTACCTGTCCTCTGTTCTTGTGTGGGGATCGTGACAGTTTGGGGGAGGGGTTAGGATTAGGGGTGGGGTTAGGATTAGGCAATCAAGTAGCGATTTAAACGAGGGGGGTAATAATTTGGCAGGGGGTCAAAATTGGGTACAACACCGGTTCAACACACAGTGAGGGCATGCGAGCGGTGAGCCTTGCGTCTTCACTAAACTTTGTCAGTTGTATTTGTTTTATGGTTTGGACATTAAAGCGATTAGACGATCGGATGTGTATTATTATTTCGAGCTCCCATGTTCGCGCAGCTGCATTGTGGCACGAACACTCATATAAACAGTAGCTATGAAGATCGCGCACAAAGAGGAACGCAAAAACTATTTATCAGCGGTGTCCTGTGATTTATTACTAAAGTAGCTTAGAATCTCAAAAATTATTATAGCATTTTTCTACTTTTGAAGGAACTATGCTATTTACAACCCACAGCTTCACAATAATATAGAGACAGTATGACTAATTCACACAAGCAATCACTCGTACTGGTAAATGTGCTAATTTATCTTTATCTGATCTTTATTTATCTCTTACACCGAGCAATAATCTGTAAAAAATGTTACAAACATGGATAAATAACTGGTGATAGTGAGCTATGATGTCAGATCGCGCTTTCAATAGGAAAAAATATCCCACCTTTAATAGTCGATCTCAACCGTCTGGCTGAGGCCAGTCTAAAAAGATGTTCAAGACAGTTGACAGAAAGCTGCTGCGTGTCGTCATGAAAGCGTATCATTTTCACGTGTTATTAAGCCTTGCCACTTGCCAATTTAACCATTCAAAAAACTTTAAAGCATTCAAACACAAGACGCGGAAAAGCTGAACTGAGCAGATGGTTACTAGCGCTGTGCTCGGTGGGCACGCAGAGAGAGAGCCGCGTCTCACAGACAGTAACACTGAACTGAGCTCTCCTTTGGCTTTGCGGAATTGCTAATGCAACCTTTTCACACCACAGACTGAACACAATTGATCATTGATTGGTAATTGGCCAACAAAGTATTGACTGTTGTCTGAAGTTTTGTTTGATTGTAATCCATTACATATGTTTCTATCAAAGTTATCTGATATTATCAAGATGAATTTGTTCTGACAGTTTAACTCTTGAGTTCTTGCCATATTTTATTACCATTTTCTAAACTATAGCAAATAAACTGATAATGTGAGAAATGTTGAAGGTGTCTAAATAAATTTTGGTTTGACTGTATGTTTAATTTTTACAAAAAAAAAAAACTTAAAAACTGTGTAAATAGCACAAACAAATTAACAGAACGAACATACAAATTAAACACTTTCAAACAGGGCACACTGGTACAACCTACACCAGGGTCCTGCTAACCCCAGCTACGGCCCTGCTTACAGTACAAACCTTGTCAGTGGACTATGAGAAAAAAAAAAAAAAAAAAAGACAACAGAAACAAAATAATCGTAATCGAGGTAAAATGTTCAATTGATCGAGGTTTTGATTTTAGGCCATAATCGTCCAGCCCTACAATAGAGATAAAAATGAAACTCATTTTTCAGATACAGTAGGTTTTACTTAACATGTACCGTATTTTCCGGACTATAAGTCGCACTTTTTTTCATAGTTTGGCTGGTCCTGCGACTTATAGTCAGGTGCGACTTATTTATCAAAATTAATTTGACATGAACCAAGAGAAATTAACCAATAGAAAACATTACCGTCTACAGCCGTGATAGGGCACTCTATACTGCTCAATGCTCCTCTATAGAATAGCATAGAATCAGCACGATGCACACTGCAGCAATATGAAAATATTAATTTAGATATACATATATGTAATATAATCAGTAAGCCAGAATTCTCACTAGAGATTTAGGAACTCCTCTGTTGTGTAACTTGCAGAATAATCTTTCATGATTTACACAATCAAAGACTTTAGAGGAATCAATATAACACATACATTTGTGGAATTGTACAAATCTAAAATCTAATTTAAAGCAAAAGTTTTTGTCTCATATATTTCAACAAGTGTGAATATTTCAGGAGCTCAAAAATGCATAAAATATTGACAATTACCTGATGCACTGAAACAGACATGCAAACATGTTATAATGAATGTATTCTAACAGAACATTTGAAACATAACCATTTACAACATGTCAACATGATTGTATGAACATCATTAAGCACAGTATGATAAAACATTCCAGAATATGTATATCATTTTGTTATGATTGCACTGCTCCCAGATACATTCATGGAATTTTGTCCCAAAAAAAACAAAAAACAAAAAACTAAAACAATAGAAAAGAGAACGGGAATTTGCTGATACATATAGTTTATTATGAGCTAAATTATGGTCTGTTGTTTTTATGACTTTTTTTTAGCTTTTCTTACAGGATACGATTTTGCACATCCTCTTAAAATCAAATAATATAGCTTTGTTCTTTAACCACTGGGACATTAATCATAACTTAAGTTGTGATTGTATTTGTCATAAGCTTGATCTGTGGTTAATACAAACATTTTTAATGACTTTTTTCTTCAATTTACTCAGTTTTTCAGTTTTTTTGGGATGAACTATTCATTGAAATAAAAAAAGGCTTCAGTGCTCTCTTATTTTTCCCTAGAGTGTATTTAGTAGAGCAGAGAACTTAAACTGAGCAAAAAAGCTATTTATAAGCGGGTCAGTTGTCCATAGTGCTTTCATTTCATGAATGTGAGTTTTAGATCACAGTTCAAGGTAATGCAAAGATAATGTTTGATTGGTGTTAAAGCTCATTGTATTTTAAAAGCATGTATGCCATATTTTTAAGTTGAAAATTATGTCAGTGCTCATCAATTACTTCTTCTTGTTGAATACATGATGGATAATATGAAACATTTTACAACCTACACTCTGATGGAACCGCATAATGCTAAATCATACAGGTATATTTATTTCACATGCTTTTTGTCCCTGTTATGATACTGTTTTTGAACATTTGGCTCAGTGTAGTCATTGCTTTTGAAAAAGCCCTTCATCAACCAATGTACATTTTTTATGTGTAAATTATATTTATTGAACAGCAGCATTTTATCCTAAATTATTACATGATTTAATATTGAATTCATATGTGATTCCATCTTGCTTGTGTGCATTCCCGGGTTTTGTTGTTTATACTTATGTTATGTGTTGATTTTCTACATTAGCAGTGATGGCTTATGACAGACATATGGCCATATGTCAACCTTTAGACTATCACTCAAAAATGAAAAATTTTCATGCAGCATATTACTTGGCTTATGTTGGTGTCACACCACAGAACTGTCTTATTGTGTATTCATTCCCCATGTGCTTAGTGTGACCTTAATTCCTCCTCGTGTCTGATTGTGTCGTTCTGTTCACTGAGTTCAATTAATTATCCTCATTTGTGACTGTACTTAGAGCTAAGCCTGTTCAGTTCTGTTTTGTCGAGTGACCTGTCTCGATTACCTATTGTGAATTATTAAAGTGATTATTGGAATTCTTCATTGTCCTGCCTGTTTCCACACACAGTGATTGTGACAGAATACTTGACCCAAACTAAAGCTAATTAAGCGGTATCTTCCTGTCATTTTGCTTTCCGTTTTTGTTACATTTTATTTTCTATTATGAATGACCCTTCTGTCCTCGTCCTCCTGCTGGAGCAGGGTAATTTGCCTCTCATGGACCACATAAAAGATTTTGTGTTCCTAGCTAGCCTGACACACTACCAGAACAACTGCCTCTGCTCGTTCTATCTAGCTGGACTTAATAACACCCCACAAGTGCAGTTGTCCACATATGGTCTCCGAGAGAGCATTGCCGCCTTCATCGAGTGGGTGCTCATCGAGTGGTTGCCCCACATTGGATAAAAAGCCCAGTCAAGGACCACCCCGTGGCGCGGAACTGCCCAAGCCCACTGCAGATGGAGAGCCAGAGCCTGCCATGGTCGTTGAGCCATCGCCATCAGGAGCGACAGAGCTGACGATCTCCCTGGCGCCTGAGCCACAAATGTCTGACCAGGTGCAACAGCACAATCGATGGTGGATAGAGCTGTGGAGATCGTGGGGACAATGGAAAACCCCGCCCATTTCCCCATCACTGGGGGTGAGCACAAACTGGACCTGGAAGATTTAATAGACTTGCACTTAGAGGCACCCATCCTTCAGTTTTCACCCAACCTGTTTAACAGGGAAAATGTCCCTCTCCCGCCTACTTTCATTGACCTGTTCCCTTCCTCAACACCCTCTCTGCTGTATCCTTTCAGCCTTTCTGCTCAACCTCTTTTCAATCCTGTAATCTATGGCATAAAACTATCAGAAGTTTGCAAAAGAGTCCTAAAATTATGCATGAATTGTACCAAAGATGACAAAGATTGAATTATGTTGTGTATAAGTGTCCGTACATTTTCCCACATTTACACACATACTTTTCAAATAAACATAAATACATATGTATAAAATATTCTTTGTTTACATAATTTTTTTTTAAATGCTCTTGCTTATTTATAAGCTTTCACATACTCATAAAAAGTCAAATACATCATAGAACCAGCAAGATGCACACTGCAGCAATATTAAAATATTAATTTAAAAATACATATATGTTGTATAGTTAGTAAGCCAGAATTCTCACTAGAAAATTAGGAACTCCCCTGATGTGTGACTTGCAAAACAATTTTTCATGATTTACATTATAAAAGGCTTAAGAGGCATTAATATAACACATAAAAATTGTGGAATTGTGCCTGATATACAAATATAAAATCTCCTTTAGGCAAAAGTTTTTGTCTCATGTATTTCAACATGTGTGAACATTTATGAGCTCAAAAAGGCATAAAACGTTGTCAATTACATGATGCACTGAAACAGACATGTACAACTTGTCAACATTATTGTATGAACATCATGAAGCACAGTATGATAAAACATTCCAGAAAATAAGATTATATACACACACACACACACACACACACACACACACACACACACACACACACACACACACATATATATATATATATATATATATATATAAACATTTTTAATTACTTTTTTCTTCAGTTTACTCTGTTTGTCGTGATACTTCGGTAAACTTTTCCTTGAAAAAAAAAAGGCTTCAGTGCTCTCTTAATTTTCCCTAGAGTTTATTTAGAAGAGCAGAGAACTTAAATTGAGCAAAAAAGCTATTTATAAGCGGGTCAGTTGTCCATAGTGCTTTCATTTCATGAATGTGAGTTTTAGATCACAGTTCAAGGTAATGCAAAAATAATGTTTGATTGGTGTTAAAGCTCATTGTATTTTAAAAGCATGTATGCCATATTTTTAAGTTGAAAATTATGTCAGTGCTCATCAATTACTTCTTCTTGTTGAATACATGATGGATAATATGACACATTTTACAACCTACACTCTGATGGAACCGCATAATGCTAAATCATACAGGTATATTTATTTCACATGCTTTTTGTTCCTCTATGCTATGATACTGTTTTTGAACATTTGGCTCAGTGTAGTCATTGTTTTGGAAAAAGCCCTTCATGAACCAATGTACATTTTTCTGTGTAATCTGTGTGTAAATGATATTTATGGAACAACAGCATTTTATCCTAAATTCCTACATGATTTAATATTGAATTCATATGTAATTCCATCTTACATGTGTTCATTCCAGGCTTTTGTTGTTTATACTTATGTTATGTGTGAATATTCTACATTAGCAGTGATGGCTTATGACAGACATGTGGCCATATGTCATCCTTTAGACTATCACTCAAAAATAAACAAATTTTCATGCAGCATATTACTTGGTTTATGTTGGGTTATACCATTTCTTAATATGTTCATTGCTGTTTTCTTATCAAACAGGTTGGTACCATGTAGAAATAATATTGAAAAATTGTTTTGTGACAACTGGTCAATAGTGAAACTTTCATGTGAGTCAACAGTGATCAATAACATTTATGGGTTTATTTTTATTTCACTGTATTTTGGCCTTGTGATTGTAATTATGATGTCCTATATAAAACTTATTATTGCATGTAAAGCATCATTAGAATGCAGAAGGAAATTTTGGCAGACATGTGTGCCTCATGTAATTTCATTAATAAATCTCACTGTAGCGATACTTTTTGATACGATCTATAACAGATATGGATCAAGTGATTTCCAAGTAAATTTCCGTATGTTTTTGGCTTTAGAGATGATTGTAGTGCCACCTCTTTTAAATCCTGTAATTTATGGCATAAAACTATCAGAAGTTCGCAAAAGAGTCCTAAAATGATGCATGAATTGTACCAAAGATGACAAAGACTGAAGTATGTTGTGTATATGCTGCAGTGTATTCTATCAGAGAAATAAATGAACTGTTGTTTGGGCTTAATCTAAAGATACAAGTCAAGGAAGATTTATATCAAGCGACACTAATGTTTTAATATTCTTATTATGCTGGAAAGCCATTTAAAAATTTGCTAATGGAATAATTTATACTGAGATTTTACAGTAAAAAAAAAACACCTGGACAAGATGATATGGACTTCCACCTGAAGGTCTTTTTAATTGATTGATTGATTGAATAATAGTAATAATGACTTTCTGAATAACTAACTGTCTGTAAATTTCCCCACATTTACACACATGCTTTTCAAATAAACATAAATGCATATGTATGAATTATTCTTTGTTTACATTATTTTTTTTAAATGCTTCCACTTATTCATAAGAAAGTCCATCATAGAATCCAGCATAGAATCAGCATGATGCACACTGCATTTGTCAGGGTTCTGCCCTGGCAGCTGTGTCTATTTTGTCTTTGTTTTGTGTTTCTCTGTTTTCCCTGTGTATGACCTCATGGCTTTGTCTCTGTTCATGTTGGCCATGTGCTCCTTTCGTCCTGCCACCTTGTTTCCCATTAACACGCCCCCTTGTTTAGTCCTTGTTTGGTGCTCATTAATTGATTGTTCTCACCTTGTGTTCGTGTGCTTTCCTTCCTATTTATTGTGATCATTTCCCTCATGTGGTTGCTGGTTCGTTTTGTACGTGAGTTAATGTTTGCTTAGCTTGCTAGCTGATCTATACTATAGAGTTTTTCCTTGTCTGTTAAAGTCTGGTATTTATTAGTTTAAGTTTATCTTGTCATTGTTTATTCTAGTCTAGTTTAAGTGTTTCTTTTTGTTTGGATTTCATTTTTATTTTCTCGTGAGTTTGACTTGTTGTTTAAAGTATTTATTTTCCCCTTTGAGTTATTTTCTTGGTTAGTTTTTCCAGTTATTTCTAGAACTTTATTTTGGTATTTGTTTCTTTACCTTTTTAGTTAACTTTAGTTAGTTAGCTTTGGTTATTTCTCTAGTTCCCCTTTTATCTTGTTTCTAGGTCATAGCATTCTTGTCTGACTTTTTGCCCTTGTTTATTATTATTATTATTATTATTATTATTGTTCTCTTGTTATCTTAAGTCTTGTCTAGTGTTTTGTGAGTTCTGTCTGTTCCTGTCTTGCCTGCTGCTTTCTCCCTGGCCACTGGGTCTCCCCGCCTGGAGGTCTGACGTGTGTGGCTTCACCTCCATAGCCAAGTGCCCTTGGTTCCTGGTGCTGTGGTCTGGTCCCTTGCACAGCCTCCTCTACAGTCCTGCACTCGGTTGTCTCCCAGGGCCCCCCTCAGTGGTCACCCCCCCCCCCCCCCCATCTGCCTGCTCCATTGTTGTATGCCCCATCCGATTGTCTGGACCGTTCAAACCACTCCCCCCTATCGTGCTTTGTCTAAATTGTCAATAAAACGTCCCTTGTGCATTCTGCATCTGGGTCCTCTCCCTCAGTAACCTTGACAGCATTAATATTATAATATTAATTTATATATACATATATGTTGTATAATCAGTAAGCCAGAACTTTCATTAGAGATTTAAGAATTCCTGTTCCTAAATAATTTTTCATAATTTACATGATCAAATGCTTTAGAGGCATCAATAAAACTAAAAACCATTAATAAATAATAATAATAATAAATTCGTAATTGTGTCTAATATAAAAATCTAAAATCTCTTTTAAAGCAAAAATGCACATATGTTTAGATTTAAAACCAAACTAGTTGTCAGAGGTCAGGACAAACTGTTCCAAGTTATTTAGTAAGGTGTCCTCAAAGACTTTGGTTAAAATACTGGCCAAAGCTTTATGCTTTCTTTTTTGCCAGCTTTATCTTTAATAATAGGCACTAACATAACAGATAAAAGAGAATCAAGTAAAATACCATGAGCTAAGAACCAAGTAAAACAAGTATTCTTCTCACAAAATATAAATGTTAAGGATATATCTTATCCATACCACATGCCTTATTATCTTTTAATACACGGCTCTGTGGAATAGCTGATTCTGATTGGTCATTTGCGACATTCCGAGGTATGTTATCCCTCGATAACAACCAGTAAAAGCTGATAACACAGACTCATCCAGGTAACTGAAGTTAGCGCTATTACATTTGAACAGTTTTTCTTTGTGGAAGCTTTTCATTTGGTTAGCTAATAAATATTAAAACTCAATTCAATATTATGTTTACAATTATTTAATGTCATCCTGGTATCGCAGACTCGCTCTCTCAAATCATACCAACAGCTGCTGCCATTTACAATGATTGTGTACACTGTAATGGATTAAAAGAAAACTTACAAACCGTCTAGTTATATCCGTCTAGTTTGAACTTGCCCCTTACTCGCAACTGTTGTTTTTATAGAATCTTTTTGTTCAAATATTTAAACTCAAATCAACATTTTGTGTCTAATTATTTACTTATGTGGCAAGTAGCCGTGTAATGAGTGGGTTGGGATCTTTTGTGTCATCTGATCACCCTGTCGGGGGTTATTATGCGTTATTATAACTACCGACCGAATATACATTATCCCTAACTGTATCATAGATTTCTTGTGTAGAAACAGTCACACCTTCATTATTATCAGTATCATTAAAAGGTTTCTTTTAACACAGTTGAACAGCCCGTAATAATGTTTTTTGCTTACTTGAATGGCTTACCTCTTTAATATTCATTGGCAAATATGTTTTTTTTTTTTTTTTTTTTATTTATTTGATAGGGACAATGCTCATTGATCAACAGACAAATTACTTGCTGTAAATAAGCCAGAGTTAGCTACAAGTGCTAGTTTCCATCTGTTGTCCCTAGCCAGGTCTTAATAGGCACCCTAAAAATACGAAAGTCAATAAAAATACACTATTAATTGAATAAATACAATAGCAATGTAATAAATACAGCAGGAATTTTTAAACAATATGAACATACCCTCAAACAGACAATATATTGCTCACCTCACCTAGCTCTCAACTTAATTACAGTATAAAGTAAATACAATATAAATACAGAAGGGAATGAACAGAAAAGAAAAAAGTATGTTCATGGACTTAAGTATTTGGTGTGTTTACAAAGGTTGTGGTTTGACATTCGCCTCTGGCCCGAGATCATCCTCTCCGCTAATCACCGTTGCCAACATCACTGATTCCGCCTCATTCCATTTTTTTAGGAGGTTGAGGTGGTAGATCTGATGTGTCCTGTTCCTATCGGACCATATTACCTCATAATCGAGATCTCCGACTTGTCGTGCGACCTCAAACGGTCCCTGCCACTTAGCCATTAACTTAGAGCTCAACGTTGGGAGTAATACAAGTACTTTCTCTCCCGGTGCAAATTTGCGTAATCTAGTTCCCCGGTTATATAGCTGGCTCTGGCAGTCCTGGGCTTGTAACAAATTCTCCATTGATAGCCGCCCCAAAGTGTGGAGTTATGTTCTCAAGTCCAGCACATACTGAATTTCGTTTTTGCCTTGAGATAGCCCCTCCTCCCAAGTTTCTCTAAGGACATCCAGCACCCCTCAGGGCTGGCGACCGTAGAGAAGTTCGAAGGGGGAAAACCCTGTGGAGGCTTGTGGGACCTCTTGCACAGGGAATAACAAGGGTTCTAGCCACTTATCCCAATTCTTGGCATCTTCTTGGATGAATTTACGTATCATTGATTTAAGCATGCGATTAAATCGTTCGACCAGGCCGTCGGTCTGTGGGTGATAGATGCTAGTTCGAATCGATTTAATGCCCAATAATCTGTAAAGTTCGCGTAGCGTACATGACATAAACGCCGTGCCCTGGTCGGTGAGGATTTCTTTCGGAACCCCACCCGGGAGATCCACCAGGGCGTCTGCAACACTCTTAGCGGAAATGTTGTGGAGAGCCACTGCTTCAGGATATCGTGTTGCATAGTCAACTATGACTAGTGCAAAGCGATGTCCCTGTGTAGATTGCTCTAATGGCCCGATGAGGTCCATACCAATTCTCTCAAAGGGGACCTGCATTAAGGGAAGGGGGCGCAATGGCGCTTTTGGGGCGGCCGGTGGATTCACCAACTTACATTCCGGACAAGATGTGCACCACCTGCGCACGTTGTCATGAATGCCCGGCCAAAAAAAAAAACGGGTCATGAGGCGATTCAGTGTTGCTGCCTGTCCCAAATGGCCCGCCATAGGATTAGCATGAGCCGCATGGAAAAGTATTTCCCTGCGGTTCTTCGGAATCAACAACTGGGTTGTATTTATTTTTGTCCGAGCGTCTTGGGTCACTCGATACAACCGTTCTCTTAGAATGACAAAATACGGATAGGTGAGCAGGTGGGCAAGATGGAGAGGTTGGCCATCAATAGAGCTGACCTGTTGGAAAGCATGTTTTCATGTCTCGTCCTGAGACTGCTCCAGAGGAAAGTCATCACGCTCCGAGAGAACCAGTCTCCCGATTTCGCTCAGTTCCCCTGAAGCAGAACCCAGCGGTCCTGGCTCAGTTTCTCCCACCTGCACACGCGCATCCCCCTTCCATGCCTTATTTCCCCAAGAGGCATCCACACATAAAAACCCCAATAAGACAGTAAATGCAGGGCAATTCGTTCCCAGAATTATTGGATGCCAGAGGTGGGGACTAACCGCCACCTCCACACTATGCTTTTGACCCCTGAATTGAATTATGATTGGGACCATAGGGTACTCCACCACATCCCCGTGTACGCACTGCACCTTAACCACGCAGCTTGTATCCAATGCCCCCGGTTGCATCAGGCATTGATGGATCGAGGTTTGTTTACAATCTGAATCCACCAAGGCCGGATATATACCCCCCTTGATAGTCACGGGTATTTGGTATTCGCCTGCCTGACCGGGGGTGGCCTGTGGGACATCCGAGACCCGGATCATCATTCCCAATTCCAACACAGGACACCTGTCCATGAAATGCTCCGGGTCCCCGCAATGCCAACAGGCCAGCCCAGACCTCCCCACCGCCCCAGTGGCAGGGAGTGGATTGGGGAATTGGCACGGAGAGAGCGTGGTGCCCTTGGCACGGGACACGAGGAGGGCCGGGTGGACGGGACCTAGGGAGAGGGATAGGTCGAGAGAGAGATGGAGAGGGGAGAGAGGGAGAAAGAGAGATTGATGGAAGGGGTTTGCTGACCCCTGGGCACGCCACCATGTGGTCCTCTGCGAGATGGATAGCCGAGTCCAGTGACGTGGGACGGTGGCACTGGACCCACTCGGCTGTTTTCCTGGGAAGCTGAGCGATGAACTGCTCCAGTACCACGAGGTCGATGATGTGTTCCACTTCACTTCCCTTGGCCAGTAGCCACTTGCGGCAGGAGTCCCGGAGCTGCTGGGCCATCGCGAAGGGCCGACCAGCTTCCCCCAGGTCCAGGGAACGGAACCGCTGATGATGTTGCTCTGGGGACCGGCAGATCCGCTGAAGGATGGCTCTCTTCAGGTCATCAAAGACCAGGAGGTTTGCCACCGGTAGCTGTTGTGCGGCCACCTGGGACTCGCCCGAGAGCAGGGGAATCAGCCTAACTGGCCATTGGTCGCGGGGCCAGCCGCAAGCTTCAGCTGATTTTTCAAAGAGTTCCAGGAAAGCTTCAGGGTCATCCTGCGATCCCATTTTGTGAAGGGGTAGGTGAGCGGGGACCGCGGGTGGTCCCGTGACCTCGGTACGAACCTCCTGGTCGATCCAGCTCCAGAACCTCTCGTGGTCCTCCTGCTGGGCTTGAAGGATGGTGTGAAACTGCCGCTCTTGATCCGTTCTCAAGTCCAGCAGGGCCTGATGTTGTTATACATATATACATACACACACGACATATGACATCAAAGAAAGTAAACACTCCTTATGCTTTTGAGTCGCTCTCGCAGTACTTTGATGTCATAAACCGATCAGTCTTGCAGTGTGCAGCAGCGGTTCAAGTCAAACAAGCCTAATTTCTTTTCTCTCACAATCTTTATAAAATATATATAGGCTATATAGCAAAAAAAAAAATATATAATATAATAATACACTACTAAAGCATGTTAGCAATATCAGCTTATATAACTAGTAGCTAATGTTAGCATCTTACCTGCTGCACTGTCTGCTGCTTTCTCGTCGTCAGAACGATAGCACTCCTTTCACTGGTGACTTTGTGTTTGAGGCCACAAATGTTACAAAGCTGTCATTAAGTTGAAGTTATCACACAGTCCTCGCTCAAGCCGCTCACTCGCTCTGTTTCATTACAGAAACAGAATTACATTACAATTACATTACTTTCATTACAGTGTGCTCCTTAGCACTGGGAGCTCCCTCTGCTGTCCATCAATCCTAAATGGTTAAATGATTAAATGCCCAATCCTAAATACCCAAATTCCCAATCCTAAATCCCCAAATGCCCAATCCTAAATCCTAAATGGCTAAATGACCAAATGCCCAACCCTAAATAGAAAATGCCCAATCCTAAATACAAAATGCCCTATTCTAAATACCAAATGCCCAATCCTAAATACAAAATGCCCAATCCTAAATACCAAATTAATTTTCGACTTGGACTTTAAGTTTCAAATTTAGATTTTTAGATTTGGTTTAAGGCTTTTAGTTTTAGACTTTTAGTTTATAATTTGACCCAATAAATCCTCCATAGTGGGTCCCATAGAATTTTTGCTTGATATAGTGTTTGGAAAAATGTAAACTTACAGTGTTTCCTGATAGCTGGATTGAGATCAGTAAGTTTTCGTTTATCATGAACAGGCCACTTTACCGGTGTAGAGATCCCCAGCATCGGTGGCATGAGTGATAAAAGCTCACCGCTGGCGTGCGTCAAAGTTCCGGATAGTTCCTCGTGTGTCGCTCCGGCGACACGGAATCCAAACCGCATGGATTCAGCGCATCCAGGGAAGACTGCAGCATGATGTCCGTCGACGCCATCCACGTACACCTGCTTGATCTTCGGCCTCCTCCCACCTCCAGACTCTGCTTGCTGTTGTTGTCCCACCGATAATCCAGGGCAGGTCCCAGGCGATAGCCATGCGCATCTATGGATAGGCCGGCATCACCAATACCGGATCCGTGCGAACCAGGGTTTGGCTCGACATCTCCAGCCAAGAGAAGAATTGTCAATAGCAAAAGGATATCCTGGTAGGACCGTCTTGATTTTATTTTCCTCCGGATACCTGTATGATTTGTCAGGGTAGCTTGGCCTTTGTTTAGCAAAGCTTCGTAAATGGCATATTGACTCGATGCGTTTGGTCTAATGGCATGCTGAGACTTTCCAGGCCCAGCTGAACCGGCACAACAACATCGCACAGAAAGTAAGAGTAGCACAAAGACTTAACTTGCTACGAACAGACTTTTAGTGATCATAGCAATTTGCCTTGTTGGTATGAAATGGTGTGAGCCAATTTGTACGAAGACAGGGGTTTTGCATAGTTTAGAAGTTTCCTTGCAGGTGAGTTAGTCCTCATTGTATTTTTGTCACAAATCCTGTCAATCACACTACACAAACTGTTGCATGTCATCCCCGACTACATATCCCAGCATCCATTGCACTGATTAGACACACACCTGCTACCAATCACACACCCTACATAAGCCATGTACTTCCTTTCCTTGGAATGTAGCTTGTGGTTGCGCTTCATCACTACTTGCTGGAAAAGTAGTTAGCTTCTGAAGAATGTAGTTAAGCTAGTAGCGTCGCTACTTGTAGCTAGCTACTCCCCAACACTGATCATTTGTTTATATTTCTACATGGCTCATTCACCCCCCCCACATGATTGTAAAGCACTTTGGTTGTACAGCAATACACAATAAAGCGCTATATAAATGCATAATTCATTTATCAATTGTTAGTGACCTTACTATAGATTGCCCTGCTCTGGGTGGATCATGTTAATTATGGAAATATGCTTGGATTCGTGTTCTCTAATTTGAGCAATGTCAGTAGATCACCCATATAACTTAAAAAAATAAATTAATTAATTAAATAAAAATTATTTATATATATATATATATATATATATATATATATATATATATATATATATATTTATATATATATATGCAGTACAGACCATCAATCATTCAAAGAGTTTTCTTTATTTTCATGACTATGAAAATTGTAGAGTCACACTGAAGGCATCAAGGGCTATTTGACCAAGAAGGAGAGTGATGGGGTGCTGCGCCAGATGACCTGGCCTCCACAGTCACCCGACCTGAACCCAATCGGGATGGTTTAGGGGTGAGCTGGACCGCAGACAGAAGGCAAAAGGGCCAACAAGTGCTAAGCATCTCTCGGGGAACTCCTTCAAGACTGTTGGAAGACCATTTCAGGTGACTACCTCTTGAAGCTCATCAAGAGAATGCCAAGAGTATGCAAAGCAGTAATCAAAGCAAAATGTGGCTACTTTGAAGAACCTAGAATATGACATATTTTCAGTTGTTTCACACTTTTTTGTTATGTATATAATTCCATATATAATTCCACATGTGTTAATTCATAGTTTTGATGCCTTCAGTGTGAATCTACAATTTTCATAGTCATGAAAATAAAGAAAACTCTTTAAATGAGAAGGTGTGTCAAAACATTTGGTCTGTACTGTATATATATATTAAATTTATGCATTTAGCAACTTACAGTGCATCCAGGCTATCAATTTTTACCTATCATGTGTTCCCTTGGAATCGAACCCTCAACCTTGCACTTGATAAGGCAATGCTCTACCAATTGAGCTACAGGAACACTGTACATATATAAAAGGAAATATCTTGAGAAAGGAAAAATGGTAAAGGTTCTAGGTATGTCAGGGACCCTGACTTTCTTCTCTATTTGTTGAAATATGATATGTAACATAATAAGACCTTCTTCTAAATATGATGTCAGGACTCTGCATTATATTTAAAGGGATAGTTCACCCAAAAATCAAAATGATGTCACTAATAACTCACCCTCATGTCGTTCCAAACCAGTGAGACCTCCGTTTATCTTCGGAACACAGTTTAAGATATTTTAGATTTAGTCTCTCAGTCCCTCAATTGAAACTGTGTGTAAGGTCTACTGTCCATGTCCAGAAAGGCAAGAAAAACATCATCAAAGTTGTCCATGTGACATCAGAGGGACAGTTAGAATTTTTTGAAGCATCGAAAATACATTTTGGTCCAAAAATAGCAAAAGCTACAACTTTATTCAGCATTGTATTCTCTTCCGTGTCTGTTGTGAGAGCAAGTTCAAAACAAAGCAGTTTGTGATATCCGGTTCGTGAAAGAATCATTCGATGTAACCGGATCTTCTTGAACCAGTTCACCAAATCAAACTGAATCATTTTAAATGGTTTGCGTCTCCAATACGCATTAATCCACAAATAACTTAAGCTGTTAACTTTTTTAATGTGGCTGACACTCCCTCTGAGTTCAAACTAACCAATATCCCGGAGTAATTCATTTACTCAAACAGTACACTGACTAAACTGCTGTGAAGAGAGAACTGAAGATGAACACCGAGCCGAGCCAGATAATGAACAAAAGACTGACTCGTTCTCGAGACAAGAACCGTTTCTGTAGGACGTGTCTGATTCGAGAACCAAGGAGCTGATGATGCTGCATATGTTTTGTGTGATTCACAGAGCATCTGAACCGAACTGATTCTTTTGGTGATTGATTCTGAACTGATTCTGTGCTAATGTTATGAGCATGGGTAAACTGAAGGTTTGAATCAAGGGCAATCATCGCCAATGACGCCATTACGTTGAGCGCAAAATAACCGCTGAACCGTTTTCTTCAACCGGTTTATTGAATCGAATTGTCCGAAAGAACTACTGGTGATCCGAAAACCGATGCAATCGGTTCTTGACTTGTGAACGAGTCAGTGTTTCGTTCATTATCTGGCTCGGCTCGGTGTTCATCTTCAGTTCTCTTTTCACAGCAGTTCAGTCAGTGTACTGTTTGAGTAAATAAATTACTCCAGGATATTGGTTTGTTTGAACTCAGAGGGAGCGTCAGCCACATTAAAAAAGTCAACAGATTAAGTCATTTGTGGATTAATGAGTATTGGAGACACGAACCGTTTAAAACGATTCAGTTCGATTTGGTGAACTGGTTCAAAAAGATCCGGTTACATCGAATGATTCGTTCGCGAACCGGATATCACAAACTGCTTTGTTTTGAACTCTCTCACAACAGACACGGAAGAGAAGACAATGCTGAATAAATTCGTAGTTTTTGAAAGGGGCTCTGGACTACTTTGATGATGTTTTTCTTACCTTTCTGGACATGGACAGTAGACCGTACACACAGTTTCAATAGAGGGATTGAGAGCTCTCGGACTTAATCTAAAATATCTTAAACTGTGTTCCGAAGATAAACAGAGGTCTCACGGGTTTGGAACGACATGAGAGTGAGTTATTAATGACATAATTTTGATTTTTCAATGAACTAACCCCTTTAAAGCAGTTTTTAAACCTTTATTTTCAGAACATCTGATGATTTGAGTGATGAAAATGCTGTTTTGCAATGAACCACATGTGAAAGACAAAACAAGTTATTAGAATAACCCCTAGGGTTTATTTTCTAGATCCTTACAGACCAGTTGTCATGAACAAAGGTGTTATTTATAAAAAGGTCAGTGGTCATTACAGCCTTGACTGAGACCATACCATAAGATTTGATGACTGGTGTAAGGTAATAGTCAAATTGTTTTAGAAATCTGTGTCTTTCTGGATTTTTGTCTTTTTTGTGGTTGATTTTCATGGATAATATTTAATGAACATGGATAATATAACGTATTTTCCTACCTACACTCTGATGGAACCAAGAGACTCTAAATCATACAGACATATTTATTTCACATGCTTTTTGGTGCTCTATATTATGATACTTTTAGTTAACACTTGGGTCAGTGTTGTTATTGTCTTGGAAAAAGCCCTTCATGAACCAATGTACATTTTTCTGTGCAATTTGTGTATAAATGATATTTATGGAGCCACAGGATTTTATCCTAAATTCCTACATGATTTAATGCTGGATTCATATGTGATTCCTTCTTACATGTGTGCTTTTCAAGCTTTTGTGATCTATGCTTCAGTCATGTGTGACTGTGCTACAGTAACTGTGATGGCATATGACAGGCATGTAGCCATATGTCGACCTTTAGACTATCATACAAAACTGAACAAATTTTCATGCAGTGTATTAATTTGCTTCTGTTGGATCCTGCCCTTTGTTTTTATGATTGTTGTTCTTTTATTGTCAAATAGGCTGAAATTGTGTAAATATCACATTAATAAATTGTACTGTGACAATTGGTCTATGGTAAAACTTTCATGTGAATCAACGGTAATCAATAATATTTATGGATATTTTGTTATTTCATTTTATTTTTGTCTGTCTGTTTTTATTATTTTGTCCTATATAAAGCTTATCATTGCATGCAAAGCATCATTAGAGTGCAGAAGGAAATTTTGGCAGACATGTGTACCCCATATGTTTACAGTGATTAATTATATTATTGCTGTGTTTTTTGATGCAATGTACGGCAGATATGGCTCAAACAATGTCTCAGAGAGCCTGCAAAGTTTTTTGGCATTAGAGATGCTTATTGTGCCACCTCTAGCCAATCCAGTAATCTATGGGTTAAAACTCTATGAAGTACGCAAAAGAATTGTGAAATCTTTTGTTAATATCAGAAAACAATAAAGAATACACTCATTATTGTTCTATTTTTCTTAAATGTACTGTACAATATTAAAGCAAAGGATTTGTTTACATTGTTTATAATGCTGAGAAACAGCCATGTTTTACGAAAAACTACAAGATTTTAACAATATTTATAATGCCCTCATATGCTTGGATTTTGAATTGTGTTTTCAATGTACAGCTGTGTCTTTCCGTGACATATTTAAGTGTTTATTTAGACACCTATTATTTATTTATTTGTTTATTTTCCATTTTATTGCGTGAAGATGCTAGTAAGCAATATGGAAATCTGTTTTGTGACTATTTCTAAAATGTATATATTTTTTATATATGTATAACAAATAAATAAATAAATACTAGTCACTTTTCCACATTTACACATAAATTCCATCTGCTGTTACCAAATCACATGTTCGTTTTTTGTTATAAATTCAGATCACAACCAAGGCAACATTCACTAAATGAATATATTGCTATTAAATTATGTTTGAATGTTTTCTGGTTCAAAGCAGTGTTATAAAGCAGTGTTCATAAAGCATTGTTAAAGTGGCCATCACTTTGATGAAACACAATGGACATTATGATAAACAGATGCTTGAAATGGCTTGGTTTATGTATGACAGATTTTTATGATCAGCAAAGCCAGATCTGCTTTATGTCTGTGTTCACTTTCCACGTGCAGCCTATTTTACCATGGACTCATGTTTGGACTACAGAGCATGCACTTGAAAACAAAGGTCCACTAGGTAGTGCATACATACAGTATGGAGCTTATTATATGACAATACTATTTGAATTTGAAATGTGTAATTTTGAATAATTGACGAATGTCATTTAACAAATCTGAATTTTATGTGACATTTAACATAGTTTTGAATTAGATTTTTTTTTTACTTGAATATTTAACATTTGAAATTTAACACAACTGAATTTTTTTATGGCAGTTTTTTTTATAGACATATTTTTTCAAACAGCAGACTTTTTTGTTCTGAATTGTTAGACAGCAAATATCCAGTTTTTAAAAATACAGCTTCAAGTTTTCAATATGAAAAAGAAATTCAGAACATCAAATTCAAGAATGCATTCAATATGCAGAAATTCAGTTCGTACAGAAAGTAGGACAGAGGTAATAAACAGGGAAGAAATACATGCATGTCTATAATAATAAATAAAAAAATTCAGTTGTGTAAAATTTCAAATGTTAAATATTCAAGTAAGAAAATGTGTTAAATGACACTTGTCAATAAATTTACAAAATTCTAATTCAAATAGTATTGTCATATTTTAAGCTACATACATACACGTTAAATGCATCCTTCCATGCCCACTGTTACTGGAGTGTACTTTGAACAGAGCAGAAAATTAACTTAGCATGATATTGCCTATGCGAAAGCACATCAAATGCACGAGAGCAAATCTTTCTGCTTGCAGGTGGATTCCCATTCATTCAATCTCACAGAAAATGGATATGCTTTCTACTGATCAAATATTATATGTGTATGCTCAAAAATGATCTTCTCTCATTCTCTAGTTTAATAAATACTACCTGGAGTGTGGACATCCACTGGTAGAAACATACACTGGTGCATATGCCAACTAATATAAATAAATATTTACATAGCATAATAGTAGTCTTAGGGTGTACTCACACTAGGCACGGTTGCCATGAACCGGGCCAGAGTACGATTGTCCCCCCCCCCACTCCCCCTCTGGCCTGCACTCACATAGGAGGGTTTCAGCATTCGTGCCGGAGCATGCTTACGTCATTATGGTGCGCGACGGTTTCGGGATAAACAGGAAGAGCGGCGCTCTCTGAACACAATGGAGTCCATCGCTCAGTTTTTTTGTGGATAATTTTGAGTCGTTTGGTCCACAGCCCTCTCACAGCCTGTTGTTAAACAGATGTGTCGCCTTAGTGGCGCGAAAATTTTCATGTAATCGTGCTGCTCGTATGAGGAGGTTTGCAAGGTAACGTTACCAGCTGAAGTGCAGCAAGGACTTTGCAGCTGCACTTTTGGAGCGTCGCAAAACCGTGACGCCACGCGTCCTGTTCCGTGCTCCAGCACGGTTAGCGCTCACACTGCATGCAAACCGCGCCCGAGTCCAACTGAACCGTGCTCTGGCCCACCTCTTCCAAGCGGGCCAGGGCCGGCTAATCGAGCCGCGCCCGGGCACGGTTCGGAGCACTCACACTAGTCAAATGAACCGCGCTTTGGTGGTCAAACGCACTCGGGCACGGTTCAAACTGGCTAGTGTGAGTACACCTTTAATATATTTGTTTTGCATGTAAATTAGAATTTTTTTTTTTTTTTGGTGATCAGATCCACTGGCTAACTCCTGGACAGTCTTAGCAAATGCATTCAAACAGTAAGTTCAAAAAAGTGTTAATGCAGAGAAAACATGGACGATATAATCAGAGATGGCAGAGACAATAGTACTCACGTACAGATGTCTGTAAAAAAAAAGAATAAAAAAATTCAGCAAGCTATTTAGCTTAAAAGCACAATCAGGACCACTTCCGTCAAGTCAATATTTATGACAATTATAATTGCATACAGTTAGTGTTGGCGGTATGGTTATGTTCTGGGCATCACTCCACACGCCTGTCCATGCAGCCATGCTTGGACAGAGCGGGGAGAGCAGCAAGACAAACCCCCCTGGGGTACAGACCAGAACTATTATAAGCATACATAATTACAATTCACAATTACAAGAGTTGTAAATAGAATGTGATAGAGACTGCTTCCAATGAAGAGACTGTAAAGAAAGGACAAAGTTAGATCGGATTATAGGTTCAGTTGGTGGAGTTGGGGTTGGAGGAGGGAGTTAATTGCAAGCAGCGATGCGATGGAAGAGACACTGAAGAATGGGAATTTAAATAGACCGCAGGTGATAGGTGTCAAGACTGGATTGGTACACGTCAGGAACAGCTGACTGTCAGCTGATGCAAGCGTGACTAATGTGGCCTGACTGAACTAACGCGATGCTCGATAAGTGTTTTATACTGGATGCTGGCTGAAGGTATTACGCAATAGTCAGTGGTTTAGTAAATCTTGATCAGTCAGGTCAATGTAGCTCATTTAGTGGTCTTTTGGCATCCCTCTGTGTTCCTGTTTGTATCACAGATTGACTTTTTCTTATTTTGTATTAAATGTGCTGTAAACTATTAATTGTATTGTACAAATGTTCATTTGGTGTGAAGCTGCTTTGCAACAGTGTATCATGAAAAGTGATACACAAATAAATGTGAATTGAATTGTAAAGAGTTATGATTTAATTTATTTATTTTGGCACTATATAGATTTATTGCAAATTATGTGATGTGATTGGAATGGAGTTCCAAATAGCGGAACTGCTGCAAACATATCTATATGGCTATGATCAGATGTTTTCTTAACTGCAGTTCCCTTTCAGTCGGTCACTCTCGACGCCATGTCGGTGACCGACGAATATGGTAAATGGTAAATGGACTGCATTTATATAGCGCTTTCAACAGACCACATGGCCATCCAAAGCGCTTTTACAATTTGCCTCACATTCACCCATTCACACACACATTCACTCACCGACTGCGGTGTCAGCCATTCAAGGCGCCATCCAGCTCGTCGGGAGCAGCTGGGGTTAGGTGTCTTGCTCAAGGACACCTCGACACTTGGTCAGGTGGAGCCGGGGATCGAACCACCAACCACTGAGCCACCTTATATGGGAATATGGGAATATGGGATATCGCTTCGATAGACCAATCTACTTCGAGTGTAAACTAAACGAGCCAATGCACATTGGCATGCAATTATTGCATCCAGCTGCCGCTGATCACTGTGTGAGTATAAGAAGGCAGCAGGTGCAATGCATTCCAGCTTTTCGCTTCAGAGCCAAGCGTTAGTATCGCTCTTCTCAACTGTGTCTGCTGTGAACTACAAGTTCAGCACGCCCTCGGAAGCTTCGTGTGTTGGCGAGATGGCGCTTCAGCGGCAGTCGTTCCTGTGTCGAGTGGATTGCACACTTCAGGCTGTGCGCCTCAGCACTAAAAGAGCATTTTCTAAAGAGCAAATTTCTCTAAAAGAGCTTCACGGGTGCGTCTTTGTAAAGACGACGGATCGTCCTTATAAGGATGCCGTTTCACCCGTGCATTTCTGGGTGCGGTCGTTACCTGGCAACGGGTGATGGTCACGATCGCTGCCTCACATGTCTGGGCGTCGAGCACGCTGAGTCTGCTTTCGTGGATGAGTCATGTTCTCACTGCGGGAATATGACCATCTCGAAGCTGCGAACCAGGCTCCGCTACCTTCAGGGGGACGGAGTCCCGTTGCCGCGGCCGCGATCTGGGGCTTGTTCTGGCGGCCGACAGACGAGAACCACTTCCGGCAGTAGCGCGGATAGTTTGAGGGTTTGAAGAGCAAGAGGCCCTGGGACGGGTGACCCAGAGAGAGGTAGCTGCTTTCTGGGGGATGGTGAAGGCACCTCTCCCTCCCCTGGAGGAGGGCCAGGCGGAGAATCTGGAAATCTCAACAGGAGAGCAGTTTTCTCCCTCTCTGGGTCCCAGGAGGGCACGAGAGTTGCGGACGGCCAAGTTCCGGACCTCACTCATCCTCCTCCTTCACCAGATGGCAGCAGCGGGCGGTTCGAGAGCGTCAACAAAGGGCCTACTCACACACCCTCTGCCAACCCGTGGAACCAGGTGAGCCCTGCACCCCACACTCGCACCACACTCCGGCCTGCTCACAAGCCACCCGAGTTGGGTACCTGTGTTCCACCTCGCTGCCCCACTGTGGGTACGGCTGTGGTTCCGCTGGTCCTGCTTGTATGGTTTTTAAGCGCCTGGTCAGCGCTACCCAGCCCGTCTCGCTGGCTTCTGCGAAACATCAGCCTCGGCTATGTGATTCAGATCGCCCGGCATCCCCCCAAGCTCTGCAGTGTCCGCTTCACTACAGTGAAAGCGTCCGATGCCCCTGTCCTGCGGGAAGAGATCGCAGTCCTACTGGCAAAGGACGCGATAGAGCCGGTCCCTCCAGTCGATATGAGGACGGGTTTTACAGCCTGTACTTCATTGTACCCAAGAAAGGCGGTGGGTTACGACCGATCTTGGATCTGCGAGTTTTGTATCGGGCCCTCCATCGTTCAAAATGTTGACACAGAAACGCATTTTCGGGTGCGTCCGTCCCCAAGATTGGTTTGCAGCGATCGACCTGAAGGACGTGTACTTTCATGTGTCCATCCTTCCGCGCCACAGACCTTTTCTGTGGTTTGCGCTCGAAGGACTGGCATATCAGTACAAGGTCCTGCCCTGTGGGCTGTCCCGGACTCATCTTGTCTTTACGAAAGTCATGGAGGCAGCTCTCGTTCCTCTCAGAGAGCAGGGTGTTCGCATTCTCGACTACTTAGACGATTGGCTGATACTAGCACAGTCTCGAGATCAGTTGTGCGAGCACATGGATGTGGTGCTCCGGCACCTGAGCCTATTGGGCCTTCAGGTCCGCTCGGAAAAGAGCAAACTCCAGTGACAGAGGATCTCTTTTTTCGATATGGAGTTGGATTCGATCGAACAGACAGCACGCCTCACAGAGGAACGTGCGCGGTCAGTGCTAGCCTGCTTGAATACGTCCAAGAGCAGGACAGCGGTCCCACTGAAACTCTTTCAGAGGCTCCTGGGGCATATGGCGGCCGCGGCGGCACTTACACCGCTCGGCCTATTACATATGAGACCGCTCCAGCACTGGCTTTATGGCCGAGTCCCGAGGTGGGCGTGGAAGTGCGGCACTCACCGGGTCCAAGTTACACCGGCCTGTCGCCAAACCCTCACTCCATGGTCAGATCTTGCATTTCTCCGGGCAGGGGTGCCCCTAGAGCAGATCTCCAGGCATGCTGTGGTTTACACGGATGCCTCCACCACCGACTGGGGGGCCACGTACAACGGGCATGCAGTCTCAGGGGTTTGGACGGGCCCGCAGCTGCAGTGGCACATCAATTGCCTAGAGTTGCTAGCAGTACACCTTGCCTTGAACCGTCTTAAAGGTCTCTTATGAGGCAAGCATGTGCTGGTCCGAACGGACAACACTGTGACCGTTGCGTACATCAACCGACAAGGTGGTCTGCGCTCCCGTCGCATGTTGCAACTCGCTCGCCACCTCCTCTTTTGGAGTCAGAAGGTTCTGAGGTCACTTCGTGCCTTTCACATTCAAGGCCTGCTCAATCGTACAGCCGACGAGCTGTCTCGAGCAATGCTCCCGGGAGAATGGCGACTCCATCCCCTGATGGTCCAGCTGATTTGGAGACGGTTCGGGGCCGCTCAGGTAGACCTGTTTGCTTCTCGAGAGACCTCTCACTGCCAGTTGTTCTACTCCCTGACCGAGGGAACTCTCGGCACGGACGCACTGGCACACAGCTGGCCGCGGGACCTACGCAAGTATGCGTTTCCCCCAGTGAGCCTTCTCGCACAGACACTGTGCAAAGTCCGGGAGGACGAGGAGCAAGTCTTTCTAGTAGCGCTGTATTGGCCCACGTGGACCTGGTTCCCCGAACTAGTGCTCCTTGCGACAGCCCCTCCTTGGCCAATTCCTCTGATGAAGGATCTACTGACTCAGAGATGGGGCACCATTTGGCACCCGCGTCCAGACATTTGGAAACTCCATGTCTGGTCCCTGGACGGGACGTGGAGGTTCTAGGTGACCTACCCCAAGAGGTAGTAAACACCATCACTTCGGCGAGAGCACCGTCTACGAGACACACTTATGCCTGGAAGTGGAACCTGTTCATTGAGTGGTGTTCTTCTCACAGAGAAGACCCCCGAAGATGCCCGATTGCGGTCGTGCTATCCTTTCTGCAGCAAGGGTTGGAGCGAAGGCTGTCTCCCTCCACCCTCAAAGTCCAGGTTGCCGCTATTGCTGCGTACCATGACCCCGTCAATGGGAAGTCTCTGGGTAAGCATGACCTCATCGCCAGGTTCCTTAGAGGGGCCAGGAGGTTAAATCCTTCCCAGCCCCCCTGTATACCCTCTTGGGACCTGTCTCTAGTGCTTAAATCACTACAGCAGGGCCCATTCGAGCCTTTGTATTCAGTTGAGCTAAAGTTTATTTCATTGAAAACTCTGCTCCTGCTTGCACTGGCCTCCATCAACAGGGTAGGGGACCTGCATGCATTTTCGGTCGACGATTCGTGCCTAGAGTTCGGGCCGGCTGACTCCCAGGTAATCCTGAGGCCCCGGCCTGGCTACGTGCCCAAGGTTCCCACTACACCCTTCAAAGACCAAGTGGTGAACCTGCAAGCACTGCCCCTGGAGGAGGCAGACCCAGCCCTGGCTTTGCTTTGTCCCGCCCGAGCATTAAGGTGCTACATAGACCGGACACAAAGCTTCAGGAACTCAGACCAGCTCTTTGTCTGTTACGGAGGCCGGCAGAAGGGGAGTGCCGTCTCTCGCCTTCAGGGAACGAGGGTTACCATACGTAACCGAGACGTTTTTCCCAACGTTGTCATGTTTATTGTGTTTTTATTTTGTTATTTAGAGGAAAGCACACATGACATATTTACATAGGCTATTCATCTAAACTCTGCTATCAGCAGCATTGGGATGCTCCCTAACGGTAAACCGCTGCTTGTGTAAATGTTGCATACATAACTTCTTTTTACCCCTAAGTGAAGAAAGCAAAGGAACTTCGTCTTTACATTTTTTGTTTGTAGTTTTGTAAAACTTTCCCACGCTCAACTCGTTTACGAGTTCACCCTTACATCTAATCTGATAGCAAATTGTAAGCATATTTTGGCGTGCTGTCCTGGGGGAGGGGTCTGGGCCCGGAACATAGCCCGAACCCAAAGAACTCCTCAAAAGAAGCTTAAAGGCATAGAACTGCAGCCAGAGAGCTACATTTAGTTGCCCCCCAAAATATGCATGCTGGGAAGAGAGAAGGCGCAGAGCGACCGGGAGAGCCCGTGCAGGGTTTGACGAGAGCTGTGGCTCGCAAAGTCTTACTGGTGAGCTCTCCGTGCCGCTATGAAAGGAGCACAATGCCGAATATCAAATGAGGGATTCTTGCTGCATCCAAAGGGAGCTGCAGCTCTGCTGCACCGGAAGGTAAAATGATAGTGAAAATTTCAGAAAATGTGAGTAATTTCATTGTATTTACAAAATTACATCAACACCCATGATGTTATCATGTCATTAAAAACTTAATTTGCAACACGGACTGTGCTATCAGCGGAGACAGCCTCGCGACTGCTACAAGCATAGATATAAGTAAATATAGTATCCATGTTAATGGCTACAAGAACTCAAGGTCTGGCTACATGCGGCGCTGTGCGAATGAGGTTTTGCTGCTTCGGTGAGAAGTGTGGCACGGCCCAGGCATATTTGAGTACTGCCACTGTGACCCAAAGCTCGAGGAGATCCAGGTCTTGTGTGGGATGATGGTGGTGACGAGCGAGGCAAGTTCGGGGCTTTGCTCGATCTATTGGCCGACTTGGATAATTTGCAGGATGGATTGAATTGAAATAGATTGTACAGCTCCACTTTGTTTACTCTCCGTGAGAATGATTTGTCTGAATAAATCAGTGTTTGCTTCAGGCTTAAACACTATCCACTTTCCGATCGGATAATATATTTGCATTGCCGAATGATACAGGGATGTCAGGGAAGAAGTTGGAAGTCTCACCGGTGGAGGCGAGGTTAAGCCTCTGCGTTGTGGAGATCATTTGGCTGGTCGAGCAGAGCGGTGGCTTTGATGATGGAGCCTGGAGATAAAGTGTAAAGGCGTATGCTTAGGGCTGGTAGGTTGCAACGGAAGATACAAAAAAATCCCCAGTACAAAATTGAGTCTGTGATATTAAGGCCAAAGGAGCTGTTGTAGGAAACTGTTGTAGGACAGGAGGTAGGAAGGCTGCATATATACATATATATATATATATATATATATATATATAAATATACTTGTTGTGCTAGTTAAGATCAGGGACGTGCACAGACATTTTGAGGGGCAGGGGCTCAAGTGAAATAAAGGGCACTTCTCATAATTAGGTTTTTTTTTTAAACAAAGAAGTATATATATATATATATATATATATATATATATATATATATATATATATATTAACGCAACTCTGACTTCCTTTAAAAAAAATTATTTAAAAAGTTAATTAATTTTATCTTCCTCAAACTCAACAAAATAATCAGTTCACAGAAACCATGGTCTCCTTAGTATTCACTAGGTTTATAGAGCAGCAAAGGAAACCATTCCACAATGTGCATGTTTTGAAAACATTTTCTATGCTACTAGTTTCAAGTATATATGAAGGGTTCAGATGCAAAAGCCTCTAAGTGCCATCTGAAATTTTCTTATGAGCTTTTTTTTTCAAGCTCGTATTTAAATTCAGTAATTTAACTTGATAAAGTTAAATCAAGCTTGATAAAAATGATAATTATTGAAGGAAATTTTAGATGGCACTTAGAGGATTTTTCATCTGAACTCTTCATATTTAGAATAACCTAAATAACTGCATCAAACAGAGGGGCGTGTTTTACTAATAATTTGTTTATTTTTGCACAAGGCACTACATCGTTTTAATTATTTTGGTGTTATCAGAATACATAACACTTTAAAATTAAATTTACCAAAATAATTGAGTAAAAATTCAATAAAAGCCAATGTCATGTATGTATTTATGGTGGTATGGAATACTATTTTATAAAGGTTTCGAGGAAATAAAAAAAGTTAAATTACTTAAATAGTTAATTTACAAATATTGTTATTTTTAATGATGTTTAATGTTGATAATGAACACGATGCATTGGGATCAGCATTTATAGACATTCTGAACTCTATTGGTGTTAGACAATACGTTTCAGGACCCACTCATTGTCGAAATCATACTCTAGATTTAATACTGCCACATGGAATTGATGTTGATGGTGTTGAAATTATTCAGCCAAGTGATGATATCTCAGATCATTATTTAGTTCTTTGCAAAATTCATATAGCCAAAATTGTAAATTCTACTTCTTGTTACAAGTATGGAAGAACCATCACTTCTAACACAAAAGACTGCTTTTTAAGTTATCTTCCTGATGTATCCAAATTCCTTAGCATATCAAAAACCTCAGAACAACTTGATGATGTAACAGAAACTATGGACTCTCTCTTTTCTAGCACTTTAAATAAAGTTGCTCCTTTACGCTTAAGGAAGGTTAAGGAAAACAGTTTGACACCATGGTATAATGAGCATACTCGCGCCCTAAAGAGAGCAGCCCGAAAAATGGAGCGCAGCTGGAGGAAAACAAAACTAGAGGTATTTCGTATTGCTTGGCGGGAAAGTAACATATCCTACAGAAAAGCATTAAAAACTGCTAGATCCGATTACTTTTCTTCTCTTTTAGAAGAAAACAAACATAACCCCAGGTATTTATTCAATACAGTGGCTAAATTAACGAAAAATAAAGCCTCAACAAGTGTTGACATTTCCCAACACCACAGCAGTAATGACTTTATGAACTACTTTACTTCTAAAATCGATACTATTAGAGATAAAATTACAACCATTCAGCCGTCAGCTACAGTATCACATCAGACAGTGCACTATAGACCCCCTGAGGAACAGTTCCACTCATTCTCTACTATAGGAGAGTAAGAATTGTATAAACTTGTTAAATCATCTAAACCAACAACATGTATGTTAGACCCTATACCATCTAAGCTCCTAAAAGAGGTGCTTCCAGAAGTCATAGATCCTCTTCTGACTATTATTAATTCCTCATTGTCATTAGGATATGTCCCCAAAACCTTCAAACTGGCTGTTATTAAGCCTCTCATCAAAAAACCACAACTTGACCCCAAAGAACTAGTTAATTATAGACCAATCTCGAATCTCCCTTTTCTGTCCAAGATACTAGAAAAGGTGGTATCCACACAATTATATTCCTTCTTAGAGAAAAATGGTATATGTGAGGATTTCCAGTCAGGATTTAGACCGTATCATAGTACTGAGACTGCTCTCATTAGAGTTACAAATGATCTGCTCTTATCATCTGATCGTGGGTGTATCTCTCTATTAGTTTTATTGGATCTTAATGCAGCGTTTGACACAATTGTCCACAACATTCTTTTGCATAGAATTGAACACTTTGTTGGCATCAGTGGAAGTGCTTTAGCATGGTTTAAATCGTACTTATATGACCGCCATCAGTTCGTAGCAGTGAATGAAGATGTATCCTATCGATCACAAGTGCAGTATGGAGTACCTCAAGGCTCAGTACTAGGGCCGCTACTCTTCACGCTTTATATGTTACCCTTGGGAGATATCATCAGGAAACATGGTGTTAGCTTTCACTGTTATGCTGATGATACTCAGCTCTATATTTCTTCGCAGCCCGGTGAAACACACCAATTTGAAAAACTAATGGATTGCATAGTCGATATAAAAAACTGGATGACGAGTAATTTCTTACTGTTAAATTCTGAAAAAACAGAGGTGTTAATTATAGGACCTAAAAACTCCGCTTGTAATAACCTAGAACACTGTCTAAGACTTGATGGTTGCTCTGTCAATTCTTCGTCATCAGTTAGGAACCTAGGTGTGCTATTTGATCGTAATCTTTCCTTAGAAAGCCACGTTTCTAGCATTTGTAAAACTGCATTTTTCCATCTCAAAAATATATCTAAATTACGGCCTATGCTCTCAATGTCAAATGCAGAAATGTTAATCCATGCATTTATGACCTCAAGGTTAGATTATTGTAATGCTTTATTGGGTGGTTGTTCTGCACGCTTAGTAAACAAACTACAGCTAGTCCAAAATGCAGCAGCAAGAGTTCTTACTAGAACCAGGAAGTATGACCATATTAGCCCGGTCCTGTCAACACTGCACTGGCTCCCTATCAAGCATCGCATAGATTTTAAAATATTGCTTATTACTTATAAAGCCCTGAATGGATTAGCACCTCAGTATTTGAATGAGCTCCTTTTACATTATAATGCTCTACGTCCGCTACGTTCTCAAAACTCAGGCAATTTGATAATACCTAGAATATCAAAATCAACTGCAGACGGCAGATCCTTTTCCTATTTGGCGCCCAAACTCTGGAATAACCTACCTAACATTGTTCGGGAGGCAGACACACTCTTGCAGTTTAAATCTAGATTAAAGACCCATCTCTTTAACCTGGCATACACATAACATACTAATATGCTTTTATTATCCAAATCCGTTAAAGGATTTTTAGGCTGCATTAATTAGATTAAACCGGAACCGGAAACACTTCCCATAACACCCTATGTACTTGCTACATCATTAGAAGAATGGCATCTACGCTAATATTTGTCTGTTTCTCTCTTGTTCCGAGGTCACCGTGGCCACCAGATCCAGTCTGTGTCCAGATCAGAGGGTCACTGCAGTCACCCGGATCCAGTACGTATCCAGACCAGATGGTGGATCAGCACCTAGAAAGGACCTCTACATCCCTGAAAGACAGTGGAGACCAGGACAACTAGAGCCCCAGATACAGATCCCCTGTAAAGACCTTGTCTCAGAGGAGCAGCAGGACAAGACCACAGGAAACAGATGATTCTTCTGCACAATCTGACTTTGCTGCAGCCTGGAATTGAACTACTGGTTTCGTCTGGTCAGAGGAGAACTGGCCCCCCAACTGAGCCTGGTTTCTCCCAAGGTTTTTTTCTCCATTCTGTCACCGATGGAGTTTCGGTTCCTTGCCGCTGTCGCCTCTGGCTTGCTTAGTTGGGGACACTTCATCTACAGCGATATCGTTGACTTGATTGCAAATAAATGCACAGACACTATTTAACTGAACAGAGATGACATAACTGAATCCAATGATGAACTGCCTTTAACTATCATTTTTGCATTATTGACACTGTTTTCCTAATGAATGTTGTTCAGTTGCTTTGACGCAATGTATTTTGTTTAAAGCGCTATATAAATAAAGGTGACTTTGACTTTGACTTTGACTTAAAGTTTAATGTTAACTTATTTCTACTCAGTTTTATTTATTAATGTACCAGATGCAGTTACTCAGATTTACTACATTTTTTAGAGTGTATCCTCCATCTGTTTGCATCTGTAGATTTCTTCTAAATTCACCAATTTAGATTTCTAAATTTCAGGGGGAAAGACTCTTGATGTAAGTCAATAACTGGGGACGTTCTGTATGCAAATTAGGCGTCAACTAGTTAAAATGCGCACATTTGCATCTAATTGACAGGGAAATGCAGGTAAATAGGATAAACAAAATAACTAAAGCATATCACCTGGTGGTGATATATGCTTATTTTATTAACTTATTTTATTACATGGCTTGGTTGAATTCCAATGTAGAATGCGGTCTGTTATAACCAACAGACCGCTGTGCGGAGTATAACAGACCGTTGCCATGAAAAACAGAGCGTTGCTATGGACTCACAGGATTCTAACCGTAGAGACGGAGTGGACTATTTTCTTTAGCGGAAGCAATAAAATCGGGTTTAACAATCGGGGGAGAGGGAGAGGGAGCGCTTCAGAACTCCTGACCTGATATTTAGATACTATATTTCAATAAATATATTTGTTTGACAGGGAAGCTGTGTGCAAACAGAAATATATATTATTTTTCAAAAATAAAAAAAAAGCATCCCAGAAAAAAGGGCACTTTCTCTCCAGGAATAAAAAGGGCAGGTGCTCAAGCCCCCTTTCATGTCTATGTGTGCACGTGCCTGGTTAAGATGGTTCGCTAAATGAGATGCACCTGTGCCAAATTGGATGATTACCTGATCGTGCTCCTCCCGAACCTTGTTAATAAAATGTAATTTAAACATAAGATTGTAACAAAAATATTTTTCAACAATTTCAGCCCTGGCACAAACTAATAAATGGACTATGCATTTGCTATGGACACAGCCGTCTGCTATGAGCTTCAGTGTGAATATTGCATAAAAATCTAATCAATTTGAGTGCAATTTAAACCTGAATGATTGTAATCCCTCTAAGTTCGTCTGGCTTGGGAAAGCTAGCATGTCTCCGACATAGTGATAACACTCATTTCTCTAGTGCAGTTCAACCTGGTCTCGTCCCATTAGTCGGTATTTGTGATATCACAAATCCCAGAAAATATGCTTTGCAGTCTAAATGAGTCATTTGTTGTAGTTTTTGAAAATTGATTTCTGTTAAATAAAATATCTCCTTTTGAAGTGGACTTTAAACTAAGTAACTTTGCAGATCTTTGCAAAGTTGTCCTTTTTGGGTGCCACTATTTTAAGAGTTCTTATTTTTGTTGTTGTTTTTTTTTTATATATATATATACTAAACCAATAAAAAAACCCGTGAATTTAAAATAATAATAATTATAAAAATAAAAATATATAAAATCAATAACAATAATAATAATAATAATAATTACTAAATAAAAAGATTCACTGATGCTTCTTTTTCAATTTATTAACTACAAGTGGAAATTAGTTGAATAAAAACTACATGCATTTTTATGTAGCAGTATGTTGAATATTTGTCTTTAGGGTATTTTTAGACTTTTAGATCGTAGACGTAAAGTTTACCTTTACGTCTCTTTTTCATTTTTTTTTTCATACAAAATAAACTAAGAAATTAAATAAATGCTAATTTATACTGAAAATCTAATTTTTTATCAACAAAGTTTGTAAATGAATCCCTGAGGTTTACATGCTTGTGTCTTGAGTCAAATTGAGAATTTGCTGTGAGGATAAAAGACATTTGTAAGCATGCCAGTTTTCTTCAGAGCCTCTTTGTGGTTGTGAACATGCAAGACGAGGACTCTAGCATTGTAATTGTTGCCTAGCAGTTTTGTGTTATATTTTTATGCTTGATAAAAGACATCAATGCTTATCATTTACTTTAGATTTTAACTGTTATTCTTAATTTGTAAGATTTGGTGACAAATCAAGATTTGGTGTCAATTAATTTTGTAATTTGTGGTAACAGAAAAGGTAATGGATAATATTACTTATTTTGCAACCTACACTCTGATGGAACCAGAAGGCTCTAACTCATATAGACATATATATTTCACATTGTTTTTCTTTATTTATAGCCTAATATTGTTTATGAACAGTTGTCTTTGTGTGGTCATTGTTTTGGAGAGAGCCCTTCATCAACCAATGTACATTTTTCTGTGCAATCTGTGTTTAAATGGAATGTATGGAGCCACTGGATTTTATCCTAAATTCCTACATGATTTAATACTGGATTCATATGTGATTCCTTCTTACATGTGTGCTTTTCAATCATTTGTTATCTATAGTTCAATTAAATGTGAATATTCTACATTAGCAGCGATGGCATATGACAGACATGTGGCCATATGTCAACCTTTCGACTATCACTCAAAGATGAACGCATATTCTTGTGTCATGCTACTTTTAGTTTGTTGGACTGTACCATTCATTTCAACACTCATTGCTCTGCTCCTATCAAATAGGTTAGTATTATGTAAAAATCACATTGACAAACTGTATTGTGACAACTGGTCAATGGTAAAGCTGTCATGTGAATCAACTGTCACCAATAACATTTATGGACTAATAAGTATTTCATTTAATTTTTGCATTTTTGCTGTAATTATTGTATCCTATGTAAAACTTGCTATTGCATGTAAAGCATCTTTAGAGTGCAGAAGAAAATTTTGGCAGACATGTGTGCCTCATGTAATTTCATTATTTAATTTCAGTGTTGCAATGCTTTTTGATACAATGTACAACAGATATGGCTCAAGCGATTTCCCAGATGACCTGCGTAATTTTTTGGCTTTAGAAATAATTATTGTGCCCCCTCTTTTAAATCCTGTAATCTATGGCTTAAATTTGAAAGAAGTGCGCAACAGAGTCTTGAAAGCATGTATAAATATCTTGAAAAAATCATGATAAACTTCAGTTGTATGTGTTTAATAGTCATTATCCAATACTGAATCCTTATTGTTAACAACTGAAGCAAAAATGAAGCAATGCTCATGTCATATCATGCTGAAAAACATATAACAAACATTTTCAGTAAAATGTATTCCTTCAGGCATCGTCAGTCAGTTGATAACAATGCAAAGAAAGAAGAGCTTCTCACTCATGTGTCATGTCATTCATTAAAAAAAGAGAATGAGGAAATGCAGTTTAGATTATTTTCCATCATGATGTATATTACTTTGCATATAGTATTAAATTATTTTATATTTAGTGACTTTAGGTTAATTAACTCAGGCTCCAAGAGAAGTTATTGCACCTTTTTTATTCTCCTACCAGGCTTTATTTTTATTTTTATTTTATTTTTTGGAAAATTATAGAATCTTAAAAAATATATATAAAATACATTATTTTATTTTTTTTAAGTAATGCCGCTCTGACTGTCAGGTCGAAGTCTGCTATGGAGCTCACCTCAGTGCGGGTTCAGCATTAGTGTGCATAGAGGGCACATAGCGACCACAAAGGGGGAGGTTGCGAGTACCCTTTTGAAAGCTAAAATGATGAATGGGACGACACAGTGGCCATTGTTAGACCGCAAGTGCAAGTGAAGTGTGTTATTTGGGACAGGGCCACAGGATTCAGCAGGTTTATTTAGGCTGCTGTCTCTTTAAGACCAAATGCACAGATATACTGTCTTTCTCAGTTATTTACATTTACTTAAAATATAAGTAAACTGTCTGAAAGGGAGCTTTATGTTTATGTTTTTGTGTATGCGTTGGGTATGTGCATAAAGTAAACCCCTCTCAGAGAACGTGTGAGTACTTAAAGGAATAGTTCACCCAAAGATTTAAATTACCCTATTTACTCACCCTCAAACTATCGTAGGTGTATATTACTTTGTTCTTTCAGACGAATACAATCAGGGTTATATTTAAAAAATGTCCTGGGCTCTTCGAAGCTTTGCAATGGAAGTGAATAGTGGTCGAGATTTTGAAGCCAAAAAATGTAAACATCCATCATAAAAAGTATTCCACATGGCTCCGTGAGGTTAATAAAGGCCTTCTGAAGTGAAACAATCATTTGTATAAGAAATAAAGCATAACGTTTATATAGTTTATAAATTGTAATTTCTATCTTCTGCCAACTGTCGTATGTGTGTCACGAGAGAGTGCCATTCCAGGGCATGATGTCAGATGTAGGAGTAGCGTAAGCTCCAGTGAGAAGTGATGAATGCGGTCAGAGAATTTCGATACAAGCCAAGAAGGGACTGGTTTTCCTTTGCTGTAAAAAAAAAAAAAAGGAGTTCTTGCTAAACTAGCATATTCTCACCGTAGATTACACTGCACCTAAGTCTATTCACAAATACTTAAATATGGTTTATGATTTATTTAGTAAGCTTACCATATTAACACCACATTTAAGTAAATTAATGCAAAGGCAATGTTTAACTTAATTGAGAAAATTTTACTATCACATTCTTTCCTGCATCACAACACAGAATATGGACATGTTATTCAAATCACACATACATCCCTTAAAGTGTCAGCATAAATCAAACTAGAACCTTTCTTAAAGTTACTAGTGGAACTCCCCCCCCCCAGCTTTCCACTTACTGGTAAGTCACTCATCTTTTCCAGCAGGAAATTGGTTTCAGGATGCATTGTCCTTCCTCATTCAATATACATTTGTGAAAATGTTTCACAGCAATTACTATACCAAAACAAATACAGGGCCAAGCCTTTGTCCAGTTAAAGGGGTCCTATGACATGGCAAACAAAAGCACATTATTTTGTGTATTTGGTTTAACGAAATGTGTTTATGCTGTTTTAAGGTTAAAAACATTATTTTCCACATACTGTACAATATTGTTTCTCATATATTCCCCCTACTTTCTGAAAGAAAGAAAAAATCTGTCTGTGGAAATCACGCCCCTTAACATATGATAAAAGCATGAGCAGCGAAGCCGGTAATCAGCCTTGTGTCTTCAGCAAGCGCTCTGTGTGTGTGTCAGTTGCTATCTGTTTGTGAGTCTTATTTAGTGTCGTTTGTCCACTGATAAACTCCATTGTCAAAGCTTCAGTCAAGAGAAGTTTTGGGCGAGAGCAGGCAGCGTTCAGGCTGTGCATTTTCCCTGCCAAAAAAAAAAATGTGGGGACACACGAAGCCCGTGTGTCGTCTGCTTGAGAGTGAAGCGCGATGTGAAGATTGATGTGGAAAGGCGTCGATGAGCTCGCCAGTTGCACAAGCACCAGTCACACAAGCATATTAATATTAACATAAGCAGCACTAATGAAGAGTGGAGCTCGCGCAGTCAGCTCTCGGGGGACTGATTGTGCTTTTCTCGCTGTTAAGCGCGCCGCTCTCGCCGGGCACGCTCCGAGGAGTGTGTCCGTGCATGCGATCTTGTGGTCGCGGTTTCGCTGGTGCTGAGGCACGGCGGCGACCGCGATAGCGGGAATCGCACATGATCTGGTGAACGGGTTGGAGACGGCTCGTTCTATCTCCACCCGTGTTCACTAGATCTAGAGCTCGTTCTCGAGGCTTGGAAACCAGCGCTGCGGTTTCTTCGCCCTTTGAGACAGCTCACTGCAGCATCCATCTTTCTCTGAGGAGATTGATGTTGTTTGTGTGACTGAGTAGCATAAAATAAAAAAAAAAGATATATATATATATATATATATATATATATATATATATATATATATATATAAAAAGACATGAGCGCTGCCGAGGCAACGCGTGTATTGCATTGTTTTATTTTTATGTGAGTTTTTTCTACACCAGACCATGTTGACTAGTCTGGATGCTGACTACATTTAATTCTAAGGAATAAAATGACATATTTAACTGACTATGTGAAGTTAGATGTACAGGGGCTCTAGGGATGTGATTTCTTGTGTGAGAACACATGTGTACCGCTCTTCCTTTGAGGAGGTTGAGGCGGTCAGGGGCTGCTGGGCGGAGCAGTCCCAACCGTGTTCCAGCCCCACGTGCCGGGGGTGTCACTTTTGTACTCCGCAGAGGCTAGAGTTCCCGTCTCTCCTCAGTGCCCTCAGGAGATCGATCTGCCAACCCTGCCGGTGTTCCAGGGCGCAGCGGTCTCCAGCGAGCGCTTCTCTCAGTTACCGTCCGGAAACGTAACGGTGCTAAGAGGCTCTCGACCTCCTGGGAGGTTTCCAGAGCAGCTAGTTCGGCCGTCTCCTGCCGGTGCGCCGCTTCAGGGCACCGAGCTAATTGCTCTGATGCAACCAGAGATCAGTCTTGAGAGGCTGATTCCCTTAGTAGACTATATTGCAGCGTGAAAACTACTGCCAAATGTGTCTCAGTGGGTCCTGCACACTGTAGTGAGAGGCCACAGAATCCAGTTCTGGTGGGCCCCAAGCAGGCTCTGGTAATGGAACAGAAGTCGACTCTCTCTGAGGACGGAGACCATCGAGGTGGTCCCTCCTTGGGTTGCAGAGTCCGGGTCCTACAGCCGGTACTTCACTGTTCCGAGGAAGGATGAGGTGTTGTGTCCTTTTCTAGAACTGTGCTTTTGAACCTCCTACAGCCGGTACTTCACTGTTCCGAGGAAGGATGAGGTGTTGTGTCCTTTTCTAGAACTGTGCTTTTGAACCTCTCAGTCAGGGGACTGAAGTTTAGCACGCCTGCACAGGCCAAGTCCGAGGACTGGTGTGTCACGATCTATCAAAAGATGCACTTATCTCCATCCTTCTTCATCTGAAGTTCCTGAGGTTTGCTTTTGGAGGCAAAAGCCTACCAATACGGATCTTCCACTGGCCTTGCACTCTCACCCCACACTTTCACGACTCAACCACATTGACGATTGGTTGATATCAGCTCAATCTGAGCAGATGATGGTTCGGCACCGAGGTGTCGTTCTCGCTCACATGAAAGAGCTGGGGTTAAGACTTAACGCCAAGAAAAGTGTGCTTTCTCCAGTTCAGAGAACCCCTTATCTGGGCATGGTGTGGGATTCGACCACGATGCAGGAACGTATGTCACCTGCTCGTATCGAGTCGATCCTCACTGCAGTCACGAGAGTGAGAGAAGGCCGGTCACTCACTGTCAAGCAGTCATGGAGATTGCTGGGTCTGATGGCAGCTGCGTCCAACGTGAATACTATTGGCCTGCTGTACATGAGACCCCTACAGTGGTGGCTCAAGACCAAGGGGTTCTCCCTGAGGGGAAACCCACTTCGCATGCTAAAGGTCACGTGGCGCTGCCTAAGTGCCTTGGATATGTGGAGGAAGCCTTGGTTCTTGTCCCAGGGCCCGGTGCTGGGAGCTCCTTGTCGCTGCATGATGCTAGCGACGGACGCGTCCCTCACCGGCTGGGGTGCGGTCATGAGTGGCCACCTTGCCCGTGGTCTGTGGAGTGGTCGCCATCTGACATCAACTGCCTGGAGATGCTGGCCGTGCTTCGTGCACTTCGTTATTTTCTCCCAGACCTAAGAGGTCACCATGTGTTGGTGCGCACCGACAGCAACAGTGGTGGTCTCTTACATCAACCACCAAGGAGGTCTGCACTCACGCAACTAGCATACCAGATCCTTGTGTGGGCCCAGGACGAATTCCTCTCGCTCAGAGCAGTTCACATTCCTGGGCATCTTAATATGGGAGCAGACATCCTGTTGAGGCAGGGGCCGAGGCCCGGGGAATGGCGGCTTCACACTGAGGTGATTAAGCAGAGTTAGAGATGTTGGCCAGACTCGGGTGGATCTGTTTGCGACTCGAGAGACATCACACTGTCCCCTCTGGCTTCCTCTGACTCATCCAGCTCCACTGGGGCTGGACGCCATGGTACATACATTGGCCGAGGCTTCATCTGTACATTTTCCCCCCGATTGCTCTGCTCTCGGGAGTTCTGGAGAGAGTGCGCCGGGACGGAGTTCGGCTGCTGTTAGTAGCCCCATTCTGGACGGGCCGGGTATGGTTCCTGGGCCTGATTTCTCTTTTTGACGGCACTCCATGGGAGGTTCCCGTCAGGAGAGATCTCCTCTCGCAGGCGGAGGGTGTGCCCCCGCATGGAGCTTAGAGGCTGTAGGTGCTGTCTCTGAGGAGGCACAACTCTTAGCTTCCGGTCTCTCAACTGAGGTTGTAAGACCGTTCTCCAATCCAGAGCTCCCTCAATGAGGAAACTGTATGCCTTGAAGTGGAAGCTTTTCACTTCTTGGTGCGGAGACCGCCAGCTCGACCCAGTTAACTGCCCGTATGGTACAGTGCTGGAGTTCCTGCAGGCTCTCCTCAGGGTTGACCCACTCCACCCTGAAGGTCTACGTGGCGGCCATGGTGGCCTACCGCGCCCCTCTCGGTGGCCAGTCAGTGGGCAGAAACCCTCTGGTTACATGTTTCCTCCATGGTGCGCTGAGGCCTCCGGCCAGAAGAAGCTTATGCTTAGCGGTGATCAGGATGTTATCCTAAGCCTCGAGTCCTCTGATCTCCCCTCTCCTGGGGGTCATGACTCACTCCTTCTGAAGTTTGGCCATTGGACGGGTTGTCCCCGAATTCTGTCAGGCTCCTTCTCTTGCTTTAGCTGTGCTCTTCCACACTAGGCAGAGATTTGAAAATCTGGCGGCGTGGGCATTCTCGTTCCCCAAACGTTCTCGACGCAGCTCGAGTTCCTGAAGAGGAACGTCTAAGGTTACGTATGTAACCCTGGTTCCTCGAAGGAACAAGACGCTGCGTCGCAGAGCCAAACTTCCGGCATCTGTGGCCGGCGCTTGCTTCATCCTTTGAGGCTGATTACCGGCTTCGCCGCTCATGCTTTTATGCTTCCTGGTCTCTGACGTCACCCGCCTATGACGTCTCGCCCTTCCTTTGGACTGATTATACACACTATTCAGAGACGTCACGCTGGACGCGTTCCCCAAACGTTCTCGACGCAGCGTCTCAATCCTTCGAGGAACCAGGGTTACATACGTAACCTTAGACGATTTGTTTCATCCAGAGAGGACATAATTACTGATTATAATGACTTATTCTGTCTTTTTACGCATTGTGTTGCATTGCACAGCGTAAACATAAAATCAGGTCTGCATTTGTGATCGGAGAAATGACAAACAATAAAAAATACTCTACACTGCTCAAAACTTGCGTTTGAATCATCAGTGGCAAATCCTTTAAATATGAAATCATACTTACAGGCTGTGAGTCAGCATTTTTTTCTCAGAACACTGGCATTGTAGGTTACTGTCACAGGATACCATCCTCATCCTCTGTAAATGTGTGACATTACTGCCCCAATTTTATATTGAGGCTTGTACTTGTATTTGCTTTGACATTGTATTTAACCTGTACTTCAGGAGAAACTCCCTGTACTCCCCCCACTCATAATCATGAACAGAACTGTGGCTGCAGTAGAGTCATTCAGGTTCCTGGGCACCTCCATCTCTCAGGACCTGAAGTGGCGCATTCACATTGACTCTATTTTCCTTCTTTCGCCAGCTGAGGAAGTTCTTCCTGCCACAGGAGCTGCTCAAAAAGTTCTACTCGGCCGCCTTGTGTTCATCTATAACTGTTTGGTTTGGCTCAGCTACCAAATCAAACAACAGAAGACCATAATGGACAGTCAGGACTAGTGAGAGGATTATTGGTGCCCCCTGTCCAGCCTCCAAGGTCTTTCCACTTCCAGAGAGTGGAAAATGGCTGGTTAAAATTACTCTGGATCTCTCACAACTAACACAGTTCCTCTTTGAACTGTTGCTTTCTGGTCGGCTCTACAGAGCGCTGGACACCAAAACAGCCAGACACAAAAACAGTTTTTCCCCCAGGCAATATCCCACCTGAACAAGACCTAACACACCTCAGGACTGTACATCTTTATCAAAACTCAAAACCTTCATCTGTAAATAGCACATAAGCACATTCACAAATCTGTCTTTTAACATTTTCTTTTTCTCTATATTTTATTACCATATTTTTATTTAGAATTAATCGTCTATTCTCTGTATTATTGTTGTTTTTATTACCTTTCATTATATGTATGTCTGCACTATGTTTATACTTTTCTGTATTGGAAGCCCCTGACACCTAGACATATTCCTTGTGTAAAGCATAGTGAAAGTTTTGCCTCCCACCAACATTAAGAACAAGTCTTCCACTCTTGAAATAGGGCAAGTCTCCACTTTTGCTGCCTGACTGATTGATTGTCAGCATACAGTTTCCACAAATGCGGACTGTACCATCTTTTTTCAGCACAGGAACGACTGGATAAATAAGGGTTGAGGCCAGTTTCACACCACAAGCATGAATGGCCCATGAGCAGTGTACGTTGATGACATTTTGATCACAAAAAAAATAATCTGTGTTAATAAAGTATGGTTTAATATAAAAAAAAAAAAAAAAAATTAAAAACAACACATATACCCCCGGTTTCACAGACAAGGCTTAAGCCTAGTCCTAGACTAAAATGCAAGTCTGAGTTGTTTCAAATGAAAGAAACTTGTACTGATTGATCTTAAAATGTATCAGTGCCTTTGTTTTGTCTCAAGATGCACACCAGTAATGTTTTTTTCTAAGGCATGTTTATAAAAATTACTTAAATGTCCTAATTGAACTATGGCCTAATCCTGGTTTAGGCTAAGCCCTGTCTATGAAACCAGGCCATAGATGTATGACTTAAACTACATGATCTAAGCTGTTTTTGTTGTTTACCATTTATTTAATATGCATTTAACATGCAAAACCCCATAATGTCAATACTTTAAAACTTTCAAGTTTATCACTGAACAACTTCTAAAAACAAATGTATAGTTTTCTTTGTAAAGACATATGTAGCATTACTGTGATACTGTACAAAGCTTCCAGTGTGAATACTGAATGCTGCAGTGACAATGTAGTTATGCTGACATGAAGCTGATGCAAAGCTCAAGCTTGCAGTGTGAAACAGGTGTAACAGTGTAGCTCAAACACAGATAACAACTGACAATCAACAGAAAACCAAGAGGAACTTAAATACACTGAGATGACTAACTAAAGGGTGAACAGGTGTGCTGATTTATTGGTTTCCAAGATGGCTGTCAGGAAACCTAGCGCTGTGTCGGAAAGCTCTAAAATGCTGCCTTCGGAGGCAGCATTCCAAGTCAGGAAGGCATCAAGGCACGTTCGAATCCAAATTCTTGCGTTACTTCCTGTCTCCAGAGGTACCTTCTTCCTGATTGACATTGAAGGCAGCAACTTTTTGACCAACTTTTTGTACTTTTGATGTTATTTCTAGAGAGAAATCAATATTATAGCAATTAAATATTTGTTTAGTTATCACCAAAACTCATTCTATTTTCTTGTAGATCTTTAAATCGTTACACTGCCTCAGAAGTCTGTCCAAAATCACTTTCATGAAGTGCCTTCATGCAAAAACACTGCCTGCAAAGTCATTGGTTCATACGGCAGCTAGGCAGCAAGTCAGTTGCTTAGGCTTTCGGACACAGACTAGAACATAGGACAAAAGTAACAAATGAAATTAAACCAAGTGTCCATGAAAATGGAAACTAACACAAAATACCTGTAACACCAATAGCCTACATTATATTAAATAAAATAAATAAATGAAATATAATGATATTTAATATGAGCTATAAGCAGCATGGTTTCGTTTGGTAAAACGACAATAAAATCCTTTAAAAATGGGTGTACACAAATGTTTACAGCATGTGTGGGGTTGTTTGTTAAGCATTTAATATGCATTGTTGGTAAATTTGATATTTATTTTAACATATTAAGGGTCTTTGCAAAGTGTTGCCCATGAGTGCATAATTAATCCCAAGAAATTTTATAATATCTCTTACATATTTCCCTAATGACAAATCAGTAAATATAAAACCAAGAAAGTCCTCACTACTTTCTGTTTTGCAACCATCTGTGGATTCGGTATGTTTGTTTTCCCTGTTTTCTGACTGTGGTTGCGTTATTTATTTAGGTAACAATGACAATGGAAGCTTCATTAAATGTCTGTTTTAGTTATGTGTTTTACTGGCCTTTGACTAATATTGTTTTATGGTTGGTAATGCTACAAACATTTGTTAATTTAATGTCATTTGTAGGACTATCCATACCATGATGGACAACATGACGTATCCTGTGATACTGACACTTATGGTGCCAAAAGAAACTAAATCATATAGGCATGTATATTTTATTTGTTTTCTTTCATTATATGTACTCATCTTGTCAATTAATATTCGTCTTGTTATGGTCATTGTCACGGAGAAAGCTCTTCATGAACCAATGTACATATTCCTCGGTCATTTGTGTGTAAACGGGGTTTATGGAGCCTCAGGATTCTACCCTAAAATTTTGTCTGATTTAATACTGGATTCATATGTGATCTCCACTAACATGTGTACTTTGCAAACCTTTGTTATCTACAGCTCTTTTCTTTCTGAGATCACAATATTAACAGTGATGGCTTATGACAGATACATAGCCATATGCAAACCTTTAGACTACCATTCCAAATTATCTAAAAACACCTGTGTAAAATTAGTTCTGCTCTCATTGGTTGTTTCAAACACATTTTCAATTGCATCAGTCCTGTTATCAAAATTGAGGCCCTTTTGTAAATATCACATTGACAAATTATATTGTGACAACTGGTCAATTGTAAAACTGTCTTGTGCATCAAATTTAGTTAACAATGTCTTAGGATATGCCATGACAGTCATATTTTTAAGCTTTATAGTTTTTATCGTAGTGTCCTACTTTAAACTAATCGCTGCATGTAAAGCATCTTTAGAAAACAGAAAGAAATTCTGGCAAACATGTCTGCCACACATATTTTCACTTATTAATTTCACTGTTGCTTATTTTTTTGATATTATGCATAGCAGATATGGTGCAAATGACATTCCAGAGAGCTTGCGTAATTTTTTGGCTCTAGAACTGGTGATAGTTCCGCCTGTGTTGAATCCTCTAATCTATGGGTTAAATATTAGAGCAGTGCGCAAAAGAGTTTTCACTTAATGTGTTGCATCAAGAGTAAATGCTTCACAAACAATCAAAACTTGATTATGTGCTAAAACTGATAAATGTAAAATGTAATTGGCTTTAACAATGAATTGTGACAAACTGTGAGAAAGAGTGTGATTTTAACAAACATATTTATAGTGTGATGTACTGTGTGTACAACCTGGAAAAAGAAAAATCTGCTGTGAATCTAATAAGCACACAGTCTAACCATGTTGTCAATTGCATTTGATCCGATCTTTCGAGCTATACAACTATTATGTTGGAACACTATCTAAATGACTAACATTTTACTTTAAGGATATTAAGTATTATAAAGTTATAAACCTAAATAAAAAAATAAATTATATATATATATAGATATGTGTGTGTAAATGGGGTTTAGGGGCCTCAGGATTTAATCCCTAAATTTCAGTCTGATATAATATTAGATTCATATATGATCTCCTCTCACAATTGTGCTCTGTAGAACTTTGTTATGTATAGATTTTTTTCTTTGAATTTACATCTTTAACAGTGATGTTCCATAGTAGATATGTGGCTGTTTGTCACCTTTTAGACTAACACTATCAAAAATTGTCATATCTTCTGCTGGTCTGTGGGATGCATCATGTTCATTGCCGTGCTTCTGTCAAATAGGTTGGTATGATGTAAAAATCACATTGTACCATTTTTTTCATGAAGTGCCATTTTTAATTCTCCTGGTTAAACACTGTGCCAAATAAATGTTATTATTTTGTTCTTATCCAATCAGTGGCACCTCTGCCTGAATGCAAAAGTACGGAAAGTGCCAGGAAGTACAGACAGAATTTCAGTTCATATTCTGTAATGTTATTTCTACATCATGTAAGTCAGTAATCATATAGCTCTATGCTGAATTTGCCAAAAACCATTTTCTGAAAACTGTGGGTGACTTTTCTTTTACCATGGTTAAGTTTCATCCCAATTTGATGAAAATGTATTATTTATTTATTCATGACACTCTGCATTTTGTATATGTTGTTTTCCTCTTTGATATGGCGTAAAAAATAATAAAAAAGCATTACAACAGTCAACTGTCTACTGTAGTATGACACATCTTGATATAGAAAAGCATATTAAAATCACGTGGAAAATCAAACTTGAAAACAAAAGGTTAACAACATTTTATATCCTGCTGTTGAGCAGCACCTGTTCCCCCTGGCAGGTCTTTGTCAGTTTGTTGGTTTTAACAAACCATCAATGCATCAATGCATTTTTGTCTAAACTTCATACTTTATAACTTTCCCCAGGTAAATAAATGTAAACAAACAGCTGTTTTTCTGTGGCTCAATCCTGCAGGTGCATCTGAATATGGAAGTGTCAGTGCAGTCAAATCGATAATATTACTGAATATTTAGTTTGACGAAACAGAGTTCTTGAGTTATATTAAAAGAAAATAACTTTTGCTGGAGTAAACACATAATGACTTTAGATGAACATTATATGTTCCACTGAGGTAAAACGTGTGTGATAAGCCATGAGAAAATGCAATACATCTGACTGACTGAAGCGATGATTTAACAAAGCTGTGGTGTCATGTGATCAAAATCACACAACCTCTCAAATGTCCAGTCATACATGAGGATGGAGGAATCTTCAAACAGGAAGCACCTTGTGTGAAGACCACCCAAAGGTCAGTGACATAGAGTTTTGACAAACTCTAAAGTCAAAATCTGCTTTATTGTCAATTCTTCCACATGTACAGCACATTCATAAAAATGATTAATATTGCTTTACTCTCAGACCCTAGGTGCATACAGATAAAAATAAATATTAAATATAAAATACAACTTTATAAAAGTACAAATAAGGACATTTAAAAAAACGATAAATAAAGCAGCACATGGCAGAGAGAGTCCAAACCAGTGAAGTAAACAAATAGTGCAGATATAATGGTTGTAGTGGAAAAGAGCTTATTCAGTTTAATAAAGTAACAAAAAGCTCAGAGAGCAATTCTTTTAACAGTCAGAAAAGGTAGCTGAATGAAGTCAGTTCAATGCTTATGGAGGTAGTTGTGCAGACCAATGCATGGGGCAAAAGAGGGAAGGGGGGCAAGGTCGGGAGGGAGTTCAGCTTCCTGACAGATTGTCACTTCGCATAGTTAACAGTTATAATGATCCCACAGTTTGAACAAAAAGGTGTTATCAGCGCTGCCCTGATGATTTTATCAATTAGCCTATATAGTGTAGCAACTTAAAGGCTACACATGACATTTAAGGTAATAACAGCACTGTTTAGAGATGCTGCTGCAAAAGACTGTTGAGAGACGCACAAAGGTAGCCTAATTCACACAAGCTCTCTCTCTCTCTTGCTCTCTCTCTCTCTCTCTCTCTCTCTCTCTTTCTCTTTGTCTGTGTCTCTGTCTCTCTCACTCTATTTCTAATAACTTCAATAATAACTGCATTAGACTTCATTTAACAGCTCAAGCCACCATTACCAGCTTTAAAATTAGATGAGATGCGGACGAAATAATCCTGCTCACAACAGATATTTAAGAACAAAAACAGGACGGATCCCCTTAAATATATCGTCTGATCGATGTCTTGAGGTGTGGTAACCGTAGTATAAAAAGAATAAATGACTCTGGGCCATTGAATTAGTAGACAAATAATGCACACCCGATGTGTAACGGCCGCTCTGCTCGCTTCGGGGCCACATCACCACTTCGGCTGTGCATTATTTTTCTAATAATTCAAAGGCCCGTCATTAATTATTCCTTACTTGTAAACTGATTCATTTTTTTTCTTTATTGCACTCTAGATCAAATATAAATTTTACAATGATGAACTGTCATAATATAATCTGTCCCCCCACAGTTTTGTAATGAATACTAATTGAACAAAAAATTAAATTGTGATATAGTAGTGTGCTTTTCATTTGACAAAGGATGGTTGCAGCTTTATAAAATTTTAGTCAACCACGCCCCCCTAAAATGGCTCATTCTAACACGCCCCCACATCTACATTACGATATGGGAAGATTTGCATAACACTGCCCAAATGTTCATACAGAGAAATGCATATTCTCACTGTTGCGGCCACCGCCATGTTGTGAAGACGATGTGTGTTTTGTTGTGAAAGAGAAACTTTGGCCTTCCAAAAGAAATCTAGAAATCAGTGGTTAAGTTGTACCTAACACTTTTTCAGAATAGTTCAGCAAAAATATTCAGATGTGTGCAGCACCGTAGCGAACTTCTTCACCTCCATGTCTCTTCACGACTCCATGTCGCTCTCGCTGTACAAAAGCGGCCTGCTCGAGAATTACTGGAGCTATTTTCACAGGAAGCTACTTTTCCTTTTTCCATCCAAAAGAAATTATACAGCCTACACTTTCCAAGTACATTTGTCCAAAATCATGTCGAAGGAAAGGCACCTTGAAAGAGCTGCCAATAGTGCACTGTTCATAAAACTCATTCCAGAACTCAGAAAGACAGTCTCTCAAAACTCCTCCTCCATCATGGCCCCTCTCAAGTTTTCCATCTGGTGCAATAATTTGAATTTTTATTTCACACCCTAACACACTTTCATCCAAAAAATTAGCAATGAGTTCTGGGAGGACATGACCACATTGGACAACTAAGATCCAATTTATTTGTTCACTATGTGCAATAGTGTTCAGAGGTGAGAAAGGTTATGTATCATCCAAAATTTGATCATCCACATTAAAAATGTCTCAAGTGTCTTCAGTGACACATGTGACAGTGTTGCTGTCATAAAAGGCATTCTCATCTAGGGTGGAGGAAATTATCTCTGTTGAATAAAGGAAAGGCATCTTTGGTTCCATGTTGCTCCCTATCTAAACCAGATCTGTGTTATCTATATTTCCTGATCTTTCAGCTGGCATTTTTGTTGGGGAACTGTTCAGTTCTCGTGTAGTAAGAGGCACATCTATTTCATGTTGCAAATGTGAGCCAGAGTGTGGCGGGGGAGGCGTGGTTTAGCGAAGTCTGCAATGGGAGAGCGAATGAAGAGATGAGCGGTGGTAAGTGGTTCAGGTGAGAGACAAGTAACAGCTGGATCTCGTTGCAGTGATTGTCGTGGGGAACCGGTATTTAAGCCGCACGACATCCGGAGAAGGGCGAGAGAGCTGAGGACTCGTGGGGAATCAGAGCCGAGACGAGCTGGAGAAGCCTCAAAGCAGACAGCAGTAACATAGAGTGGAAAGACGTTTGAACGTGTGCGCATGTGGCGCGACTTTATTTTCTATGTCATTTTATGTTGTTCAATAAATACCCATGAGCCTCAGAACGCCGACCCCGGTCTCCTTCCTCTTTGATCGTTGAACCTTACTACACTGGTGCCGAAACCCGGGAGGAAGGAGAACACTTCCGCCATGCAGTCTCCGTCAGGACCATCGCCTACGCCATTTGCGGACATTATAACATCGCTCGCGGGCCTGCACCAGGAACATCACAAGGCCCTGCTGGATCTGCGAGCCGACCATGACCATCACTTCCAGGCCATGATGCAGGTCCAACAGGAGGACCGCGAGCTGTTCCTTCTGTCTCTCTCTCTCTCTCTTCCCCTGTCTCCTCCTCCCCCCTACCCCGAGATCTGTCCCTCTCCCTAGGTCCCGTTGGGTGGGGCCACCGAAGCCCGGCCCCCGCTGGAGGATGGGGATGGAGCCCGCAGCCGGGGCACGAGGCCCTGTGTGCGGAATGGCCGCACCCCACCCCACGCCAATTCCCTGACCCACTTCCGGCCACTAGGGCGGGGGGGGGGGCTGGGCCACCCCCGATCAAGCCGGGCTGTACCAAATACCCGTGAGTATTAAGGGGGGTACCTATCAGGCTTTGGTGGATTCAGGTTGTAACCAGACCTCCATCCATCAAAGCCTGATACAATCCGGGGCATTGGATACGGGCCGCATGGTTAAGGTGAGGTGTGTGCACGGGGATATAGTGGAATACCCCGTAAAGGCCATAGCCATTAAATTTAGGGGCCAAAAGAATAATGTGGAGGTATCCGCTAATCTTGGGGACTAATTGGCCAGCGTTTCAGCAATTATTGGGGTGTTTAACAGTGGATGCCGTTGGGGGGAAGAACCGGCCGGGGGGCGGGGCAAGCGCTCAGGTGGGAGAATCTGTACCAGGACCTAGCGGGGTGGTCTCAGGGTATCCGAGCGGCGTGGCGAGGTTAAACCTTGCCAGTCGCGATGGCTTTCCCCTGGAACAATCCCAAGATGAGACACTCAAACATGCGTTCGAGCAGGTCCGTTCTATCGATGGGCAGGTCCTCCACCCTGAGCGCCTGCTAGCCCATCCGTATTTTGCCATTATCAAGGATCGGTTGTATCGAGTGACCCGCGACGCTCAGACAAAAGTAGATACAACCCAATTGTTAGTACCTCGGAGCCGTCGGGAAATGCTTTTCCAGACGGCACACTGTAATCCTATGGTGGGACACTTAGGAGTAACGGAAACACTGAATCTACTTACGATCAGATTCTTTTGGCCGGGCATTCACGAGAACGTGCGCAGGTGGTGCGCGTCTTGTCGGGAATGTCAGTTGGTAAACCCACCGGCCACCCCAAAAGCGCCATTGCGCACTATTCCCCTAGTGCAGGTCCCCCTCGAGCGAATTGGTATGGAACTCATCGGGCCGTTAGAACGATCGGCACGGGGACATCGCTTCGCGTTGGTCTTAGTGGATTATGCGACACGATATCCTGAGGCAGTGGCGCTCCGCAACATCTCGGCAAAGAGTGTGGCGGACGCCCTGTTTGGTTTAATCTCCCGCGTGGGAATCCCGAAGGAGATTCTCACGGATCAGGGCACCGCGTTTATGTCACGCACGTTAAACTAATTGTACGGATTGTTGGGCATTAAAGTGGTGCGTACCAGCATCTATCACCCACAAACGGACGGCCTGGTCGAACGGTTTAATCGCACATTGAAAACCATGATCCGGAAGTTCGTAAAGGAAGACGCGAGAAATTGGAGGAACCCCTCTTATTTGCTGTGCGCGAGGTCCCCCAAGCCTCCACGGGGTTTTCCCCCTTCAAGCTTCTTTATGGACGTCAGCCCCGAGGGGTGTTAGACGTCCTGAAAGAAACTTGGGAGGACGGACGCTCGGATAGCAAAAATGAAATTCAATATGTCCTGGACCTGCGAGCAAAACTCCATACAATGGGGCGGCTCTCTATGGAGAATTTGCTTCAGGCCCAGGACAGACAAAGCCAACTTTATAATCGGGGGACTAAGCTGCGAGAATTTGCACCGGGAGATAAAGTGCTCGTGTTACTGCCAACTTCTAGCTCCAAATTACTAGCCAAGTGGCAAGAACCCTTTGAGGTCACACGGCAGATAGGAGATCTCAATTATGAGGTAGTACGAACAGATAAAGGCGACTCACGGCAAATCTACCACCTCAACCTCCTTAAAAAATGGAGCGGGGAGGAGTCAGTGCTGCTAGCGACGGCAGTGAGTGGGGAGGAGGATCTCGTGCCAGAGGCGGTTGGTAAAGAGAAATCCCTCGCACTGGCCCTAGGGGGAGATCACCTCTCGCCCTCGCAGCTCACTGACATTGTGCGTTTGCAGGTGGAATTTGCGGACGTGTTTTCGCCCCTACCTGGTCGTACTGACCTGATTCAGCACCACATTGAGACAGAGCCGGGTGTCGTAGTTCGCAGCCGGCCATATAGGTTGCCTGAACACAAGAAAAAATTAATTCAGACTGAATTAGAGGCCATGCTGGGGATGGGAGTAATCGAGGACTCACACAGTGATTGGGCGAGCCCGATAGTTTTGGTACCTAAAACGGACGGCTCGGTGCGGTTTTGTGTAGACTATCGCAGGGTGAATGCAGTATCTAAATTTGATGCTTATCCAATGCCGCGAATTGACGAGTTGCTCGATCGGTGAGGCACGGCTCGTTTTTACTCCACATTGGACTTAACAAAGGGATATTGGCAGATCCCCTTATCTCCCATGTCCAAAGAAAAGACAGCCTTCACCCCGCCGTTCAGATTACACAAATTTGTTACGCTTCCTCGAGTGCTGCGGCCCCATGTTGCATATGCCGCGGCCTACCTGGACGATATTATCATCTATAGTGGGGACTGGCCGCGGCATATGGAGCATGTGAGGGCGGTCCTCAGGGCGATGAAATGGGCGGGGCTGACGGCCAACCTGAAGAAGTGTGAGGTTGGGCGGGTATCTGGTATCTGGGCTTCCACTTGGGCCACGGGCAGGTGCGTCCCCAAATCGATAAGACGGCAGAAATTGCGACCTGCCCCAGGCCCAAGACCAAAAAGGAGGTGAGGCAGTTCTTGGGGCTGGCGGGATATTATAGGAGGTTTATTCCTCGTTATTCGGACCTCACCAGCCCGTTGACTGACCTCACTAAAAAGGAGGTACCGGATACGGTCCAGTGGACGGAGCAGTGCCAACAGGCCTTTACCCGAGTTAAGGCTGCCCTGTGTGGCGGGCCGCTCCTACACTCTCCTAACCGGTATTTAAGCAGCACGACATCCGGAGAAGGGCCGGAGAGCTGAGGACTCATGGGGAATCAGAGCCGAGGCGAGCTGGAGAAGCCTCGAAGCAGACAGCAGTAATGTAGAGTGGAAAGACGTTTGAACGTGTGCGCATGTGGCGCGACTTTATTTCATTTTTCAAGTCATTTTATGTTGTTCAATAAATACCCACGAGCCTCAGAACGCCGACCCCGGTCTCCTTCCTCTTTGATCGTTGAACCTTTCTGTAATACAGTTCGGAAAGATGATGGACAAGGAAGTCAGGGGTGGCGAACAAAGGCTCTTTATTAACTCCAAAAATAAACAGAATAAACAAAAGTAAACTGCGGCTCGGCGCTCTGCCTTCACACATCTATTTCCACACACACACTGCTCAGCTCTGGCTCTCTCTACAAACTCCCCTTCGCCGGTCTGCTCGGCGCTTATAACTCCTCTCTCCCCAATCACTGGAATTACAAACAGGTGTTAATCATTAATCATTTGACCTCCTTATTACCACTCGTCCCCACATTCTTTCTCCCGCTGCAGCTTTTTCGGCTTCCCACGCCCACCTCGCCACATACCGCCCGACTCAGGCCGGGGAGCACTCCGGCCTGCAGCAGCCCCCCCCCCATTCCTGGAGAGGAAGTCGGCCACAGCCATCTGGGCCCCCGGCCTGTGGATCACCTTGAATTAAAAAGGCTGTAAAGCGAGATATCCACGGGTGATCCCCGCGCTGGTATCCTTCATGCGGTGGAGCCACTGGAGGGGCGCGTGGTCCGAACAGAGGGTGAAGCGGCGTACGCGCAATGGGGCCGGAGAATTTTGTCCATAATACGCTGAAAGGTGGCGGGAGCCCCGAATAACCCAAACAGAAGGGAGACAAATTGGTGCAACCCAAACGGCGTGGTGAAGGCCGTTTTTTCTTTGGATAATGGCGACAAGGGGATCTGCCAATACCCTTTTGTTAAATCCAGTGTCGTATAAAAGCGAGCCGAACCTAACCGATCAAGCAGCTCGTCAACTCGGGGCATTGGATAAGCGTCGAATTTCGACACTGCATTCACCTTTCTATAATCAACACAGAAACGGACCGAGCCTTCGGTTTTAGGGACTAAAACAATCGGGCTCGCCCAGTCGCTATGCGATTCTTCTATTACTCCCAACTCTAGCATGGCCGTTAATTCATCTTGAACCACCTTTTTTTTGTGTTCCGGTAAACGATAGGGGTGGCTGCGCGCCACTTCCCCGGGGACCGTTTCGATATGGTGCTGTATGAGATTCGTGCGTCCCGGCAAGGGGGAAAATACGTCTGCAAAATCTGCTTGCAACTTGGCCACCTCGGCGAGCTGCCGCGGCGAGAGGTGATCTCCCCCAGGGACCAGAGCGAGCGGGTTGGTTTTGACCGCTGCTTCTGGTCCGAGATCATCCTCTGCCGAAATTGTCACGGCTAACTCAACCAAGGTCACCTCATTCCACCGTCTTAGAAGGTTGAGATGATAAATTTGACGTGAATTCCCTCTATCCGATCGCACCACCTCATAATCGAGATCCCCCACTTGCCGTGTAACCACAAACGGTCCTTGCCACTTCGCGAGTAATTTAGAACTGGATGTTGGAAGTAACACAAGCACTTTCTCTCCCGGTGTAAATTGACGCGCTCGCGTACCCCTGTTGTACAGCCGACTCTGTTTGTCTTGGGCCTGGAGCAAATTCTCCATCGACAGCCGCCCCAGAGTGTGAAGTTTTGCTCGAAGGTCCATGACATACTGAATTTCACTACGGCTGTTTGAAGGCCCCTCCTCCCAAGCCTCCCTAATGACGTCAAGCACCCCGCGGGGCTGACGACCATAGAGAAGCTTGAATGGGGAAAACCCTGTGGAGGCTTGTGGAACCTCCCGCATTGCGAACAATAGGGGCTCGAGCCATTTATCCCAATTTTTGGCGTCCTCCTTAACGAACTTACGAACCATGGATTTCAATGTGCGATTAAATCGTTCCACCAAGCCATCTGTTTGTGGGTGATAGACGCTGGTGTGAATCGATTTAATGCCCAGTAGCTCGTATAGCTCGCTTACTGTACGTGACATAAACGCCGTGCCCTGGTCTGTGAGGATCTCTTTGGGGATCCCCACTCGGGAGATCACTCGAAACAGTGCATCCGCCACACTCTTTGCAGAGATTGTGCGTAGCGGCACTGCTTCTGGGTATCGTGTTGCATAGTCCACGAGAACTAATGCAAAACGATGCCCGCGTGCTGAGCGTTCTAATGGCCCGATGAGGTCCATACCAATTCTCTCGAAGGGGACCTCCATCAGTGGTAAGGGACGCAATGGCGCTTTAGAAGTGGCCGGCGGATTTACCAGCTGACATTCCCCGACACCCCGCACACCACCGGCGGATGTGCTCGTGAATGCCCGGCCAAAAAAAACGGGCCATGAGCCGCTCACGTGTCTTTGCTTCCCCCAAGTGGCCTGCCATGGGACTACAGTGAGCTGCCTGGAAAAGCATTTCCCGCCGACTTTTTGGGGCTAATAACTGGGTTATATTCCTTTTTGACTGGGTATCTTGGGTCACCTGATACAACCAATCCTTTATCATGGAAAAATAAGGAAAAGAGAGCAGTTGATCAGGCTGGAGAAGCCATCCGTCGATGGTGCGGACCCGGTCATACGCGTTTTTAAGTGTCTCATCACGAGACTGCTCCAGCGGAAAGTCATCTAGCTCAGGGGACATGAAGTCCGCCCTCGCTCTCGTTTCCTCTGAGTCAGCCTGTGAAGGTCCCGCAACTGCATCGCCAGCCTGCGCCACCGCTTCTCTGTTTCCCTGCCCTGTCTCCCAAGAAGCATCCGCACACAAAACCCCCAATAACTGTGTAAAAGCTGGCCAATCTGTCCCCAAAATCAGCGGATGCCTAAGGTGGGAATTAACCACCGCCTTCATTCTATGCGTTTTCCCCCGAAACTGAATCCTAACCGGCACTAGAGGGTAGTCCACCATATCCCCGTGTACACACCTCACTTTAACCTTGCGGCTTGTATCCAATGCCCTCCGTTGTATCAGGCTTTGATGAATGGAGGTTTGGTTACAGCCCGAATCCACCAAAGCCTGATATGTACCCCCCTCGATACTCACAGGTATTTGGTACAGCCCAGCTTGATCGGAGGCAGCCGCTGTAGAGTCGGGAACCCGGATCAATGCCCCCACTTCCATCATTGGGCAGCGGTCCAGGAAATGCCCCGGGTCCCCGCATCTCCAGCAGCAGAAGGATGGCCAAAAGATTGGTGGAGAGAGGGAAAAGGGGCGGATGGACCAGTAGCCCCGGCGCCCTCCCGTGTCCCTGGTCTGTTCCCCTGGAAGGCCCCACTCCGCTGTGGGACTCAAGGGGGCATGTTACTCCGCGACCTGGGAACAGGAATAGGGCGAGAGGGAGAGGGAAGGGAAGGAGAAGAGAGAGAGAGCGAGAGGTTAGAAAGGGGCTCGCCACCCCCCGGGCACGCCACCAGATGGTCTTCAGCCAGCTGGATAGCCTGCGTCAGTGATGTCGGGCGGTGGCACCGGACCCACTCGGTCGTCCCCCGAGGTAGCCGAGCGATAAACTGTTCCAGTACCACCAGATCGACCACTCCCTCGACATCGCGATCCTCCGCCAATAACCACCTGCGGCAAGCGTCCCGGAGCTGTTGGGCCATCACGAAAGGCCGGCCGCTGTCCCCCAGCTCCCTTGACCGGAAGCGTTGCCGATGTTGTTCGAGGGTACGGCCGACTCGCTGAAGGATGGCCCGCTTTAGGACGTCATAGGCCAGGAGGTTCGCCACAGGCAGCTGTTGGGCCGCCACCTGTGCCTCCCCAGTCAGCAGCGGGATGAGGCGCACCGGCCATTGGGTACGCGCCCAGCCACACGCCTCCGCTGTCCTCTCAAAGAGGTCCACAAATGCCTCCGGATCGTCTTGTGGACCCATCTTCATCAGCGGGACGTGCGCTAAAGAAGGGACTGCTGCTGGGGCGCCCTTCCGGCCAAGAAAGCTCCGGAGGACTCGCCGGTCTTCATCCTGGGCTTGGACCAACAGCCGGAAGCGATCCTCCTGCTCCACCTTGAGGTCCATCAGCGCCTGATGTTGGGTTTGGTGAAGACCGGCGAGTGACTTCACCAGCTCCGCAAGTGGCGTTGCTGTTGCTGGCTGCATGGCGGCGTGCCGGCTTCTTTGTCCCGGGTTTCGGCACCAGTGTAATACAGTTCGGAAAGATGATGGACAAGGAAGTCAGGGGTGGTGAACAAAGGCTCTTTATTAACTCCAAAAATAAACAGAATAAACAAAAGTAAACTGCGGCTCGGCGCTCTGCCTTCACACATCTATTTCCACACACACACTGCTCAGCTCTGGCTCTCTCCACAAACTCCCCTTCGCCGGTCTGCTCGTCGCTTATAACTCCTCTCTCCCCAATCACTGGAATTACAAACAGGTGTTAATCATTAATCATTTGACCTCCTTATTACCGCTCGTCCCCACATTCTTTCTCCCGCTGCAGCTTTTTCGGCTTCCCACGCCCACCTCGCCACACTTACTACACAGAGTTACTTCTCTTCTTTGTTGTGAGGTAGAACAATAAAAGTGCCAACTTGGTGTCTGCATACAGTTTCAAAGAATAATCACCTCGATGGCTCTTATAGAATTCTCTCTCCCAACCGTAGAACAATGATCATACAATCAATATGGAGAGAGAGAGGAGAAAATTTTATTAAGCTCTTGGCTGGGAATGGTTGACATCACCTCAGCTTTTAAGCTATGCCCATGCATCCAGATTCATGGCACTTATTTGAGGTACACTGACAGGACAGGAAATTCTATTTCATCGTATGCTTACCTTCGAATCCAAGCCAATCAAAGATTTTCTGATGTTATCGGAAGCATCATATTGGATTTGCTAAACAACTACACGAGTAATCCTCATTGTATCCCCTTTAGACAACTCAATTTGCTCTGAGTATTGAATTCCCTGTCAGGTGCTGCGAAGCGCTCCCAGCGGAGTAAATATTTCTCCAACTATTGGCAAGTCTCACCCATCCAATACAGTGACTAATGAATTCCCGTCAGATGCCACGAGAGCCTCTGGTCGAGCAAACCTTGCCTTTTCCGACAAACTACCGTCAAAGTTACCCCTCTGATGCCGTGATTATTTAAATCCAGTCAGATGCCGCAAGAGCTTTCCTGGTCGAGTGAATGTTTCCCTTCAACTAATGGCGTTGCTTACCCGTCCGAGTGCAAATATTGAACTCTCGTCAAAGGCTGTAAGAGCCCTCCTGGTCAAGCATTCTTGGCCTTTCCGTCCGACTACGGATGTGCCCATTCAGTGCCATGAGCATTGATTCTGATTTAAAACAGAACTATTTAGATATGGGTCAGTTCCACTATTCCATAAACCTATACTTAAGATTTGGAGACCAAATATAACACTAATGAATTGTTCATATTTGCCATAACATTACTACATTATATTCTATGGGTTTAATGCATTTGCAGACAATGGTTTCACTGTAGCCATTGAATGAATAGTTAATATTAAGTGGATTTTCATGAGAAGAAAAAAAAAAATGAACAGAAAACAAACACTGGATATAATAATAATAATAATAATAATAATTAAACAGCAATGCTATTAGAGCATTTATTGTTATATCTTGCATCATTTACACCTATTTTTACATTTGTTGTTGATTCGAGGACTTGTTACTTATTATTGCCATCATACCAACTGCGAACTAGTTGCTATGATTTTAAATTCAGTTGAGGTATCTATCTGACATATTATGAGATAACATTGATGTTTTATATAAAGTCTTTAGGGCCATATGTTGTTTTTAGATAAATTGCTCAGAGACCAACCAGTTGGACAGAGGTTATATACAAATTATCCAAGCAACCAATTCCTGGCCATTTCTATTTCATTAACATAGCTAAATATTTTTAAACGGGAAAGAAATTAAATATCCATCTTTGATTGTCAAAAGAATTCCAGGCTCAGTTCACTCAGCCAATAATATTTCACATAGTATTTTTATTGGTCAGTTGTGGAGGTCTGATTGGTTAAAGCTTTATTTATAGTACCTTTTAAAACAGTGTTAACTAAGTAGCCTATTTTACAGAGAGATGCATATGTGCAAAAAAAATAAAAAAAATAAATAAAAATAAAAATACAAAAAATTCCACAATACAAGAGATATAGTAAAACCATTTAAAACAAAAATACAACAATACAAAAATCAAGGAAAGGCCCTTCACAAATCTGTTTTGAGACTACTTTTTAAAAGTGCATAATGATAAGCAATGACAACATTTAATTCAGGTGCGAACGTAAATTATATCTATACCGTATGAGCCCAGAGAGATTTGAGCGTGCACAGAATTATTAATGTGCTTTTGCGGTACAATAATGTGCTCTCGACATTTGTTTGTAAAATTATGCCATAATATTCACTTTTGGTTGTTAAAACGTAATAGATTATATTTGTCTGTGGAGGGGCATTTTTGTCCAGTTAGGTGACATTTTTTTCCCCAAGTTCCCGTGGCCAGGGGATGGCTAAATCGGGATTTCAAATTATGCTGCACTTTATGCATTTGCCCACTATTAAATTCATGTTATTTTCACTGTGTGCTCTATGTAAAAGCTTTATTTGAAAAATATGATTCCCAATGCACACAAACTTCCCAGAATACTGAGTGCCCTGTTGGTTACACCTGATTTACATCCTTTTTAATTGTATTTTTATAAAGTAATTATTTGTGAAAAATACTTTGTCAACTAAAGTATAAGTATTTTTTTTACACATGTATTTTTTAATCCATTGTCAAATGATTTCCTATTTCTCACATATTAATAATAATATAATAATAATAATAATAATACAAATTAAAAATTATGTCGGCTTTATATTGGTTATAGGCCCCCAAGCTTTCCAATATTATCGGCATTGGCTGTCAAAAAAAAACAATATTGGTCGACCACTAGTTAAAAGAATGCACAAATACTTTGAAAATGTAGTTTATTAATCTATTTAGTACCATATTAACAAAGATGCTGTATCATGCTAGAAAATGTCATACACAAACATTTTTTTAAATACTGTGAGTATAAAGTATAAGAGCTTATTAAATGTAAGTATGAATATTTAAAGGAACACTCCAACTTTTTGGGACTTTAGCTTATTCACAGTATCCCCCAGAGTTAGATAAGTCCATACATACCTTTTTCATTTCTGTGCGTTCTGTAAGTGTTATTTGACGCACCCACCGCTAGCCTAGCTTAGCACAAAGACTGGATGTAAATGGATACTGGTAGCATAGTAATCCCAATAAGTGACAAAATAATGCAAACATTTTCCTATTTACATGTTGTGATCTGTATAGTCACAGCGTGTACAAATAACAAGGCTATATGAGACAGAGAACATTTTTAATTGTATAAATACTAGGAACTATATTCTCACTAGGCGTAGGAGCACAGCTAACGTTACTTGGGCGGAGTGACTACTTGGGCGGAGTGATTAGCGCAGCACACGAGACCGTAAACAAAACAAACGTGACTAACTAGCTAGACGTGACTCGTGATCATGGCTGACTTTGAGGAATTGTCAGACTCAGAGGAATTTTACTGTGTATCAAACCAAGATCCAGAACCACATAGTTTTGAGCCAGAATACACAGACGAGGAGTTACAAACTTTGGAAGCTGTAAAACGAAGGGAGAATCAGAACGAACACAGACTGGTGGTGTAAATGTGGAACATGCCAACCTTTGCCGACCGAAACCGAGTGCCTTTGTTGTAATGAATGGGACCGGGTATTGCCATCAATGTCAAGGCTTGATGACAATCAAAATATTTGCGTCACTACCACGGAAGATTTCTCTGCCCTAATACACCTGGCAGTTGTCTTTTTTTCCCATTGTGACAAGATCAACTGGAAGAAACGCCCCATGCCGAGTGAACCTAATGGTCAGCTGTCCACCAAGTAAGTGATTTTGTTATAATGATCATTCATAGTTCAATGAAATTGTAGTATAGCCATTGCATACAGTGTGTCACAATAATAACAATAAAGGGGATACACGGAGCCCCTATTCACGGAATAGTGTCACTACTAAGGTTATATTACATTAGCATGGCACTGTTACAGTATGGCTAATGTTAGTCATCTCAAAACATAAAGGAACACTTACCGCAGCAACAGGTGATCCAATTTGTTCTGTCTTTATTATAGATGGGATGGCTGTATCCTTTAGCACACGTTTCATGGTCCGTGTGGCAACTTGCATTTTTTCAATATAGTCGTCTACAGTAAAATGTTCAGAGCAAACGAAATACTTCGTGATGGTGTTTACAGGTGTGTTTGGATAGCCATCGATTCATCAGGTCAGCGTTTGTGGTTGGAATTCTATGAAACATCATAGTAATACCTGGTCTCCCCTGTTTATTGTCGCAGTTATTTACAATACAGCGAACACCCATGATTGTACACTATAAATCTACTATCTAGTAATTGCTGACTCTATTACTCCAACTCTGAGCGAACTCTCTTCTCCTCACCACGGCGCGTCTCGGGTGCTGCCCTAATCACTCCGCCCAAGTAGCCACTCCACCCAAGTAACGTTAGCTGTGCTCCTACGCCTAGTGAGAATATAGTTCCCAGTATTTATACGATTAAAAATGGTCTCTGTCTCATATAGCCTTGTTATTTGTACACGCTGTGACTATACAGATCACAACATGTAAATAGGAAAATGTTTGCATTATGTTGTCACTTATTGGGATTACTATGCTACCAGTATCCATTTACATCCAGTCTTTGTGCTAAGCTAGGCTAGCGGTGGGTGCGTCAAATAACACTTACAGAACGCACAGAAATGAAAAAGGTATGTATGGACTTATCTAACTCTGGGGGATACTGTGAATAAGCTAAAGTCCCAAAAAGTCGGAGTGTTCCTTTAAGGTATTAAAAAAAAAAATCCATGAGCGTATAATTAAACCTAAGAGATTTCACGACATCTCTTACAGACATCCCTAATGATAAAAAAAAAATCTCATTAAGAACACAGTTGAGATCACAAACAGCTCTGAATCTGTTTATTTGTAAGATACTCTCGCTATCATTCCTACAGCAAGCAGTGGATGGATATTGAGTTGTAAACCATGTTACATGTTTATTAATATTGTTTGCGATTTGCATTGCATTGTCATTTGTTTCATGTCATTTATGGGATAATCTATATACCATGATGGATAACATGTCTTACCCTGGGAGACTGACTCTAATGGTGCCCAAAGAATCTAAATCATATAGGCATGCATATTTTATTTGCTTTCTTGCCTTATATGTGCTTATATTGTCAATTAATATCCGTCTTATTATGGCCATTATCATGGAGAAATCTCTTCATGAACCAATGTACATATTTTTGGGTCATTTGTGTATAAATGGGATTTATGGAGCCACAGGATTCTACCCCAAAATTTTGTCTGATTTAATATTGGATTCATATGTAATCTCCTTTCATATGTGTGCTCTCCAGATATTTGTGATTTACAGCTCTTTACTGTGTGAGTTCACAATCTTAACAGTGATGTCTTATGATAGATATGTAGCAATATGTAAACCTTTAGACTATCATTCCAGATTAACTAAAAACACCTGTGTGAAATTAATTCTGTTTTCTTGGATTGTTCCAACTTTATCTGTTTTAACTGCCACTCTGTTATCAAATTTTAGGCCAATTTGTGCCTATCATATAGATAAATTATATTGTGACAACTGGTCAGTTGTAAAACTCTCCTGTGCTTCATCTTTTGTTAATAATGTCTATGGATATATTGGTGCTGTTTTATTTTTAAGCTTTGTAGTAATTATCATATTGTCCTATATAAAACTAATCGCTGCATGTAAAATATCTTTAGAAAACAGAAGGAAATTCTGGAAAACATGTCTGCCACATATATTTTCACTGATAAATTTCTCTTTTGCTTTGCTTTTTGATTTTATGTATAGCAGATACGGTTCAAATGACATTTCAGAGAGTTTGCGTAATTTTTTGGCTCTAGAACTGGTGATAGTCCCACCTGTGTTCAATCCCCTTATCTATGGGTTAAATATTAGAGCAGTGCGCAAAAGCGTTTTTACATTATGTGTTGCATCAAAAGTAAATGTTTCACGTCTACAAAATAAACAAAAACTTAATAAAAAAATATAGTCATGACAATTGGGTTTTCATATGTATATGTAGTATTACAAAAAGTGGTAAAAAGTGTGTTTTTAATAAGTGTATCATACTAATAAAGTGTGATATATGTATAAATATGTATCTTAATTAAAAACCAAAAACATGACTTAATATAGATATTTGTTTAACAATATGAAGTCTCCCTGATCATAATGATCTCTCAGATGTTTTTCTTTTTATAGCTAAATGTTATTATTATATGTATGTACAATTTATGCTTGCACTTTTTGTAAGATAGAATAAATGTCTGTACAAATTAACTTTTAATCAGTGTAATTTATAACAGATTTTTTTTTTTTAATGCAACATATATTGTTCATGAGTTCAGTGTGCTACCATAGTGTCCAGTCTCTCAACCAGTGTTGGAGAGTAGCTAACTATAAGTAGCAACGCTACTTTAAAAACAGTGTAGCTTGCCTGTAGCTAACTACTTTTTCCAGCAAGTAGTGATGTAGCGCAACCAAGGGCTACATGATGATGAGTCACGAGCCTGTAATGCATTGAAGCTGCGCGCAGCGTCTTCTTCTGACTAGATCACAAACTAAATTTGTTAATTACCACCTTCTGCTGTGATACCATGCATTGCCTGGCTTTACAGTCTTTCAACCAACAAGAGATCGTCTGATAATATTGCTAAGGATGTACGGGAAAGGATATTTCACATGAATCAAATGTAATTAATGCAAAACAAAGATTCAAATGCAGTCTACGTCAAAGATTTAAAGCACACAAGAGGTGAATAATAGCCTTTTTAAATTTATTATTTTTTCTTCTTTATTAATATCAATTAATATCCGTCTTATTATGGCCATTATCATGGAGAAATCTCTTCATGAACCAATGTACATATTTTTGGGTCATTTGTGTATAAATGTGATTTATGGAGCCACAGGATTCTACCCCAAAATTTTGTCTGATTTAATATTGGATTCATATGTAATCTCCTTTCATTTGTGTGCTCTGCAGATATTTGTGATTTACAGCTCTTTACTGTGTGAGTTCACAATCTTAACAGTGATGTCTTATGATAGATATGTAGCCATATGTAAACCTTTAGACTATCATTCCAAATTAACTAAAAACACCTGTGTGAAATTGATTATTTTTTCATGGATTGTTCCCACTTTATCTGTTTTAACTGCCACTCTGTTATCAAATTTTAGGCCAATTTGTGCCTATCATATAGATAAATTATATTGTGACAACTGGTCAGTTGTAAAACTCTCCTGTGCTTCATCTTTTGTTAAGAATGTCTATGGATATATTGGTGCTGTTTTATTTTTAAGCTTTGTAGTAATTATCATATTGTCCTATATAAAACTAATCGCTGCATGTAAAATATCTTTAGAAAACAGAAGGAAATTCTGGAAAACATGTCTGCCACATATATTTTCACTGATAAATTTCTCTTTTGCTTTGCTTTTTGATTTTATGTATAGCAGATATGGTTCAAATGACATTTCAGAGAGTTTGCGTAATTTTTTGGCTCTAGAACTGGTGATAGTCCCACCTGTGTTCAATCCCCTTATCTATGGGTTAAATATTAGAGCAGTGCGCAAAAGCGTTTTTACAGTATGTGTTGCATCAAAAGTAAATGTTTCACGTCTACAAAATAAACAAAAACTTAATAAAAAAATATAGTCATGACAATTGGGTTTTCATATGTATATGTAGTATTACAAAAAGTGGTAACAAGTGTGTTTTTAATAAGTGTAACATACTAATAAAGTGTGATATATGTATAAATATGTATCTTAATTAAAAACCAAAAACATGACTTAATATAGATATTTGTTTAACAATATGAAGTCTCCCTGATCATAATGATCTCTCAGATGTTTTTCTTTTTATAGCTAAATGTTATTATTGTATGTACAATTTATGCTTGCTCTTTTTGTAAGATAGAATAAATGTTTGTACAAATTAACTTTTAATCAGTGTAATTTATAACATATATTTTTTTTTAATGCAACATATATTGTTCATGAGTTCAGTGTGCTACCATAGTGTCCAGTCTCTCAACCAGTGTTGGAGAGTAGCTAACTATAAGTAGCAACGCTACTTTAAAAACAGTGTAGCTTGCCTGTAGCTAACTACTTTTTCCAGCAAGTAGTGATGTAGCGCAACCAAGGGCTACATGATGATGAGTCACGAGCCTGTAATGCATTGAAGCTGCGCGCAGCGTCTTCTTCTGACTAGATCACAAACTAAATTTGTTAATTACCACCTTCTGCTGTGATACCATGCATTGCCTGGCTTTACAGTCTTTCAACCAACAAGAGATCGTCTGATAATATTGCTAAGGATGTACAGGAAAGGATATTTCACATGAATCAAATGTAATTAATGCAAAACAAAGATTCAAATGCAGTCTACGTCAAAGATTTAAAGCACACAAGAGGTGAATAATAGCCTTTTTAAATTGATTATTTTTTCTTCTTTATTGCACTCTCGATCAAATTTCTGTTTTACAATGATGAACGCAGCAATAATATAATCTGCCCCTCCACAGTTTTGCAATGAACAATAATCGAACAGAAAATAAAAAAGTGATATAGTTGTAATGAGGGGACAGAAACGTTCGGATCCATATGCAGTTATTTATTAACAGAAATATCAGGACAGGCAGAATTCAGGTAACACCGTCAAGTGTGTCAAGGGATATCCAGAATCAATAACAGTACCAGGCAGAGGTCGGAGCAGGCGGCAGAGTATCACAGGCAGTATAACAATCCAAGATCAGACACAAAAAAAGGAACAAACATGGGGAAAATGCTTGGAAATGCTGGACAGGACTAAACAAGACTTTGCAATGATATCGAGTCCAAACACAGTTTATATAGGGGAGTGGTAGGGAACACCTGGTTGCGATTAGCCCTAAGAACAGGATTATGGGAAATGGAGTTGGGAATGGAAATAGAAGATGCCAGAGTCATGAGTGGAGTGCCCTCTATAGGAGTTCATGGGTAATACAGCTGATGATCGTAACATAGCCCCCCCAAGGAGCGGCTTCCAGATGCTCTAAACAGTCTAGCAGGTCGGTGGAGAGGAGGCAGTACAGGGGGAGGGCTGGAGGGCCAGGTCCACGTGGAAGTGGATTGACCGTGGACTGAGGCAGTGCCGACAGAGCGGGAATCCTTGGTGGAGCAGGTGCAACTGGAGCCCACCGGGCGGCGCAGATGGAACTGGAGCCCACCAAGGTGGAGCAAAGGACCACCACATTCGACCAGATGGGACAGAAGCCCACCAGGGCGGAGCAGGTGAAGCTGGAGCCCACCAGGTTGGAGCAGGTGAAGGTGGAGCCCACCAGGGCGGAGCACAGGACCACCACAGCCAAGCAAATGGGACTGAAGCCCACCAGGGTGGAGCAGAGAACCACCACAGCCGAGCAGACGAGACAGAAGCACACCAGGGCGGAGCAGAGGACCACCACAGCTGAGCAGACGAGACAAAAGCCCACCAGGGCAGAGCGGAGGACCACCACAGTGGAGTCAATGGCACAGGAGAGGAAGTCTGGTCAGGTAGGACTGAAACAGAGAACATGAACAGGTTAATGGTGGCCTTTGTGGCTGTGATAAGATGGTAGATGGCCTCCGTGGCCATGACAGGCCAGACAGTGAGTTCGTGGATGGCCTCCATGGCTTTCACAGGACAAGCAGTGAGTTCCTGAGTGTCCTCCGTGCCCATAACAGAACAGGCAATGAGTTCATAGGCGGCCTCCAAAGCCGTGACAGGACACAACGAAAGTTCATAAATGGATACTACTGACGCCTCCGAGGGTTCTACGGCTGCCGCCACCTCTGTAGGTTCCACAGCAGTAACAGTCTCCTTGACAGTGTAAGCGCACTGGGTAATACATTAAAGTTAGCTCAAATGATATATAGGGAAATTTTAATAATTAATCAGGAATATGATTAATATATATGTATATATATATATATCATATGACAGTTACATTAAAATTATTGAAGATGAAAAATAGGTCAATTGTATATATCAATAACTCATTACAAGGCACTGTAATTTACTCATTAATATGTCAATATTCCATTCTTCATATCAATAATCGTGATATCTTTTACTGGGAATTAATGCAAATCGAACAGTGGTTTGTCCAGCAAACGGCCGTAAGATTAATTTATCAACTTTCAATGAAGTTATCACTTCTTATAATTCCAGGAAAAATATTTTCTGGCAATGAAACTATTCTCCTGTCCTTATAAAATTTAGGTTACTGAAAAAGTAATAAATAAGCTTTGTAGCTAAGATCAAACATTTCATTGACTTCGTGATGTGAGCATTTTAGACAGAAGCAATCAGGAATATATATTGGATTTTAATAATTGAACTAATAATACATCGAACTACGATTCACACAGAGTAAATATGCGTATACAATACAATACAAACAGTCAAAACAATACAAGACAAAACGGATTGCAGATAAGAGAGAGAGAGGATGAAAGGGTAAGCTAGAGAAAGTGAAAGTGGAATAGGCGAGATCACAGAATGATCGCCCAGTATGGCAAAATCACAGACAGTAACCTTTTGAAAGACAACAAGGAATCAGATTACCTTGAAAAAGGGAATAGACAACCTTAAGCAGAATTTAAATCTCTATAGAAAATAATACTTGCATGTGGTTCTCTTTGTGACTGCGAAAGACGAGCGTGCGTGTGTCGTTCTTTCGGAGCTGGGCATGTTCTCTCGTGTCTTCCGGGGCGAGCAGACTCGCGCAAAGTTTTAAAGGTTCACCGAACGTGGAGTTACCAAAGAAATGATTCAGAGTACGCCTCCCTCATGGAGGGAGAGGCGAATATGAGAGTAAAACTTAGTAAAGAAAAGAAAAGAAAAACGGAGATGAGAGCTCCCTAAGGAGCCATGGAACAAGACGTTCTCTCAGATGAAGTACTCTGAGATGAAGTGCTCTTAGAACTTTTATGGAGTGACTTGGTTCACGCCTCTGTTCACGCGAACAACCAATGAACGTCCAAAGACCTGGGGTCTCATTTATAAAACTATGCGTAGGATCTTTACTAAAAGTTTACGTGCGCCCAAAAGCCAAAAATGGCGTACGCCAAAAAATATTCCGATTTATAAAACCGTGCGTACGCACACCTGTAAGCAATGTTCCCTTTATAAATCACAGATCACCCGCAGATGTGCGTACGTGAACCAGCCTCATATCCCGCCCTGTACACGCCCATTTTTAACCATAAATAGTCAATGCAAATCACCTCATGATTGCTGATCAGCATGTAAATGAGAGTGGAATCCCATATATACCTGGAAAACTGGCATGCGACCCGCCAATTAATTAATCCAAGAAAGTGAAAACGTGCATTTCTGTTAGCCTAATTTTAATAATGGCGACAGGTGAGAAAAGAGGAAAAAAACGTAATTTCTCAGATACTGAGATTGAAACACTTGTAAGGGAGGTGGAGGCTCGGAAAACTGTGTTATTTGGTGGCCACAGCAGTGGGGTCACTAATAAAAAGAAGCAGTGCGAGTGGCAAAGTATTGCTTCTGCCGTCAATTGTGTCAGTGGGACAGAACGGACAGTTGCAGAATTAAAGAAAAAATGGTCCGACCTGAAGGTATACAAATTTTTTTTTTACCAACATATTACATTTGTGTTTTATTAGGCTATATACCTATATAAATAGCAATATTGATTTTCAAAAAGTTTTATTTACATGTGCTTACAGTATGCAAAATATGTGAAATAAAGATTCTCATTCATTCAAGGTGGAGGCAAAGAGAAAACTGTCCTCCCACCGCCAGAGCGTGGCTGCAACTGGTGGGGGCCCATGTACAGCTGATCTCACATCAGTGGACAGCAAAATCGCGGCTATAATTGGGGAGGTCAGCGTGTGTGGTATTGTGTCGGAAAAGGAGGGAGACACTGACGTGACTGAAACCACAGAGGAGCAAGGTTAAACCGATTTTTAATCATTAACGCTGTACATTTGAGTGTGTGGGGTGATAAATGGATAAATGTTGCCAATTGTTTGTCCTCCAGTCCTTCCGGAGTCTGAAGCTGTAAATGAACAGGAGGTTCAGGGTGAGGGGTTCTCAGATGCAGATGCACAGCGTCCGGCTCAAAGCAGTGCCCCTTCTGCGTCTGGCACGTCCAAAAGTGGTCGGGTACTCACTGACGCAGTCCTGCAGTTACAGCGAGAGACAATAAACGCTGTCAACAGGGTTGCAGATGAGCTACGGCAGATGAGAGAAGTGATGCAAGAAATTGCACAATCATTAAAAGATGCAGTTAAAACATGAACCTTGAGTTTTGTCTTTCTTTACAAACGCCGCATGACATCCTCACGGATTCTTGCACCTCGTTGATATCCCTCTTGTCGGCCAGGGGGCTGTGGCTCGGGGTCGTAATGCTGGGGTAGAGGGAGATCAGGAGGGAGAGGAATACCGTTTCTCAGTGCTATATTGTGCAAAACACCACACGCCCTGACAATCTTGCACACTTTTGCTGGATGGTATAAAAGTCTGCCACCCGAGGCATCCAGAGCACGCCATCTGCATTTCAGGATGCCGATGGCACGCTCCACAACTGCGCGGGCACGAGAGTGGACCTCGTTATAATGAGTTTCCTCTGCGCTCTGCGGGTTTAAAAATGGGGTGAGGAGCCAGCGTCTCAGGGGGTAGCCACTGTCGCCTGCAGGTTATAATTATATTAAAAACAAAATTGTTACAGTTTCTACTTTTTATTATTGTTAAACTCACCAAGAAGCCAGCCATCACGTACTGCGCCTGCATTTAGTCTGTTCCCTACACTGCTATGTGTCAAGATAAAGGAATCATGTGTTGAACCAGGCCAGCGTGCCACAATGTTTGTGAGGGTCATGTTGGAGTCACATATGATTTGCACATTAATAGAATGCACATGCTTTCTATTAACATAAGCAAATTCATTTTCAGATGGTGCCCTTATAGCAACATGAGTGCAGTCAATTGCGCCGATTACATTTGGGAAACCAGACATTGCTGCAAATTGCGTTTTAATTTCGGCCTGTTCTCGCACAGTGTAGGGGAACCTGATGTATCGACTAACCATATTAAGTATACCATTTAAAACGACAGATATTATGGCACTCAGGGACGGCTGTGATATACCAGACCTATAGGGTGAGATGATAGATTCCAATAGAATTATTTCATATACAAAAAGGTCTTAGAGACAAATTTGAGGATTACTTATAGTTTTTTTATATTATTAATTTACCTGTCTGCCAATTCCCGCTGGAAACAGCCGGTTGCCAAGAACCCCAGAGTGGTGAGGACTTGTATTTGGACTGGGATGGCATGGTTCCGGCGTGTTGCCCTCTCTAATACTGGACCCAATTCAGCACATAGATCCAAGAGCACAGCTCTAGGGAATCTAAATCGGCTTATTAGCCAGTCATCATCATGGGCCAGGAAATCATCATGGTCCCTGAAAACTCGTTCTCTCCTTATTCTGCCATTAGCGTAATCCTCCAACAGTGCCAGGAGTGCCATCATGAAGCATTACATACCCGGGTCACCGGAGAATTTATATGTTTCTAGCAAATAGACTGATCGTTAACACCTTGACAAAATCACTTAATTAATTTGTGGGCGAAAATTTAAGACGAAAATGTTATAGTGAACACATGCTTCTTGACGGTTTTGTAATGAACACCGTAATAGTTAGGACCGATGATGAGTAGCGATTGTGCTTCATGACTGAAAAGTCATGAAAAGTCCTCTACTTCAAATGATCGCTCTGTTGCAAAGCTACTTGCGTCATAACAGTCACTCTCCATTTTAGCGACTCTGACAGCAGCTGTCAATCAATCCGTCACTGCGGGTCTCAGGATCACGCCGCACTCGCTCAGCCCCGCCCTAGGTTCGTCCCCTCTATCTCCGCTGTGATCTGTCCACTTTCAGCATTTTTCAAATATTGTCAGTGGGTGGAGTCAGGCTCTGAGCAGGTTTAGTTACACTTTAAGGTAATAAGGAACAGTTCAAGATGCTAGCGACTTTGCAAAACAACCGCTCATGTATCAAACTTTTTCTTGTAGCTCTTCAGCAGCAGCCGCCTCTTATCCAGTTTGCTGCTAACAGTGAAGAGCAAGGCCCAGTAACGTTACCAAGCTCTAGTCATGAGCCCAACACACCAGAATGGGCAGGTAGGATTGTCATTCAGAAGAACTAATAGTAATGAAGAGCCCTGCTCAATGAAAAATGCCCTGAGATAATTAATGATACCTGATGATTCAACAATACATTAATGAAACTGAGATGATACTGTCGTTAGAAATTGCAATACATTTTATTTTAATCTTTATTTTTTATTTTGTTTTATATATTTGTTTTTATTAGATTTTTTTTTCTTTATTTCAATGTTTGGATATTTATGAATACTAAATCTTAAAGAAAAGAGATTCTTACACTATCCTGTTATTTACTGTTCTAATAAATCTTCACTGTGAAGCAAAACTTAGGCTATTGTTTTTGCACTGAATTGGAAATGATGATGTTTTTAAAAATATAATGAATTACAAGGCTGTAGGGTATTATATTCTGAGGATTTAATTACATTATTTTAATATAGTCTGTTGTGAAATAAAGAGGGCCGGTCTAAGGCATGAAACTCCAAGGCTGAAAATTAGTCCCAATCTGGCCCTGGAAAGAAGACACTTTGGGCTTTACTTTCTATCAACCAGATTTGATAATCAAAAATATTAAAAGTTATAGACACTGAAGTTCCTTGAATTTTTTTTTACCACACTTAAATATTTTTTATTTGATATAAAAATACATGGAATGAGTACTGGAGCAATCTAGAAAAGTAATGGTTTGAAAGCCACATGTCTCATGAGTTTCTATTTCAAATCTGAATAAGATATCATGAAAAATGAGACTCTGAGACTATGTCTAGACCCTCCAACCCCCAATTATAAGAAAATATATTTCCCAATAGTATTGAAGGCTTCTGCAAACCATTTAGTCAGTAAACATACCACTGCATAGTTTTTTTTTCAATTATAAAACACTAGACAGAAACTTAGACATCATATAAATGATTTATTTGAGCACTAGAAAAATACAATAAGAATAATTTGAGTAAGAAAAATAAGAATAATAAGAAAAATAAAAAAAGATTTAACTTTGTTTGCCAATTACAGAAAATTATTAAATGCTGCAAAACCATGCCATTTTTTTACTACCAAGATGCAGTTTCCGACCTTGAGTTGTTCTATAACGGACACAAACAGTTCTGTCGCTGAAGAACTGAAACGTAAACAAAAGAAATTATGATCCATATTACAACGTTTTGCTTCGTTGGACCAAACGTGCTCCATGATATGTCATTCAGTGGACCCTTAACTTTCTAACTAAACCAGGATTTACAGCTGTGGATGTGTTTATGACTCGTTATTATGACGGATCTGGTATGTACAGCGTTTCCATTGTTCATGTTTGTATGTGTACTGCTTACACAAATGTAGCAAATAGAGTCTTTATAAGCTTTCCATTGAAAAACAGTGATCTGTCGTCGATGCTTGAGGCTTAGATCTTTATAATGATACATAGTTTGTCAAGATAAAATTTGTCCCGTTTCATTTAATCTATTCATAAAAACTGACACGTGCAAGTAGAGGCGTTCAGGACGAGAGCGTCGGGGTGCTGGCTAAGATGTTAATTCAGAACCAATGAATGAATGAACTGCTCATACGCTATAACAGCAACACGACAGGCTGAGAGAACATTGCTGGGTGCAACAGACAGTATGTGATGAGGCCCTGTATTTTCAGCTGAGATGTGACGAGGCTCTGGAGAGTCTGCTGAGACGTGACGATGCTCTGGAGAGTCTGCTGAGACGTGACGAGCAAGGTGGAATTTCTGCTGAGATGTGACAAGGCTCTGGTAGGTCATGCTTATACGTGAAGAGGCTCTGGAAGATCTGTTGTGGTATGATGAAGCTCATAATGATCAACTGTGACTTGATTTAGTTCACTAAGATTGGTGGCGACTTGACTTTGCTCATGAAGACTAACGGTGACTTGATTTGACTCATGAAGTTTACTTTTGCCTTTACTTGACTTATGGAGATTAATGGTGACTTGGCTTTGACTTTGTTCATGAAGATCAACTGTGACTTGACTTTGTTTATGAAGATCAACTGGGACTTGACTTTGTTCATGACTTGACCTGACTCTGGACGGGGACCTGACTTGACTCTGAGAAGTCGACGGGGACCCGAACTGACTCTGGGAAGTCGACGGGGACCTGACCTGACTCTGGACGGTCAGCGGTGTCTTGACATGGCTCTGGAAGATCAACTGTGGCTGCCATCTTGTGCAGTGGCTCTGGGCAGGCGGCCATCTTGTGCAGTGGCTCTGGGTTGGTGGCCATATTGTGCAGTGGCTCTGGGCTAGTGGCCATCTTGTGCAGTGGCGCAGGGTTGGTGGCCATCTTGTGCAGTGGCGCTGGGCTGGCGGCCATCCTGTGCAGTGGAGCTGGGCTGGTGGCCATCTTGTGCAGTGGCGCTGGGCTTGCGGCCATCTTATGCAGAGGTGCTGGGTTGGTGGCCATCTTGTGAAGTGGTGCCGGGCTGGTGGCCATCTCGTGCAGTGGTGCCGGACTGGCGGCCATCTTGTGCAGTGGCTCTGGAGTAGCAGCCATGACAGGATGAGTCTCAGGGGCGACTTCATCATAGTGCTGAACTTGATATGATATCTCGCAGAACTGTTGAACATACTCGTCAGTAAATAGGTCTCCTTGACGAAGGTGCAATAGCTGATCTACTGGGTCACTGATAGAGCTGGAGAGTTGATATGCTGACCTTGAAGTGAGAACAAACATCTCAGTAACGAGAAGATACCGGGCTGCTGGATCCTGGCATGGCGAAGTCTTCTGTAACGAGGGGACAGAGACGTTTGGATCCATATGTAGTTCTTTATTAACAGAAAGGTCAGGACAGGCAGAATTCAGGTAACAGCGTCAAGTGTGTCAATAACAGTACCAGGCAGAGGTCAGGGCAGGCGGCAGAGTATCACAGGTGGTATAACAATCCAAGATCAGACGCGGAAGGAACAAACATGGGGAAAATGCTCGGAAATGCTAGACAGGACTAAACAAGACTTCGCAATGATTGAGAGTCCAAACACAGTTTATATAGGGGAGTGGTAATGGGGAACACCTGGTTGTGATTAGCCCTAATAATGGGATTATGGAAAATGCAGTTGGGAATGTAAATAGAAGATGCCAGAGTCCTGAGTGGAGTGCCCTCTATAGGAATTCATGGGCACTCCAGCTGATGACCGTAACAATAGTAGGCCTAGTGTGCTTATTATTTGGCAAAGGATGGTTGTGGTGGGATTCACCTTAAGACTATCACCCAATAACATTTATGGGTTTATTTCTTATTTCCCTGTATTTTGGCCTTGTGATTTTAATTATGATTGTCCTATATAAAACTTATTATTGCATGTAAAGCATCACTGGTATCCAAAAGGAAATTTTGGCAGACGCGTGTGCCTCATGTAAATTAATTGATAAATCTCAGTGTAGTGATACTTTTTGATACTATCTATAATAGATTTGAATCAAGTGATTTCCCTGTTAATTTGCATATGTTTTTTGCTTTAGAGATGATTGTAGTGCCACCTCTTTTCAATCCTGTAATCTATGGCATAAAACTATCAAAAGTTTGCAAAAGAGTCCTAAAATTATGCATGAATTGTACCAAAAATGGCAAAGACTGAAGTATATTGTGTATATGCTGCAGTGTAGTCTATCAGAGATTTTTTTTTAAAGTTGTTTGGGCTTAATCTAAAGATACAAGTCAAGGAAGATATAAATCAAGCGACACTCATGTTTTAATGTTCTCATTATGCTGGAAAGCCATTTAAAAATTTGCAAACGGAATCATGTATACTGAGATTTTACAGTCACAAAAAACACCTTGACAAGATGATATGGACTTCCATCTGAAGGTCTTTTTTATTGATCGATTGATTGATTGACGAATAGTAATAATGACTTTCTGAATAACTGTCTGTAAATTTCCCCGAATTTACACACGCACTTCAAATAAACAAAAAATGCATTTATATGAATTATTCTTTTTGTTTAGATTTTTTTAATGCTCTTGCTTATTGATAAGCTTCCACTTGGTGTGTGACAGAAGACCAGACCCATTTTATGAGGATAAGGACCCCAGTTCTCCGACCACGTTGGAAATCAATCCATTTGCCGAACTCGTTAATCAGCTCCGGCAGTCACTCTTTCCTGGCCCATTCCCACTTCTATCAAGGAACTCCAACGATTCCTGGGTTTTGCTAATTTTTATCGCCACTTCATCGGTCATCCTGGTATCTGGGATGAATGGGATCTTTTGTGTCTGGGTTCTGATCACCCTGTCAGGGGTTATTATGCGATAACTACCGACTAAATGGACATTATCCCTAACTGTATCATAGACTTCTTGTGAAGAAACAGTCACACCTTCATTATTATCAATATTACCCACTGCAAATAGGTTACTTTTAACACAGCTGTGCAATTTCCTCTGAACTGCTTACCTCTTTAATATTCATTGGCAAATATGTTTTACAATTATTCCTTCTTTTGATTCCTTTCCAATAATCATTTGCATTATTATTTAGCAGTTTCCTTGTAGGTGAGTTAGCCCTCATTGTATTTTTGTCACAAATCCTGTCCATGGACTTCCGTCCAATTGCCACTAGAGGTCATCCTTTCATTACATTGACTCTCACACTACACAAACTGTTGCATGTCATCCCGGACTACATATCCCAGCATTCATTGCACTGATTAGCCACAAACCTGCTACCAATCACACACCCTACATAAATAAGCCATGGACTTCCTCTCTCACTGTCAGGTAGGGCTGTGCGATTAATCGAAATCTAATCGAAATCGCGATTTGAGACGTTGCAATTTGCTAATCTCAAAAGCCTGTGATGTGGACGTGATATTACTCTGTTTCAGAGCATATGCATGACTGCCAGCATTGAGTGACAGCCTTACTAACCAATAGAGTGAGCGCACCTCTGTTTTCCCCCATCAGCACTGCTCTAACCAACTGTAAACGCCCACCATATAAAAAAGAAAATAAAAAAATCAGGAGACAAAAAGAGTGGGATTACAGCATCTACAGGTTCAGATCAATAGTTAGGCAAAACATTATGCAATTTATGCTTCGAAAAGACAGACAGACAGTGTTGTGGCGGGTAAACTCGCTTCACCTACTGGCCACCGCGGTGGGTAAATAAAAGTAGCGTACTGTTTCACCCGGCCGGTGGACAAAAAAAGTTAATTTCCATCTGCACTAAAGTGTAATATCACCGGAAGCAGCTCCGTGGAGAAAGGCGGTGTAAACCGGCTCGAAACGGCGGTGTTGTACCCAGTACAGCTGTTTGCAGCTGAAGTTAGTACCGCTGGCGGAGTGATATATTTGTTGGTTATTTACAGTACATTTTATAGCACGCGCTTCACGCTGATATACAAGATTGTGTGAAGAGTTGAATTTGTTATCGTGCTCAAATTTCCGCATACTCTCACGTCTCTGTCAAACCCCGGTATGTTCATTCTCCTCCAGCATTCTGCAACATTTTAGATTATATGGACATTTTGTGTTTATCTTGTTGTTTTTAACGGCATAATAAGCAAACTAACAAACAGTATTATCGGTCACATGTCTAATAACTGCTGTCCGGGGGATGCATTTTTATTTTCCAGTCTTCAAGTACTTTTTCAGAAGTTAGCTCTATGGCTAGTAAGTTGTTACGCTGTTCATTTTTGTTTGTAGAAACAACATTGTATCGCTACACATGTTTGACGGCTCTGGCGTGACGAGATGTGTTAAAACGATGTATTAAAAACGCTGTGCGTTCGTTTGTCGACGACATAAAAGTTTGCAATCCGACATTTCTTTCAGTGATACCGTGTTGAACAGGGGACTTTTCCCCACGTGTTCCCTCAACCACAAAAAAAAACACACACAAAAAAAATTAAAAAATTAAACTGGTGAATCCTTTTCTTTGGAATTAAATGGAACATTGTTAATGCCTACGAAAACTGTTTAGAATATCACAAAAAAATGTTTTTGTGCATTAAAAAAGTTTAGTGCAGTGTATCATCCGGTTGGGCTATGGAGTTCAGAGAATGAGCTACTTCAGCAAGAGTCAGCTGTTTCAAAACCTAGTAAGCTGCCTAGATAGTGTCACGCTGTCTAGTCTCTGTTTCCCTGGGTGTCCACTAGTGGGCTCACTTCCCCTTAGGCACTTCACCGTAGGCACTAGAATTCCTCTAGTCTTGTCCTGTCATCACAGTAATTGTACTCCTGTTAATTGCACCAGGTGCAGTCACTTTATTGTCATTAGCCTCCCTATAAATACCAGTCTTTTCCTGTTGTTTGTATGGAGTCCTTACCCTTCATGTATCCAGCATTCTCGTTCCCCGAGATTCTTCCCAGTCTGCTCGTCCTCCGAGTCCTCTCGTTTTCCGAGTTTCCTTTCCTGTCCCTTTCCCTTGTTTGTTTATTTTGGACTGTCTTTTTGGTTTTGACCTTTGCTTGTTTTTTGACCACGATTTGGATTATCCCTGAATAAAGACATCTGCTATTGGATCTCTCGCTCTCCCTATGTCTCTCTGGGTACACGATGGTCACAGATAGGCAGCATTTTTGAGCATCACTGAAAGTGAAAATGTCAGTATTTCATTGAGACTTGAGATTAACCCTTTGACGCGTACGATCACGACGCGTGTGATCAGTCTTGGCTGGTCCCTGAAGCGTATGATCACAATGGTGTGATTAGAACTTTCAGTGCATCACGTCATCACCTGCTGAATTTAAATCTGCTTTTGCGCTTTGACTGGTGCAGAGCCAGATTGGACGCGCTGAGCACTGGTCATATTATCACAGATATTCAGTGTTTTCAACCATTTAATGCTTATTTAAAGTTTCAGACATTTAAATACACATGAGTAGGCTACTAGCAAAAACATACATTTACAGTTTGTAAAATATGTCTGTGGAAACGGCAATAATGATGCTTACAAATACAATCTGACGACATGTTTTTATTGATATCATATACAGATTGTGTAGGTAACTAAAGTTTACTCTGCTCTTCTCCCAGTTTACCGCAGACTTACTTTTATGTGTTTTCGGGAGGAGAGGATGAATGTGTGTAAATTGTCTCTTTGTAAGTCCCACAGCTCGGATTCAGCGTGAACTAACATGGCGGCGCCCATTACCCGGTATAGATCAACTAACACAGTCGATATAAAAGTGTTTAGGCTACCAAATATATTTACTTGCACATATTTCAGAATCGGAATATCAAATATTTCATAATATAGTGAGCATGTTTTGGGAACATTTTTAATAAAACAGGAAAAACGAAATAAAAGCGATGCATGTGTCATACAGATCTATTGCGGCTGTGTTGTGTCACATGACAAGCATGAGACGTCGCCATGGAAACAATAAGGCGACACATTCTAAAATAACGGTTGTCTAAAAAAACTCACGCCGGGGTCTCAGCTAGAATATTTTAAACTCACGTGCAAAAGGGTTAAATGAACTGCTTATGTATTGTAGATTTTGTAGCATTAATTTTCACATGCAGTTACAGTATTTTCCGGACTATAAGTCACACTTTTTTCATAGTTGGTCCTGCGACTTATAGTCAGATGTGACTTATTTATCAAAATTAATTTGACATGAACCAAGAGAAATGAACCAAGAGAAAACATTACCGTCTACAGCCGCGAGAGGGCGTTCTATGCTGCTCAGTGCTCCTGTAGTCTACACTGAAAACATAGAGCGCCCTCTCGTGGCTGTAGATGGTAATGTTTTCTCTTGGTTCTATATAAATGCGACTTATAGTCCAGTGCGACTTATATATGTTTTTCCCTCGTCATGACGTATTTTTGGACTGAGGCGACTTATACTTAGGTGCGACTTATAGTCCGAAAAATATGGTACACATTGTTGGTTAAAAAACAAGAAAGTGGCTGGTAAAAACATTGAGTGGCTGGTAGATTTTGAAACCCACCAGCCACAGTGGCCGGTGGACAAAAAAGTTAATTTCCATCCCTGATGTCCACTATTCCCAATTCAGAAGACCGCACACACAGCCTATGTCTCTGAATGCTTCTCATACTCCCTCCTCTCTTCCCCACACGGCACAAATCCCGTGTCACGGACGAGCCATTCACATTTGCTGCACTCACGCAGCCTGTTTCATAACGCTCGGTTATATTCGCGCGCAGCCCTGCACCGCAAATCTCCACGAGCGTATCTAGCAGTATGGATGAGGCTTGACAAAGTTAATGTGAAACTTGAGAGCCCAGGAGGTACACTGCAATGCAAAGGTCAGTTCAGAGCGAAGACGAATCACTGAGCCTACTAAGTGTTGTGCCCCTATGGTGGCTGTTCCAAAGAAGACAGGTCAAATGAGTATTTGTGTTGATCTGAAAAAACTAAATAAAGCTGTAAAAAGAGAGAAATTTGTGCTGCCAACAATTGATGACATCCTTTCTAGGCTAGCACATGCAAAAGTTTTCTCACTTCTCGATGCAGCTAGTGGCTTCTGGCAGCTCCCTCTGGATATGGACTGTACTAAACTGACAACGTTCATTACACCTTTTGGAAGATATTTTTTTCTGCAGGCAACCGTTTGGGATCACCAGCGCACCCAAAATCTTTCAACAGGAAATATCAGTAGTTTTCATGGACGATATTTTAGTATTTAGCAACACTCCAGAGGAACACGAGCAGCGACTGCAGAGGGCTCTGGAAGCCATTGACCAGGCTGGCTCAAGCTGAATATGGAAAAATGTCAGAGTCAACTCCGATACTTGAGACATGTCATAGACAAGGAGGGCATCCGCCCAGACACAGCTAAAATCGAAGCTAACACTCACCTTGAAAAGCCAAAGAACGTCTCAAAGCTACGGACAATGCTAGGAATGATTCATTACCTGGGCAGGTATGTTCCTCATCTCTCAGAGGTTATTTGACCTCTCAATGAGCCATTGAAACGAGATGTAGTATGGTACTGGGGTGCTGTACAAGATGAGGCCTCTGGAAATGTGAAATGCCTAATCACAAAAGCTTCTGTGCTAGCATTCTATGATGTCACAATGCCCACAGTCGTCAGCGTAGATACGAAAAGCTATGGTCTAGGGGGTGTTTTGCTGCAGGATCATGATTTAAAGCTGAAACCAGTGGCTTACTGTTCCAGGGTGGTGACCGATGCTTAAAAAAAAGTTACACCCAGATCGAAAAAGAGTGCCTGGTGGCCGTGTGGTCACGTTTTTTTTTTTTTTGTATGTATTGGAAAGTTTCATCCTGCAAACCGACCATAAGCCACTGATTCCTCTGATCAATGCAAAGGATCTTGATTCAGTTCCCCTGAGATGTCAAATACTGTTGCTGCGGATGATGCGTTACAATCCTGTGGCACAATATGTACCTGGCAAACAACTAGAGCTCGCTGATACGCTTTCACGGAAGCCTATGAGAATGCAGTCAGTAGTGCATGGCCAATTTCTCCCACAAAGCTGGAATCTGTGAAAAGAGAGACGAAGATGGATTTTGAGCTACAAAAGGTGGGGCAGTATGTGACTGATGGCTGGCCCAGGTATGCAGTTAATGTCCCTCAAGGCTTGAAATCATATTACAGTGCACATCATCACTTCTCAATTTTCCAGGACCTTGTACTTTATGATGACAGGATCATTATTCCCCAAAATATGAGGTCTGACATACTGCAAAGATTGCACAGCGGTCACCAAGGCATTGTGAAATGTAGAGAGAGAGCCAGATGTAGTGTGTGGTGGCCAGGCTTAAGTCAGGAAATCCAGCAGCTAGTTAACAGCTGCAAGAAATGTCTGGAATCTAGACATACCCAAAGGAAGGAGCCACTTTTAACCAATCCACTGCCAGACCGTCCATGGCAGAGAATTAAAGCTGATATCTGCGAAGTGAATAAGCAACATTACTTGGTAGTCGTGGACTATTTACAATCTACAGAGCCACACCCCTTCAAGCTACAGGCGTAAGTCCAGCACAGCTGATGATAAGAAAACAAATAAGAACTACAGTTCCCACATTGGCACCCGATCTGCGTCAAGTGAGAAAGGCTGATCAAAAGGAAAAAAGCACATACAGGAGGTATTACAACAAAAGAAACAGTATTAAAACATTATCAGAGATTCCACCTGGAACACCTGTTGCAGTCAAGCTGGATGCTGAAAGAGGTTGGATAAGATCCGGGACTATTCTCAGAAAGTGTGAATCACCAAAGTCTTACCTCATCCAATCTCAAACTGGAGTACTGCAACGAAATCGACGACACCTGATGCCTACAGTCAGTGACAGTAAACCAGCATCTAATTCAGTTCAACCAACTCAAAATGAAGTTCATGGTCAGGATCAACTTGCAATTAAGCCTGATAACGTCCCAGACAGTTCAGTGCAGTATGAACAACAAGGAACTGATTTTCCTGAGTCTGATTCCAGTCACACTACAATCAGTTCACCTAAAAGGTTGCAAACAAGGTCTGGACGATTTGTCCCAACTCCTAAGAGATACAAGGACTTTGCGAAATAAAAGAAAGACATTCATGAAAAAAAGTGAAACAAATGTTGTTTTCTGACTACAGTAATTTCACAGTTCAATGTTACATTTGTTAAGTAACTCACAAGGAAGGGTGATGTGATATAAAACAGTTTAATTCTGATATAGGTAATGCGTCTTTAATCAATTAAGTGGCGACCTAGTGTTTTCTGAGAGTTAAGTTGCAGACATTAAGAAAAAGAACTCTAGTCTGCCAGTTTCTAAGAGTAGTCTCATTGTGCTTGCATGTATAGTCAAAAAGTTGTATGTTAATAAAGCTCAGACTTTGAGGAAACTAAGCTGCTTTACTGAAACATCACACCCTGCATCACAAATCTCAACGAGCGCATCTGGCAGTATGGATATGATAATGCCAAAAACAAAAAGTAATGGAATTTTTTTTAGCAGGGTATTGATACTCATACTGTACTGCACATTATTGTCAAAATTGATCTGAAGCTTGAATTTTCATATTTAAAATCGCAAATCAAATCTCAGTATCTGTCAAAATAATCGCAATTAGATATTTTCCCCATATAGCACAGCCCTACTGTCAGGTATCGTTAAGCATATATCCAGAGGTGAGTAGTAACGAGTTACATTTACTTCGTTACATTTACTTGAGTAATTTTTTGGGGTAACTAATACTTTTTGGAGTATATTTAAAGATGGGTACTTTTACTCTTACTTGAGTAAATATTTTGGGAAAAATCTGTACTTTTACTTCGTTACTGTGGGCGACGCTCTTCTCGTTACTTTATCTTAATGCAATTAATGTTATAAATGCTTCAGTTTATTCCAAATGTGGCGTCTACTTTTCTCTGGACAATGAGCGATGCCAATTAGCGAATGATTCATTCTTTTGAGTCAATTCTGTTCAAAGGCTTGATCAAACCAATTGGCAAATGAGTGAATTGGTTCATTAATCAGTTTGAATGATTCGTTCAGTTCCCTGCTGCACGAGCTGAGCGTCTGAAGCGGTTCACTCAGAGTTGTAATGTTTAAGAACATCAGCAGCGTTGAAAACGTGGCTATGGAACTGCACTGAATTGAAAGCAAATCTGCAAAGGCTATTATTTGCTTGCGATGGAGATCCTTATTAGATGAACACCGCGTGTGCTGTCTACTGTTCAACAGGTAATAACTTGGGCTACATTCGATTACAGTACACGATACCACTGTGACATTAGTTTTTTGTACGTGTGTGGCTTATAACAGAGGGGAATCAAGTTGAATGCAGCTTCCAAAAGACAAAAAATAGCTGATTAAGATTTTATTAATTTTAATACAATCACACCGGTGCGAGTGCGTTCAGCAAGTCATATCATCAGCTGCTAAATTAAGATCTGTGATCGATTGCTGGCACTGAGCCAGAGATAGATGCGTTTTTACAGCACTGTGCATTATAACCAATCACACAAGATTCTGTTGAGCTTTTGAATGCAATGGCCAATCAAAGGTGTTCAGATGAGTCATCGCTAAAATGCCCGCGCTTCCTTCACTCGCTCACTGACTGAATACCTCTTTCTGGCGAATTCTCTCGTCAGAAACAACAAAGTGCAGATGTGTGTATGAATCTATAATTAAGATATTGATTTCACAGTGTTAACAGTTTCAGTGATTTTAATGGGAGTTTCTGAGAGTGATTGAACTCTATAACTGAAAAATGTTATAATCTTTAAAAAATCTTTAATAATGTAAATGTTATTTTCTCTCTTTCTGAACAATGAAAGATTAGTAGCAATTTTTATATCACATTAACTTTCAATGTTAAATTCACATTTAATATAAAGTAAAAATATGTTATGGCATGACACCTATATCTGTTACTTAAGTAAACAGAAAGGGTTTTATAATAAATTACATAAATTGGATTAAAGGCTGATGAAATATATACATTTATGCACACACACATACATTACATACATTTTATCTATATATCTAAATAAAAATAGGCTCAGTATATATGACCCAAAGTAACTAGTAACTAACTACTTGAGTAGATTTTTTATCCGATACTCTTTTACTCTTACTCAAGTAACTATTCAGACTAGTACTTTAACTTTTACTTGAGTAAATATTTCTAGAAGTACTTTTACTTTTACTTGAGTAGTTTTTGGGTACCCTACCCACCTATACGGTATATCTTGCGTCTAGTGAAAGCTAGACTGGGAAATTCCTAGTTTCCAGTTCTAGTCTTAATCTAGCCGCTTCGTGTTGCCTTGTTGTCTGTTTCCTGACACTCTGCCTGTGTTTCTTGGATTAACCCTTTGTTTTGCTGTTTTGGACTGTGTTTGCACCTTGCCTGGACCTTTGCTCATGTTATTACCCCTCTTGCCAAGCCCTCTGGATACTGTTTGCCGATCATAGACCCACGCTAGCCCTAGGAATATTCTTTGTCTTGCCTGTGATATCTCAATGTTATCTGACCCTTGTCTGTTTTTGACCACGCCTTTGTTAACAAAGCCTTGCACATAGATCCGCACGTCTCATGTCTCATTCGCCTCATAACAATTTTTCATATCGTAAATAATATTTTAATAAATCACTTTTTAAAACTTTGGTTAAAGCCACAACCTTAAGTTAAGGGAATGTAAACATTTTTATTTTCAGAAAGTGTCTTATGATAAGCAAGGCTGCATTTATTTATAAAAAATATAATAAACACTGTAATATTGTGAAATGTGACACTTTAAAATATCTATTTGAACTTCAGTCTTTAGTGTCACATGATCCTTTAGAAATTATTCAAATATGCTGATTTGCTGCTCAGTAACCATTTCGGATCATTTTAATGCTGGAAACAGATGTGCCGCTTCATAATATTTAAGGGAAACTATATTTTATGCATCTGGAGTAGACACGTTGTTTTGGTGTGAATCTTAAATATATTCATTATCTGCTTTATGTACCTGGCACAGGCAGTATTTTCACAAACTTGTAACTCACAGTACAGGCTTAGAGCAGAACCATGCATTGTTTGCAGTGTTGGGGAAGCTACTCTGAGGGCTCTATTTTAACGATCTAAGCACATTGTCTAAAGCGCATGACACAGGTGCACTCAGGTTGTGCCCGAATCCACCTTTGCTAGTTTAACGATGGGAAAATGGTGGGCGCACCCGGGCACATGGTCTAAACGGGTTGTCCCTATTCTCTTATTGAGTAATGGGTGATTTTTTTGGGGTAAGGTGCAATAAACCAGTGTCATCTCCCATTCCCTTTAAGCGCCAGTTGTGCTCGTGCCAATGCGGATTTGTTATTTACATGGCAGAATTTGCAAGCACAAAGACAGAACCATCTCCAGAGAGGACATGGAGCTGCTCGTGCACAAGCAAATAGGTAAAGTGAAAGAGAAAGTGGTGACATTTGCCAAGTATGGTAGGCCATACTCGGAATTGGTGCTCTGCATTTAACCCATCCAAGTGCACACAGACAGCAGTGAGAAGTGAACACCATGAACACACACCCGGAGCAGTGGGCAGCTATAGATCCAGCGCCCGGGGAGCAACTGGGGGTTCAGTCTTGGTCAAGGGCACTTTAGCCATGGGTACTGAGGGTGGAAGAGAGCGCTGTTCATCACCGATAGCGTCTCCTACCGTCATGGCCGACCGGCTCAGACCCCGCCCAAATAAACCCAAATTGCCACGTGACTCCTCACTCTCAATACGTACGAATGAATGATGATAGTTTAATCAAATGAAATGGCGAAATCCTCACATAACACGCTGGCGTGCACATGTGTAGCCTAAATCATGTGTCAATATAGTGAAGAGCTGAAAACACAGCGCGTGCTTCAGTGTGTGTGTGTGTGTGTGTGTGTAGTCGAGAACACATTGAGCACTGATTCCCAGAGATTTGTAGAACAACAATTGCCGTCTCTTTGACCTTTAATATTCACCTGAACAATGTTAGGTAGGTTATTCCAGAGTTTAGGCAACAAATAAGAAAAGGATCTGCCACCCGCAGTTGATTTTGATATTCTAGGTATTATCAAATTGCCTGAGTTTTGAGAACGCAGCGGACGTGGAGGATTATAATGTAACAGGAGCTCATTCAAATACTGAGTTGATAAACCATTCAGGGCTTTATAAGTAATAAGCAATATTTTAAAATCTATACGATGTTTGATAGGGAGCCAGTGCAGTGTTGACAGGACCGGGCTAATATGGTCATACTTCCTGGTTCTAGTAAGAACTCTTGCTGCTGCATTTTGGACTAGCTGTAGTTTGTTTACTAAGCGTGCAGAACAACCACCCAATAAAGCATTACAATAATCGAATCTTGAGGTTTATTACATTTCTTAATTCTTATTAATATATTAATAAATATAATAATTCCTTACATTTATATAGAGCTTCTCTGGGCACTTAAAGTGCTTTACATTGACAGTGGGTATCTCCTCATCCACCAGCAGTGTGCAGCATCCACCTGGATGATGTGATGACAGCCATATTGCACCAGAATGCTCACCACACACCAGCTTACTGGTGGAGAGGAGACCGAGTGATGAACCCAATCAGCAGATATGGGGATTATTAGGAGGCCATGATGGTCAGAGGCCAATGGGCGTATTTAGCCAGGATGCCGAGGTCACACCTCTACTCTTTTCAAAAGACATCCTGTGATTTTTAATAACCACAAATGAATTTTAATGAGTCAGGACCTCAGTTTAACATCTCATCCGAAGGACAGTGCTTGTTGCCAGTATAGTGTTCCCATCATTACACTGGGGTGCTAGGACCCACACAGACCACAGGATGAGCACCCCCTGCTGGCCTAACTAGCACCTCTTCCAGCAGCAACCTAGTTTTTTCCAGGAGGTCTTCCATCCAGGTACTGGCCAGGTTCAGCCCTGCTTAGCTTCAGTGGGAAACCGGTCTTGGGCTCCAAGGTGATTATGGCTGCCGGTGAATTTAGTAATATACTGAATTTAGTCACAGTTATCACAGGTTGTTGATAAATAGTATATGTACACACTACAAAAGGGCACAGGCTGCCATTTACAAACTTAATCTCATGCAATCAATGACTTACATTTGAAACAGTTCATATAAGGCATAAGTGACCATACGCCATAAGCACCACCACACTCACTAATGCATACAGTATGCAGCGACATGTAATTGAGAGCATTATGAAATATTAAATGTTATCAATATGTCAATTTATTATAAGAAACACAAGACTTTAACAGTCAATGACATTCATAGCTGGGGAGACTCAACTGATTTTATACTGTTTAGTGTTAATCACCATCTAACTCAACCAGTCAAGAGCTACATTTAGCCTTAGATGTTATATGAATATGGTCCCTGAAGCATAGGTTTTATTAGCTGACAATAATAATAAATAAATAAACATTATAGGCACAAATACAAATGTACTTTTAGAAATTGGTTTTGAAAATATGGTGTTATTGTTTTGGCAAGTTTAAATTAAAACATGTTTGAAAAACTGTGTGATATTCCTTTAAAATAAAGTTTTAGATATTTTTTTAAGTATATTTTACTGTGCAATTTCTTACATAATTTCTGTAGAACCGTTAGACCGAACTTTTATTTTGGTGGGTTATAGACATTTGTAGTGGTGGGTTGTAGACAGAGTTTCTCAGTTTTTTAGTAAACTATTATTATTATTAGCTATTGGGCCTACTTGAAGTATAGCACACTCTGCTGTGCAATAATTCTATATTTCTGTTGAAATTTCTACCGAAATTTTATTTTGACAGGTTGTTGTAAAGAAAATGCAGTTTCTTTCAGTGTATTGAAAGTGAGGAGTTGTCGTCATGGTACAGAGCCCCTCCCCTTGATATCACCCTCTCAGCCATGTTGGCAGGATACCGGCGGCTAAACATGATTGGTTACGTGTGTTGTTAACTCGGTAGTAGAGGAGGTTCTCGCAATTCTGCACTGTTTTACCATGCCTGGAAGTCACTGCTGCATTAAAAACTGCTCCAGTACCTCACACGATACATATGGAAAAATATACGAACAATGGAATACAGTTTTTTAGGTTACCGGAATGGGCACATCATCAGGACATTTACATCTTGCAATCACACATTTAAACTACCCTAGCCGACCCAGAACTGGTTTGTCCACTTTGCAGCCCCCAACACCCTACACAAAAACCTGGTACAGTATGTGTCATTGGGCTAAAATCAAATTACAACTAAATACCTAAACATACACAGCTTTAGCCTACATCAAAACATGTTGGAAACGTTTTTGTACATTGAACATCTCGTTACAATCTATTGTTTACGAAACAGTCGGAGTTAATTACTTTGTCATTTGGGTCAAGAAGTGTCTGCTAAATGCAATGTAATTACTGTACAACACACTAAAATGCATGTGAAGAAACTTACCAAGTCCTGCACTCAGACACAGCAGAAAGCCTCGTAACTTTACAAAGACTTGTGGCTTTTAAACTCAAGATAATTCACAACGTCTATATATGTGCATGGAGGTAAATGGTCCAGGTCTCTGTGTCATTCCTCTGCAGGGAGCTCGTATGGGTCGATATTTTGGATGCCTGAGAGCTTCTCCGCTGTTTTGCTCTTGTTACTGTAAGGTCCCTTTTCTTTCGTCTTATCTTTTTGCATTGCTTTACTCTCTTGCTTTTCTTTCTCGTATTCCTAGATCCGTCTCTGTCCCGCCAAAATAATAAAAGCGCAAAAATTAAAGAGATTTATTTTAAATTGATTTATTCATTCAAAATTGGCCGAATTCCGTGACGTTCTGCTTTATACAGCAAGTTCCATGTGTGACTGAATTCCGCAATTCAATCCCTGTCGCTTTGCAAACACAGACAGGGTGCATTTATGAATGAAACTGTGAAAGTTCTGACACAAAAAGAAGTTGTTACATACCCTCGCGCTTTTTAAAAGTGGGAAACGTATCACGTATTGGTAGTAGACGACACCACTGTTGCGTTAGTTAGCTAAATAACGTCCTTAAATCTAATCTTAAATCATCTCAACATTACAACTATGCTAGCACTGTGCTTTCATTATAGCTTCATTCACTGCAGTCGGACATTGGAGATTCGCACTCGTAAATTTTCAAATTGGCCATAATTTTTAATTCGTTACTGCCGCCCCGGTAGATCCGCCCCTGCCTCTCCACTTATAGCTGGTGTGTGGTGAGCAGGGCTGTGCAATATGGGGAAAATATCTAATTGCGATTTGTATTGACAGATATTGCGATTTGATTTGCGATTTTACATTTGCAAAGTCAAACAAATACTTGTTGTGGTTTCTGATAATTTATTCAGTGCGCACACACATGGTCTACTCCCACTGGTGCCCTACATAGAATTGCCCTGTCTGCAACACAGTACCAGAACCAAAGTTTTTATCGGGCTTAACATCACAGTTAAGGTCCTTTCGGCCATCTCGTCCTTGAAGAGAGCTCTCAAGACCTCTCTGTGGCCCACTCCTTTCTGGAGTTTGCGCCTGGTGTGGCTAAGGCATTCTTATCCTAAGCCAGGGTATTTGCCTAAGGTACTACCGTAGTTCCTAGAGGTGGGAATCTTTAGGCACTTCATGATCCAATCCGATTCCGATTCTAGGAGTCACAATCCAATTCCAAAACGATTCTTGATCTACATTTCTTGCTCAGGGACACATTGGTGTCTCACAGTGGATTCGAACCCGGGTCTCTCACACCAAAGGCATGTGTCTTATCCACTGCACCAACACCACCCCATATATATGGCATTTCTGTATCCAGTTCACATACACTCTGTTGCACCTAAGCATATTTTTATGCTTATATATGTTTACATAATTTAGAACGTGTACATTCTGTGTATAGAGTATAATGTGTAGCGTTAACTGTAAGTATGTCTAATAGTACACTGTGTGTACTGACTATATGTATGTGCATATTGCACATTTTCACCTGTTGAAGTCTGTATGGTTATATGTTAATTGTTTCTGCAATTTCTGGAGCAAGCTCAAAAAAATTTCACTCACCAAGGCACATGTGCTGTGGTGATGTGACAATAAAAGTGACTTCACTTTTAATTAATCCCAAGAGATTTCATAAAATATCTTACAGACATCCCTACTGATAAAGAGCTTATAAACATCCACCAGACCTCATTCAGTTTAGATCACAAACAGCTCCGAATGTGTTTATTTGTAAGAGATTCTCACTGTTATTCCTGCAGCAAGCAGTGGAAGGATATTGAAGCCTAATGAGTTGTAAACCATTTTAAATGTTTATTAATATTGCTTGCAATTTGTATTGCATTGTCATTTGTTTCATGTGATTTGAGGAATCGTCTAAATACCATGATGGATAACATGTCTTACCCTGTGATACTGACTCTAATGGTGCCCAAAGAATCTAAATCATATAGGCATGCATATTTTATTTGCTTTCTTGCCTTATATGTGGTTATATTGTCAATTAATATTCGTCTTGTTATGGCCATTGTCATGGAGAAATCTCTTCATGAACCAATGTACATATTTTTGGGTCATTTGTGTATAAATGGGATTTATGGAGCCACAGGATTCTACCCCAAAATTTTGTCCGATTTAATATTGGATTCATATGTGATCTCCTTTAATATGTGTGTTCTGCAGATATATGTGATTTACAGCTCTTTACTGTGTGAGTTCACAATCTTAACAGTCATGTCTTATGACAGATATGTAGCCATATGTAGACCTTTAGACTATCATTCCAAATTAACTAAAAACACCTGTGTGAAATTAATTATATTTTCATGGATTGTTCCCACTTTTTCTCTTTTAACTGCCACTCTGTTATCAAATTTTAGGCCAATTTGTGCCTATCATATAGATAAATTATATTGTGACAACTGGTCAGTTGTAAAACTTTCCTGTGCTTCATCTTTTGTTAATAATATCTATGGGTATATTGGTGCTGTTTTATTTTTTAGCTTTGTAGTAATTATCATATTGTCCTATATAAAACTGATCGCTGCATGTAAAATATCTTTAGAAAACAGAAGGAAATTCTGGAAAACATGTCTTCCACATATATTTTCACTGTTAAATTTGACTTTTGCTATGCTTTTTGATATTATGTATAGCAGATATGGTTCTAATGATATTTCAGAGAGTTTGCGTAATTTTTTGGCTCTAGAATTGGTGATAGTCCCACCTGTGTTCAATCCTCTTATCTATGGGTTAAATATTAGAGCAGTGCGCAAAAGTGTTTTTACTTCATGTGTTACATCAAGAGTAAATGTATCACATGCACCAAAAAGACGAAAACATAATTAAAAACAATATTCATGACAATTAGGTTTTCATATATATGAAGTATGACAAAAAGTGAAAACAAGTGTGATTTTAATAAGCATATTACTAATAAAGTGTGATATGTGTATAAATATATGTATCTTGATTCAAAAACAAAACTATGACTAAATAGAAATTTGCTTAACAATATCCTCCTGGAGGATAATGATCACAGATGTTTTCCCCTCCATGCCTTTTTATATCTAAATGTAATTATTTTATGTTTGTACAATTTATCCTTGCTGTTTTTGTAAGATAGAGTAAATGTTTGTACAAATGTATTTTTAATAAGTATAATTTAAAACAGAGTTATTATTTATTTTTTTAATTTTTTTATTGCAAGATTGTGCAAAATTTTGTTAATGAGAGTCCGGTCTCTCAACTTTGTTGTTGAGACCATACTCCAACCCAGAGCTCATCCATGTGGAAATTGTACACCTCAAAGTGGGATTTTTGTTTGTGTGGCAACCATCAGCTGAACCCAGTTAACTGCCTGGTTGGCTTAGTGCTGGAGTTTCTGCAGGAACGGTTTTTTACAGAACACCCTGAAGGTGTACATGGCGTCCTTAGCTACTCCTCGCCCCTCTGGGTGGTCAGTCGTTGGAAAGAGACCTGCTTGTTACGCATTTCCTCTGTGGCACCCTGAGGCTGAGGTTGCTGTTGCTCTCACTTGCTGTGGTTTTCGATCATTTATTCAGTGCGCACACAAATAACGTTCAAGACTCTCTGTTGGTGCACTACATAGGACTGCCAACACAGTACCAGAACAGAAAGTTTTTTATCTGTCATAATATCACATCTTCCTCCCTTTTAAAGTAAATAACTTTTCCTTTGAAATGTTTTGTTCTATCAATTTGTACTTGTGGCAAAAATACAATTTTCATAACATAAAATTCACCACAGAATTTTCACAATTAACCTCTTTTTTATTTTATTTAAAGTTTCAATTAAACTTTCAGGAGTTCTAACAGTATTTTTTGGTCTGCAATACTTCCCAGGTTAAGCAGTAATTTCCTTTGTCAAATCAGAGTCAGTGTGATCCACAGAACTCTTGTCAGCTTGTTCACTTGTGGAAATGTCAGTCACATCTTTGCCATTTGACTCGGATTCTTGAACAGTCACTTTTGGTCTTAAAGGAACACTCCACTATTTTTGGAAATAGGTTAATTTTTCAACTCCCCTAGAGTTAAACAGTTGAGTTTACCGTTTTCAAATCAATTCAGCCGATCTTGGGGTTTAAGGTAGCACTTCAGCTTAGCTTAGCATAGATCATTGAATCTGATTAGACCATAAGCATCTTGCTCAAAAATGACCAAAGAGTTTTACAATGATATTACGCAGTGCCTAAAAATAGTCCCTGGAAACTCTGCAACTACACAAACTAGCTGTAGTCTATTTTCAGGCGCTGGGTAATATCATTGCTCCTGCTGCACCCATGGTCCGGCAGCAAAGTTCCTTAATTATAATGCTGGAATGAGAGCATTGTTTCCAGCCATATCGGCCTAGAAAATCACAACTTTTCATTTTCCATCAGTCTTAGTACACAATGTAACTACAGAAGAGTAAAGTTTTAAATAGGAAAAATATCAAAACTCTTTGGTCATTTTTGAGCAAGATGATAATGGTCTAATCAGATTCAATTATCTATGCTAAAATAAACTAAGCCAAAAGTGCTACCGCCAGACCAGGAGATCAGCTGAATGGACTTGAAAACGGTAAAACTCAAATATTTTACCCTAGGGAAGTTGGAAAATGAGCCTATTTTCATTTAAAAGGTTAGTTCAGCCAAAAATGAAAATAATGTAATTAAGGACTCACCATCATGTCGTTCCAAACCCGTAAGACCTCCGTGCATGTTCGGAACACAGTTTAAGATATTTTTGATTTAGTCCAAGAGCTTTCTGTCCCTCCATTAAAAGTGTATGTATGGTATACTTTCCATGTCCAGAAAGGTAGTAAAAACATCATCAAAGTAGTCCATGTTACATCAGAGGGTCAGTTAGAATTTCTTGAAGCATCGAAAATACATTTTGGTCCAAAAAGAACAAAAACTATGACTTTATTCAGCATTGTCTTCTCTTCCGGGTCTGTTGTGAGCGCGTTCACTGCAGTTAAGTGATATCCGGTTCGGAAACGAATCATTCGACTGGTTGAACCAGTTCACCAAATCGAACTGAATCGTTTGAAACGGTTCGCGTCTCCAATAAGCATTAATCCACATATTACTTAAGCTGTTAACTTTTTTAACATGGCTGACACTCCCTCTGAGTCAAAATAAACCAATATCCTGGAGTAATTAATTTACTCAAACAGTACACTGACTAAACTGCTGTGAAGAGTAGGGCTGCAACTAACGATTATTTTGATAATCGATTAATCTGTCGATTGTTTTTACGATTAATCGGTTTATGTACTTATATTTTAGTTTTTTCCATTTTTCCCCCCCCAAGTAAATTATTAATAAAGGGTCTTTATCATTCAGCATAGATTTTTAAGAGATTTTAACCATTTTGCATTGTCATATCCTCATCAAAAATATACCTGGAGTTGTTTTATTATGTGTTAGTGATCCTTTGTCGAACTCTTCAGCAATCAAAACACTGACCCATACTCTAGCAAATTTCACAAGGAGATTTCAAATAATGTTTTCACCATGGCAGTCCTTAGAGCTCCTAAAGTAGTTTAACATCCTGAACAAAGCTTATTAAGGAATCTTTCAGAACATATTTTCACGAAGAATAAGGATAAAACAGAATAAGATTGCAGTGCGTTGTATTTTATTATTTACTGGGAAACAGCTTTATAGCTTATGCTGTGAAATTGTAAACAATCCTTCGAATAAAGTGCCAATGGCATGAAACCTGAATGGAACTCACAATTTAAAGTAAAATCCATCCAAGGTTGTCCAGAAAAAAAAAATCGGACACACACAAAAAACCTGCTGTGTGAAAAAGAGCAGTGAATACTTAGAAAAAAAAGTGCATTTCAAATATCTTTAAACATTAACCTCTCTCATTCAGTCATAATTAGGCTGCACGACTGAATTATGAACTGGTAAACGACAAACTGATCACAGAACATGTTTGTAAAGCTTTAAATGTTAACTGTTAAAAATCAATGTTATCAGCTTTTACAACTAAAAATTTGCAAACAACATTGTACTGGAGAATCTGCACAAATAAACGTCTTAGGGGCTGTTCACGTATCGCGCCTAAAAATGCGTGGAAAACGCTAGGCGCGCCGCTTTCTCCTTCTTGCCAAAGCGCTCAGGCAGAAGCGCCCCTGAGGCGTCTGCCTTTGCTAAGCAACCATGACGTGCTCTCTCCTTGAAGACGCGGAAATTTCAGCAAAGGATAAATGGATTTGCAGCTCTAAAAATCGCTTGCAGTAGCTCTGCTACTAAATTTATTTCAAAATGGAAATCCATATACAGCTATGATCAGCTGTTCCTTCATCTTGGCTGAGCTTTTAACGTTGTTACGGGAAAGGATGAAGCTGATTATTTAGTTCTTGTCACATGACCCGCGGTGCGCTTGCCACATTCTGAAAAGTTGAAATGTTTTTAACTCGATGCGGTGCGGACGCGTCACTTCCATTATGAACTTCCATTACATTGGAAATAACGAACATGAGCGCGCAAAAGACGCGATATGTGAACGGCCCCTTAAACAGTCCAGTTTACAGGTTAATCTTCTTTTTTGAAGGCTCAAAGTAAAGTACACCCACATCCCGCTGAATGCTGCAGAGACGCTGAAGCACGTGACATAAAACGAGGCCAGCTATTGGCTATTTGCTACTTCTCCTGTTGTACTGGCTGAGTAAAACCTCCGGTGGCTCATTACTGCCACACTTTGGTCACCGCAGATTTGAAATATGCACGAAATGAGCCGCTTACGGCAAATAAGTTATTTAGCAACGAATCGATGACTAAATTAGTTGACAACTATTTTAATAATCGATTTTAATCGATTAAATCGATTCGTTGTTTCAGCTCTAGTGAAGAGAGAACTGAAGATAAACACCGAGCCAAGCCAAAAGTTCCTTCTCTTTTTGTGCATAGACTCTGCACCAGTCAAGGCTCTTGATGCCTAAGCTACCGGCTGCCAGCTCTCACCATGTTGCTGCAGAAGCCCAGCACCTAGGCCATATTGTGAGGCATCTGCTGAGATTCGTGTGCTCTCGTGTGGGTCATAATATCTCAGCACTGGCTCCCCTATAATGATGCACTTCAGATTTTATTCGAGGAGACTTTTTAATAAAAAAAAAATGTAATTTGTTTTTGCACAAGAGTAAAATAGATGGAATAAAAACAACAACAACAACAACAAAATACAATCCATATACTGTGCAGGTAGAGGCAGACAACCCAAAGGGCTTATTTAGAGCCTCCACGTAAACAATGAAAAGAAATAAAACAAAAACAAACTCATGAAACTAACAGAAAAACTAAATTTCAGTATCAAATATATAAAAACGAATTGCTACAAACATTTCTTAGCTAAACGAGATAATTCCATAATGTAATACCCATAAATCTTATCAAGTATTTACCTCAACAAGTGAGAAATTTAGGAAAATGAAAATAAGAAATTGTACATGTTAAATAACAATGAACCTGTGAATTTACTTTGAAATATATTCTAAATTACCCTGGAAAGTTACCCTCACTTGAATATATCTTATTCATGAAAACATATATTTGAAAAATATTAATATCATAAATGGTAAGAACCTGAAGTTTATTGAATAAAGAAGCAGATTAAGTATATTTGTTTGACTGGGTTGCATCCTAACAAACCGCTTCTGATGAACAATATTTTTTCGAAGAGTATAGGAAAAGTACTCGCCCAAGCAATATTACAATATGAAAGATATGGATGAATTAATTTATAATTAAGTGTGTCAACAAACACTTCAAAAAATTTGGTAGTTGACACTTGAGGCACCTCAGTCGATGTCATAATATTTTTTGATAAATCCTTATGGTATTTTTTTCCCACTAAAAATTATACAATTAGATTTTTTTTTTATTTTATATATACATATTTAAATATAATTGGTTTAAATTAAACCAATTGCCATTGTAAGGATCCACCTGCCAGCCCAAATAGCAGAATCAAGCGGTCTGGTCGAAGGTTTAATGCGTATTCGGTCTTTTACTTGCGCTTCTGAATTTATCAGAATTTAGTGTAAATTTATTCTAGCTCCGTGTTCAATCTGTTCAATCTAGAAAATGTTTCTGTTTAAAAACTGATCACAAAGGTTGATTATGTATCAATTTTTTTACATTTGATTATCCCGGACTCACTATACTTTCAATTATCAGTTCACTTTGGACCTAAAGTCTCTTTTAAGTCTCACGCTAGCTTCACATGGATCTTACGATCACAAACTCGCCAGTCTGATGTTAGTCAGAGTGTTGACTAATACAAGTTTTTCCTGCCGCCTACTGGTACGTAATGCTTTATTGGTGTTGTTTACACTCCTTGAATATCTCTTTTCCAGATCAGTTTTATTGTTTTATTTCATGGCAGAATGGTATCTGTGCATGGCAGAATAGTATCTGTTTTCTGAGATTTCCTGAGTTTTGGCTTGAGGAGTTAATTTTGTAAGGAAATAATTTCATTCCTTTCAGCATAAGCAATTAGACCATCATTTGCATTCTTAATCAGTAAAGCCAGTTATCTAATCAGCGGTAAATTCCATCAGGTGCATTATTTCACTTAGAGCTGTTACTACACAGAGCAGTTGTTAACTGACAAGATGCGCAAATCCACGTTCATTATCAGCGTGTATTGTAGTAACAGTTGCTTTATGTCAAGTCAAGTCACCTTTATTTATATAGCGCTTTAAACAAAATACATTGCGTCAAAGCAACTGAACAACATTCATTGGGAAAACAGTGTGTCAATAATGCAAAATGACAGTTAAAGGCAGTTCATCATTGAATTCAGTGATGTCATCTCTGTTCAGTTTAAATAGTGTCTGTGCATTTAATTGCAATCAAGTCAATGATATCGCTGTAGATGAAGTGACCCCAACTAAGCAAGCCAGAGGCGACGGCGGCAAGGAACCGAAACTCCATCAGTGACAGAATGGAGAAAAAAACCTTGGGAGAAACCAGGCTCAGTTGGGGGGCCAGTTCTCCTCTGACCAGATGAAACCAGCAGTTAAATTCCAGGCTGCAGCAAAGTCAGATTGTGCAGAAGAATCATCTGTTTCTTGTGGTCTTGTCCTGGTGGTCAGTATACATTAGGATAAAACATCTAAATATGAAATATTGATCGCCGTCAGATGCTGACATGACAGGACGCTTTACTTATCTCCCCACCATCAGACTCTCCATCGCTCATGGCATTTAGTGCTTCTTATACCTCTTCAGCCTTCATAAATTACCGTCTTTTACCCATTTTGTCTTTATTTATGAAACTGACAACCACTAATTCAGTGAGTGAAAGGTGTTGCCTAGCAATGTACTGTTTAAAACACAAACAGCACGAAAATGACAGCGCGTACATAAAGGCAACATATAGCGGGTAAATTTGACCCGCGCTGGCGCCATCTGGTTTTATCTAAACAGTTTTAAACAACAGGGAATCGTAAATCACAATTTTTTTGTAAAAGTCAGTGACTAGGATACTTGAATGTTTTATTCAAAATATTTTATGTATGTTTTAAAAACACCCACTGGTAAAATTTACCCCGTGCCGGTTCTAGTGTTAATAATCCACAGAAAATAGAGAATGAGCAGGACATTCAACAAGTATAACCAAAAACACAAACTGAAATCACTGTAGCTTTTAAGCACATGCTGATTGGGAAGACACAGGTGCAAGGAATGACTAATTAAAAGGGAACACGGCACCTATGGGGAGGAAATACTCAAAGAAATGAGTCCGGGGTGTGACATTACTCCCCCCTCCCAGTAGGTGTGACCTTTTAATGTAGAACAACAGAGGGGGGAAATGGGTGGGAACTAAGGAGGAGGTTCCGGTGGAGGATGGACACAAGGTAAGGGGGCCAGCAAACAGAGTCCATGGAGGAGACGATGGAGAGAGGAGCCAGGGAGGAGACAGGAGGGACCTAGAGCAGGAGGAGTCCAGCTGGACCCAGGCTACAGCCATAACAGGAGCCCACAGTGGAGCTGACGAAGGGAGGAGACATGGAGGAGGAGTGGCCGCCGACTACAGGGGGCCAACCAACAGCGGCGGAGCAGGTGGTGGAGGAACCATAGGCGGGGATGGAGAGCCGAAGAGCCAGGGTGATGGGGAAGATCCAGAGGACCTAGGGGAAGCTGATGGCACCGGCTAACAATGTGGAGAAGTGGATCCAGGAGGCTTCAGTGGAGCCGGAGCGACAGAGGACTGAGGTGGAGCTGAGGGGATTAAGGAGCCTGACAGAGCTGGAGGGACAAGGCAGAGCCAGAGGGGTGGAGTCCTGAGGTGCAGGATTGTTGATGCCAGACCAAGGTGGAGCCAGGCGGAGCTTGTAGACTGCTGGGCCACAATGGAGAGGATCCTCCTCCTCATACACCTGGATTGATGTCACGGCCTCTGGCTCCATGGCGATCCTCAGCTCTGTTGCTCTCTCTAGCAATGGCTCATCAATCGCGGAGGGCTCTGGCTCTTCGTCAGTGGTGGGCTCTGGCTTGCGCTCCACGCATCGGAGAGATGGTGGGCTGGCCTTTGGGTCTGGAGTGACACTGGCTCCAGTAGGAGGAGGAAGAGGTATTCCAGATTCCAGGTGAAGGAGGGGATGCATGGGACACACTATGGAAACAAAAAACTGAGAGGAAAAACATGGAAACAAAACAGAGGGGAGACACGCAATTTAAACTGTTTGGGTCGGTTATTCTGAATTAATTAAAACGAGAGGAATGAGGAGCTGTGGGAGTAACATGAACAAATGTCTTTAATAATCCACAGGGATAAGGAGGACAATCAACAAGTAAATGACAACACAAACAGAAATGACTGGAGCTTTTAAACACAGGACAATTGGGAAGAAACAGGTGCAAGGAATAACTAATTAAAAGGGAACACGGCACACATGGGGAGGAAAAACACAACAAAATGAGTCCAAGGGCGCGATAAGAGCTCAACAAATAAAAGTTCAACATTAATTCTATTTGATTTTAAGGCAAGGTCATCCCTATTTTAAATGTATAATCTTCATGAATAAACAAAGATACTCCAACTCCCAACCTGTACTTTCTAACATAATGAACAGAGTTATATTTAGATCATTTAAATTTTTCTGTAGAATTTTCATTTAACCATGTTTCAGATATAGCAACAATAGCAAACTTATGTTTAAGTAAAGATAATGTATTAAATTATCATAATTCCTAGAAAAACTTATTAACATATTCAAATTAAAAGTAGAAAAAAGGCAAAGATCTACATAAAGTAAAATGTATTTATATAGCACTTTTCACAGATAAAAATAACAAAGTGCTTCACAATAAAATGTAATAGAATAAAAATTTAAAAGCATTCTACAAAATACAAACAGCAAACACAACAAACAACCATAAAACCCCTCAACTAACCAAAAGCCTGCTTGAATAGTAGAGTCTTCAGTTGTTTTTTAAAATAATCAACTGAGTTTACACAACGCAGAAAAAGAGGCAAAGCATTCCACAGCTTAGGAGTGACTGCCTGGAATGTATGGTCCCCTCTAGTTTTAAAATGAGTACGGAGAACAACTAATAGCCTCTGATCTAATGACCTGAGACTCCGGGTAAGAGTATGAAGCTGTATCAGGTCAGTGATGTAGGTAGGGACTTGGCCATGCAAGGCTCTAAAAGTAAGAACAAGGATTTTAAAATGAATTCTATACTGGACAGGTAACCAGTGAAGTGCTACTAAAACCGGTGTGATGTGTTCTCTTTTCTTAATGTGAGTTAAAAGCCTTGCAGCAGAGTTTTGAACAGCCTGGAGACGATAAAGCTCCTTCTTACTCAAACAAGTAAAAAGACTGTTACAGTAGTCTAAACGAAAGGAGATGAATGCATGAATGATCATCTCCAACTCACCCTTAGTCACAAATGATCTTAATTTGGAAATGTTCCTTAGTTGAAAGAAACAGTTTCTAACTAATTGTTTAGAGTGCAGCTCCAAAGACTTAGCTGACTCGAAAACAACACCTAAGCTCCTGAGGCTCTGTTGGACAGACGAGCCCAAGTCACCAATATGTTGAATTATCTTTGGGATTTTACTTTCAGAGGCGAAAATTAGTGTTTCTGTTTTGTCAGAATTCAGAAGCAAAAAGTTCTCACATAACCACTGTTTGATACTTGTCAGACAGTTGATTAAGGAAGACAATTTAAAGAACTCAGTTTCCTTAAAGGAACAATACAGTTGGATATCATCCGCATACAGATGTTAAGATATGTCGCTAAACTGACTAATTATCTGACCAAGAGGAAATATGTACAAGAGGAACAAGATAGATCCCAAGACAGAACCCTGAGGTATGCCACACGACAACTCTGCAGTTTCAGACATAATATGATTAACATAAACACTAAAACTTCTACCAGACAGGTAGGATGAAAACCATTTTAAAACTGATCCAGACATACCAACCAGATCACAAAGTCTATTTATCATAATATTATGATCAATAGTGTCAAAAAGCCGATGAGAGGTCCAATAAAACCATCACTTTATATTCTTTCGAGTCAGCTGACATCATAATATCACTCGAGACTTTAAGTAACGCCGTTTCTGTGGAATGTGTTTTTTTTTAAAGGAAACCAGACAGGAATTTGTCAAATAACTCATGTTTCTCTAGAAAAAGGGTGAGTTTCTCTGCTACAACCTTTTCTAGAATTTTTAACATGAATGGAAGTTTAGATATTGGCCTATTGCTTTTAGGTTGTAACGGATCCAGATTTGTTTGTTTTTTTAAGTACAGGCTTAACAACAGCATGTTTACAAAAACTAGGAACGACACCAGTTAAAAGTGAAGAATTAACCATCTCAACAATTGAGGGGCCAATTGAGTCAAATACTTGTACAAATAGCACAGTAGGAACAACATCCATAGGTTAAAATGATGATTTCATAGAATGTAACAGAGAGGTAATGTCATGTAATGTCACGGGTGTAAAAGTGGACCAACAATGAGCAGGAGGCAAGTCACAGGCAAAGTTCCGGGCCAATGATGGAACGATGCTTGCCCTAACATCACTGATCTTATTAACAAAAAAGTGGAGGAATTCATTACATAGATTTAGATAACACGGTTGTTTAAGGGCTAGTTGGAGAAACTATTTTATTAATGGTGTCAAATAAAATTCTGGGATTATGCTTATTCGAGTATATAAGCTGAGAAAAAAAGCGAGTTCGTGCCTTTTTCAGCATCTCATTCAAGGTAACCCTTAGATCTTTAAGGTGTAGCCTATGAGCCTTGAGCTTAGAAGCTTCCCAAAGATGCTCCACTTTTCTACAATTTCTCCTAAAACTTTGGATAGCTTCATCAATTCAAGGACAGGGTTTTTTTGTGAGACACAGTGCTTAATTTAATTGGTGCTACTTTATCTAAAATTGAAAAACACTGGCCATTAAAAGACTGTATAAGCTCATCAACAGTGCATCGCATCAGAGAACCTGAGTCAAACAAGGCAGAGAACCTCTCGGCAGTGTCATGATTAATAATCCGCCTTTGTGTCATAATTCTCTGGGGCGGAGGATCTTGAGGAAAGTTGATATTAAAAAACACACAGCTATGGTCACTCATATGTACATCTTCTACACGTGTATTTACTATATCTAGACCAAGAGAAAAAACAAGGTCCAGGGTGTGACCCTTAATGTGCGACGGTCCAGTAACATGCTGAATGAAATTAAAAGAGTCTGTAATAGAAAGGAGATTAGCAGCTGTGTTGCATGTTAAATCATCAATATGCAGGTTAAAGTCCCCAATAATTAAAACCTTTTCAAGTTTGATGATAGATGATAAAAAGTCAGTAAAGTCAGTAAGAAAGACACCTGCCGGGCCAGGAAGACGGTAAATTAACACACTGTAAAAAGCATTAGAAGAGCCTCCTTTGAGCATCTGTGATTCAAAAGAGGAAAAACTTTCAGAGTTTATCACTCTACATATGAAACCGTCATGCTGCACAACAGCAAGCCCACCACCACGACGTGACATTCGGGGCATCCCAGTAACAGAGCAGCCTAAAGGACAGAGCTCATTTAGGTGAATAAACAAATTTTTCCTTTGCCACGTTTCTGTAAGGAACATAAAATCAATATTCTTGCTAACAAAAAGCTCGTTAAGAATAAATGATTTGTTAGAAATGGAACGAGCATTGAGCAAGGCAAAGTGGAGAAATGTAACGTTCGGCAGACCAGCGTCAACAGCAGCTGATTGTGACGGAGCAGAATGTGACGGAACTGACCGTAAACAGCTGACGCAGTCACGAGATCTCCAGTTACGGCGACTGGTCGGTCGCTGGTCAGACAGCACAGCAGGTCCACGATCACATCAACAGATTGCTGATACAAAAGAGGTTCACGTCCAACCTGTAGAAGCATCCCGGGGCGTTGCAGCTGAGGAGCATTTTCACCCGCATTTAGGAGGAAAACCGGCCACAGCCACCGGAATCATTCTCCGCGATACGGCCAGAGCACCCCTGTCCAGGATTGTCGCCTTCTCTTGACTTGAGCGCCAGCTCTGCAGCCCCTTCTCTTCGGTCTCTTCTTAGAATTCCCAGGTTCCCTGGTTGTAAACAGGAGCCGGTACTCAGGTGACGAGGGAGGACGCACGAACGGGGGTGGAAAAGTTTGTCTGGAACTTTCCCAGCTTTCAAAGAGTATTTCCATAGACACTCTGATGTCCAACAATGAGCGTCGATCATAAGTCCGAGCAGCAGAGACACAATAGTCAGACGATAGGGCTGATATGGCTACATATAGGGCGAGTACAAACGGAAAAAGTTGACACAAATTTGATGCAGCAACGGCCAAACACGGGCGCCATCTTTATTACCTCCGTAACTGATGATAAACCATTAAACCTATTTTCAGTATAGAATCTACAAAAAAATGAAGCATTCAATTATGATTTTTTTTTTATCTGGGTCAACATTAAAATTGAAAGAATCAACTGCAGAAAAATCAAAAGGCTTAAAAGCCTCAGCTTCGAAAACAAATTTGTTACAATCAACAATATATATAAAGTAATGTACAATAGATGAATAATTAATCAAAATAAAATAAATAGCTGATAATAAGGCTATTACGACAAACTCTGAACACTTGCCTTCCTTTGCTTTGGTGGATTTTGGAGAGGCGGATGAACAATAAGTTTGTCATATTTCAGATATACAATATCACCTCTTTCTCGGGCTGCCTCCATTGCTGGAAGTAATTCTCTTCTTCTTTGCCGGGTGGCTTCAGGGATGGCTTTGTTAATAAAAATGCCAGAGCCCTTTAAGTTCTTTGCTTTATCCAAGACTGCAAGTTTATCCTTCAACGCAAAAATCTGACAACAATAGGTCGGGGCTTCTCTCATGATACCACTGACTTCCCAATTCTATTTTAACGATGATCCAGCTGTAATTTTTCACTGAAGAGTTTTTTAAGTTTTTCTTCAGATTCTGAAACCTTTTCTCTTACAGACTCCTTAATGGCTTACAAAACATTATTATGGCATCTTGACTGGCCTTCCAGATTTTATATCTAAAATTATTCTATCTGCATTTTGTGTCCAGATCTGTCCTGGTTTCATTACAATTTGAAGACCATGTCTAACATGAGATTTTAAGATCATCAAGTTCTTTTTAAATCATGTCTAGACTCACCTTAAAATCATAAATTTGCTTTGACAGTTCATCAGTCCTCCTGTTTGAAGAGTCAACTATGATTTGTACACAAGTTTTGAAACTTCTTTTTTGTTGTTCAAGCAAGGTCCTTTAGAAATATTTTTGCTGTTCCAACATAGTAACATATTCCTTGTTGCTGTTGTTTGTAGCTGTATTGGGGATGACGAGATGTGAGGCAAGCAGATCCATATACAAGGCTTTATTAAGAGACGTGGTCATAAACAGGCGTGGGTCAAACAATGGCAGGTATAACACATGTAAAACAAAGAACAATCCTAGAACAAGCTTGGGTCTTCCATCAGCAAACAGAATCCAGAGGGCAGCCATAAGAGGGGAAATCCAATGATACGAGCAATAGTCCAGGCGAGGTGCGAACACAGTCCGAAACAGAAGACAGGGTTAATCCAGTAAACAGAGACAAAAGGTTAGGAAACAAACTAAGACTAAATTGGAGTGACTCCTCAAAGAGTCACATCTGCTCATTCACAGCTCCTCTTTTGGTATGAGGAAGCATGTGCAGTTTACCAGTCCGTTCGTGACTCCTGGACAAGAATATCAAAATAAGAGTCAATTTTTTTTCTGTCCATATAAACCAATATACATTTGTTAATTTGCACACTGCATAAAAAAATAAGGTAATAGTTGGCCTTATAACAATATACAGATAACAAAACAAAAAAAACACAATTGTATACATACGTTGTGTGTATCACACTTACAGTTTACATTAAACTATAACAAAATTCTTTTTTTTTTTTGCATTATTCCAATAGGAATTACTGTTGTTCTGTTGGTTGCCATCTGCCATATTACATCCCACCAATAGAATCCATCAAATAGACACCATTATAGTTTATATTAAGACCAATATAATTCCCATAATAACCCTGAAATCCATTCAATTTTCAATTGTGTTTTGAGAGGGGTTCTATATATTTTTTGTTTTTGTTTTTTTCAGCAGTCAAGATTATAATGGTGTATATATGTATATATATTATAACTACTTTTACAGAATTAACTTAATTAATGAATTTCACTGGAAAGATTTATTTTTTTATATAAATGAAGAACTGTATTTCTTTAGTCAGTTATTTAAGTATTGCATGTTACATTGTATTTGGGATTTTAAGAACAAGTGGAAAATGTAATGAATGTTTCATTTCATCCAAGAAAAAAATTAGCAAGCAGTTAGACTGAATTTACATTAGTTTTAAATGCAGAGCCAGGTGTGAGTCGACGCAGGTTGCGCGCGTGCGTCAAGCCTCATCCATACTGCCAGATGTGCTCATGGAGATTTGTGGTGCAGGGCTGGGCGCGAATATAACAGAGTGTTATGAAACAGGATGCGTGAGTGCTGTAAGTGTGAACGGTTCGTCCGTGACGCGGGATTCGTGCTGCGTGGGCTGAAGAGGAGTGAGTATGAGAAGCATTCAGAGACATAGGTATGGGCTGAAATATGTGCCACCAGAAACTGAATTTCAATCATTTATATTTGAATTTGAATTGCTAAACTTGAATAATTGCATTGAAAATCTGAATTTGAATAACATAATTTAAAATTGTATTGTTTCATTTGAATCATTGCATTGAAAAACTGAATCTGAATTGTTCCATTTGAAATTGAATTTATTCGTTTGGAACTGAAGTCCAATAAAATTTAATCCTCACTGAAAATTAAACTCTATGTATATCTTCACATTCACTTCTCACAATTCAGATTCAGTTCTCAAATTCAATTTCAAGTTACTGAGACAGACCACCGGGAGGTTGGAGGATGAAGGAAGAGCAATCGAGCACAGATCGATAGATAGCCTTCATTGGCGCATGTTGTGGAGAAACAATGGTCTCCTCAAAGTCGTAAAATAAAACTCAAAAAAGGGAGTTCCAGATGTCAAAATAAGACTTTATTGAACACAGCAATAAAGCCGAGATGACAGCCACCACATCTGAGTTCTCTGTCTGTCTGTGCACTTGTTTTATACCCTTATCTCTTACCAAAGGCAGTTCCGGTTTTTAATTGGCACTGCCTGCCAAGTTGGCCACAATTTATCACTAGTCCTCCTAGTCCATTTTTTAATGGTGGAATTCAGCCAAATCAACAATTAAGAAATCGCCTCTCTCTATTGGTTGGCTGTGGTCACATGAGACATTCATCATATTTGTTTACCACTGCTGTCAGCCTCTGGAAATCACCCAAGGTTCACAGGGTTACTTTACTTCACCGGTTCAATCCAGAGGTTAGTTTAGTTCACAGATACAATGGAATACTACCAGGACCTCCCAGTGGGAGGTCTTTTATATGTCTAATCCTATTCAACACTACTAGCACTGCCCAATGGGATGGCCTTTACCAAGTGTCACCACTAAGCCCTTTGCCTGGAGTGCAACACCACAAGTCCACCTCTCTTTCTATTTGATTATGAACCAATAATGGTCCTCCATTGCCTCTTAACAAATGGTTTCTTTATGTTGCTGCACTCCAGAGGAAGTCAGATCAAAACATCTCTCCCCACAATTGACTAGAGAAGGGTAAAAGAATCTGCTTCCCTACCTATACATACTTGAGGGTCAAATGAGTAAAAAAAAAATCAACAGTGTGTATCAAAGCATGTGCATGAGATGACTTAGCCTTGCCCATGGTTGTCATGGTTATGTAAAGTATATAAATGATTAGTCAAATGATCAAAATTAGTACAAACAAAGTAATACAATAAATGATAAACTGGTTCATCCCACGCGGTCAGAGGAACTCCAAGCAATTCTGGTAGCCTGAAGCGCTAAGTGATGCTGTCCTTCGTTGCCAGAGGAGCTCTCAGGCAACTTGCATTGCCTTTCAGCGCTATCTGGTGTTGGAGTAGATAGTGGATTTTTAAACCTCCAGTTGATTCTACTCATGTTGCTAAGCACTGAGGTGCTCGTAGATCCTTTCTTCTTTTCATACTTTGATGACTTTTCCAGTGTTGAAAAAAGACAAACTATATGCTTATAAATGAAGGTTACATGAAGAATACATTCAGATAATAAGAAAATATGCTGTCTTTCTTTATCATCCCCTTTTCTGGTGGCATTGCCTCGTAACACAGACAATGACCTGCTTAAGATCTTCACCGTCCCCTTTCTTTCCTATAATAATAATATTTTACATATGAGTTAAATGTTCTTTAAAATAAAATGATTCAAAAATAAATTACTTAAGAAATAAATTACTTAAGGTGTAAGTGACTATAAATTACTTAAAGGCAGGGTAGGTAATACATTTATAAACAACTTTCTTCCAAATTTGTTTAAACTTTCTATATATATCAATGCATAATTAAAATGTAAGTACTCTGATAAAAAGAGTATAAAAATCGAGTGACTCTAGACCGTTTAATCTGTATTAAACACAGCTCATTATTTCCAATCGGGACGAAATGTAGGATTGGCTTAGGCGACTGTCACTCTCTCGCAACCATGGCAACCACCCTTTTGCCACACATGACCTTCCCACTTGCGCACACGTTTGATTTGAGGAATTCAACAGGCACGGATCCTAGGAATACCAAAACAATGGCAGAGAAACAGCAAGCAAAATTCACAGTACCAGCTTATGCAGTTAGTGAAGGCAAACCAGGCAAAAAAAGGAAGACAGTAACAGTACAAGAAACGGCAATGAACAAAAAGTCTTTGGATAAACAAAGAAATAAAATGTGAGTTAATATCGGCGTGGCTTTCCAGCGATGGCGAGAACTGAGGGAACTCAAGGGGCTGAAAAGTGACTCCTTGATGGCTTTATTTCTGCTGGACAGGTAAATCTTTCTTTTTGTATTTTGATCATACATATTTTTTTCATGAAGCATGTGTCATTAGCACACGTAGCTGCGTAATATAGCTAACATAACATTACTTAGCGAGCCGTAGTAGAGGCTTTGGAAGGAGCCCAGAAGGGAGGGGGTGGAGTGAATGGAAATAATGAGCTGTCTTTAAAACAGTCGTGAGAGGTCTACAGTCACTCGATTTTTATACTTTCTTTTTCAGAGTACTTACATTTTAATTATGTATTGATATATAAATAAAGTTTAAACAAATTTGGAAAAAAAAGTTTTTTATACATTTTTTACCTACCCTGCCTTTAAAGTAGTCATACCCTCGTATTACCTTGGATACCTACTGCTGTATTATAGTCTTTCAGGCCCTTCTAAAAAAGAAAAGTGGAAAAAAAATAAACACAGAGCTCCTCAGACCCTTATTTCTGTAGGCATTATTGTCTCGCGAGATCTGATGCGATATTTTGGCTGTCGTGGACGGTCATTATAATAATGCAAATGAGGGGCGCGTTGATTGGTTGCAGGAAGGGGGGGGGGGGGGTTGACAACGCAGGTAACGTTTTAGCATATCATTACAAACTGACATCATGGCACAAGTTGTGAATGAATGCGACCGGCTTCCCGGCCAGTGTATAAGTATGAGGCGCCGTTTAGGGCTTAAATCAAACTTCATTCACTCACACATATGAAACACGCTTGCATATATACTAAGTGGTCACACATACATGTATATGAACTCACGCACATAACGTTACTCATATGAGACACGAGCACAGCACACACACACAAATATAAGACGAGCACAGCACACACACACAAACTAGACGGTGCCTCATATATAAGCGTTAGGCAACAAATAAACAATAACCGAATTCATGATGATCTCAGTCATTTGTTTTTTGCAAAGTACGTTAGCAGCCATTCCCCATACCTCGAAGCTAATACTCCTGCCAGTGTTGTGCCTGAACGTGTTCATTGAACGATAGTTCATGAACTCGTTCATATTTTGGGCGAACATGAACTGAACGTACCGCATTACTGCCTGATGAACGTTACTGTGAAGTCGTTCATTCTGGTGTCTGTGAACGCCACGCTCTCTCTCAGTTTAACTTCGTTCAGTAGGATGCCAGATTTCTATAAAGCCTTCTAGGCGAAAACACACCTAAAACACACCGTAAACAGGCCTTAATTTGTAGCGGAAAAACACCCAATCTGGCAACGCCAGACTCTCTTGTTCAAACGCGTTCATCAAAATGAACAAATCTTTTTTCGAGTCATTTCGTTCACTTAAGGGGCTTTAAATGTTACTATTAACTGCCAAATTCCCCGAACACATCAACCTACGCAATCTTGATCATATTCTGAATTAAGAAATCATTATAATGCAGTCAAAAGTCCATTTTTGCAGTCAGTTTACAGGGAACATAAATAATTACTTCACCACGAGTCTTTCGTTTATTTGTCTAGTGACAGACGCAATAGCATACAATAGCCGCATTAGCAGTTAGATGCTGTTTGTTACACACAGTAGAGCAATAAAAACACAGTCTTACCGTTTCAATTGCAGGCAATTTTGTTGGAATGGCGCTTTTCCCGAGCTTCGATGCCGACTTCGCCTGATATTGCCCCAAATTTGTGAAGGATTTCAGCGTAAAATGTTTAGCACAAACACGTAACGATAAGCCAGTGGGAAGGGTTGAAGGAACCGCGTCATTAAAAATGAATTTAATCCACTGGTCTCTGATAGCTAGGTCCGTTCTTGGTAGAGAAAACACATTTACATGTTGATTCTGGCAGTCAACCACAGAGCAACTCACGTGTGCACTAGTTCCAGCGTCTTTCTCGACTGAATATGAGGGGGAGAGGGGAAGGGCGAGCTTCCTGCTGCGGTGTCCATATATGGTATATCCTGCCCCGTGTTGACGTCAAGACGGGGAAGAAATCAAAATCTCGTATTTGAGTGCGCGTGCACGTGGGCTATTTTACAAACCCTGAGGTAAACAAACGCTTCACTTTTACATATCGGCTTCCCGGCCAGTGTATAATCGTTACAATCATAACATACATTGATTCTCGTGGAAAATTGTGGGTCATGACTCCTTTAAGGAGTAAGTGACTTCAGGAAGAGACCTTCCTGCCTACTCTATCCAAGTATTCTAATTCTACAAAATAATATGAAAAAAGAAAATGCAATGAAGATACTGTCTCCCTTTCTATAAAAAGTAACAATACAGGATAAAAATATAAAATATAAAATAAAGAAACCCTTTCCCTACCACTCTATGGTTTTCAGGAAGGTTTCATACAAATTCATCCAGTCCATCCAGTCCAGGTCCCACTGTATGCACGTTGGTACATCCAATGTTCACTCCAGTTGGCCGCACTGGACACATTAATCATCTGTGTGGCTGCAGCACTGGCCAGCATTGATATGATGAAAGGCACAATACAACAGAACAACAAAAGAAACACAACAACAACAATGCCTTTTATGATGCCCACTTTAGTTAACCATTGTCCCCAAGAATCCCCAAAAACGTATTAAACCAATCCCAGGTATGCATGTCTAGTCCAGCGTTCTTGGTCACTTCCTCTCTTTTCTCCATAGCTTTGGTGAATGATCTAGCTGGGGCTGTATTATTTGAAATACAAGTATAACAGTCAGTTCCAAACATTACACATACATCTCCTTTTTCTGACAAAAGCCAGTTCAGTGCTTGTCTGTTTTGACATACCATTTTAATTGTAGGACCCAGTTGTTTTCCCAGGGCTTTCAATGCATCATCAATGTAATTAATTAATCTCTGCTGATTGTAGTAAATATAATTTATACACTCTGTTTTCTTATTTGGGGCAAGCCATTCAACTATAGACTAAAATCCAGACTTTATTTCCTTTCTAGCTTTATATTGCTCTTGGTTTTCTTCTTGGTTGGCCAATTAAATCAATGTACAGATTTGGATGTATTTCATAGGCTCTTTTAACTCTCTTTGTGTCTCTTTGGTGAAGTCCCCTTTAATTATTGTTACCCCTTGTGACAATCTTGCTCTGGTGCAAATTCCTTTTGAGTCTTTTAGTAGTGTTCCCCTTAACCCCCCTGCCCCCCACTTACCCAATAATAATCTGCTATTGTTTCTAATTGATCTTCCATGGTGAGAATTTAGTTAAAACCTATAGTTCTGTGTCTTTGACCTTTATGATTGTCATGTTCATCTTTACAGTGGCTGTGACATATATCAGACTGAATGATTTGAGCACTTCTAAATTATAATACATATTTTGGTCCAAATGCCAGATTATTGCACAATTCCTTCTTAATTATCCCATGTTATGTTTTCCTTTGTTCAAACACTCATACTCCAATGTGTGGTCGATTATTTAAGCTACAGGGGTCTTTCTTTTCTTGATGCCAATTCTTTTATCTATTTGTTGACATTCATCATTTTCATTTTCTGACATTTAGGGTGCAGACTTCACATTCAAATAGATATTCATCCACCAATTCTTTTACATATAGCAACATATTACATATAGCAATTAGGAAATCGCCTCTCTCTATTGGTTGGCTGTGGTCACATGAGACATTCATCATATTTGTTTACCACTGCTGTCAGCCTCTGGAAATCACCCAAAGTTCACAGGGTTACTTTACTTCACCGGTGCAATCCAGAGGTTAGTTTAGTTCACAGATACAATGGAATACTACCAGGACCTCCCAGTGGGAGGTCTTTTATATGTCCAATCCTATTCAGCACTACTAGCACTGCCCAATGGGATGGCCTTTACCAAGTGTCACCACTAAGCCCTTTGCCTGGAGTGCAACACCACAAGTCCACCTCTCTTTCTATTTGACTATGAACCAATAATGGTCCTCCATTGCCTCTTAACAAATGGCTTCTTTATGTTGCTGCACTCCAGAGGAAGTCAGATCAAAACATTTCTCCCCACAATTGACTAGAGAAGGGTAAAAGAATCTGCTTCCCTACCTATACATACTTGAGGGTCAAATGAGTAAAAAAAAAAATCAACAGTGTGTATCAAAGCATGTGCATGAGATGACTTAGCCTTGCCCATGGTTGTCATGGTTATGTGAAGTATATAAATGATTAGTCAAATGATCAAAATTAGTACAAACAAAAATAAATTACTTAAGAAATAAATTACTTAAGGTGTAAGTGACTATAAATTACTTAAGGAGTAAGTGACTTCAGGAAGGGACCTTCCTGCCTACTCTATCCAAGTATTCTAATTCTACAAAATAATATGAAAAAAGAAAATGCAATGAAGGTACTGTCTCCCTTTCTATAAAAAGTAACAATACAGGATAAAAATATAAAATATAAAATAAAGAAACCCTTTCCCTACCACTCCATGGTTTTTCAGGAAGGTTTCATACAAATTCATCCAGTCCATCCAGTCCAGGTCCCACTGTATGCACGTTGGTACATCCGATGTTCACTCCAGTTGGCCTCACTGACACATTAATCATCTGTGTGGCTGCAGCACTGGCCAGCATTGATATGATGAAAGGCACAATACAACAGAACAACAAAAGAAACACAACAACAACAATGCCTTTTATGATGCCCACTTTAGTTAACCATTGTCCCCAAGAACCCCCAAAAACGTATTAAACCAATCCCAGGTATGCATGTCTAGTGCAGCGTTCTTGGTCACTTCCTCTCTTTTCTCCATAGCTTTGGTGAATGATCTAGCTGGGGCTGTACTATTTGAAATACAAGTATAACAGTCAGTTCCAAACATTACACATACATCTCCTTTTTCTGACAAAAGCCAGTTCAGTGCTTGTCTGTTTTGCCATACCATTTAAATTGTAGGACCCAGTTGTTTTCCCAGGGCTTTCAATGCATCATCAATGTATTTAATTAATCTCCGCTGATTGTAGTAAATATAATTTATACACTCTGTTTTCTTATTTGGGGCTAGCCATTCAACTATAGACTCAAATCCAGACTTTATTTCCTTTCTAGCTTTATATTGCTCTTGGTTTTCTTCTTGGTTGGCCAATTAAATCAATGTACAGATTTGGATGTATTTCATAGGCTCTTTTAACTCTCTTTGTGTCTCTTTGGTGATGGCTATTCGGTTTCATTTAAGTCCCCTTTAATTATTGATACCCCTTGTGACAATCTTGCTCTGTTGCAAATTCCTTTTGAGTCTTTTAGTAGTGTTCCCCTTAACCCCCTGCCCCCCACTTACCCAATAATAATCTGCTATTGTTTCAAATTGATCTTCCATGGTGAGAATTTAGTTAAAACCTATAGTTCTGTGTCTTTGACCTTTATGATTGTCATGTTCATCTTTACAGTGGCTGTGACATATATCAGACTGAATGATTTGAGCACTTCTAAATTATAATACATATTTTGGTCCAAATGCCAGATTATTGCACAATTCCTTCTTAATTATCCCATGTTATGTTTTCTTTTGTTCAAACACTCATACTCCAATGTGTGGTTGATTATTTAAGCTACAGGGGTCTTTATTTTCTTGATGCCAGTTCTTTTATCTATTTGTTGACATTCATCATTTTCATTTTCTGACATTTAGGGTGCAGACTTCACATTCAAATAGATATTCATCCACCAATTCTTTTACATATAGCAACCAATAACCTTGTCGCTCTTAATTTTTTATTTATTTTTAATTTTTTGATCACTTCCCCCCTTGCGCAATGGTCAAAACCATGCGCATCAGAGATCAGGATTATAAGCAATGGTGACCTTCGTATGAGCGCCACAATACAATTTGCATTTTTTTAATGATTCAGATGTTGTTTATGAATCAGTAGTCCTTATCAAGTGTGCTCTAGTATTTTGATGGCCCACTTGTTTCATTAATGCTCTTAGTGGTACGGTTTTTATTGCATAATCCTCAATCCAATTGGTACTAAAACCTGTCATTTCCTAAAATAAATCATCATTTGTCCCACTGTTTGTGGTTGGGGTGCTTTACATATGTCCTACAATTGACTGGGTGATATAGCTTTCATCCCGTGTGAAATTGTGCATCCTAAATATTTAACTTGTGGTAAACAATATTGCAGTTTTTCCTCAGAGGCCTTATGTCCCCCCTCAGCTAATTTAGTGAGAACTTTAATTGAATCTTGATGGTGTAAGGTCCAGGCACTCGGCCCAAGGAAGGTATCCGGTGCTAGATAAAGGTTTCCTGCATGTTCGGTCTTTCAGCGTGTAGAGTTATTCAATTTAGGTTTTTTTAACTCAAATTTTATTATTTAATCTGACTCCATTTGATCTGACTCCATTTTAATTATGACCTCGAATTTAGGTTGAAAGGCAAATTGGTTGTTTGCCTGTCTCTAATTATTTTTATTCTGAGATTTGATTATTCTATTTATTCTCTCATATTATTGTACTCTGTCATTCGGGTGCTCATGTCGCTCAAAGATATCGCTTTGGCCTTAGCGTATCTTACGGTCACATTCTCGTCAGTCTTGGTTATTAGACAGAGGTAATTGGCTAATACTTTAGATGGCCACTCCTATGCTTGCTCATTCTAATAGTACTTTTAATTAGCCCCCATAGATTTGTACACATTTGAATAAAGCAGCATTATTTCTAGTCAGAGGTCATGACCACTACTATAGATATAAGCCGACCAATTTTACTTTCCCTGATAGTAGTTTTGGTATGGCCATGCCATGGTTTCCCATGTACACTTACCTAGAATAATATTACAATAGGTTAGGCTCACCCTATTTAGGTTGGTCGAACAACATCCAGTTGACCTAAACAGAAATTCCCTATAAGCCCTTACAATCTAAGTACACCTGAACTAATTCAAGGTGTTAGCCGGATCTCTAAAGATGCAGTTGGTGTGCTCTATGCTCCATCTCAACTGAATTTTAGTCCGTTACTATCCTGACACAGGAAATGCAGTAACAAGGATACAGTGTAATCTACTAGAGCCAATAATTACAGAGTAAGACAGAATAGAATCAAATGTAACAATTTATAAACAGTCAGGTAAATATGTATTACATAGCCAATTCATAGATATCAAATCAATACAAGACATCAAATTACAAAAGATGAATCTAAGAGTAAAAGATGCATACCTGACTTTTAGAAAAATACATAGTAAGAAGTGTGTGGACACACTTCATGCTATGGGCTCATTCCAGCAACAGAAGGCCCTGATCCTTTTGCTGCAAACGTTTAAATACCTCAGACCAAGACAAACATCCCCCGAGATGGAGACAGATACTAACAATTGGAATTTGCATTAAGTCAGGTCCCAGACCAGGGTAGTTTACACCTCAAAGGGAACAGAAGAGTTACTCAACCTCGAGCCAATAGCCTTCGAGTATGACATGTGACGAAGCATGTGATTTATTGAATGTAGTGAATGAATACGCCCTTCACCGAACGAGTCTGAAAGAGATATAGAGATATCCTTCGTGAATGAATTGACTGAACTGATACCCATGTCGTTTGCGAACGAGTTGAATGAACTGACACGTCGTTCATGAATGAAATGACTGAACTGATACCCATGTCGGTCGTGAATGAGTTGAATGATTTAGTACATCTCGTTCGTGAATGAAATGACTGAACTTGTACACATGTGGTTAGTGAACAAGTTGAATGAACTGACACATCGTTCGTGAATGAAATGACTGAACTGATACCCATGTCGGTCGTGAACGAGTTGAATTAAAGATGTCTCGTTCACTGAAGTTCCTCCCTCCACAGCAGCGCTGTAATTATTGGCTCGAAATGATACATGTCGTTCGTGAATGAAATGAACTGGTACATATTGAGAGTGAGGAGTCACGTGCCGATTTGGGTTAATTTGGGCGGGGTCTGAGCCAGTCGGCCAGGATGGTAGGATACGCTATCGGTTGCCAGGGGCAATGCCTTCAGAACTTCACAGAGGCGCGACTAAACATTCCAGAGGTCTTTAATTTTAGCGCATTTATTATGTTGGCGGAACAGAGACGGATCTACGAATACGAGAAAGAAAGGAAGAAAGTAAAGCAATGCAAAAAGATAAGGCGAAAGAAAGGGGACCTTACAGGAACAAGCTCACACCAAGCGCAAAACAGCGGTGTTTGGGGAAGCTCTCAGGCATCCAAAATATCGACCCATACGAGCTCCCTGCAGCGACACAGAGACCTGGACCATTTACCTCCATGCACACATACGGACATTGTGAATTATCTCGTTTACGGTGTAAGTCACCTTGCATTCACACTGTTATTGGCTTTAATCTAACCAGGACATTTACATCTTGGAATCACACCCTAGCATCTACCCTAGCTAACCCAGAACAGGTTTGTCCACTTTGCAGCCCCCAACACCCAACACAAAAACCTGGTACAATATGTGTCCTTGGGCTAAAATCAAATGATAACTAAACATACACAGCTAAAATGCATGCGAATAAACTTACTTTGGCCAGTACAACGCAGTTTTCACTACCTGGAGGCGTGTAGATGGACCCAGCCACAGCAAAATGCTTCGTAACTTTCCAAAGACTTGTGGCTTTTAAACTCCTGCATTGTGTATTGTAACTTACACCAAAAACAAGATAATTCACAATGTCCATATATGTGCGTGGAGGTAAATGGTCCAGGTCTTTGAGACATTCAGCTGTAGGGAGCTCGGATGGGTTGATATTTTCGATGCCTGAGAGCTTCTCCAAATACCGCTGTTTTGCACTTGGTGTAACCTTAAAAAACTGTATTTCATTGTTCCTATTTTTCCCATATGTATCGTGTGAGGTATTGGAGCTTTTTTTTACGCAGCAGTGACTTCCAGGCATGTTAAAACAGTGCGGAATTGCAAAAAACCTCCTCTACTACCGAGTTAACAACACATGTAAAACAATCATGTTTTGCCGCCGGGATCCTGCCAACATGGCGGAGACTGTGATATCGAGGGGAGGGGCTCTGTGCTATGATGACAACTCCTCACTCTCAATAGCTTATCTCGTTCATGAGCGAAATGAATGAGAGTAAACCGGGTCAGTTGGCCATTTAGCATGTCAATCTCGTAAAATGCAAAGCGCAGTTATAGGTACTGTGCACATACGCTTGTTTTCATATTTAGCATACAGAACATAACTAGACGTTTAATCCCCGATTTATGAATGTGAATATATAATATACGAACTGTCTGACTAAACAATTAAAATGCTAATTATGCAAGAAAACCTCGTGCTTTGTTCATCTGAACAACTTAATTAGACTTTATATATTGATTGCGATTATGCACACATTTTAATAAAGCTAAATAAGTTTTTGTAACTTAAGACATGACACATAAGACACTCTTTTTCGCCACCTGCTGACATATTGTGTGTAATACCAGAGACTTTGGTAATACGAAGAAATGTTCACAGAACGAATCAGTGAACGAATCTGAACAAATTATTTTGGTGAAGGAACTGAAAATGAACAAATCTCTTAAAAGAATCATAATTTCCACAACTAATTTACATGGAAGACCCTGGAAAAGGGCACTCCCATTACAGTAATCAAAATATCTCTTGACTCTTAGGATCTATATTATCTTTTAATATACTTTTCAAGATTGAGACCATTATACCAGTCGCCCTGAGACAATTCAAATGACACCACTTGACTGTAAATATCACTTGCTTTAATGTAGACCATTATATTCTACTATTGACCATTCTGAGTGAGCTATGTGAAGGGAAGGAATGGGATGAGAAGGAACTGTTGCATATGTGAGAGAAGCATTTCCTGCAATTTCTCTAAGTGAGATGTGGGAACAGATGTCTGTATGTTAATGCACTGTGTGTCTATTCTATGTCTCAGAAGATCAAAGTGTCTGAGGTTTCTGTAATTCTTACAATGGCATTGTTCCAAAGTTGTTGAAAAAGCAATAAATCATTTACATATTGTATCAGTGTGCTGTCCAGCCTAAGATCACTTAAATCTTCTTTTAGAACTTGATCAAACACGTGGTGAATGTTTGAAACCCTGAGGCATTCTCGTGTAAGTGAGTTTTTTACCTTGGTAGGTTAATGCAAACAAAGGTCTCCTTTCCTCGGCTAAGGGTATGCTGAAAAATTTCCTCTTCCCTCTTCTACTTCTGGTTTCGAAGGGTACTGCAACTTTAGCTTTGCTCGTGGTTTAAGCAATATTTTAATTGGATTAGCTAATTTTACTAATCCCACATCTGTGTTATGCTGAGACCATAATTCAGGTGGTACTTGTTTTTCAATTTCTTTCAACAATTCAGTTTGCTTTGTTTGATGTTTTTTAACCTTTGGCTCAACTTTTGTATTTGTAACAATTCTGGGAACATGGGAGTAGCACAAAATTTTTTTAAATATGCTTTGTCTGCTGATTGAAAAATTAGAGGATTTTCTGTGGCTTCCCATTTGCTTTGTTTCTGCATTTTGCATCCTTACATATAAGGTATCATCTACATAAATTCCTTCTGGGGTGCACCATATCAGCATTTTTAGTTTACATATGGCATCCCTGCCCAACAAGCTTACAGGTGCGTGTTCTGAGACTAAGATTGTATACTTATTTCAGTGTCTTTCATGCTTATGCTTAAGGGGCCTTCATAGGAAGCAGGTCAGTTACTCAAGAGAACCCTACAGTTTCCTACAGGTGCGAGGCATATCTTGGATTTATACATGAAAAACTGGCCCCATGTTTCCAGCATCAAAGTGATGGGTTTTCCTTCAATGTTGACTTGCAGCATTTGTTCTTTTTCAGCATCATATGATATAATTGGAAGCTGATTTCTTCCTTTAGGATTCTCTGGGCAGCCCTAATAACCTTGGTCAGGTCCAGGCCATGGGTTGACAGGGCCTTAGAGCTAGGGCTTGCACTTGCTTCCGGCTTTGCTAGCCGCTTCCGGCTTTGCTACCGTTCGGACATTCCAGCTTACTGCTCTGCGCTTTGCTTCTTATTTCTGTACTTTTCTCTGATTTTTCTAAGATTTCCACATCAGCAGATCAGCACAGTGCTCAAAAAACTGATTTTTTGGCACAAACGCTAAAACTAAAAATTCTTTGGGACTGGAATAATACTACAAAAAGAAAACTTTGCCTCCCACTGCCAGCAGCTTACATTCCAGAGACGGGAAAACAACTGCCTACATTCAAACAGAAGAGAGAAAAAATGCCTACTGTTGGATCTACTTGTTGCATGAACTGCTGCAAACTTCTACAAAGGATTGTGATTCTTGAAACAAAGTTACTTTCTGGACTTCCAAAACAGACGGAACACTTAGCAGACCGTCGTCATGGACCCTCTCAGCATACAGCCGGTGAGTCCCATGAATCTTATGAATCTCAACAGTTTATACCAAGTGTAGAGGAACAAGTCAAAACTGATCGCCACACTAATCGGTGGCACAAACAAGGAGTGAGACCCAAAGGAACACGAAATATCAGATTGTCACGAGTTTCTCGTATTGCTGCCGTAGCTTCCTCTACCCCAGATTTGACTATTACAAAGCTTGTGAATACTGGCATTCAACCACCTTGAGACATCTTGAGAACAGATTTGAAGCATTAATGAATGTGTGTGAGGAATCCCCAAATGTATTTAAACATGGATCTGATCAGCCAGCAGCTAACACCCTCCTTAAGAAGGACTTCAGTGAACTCTTTGAAACACTTCGAAGACTCAAAGTTCAGTCGTTCATCAGTGGACCACCCCCAGCACGTGGAACAAATATGTTTTCACGGTTGCTTGGGCTGAACACATGGCTACAAAGATCCTGTAATATAAAAGGAGTGAATTTCATTGACAACTTCAATCTTTTCTGGGGCCATAGACAATTGTTTAAACCGGATGGCCTCCACCCAAACAAACTTGGTGCTAGAGTGTTTAAGGACAATATCTACTTTTCCCTCCGTCATCCTTCAGCAGAGTGTGTCAATCCATTCAGCACACACACACCGGGTCCAAGTCATCATGTGATTGACATATCCCACAAGGACACTGATAACACCACGCAGCCAAAACAAGCACTGCTCATGGACACTATCCCTGCTGAGCCATGCCCACAGAGCTCCTCACAGACAGACTGTGATGTATCAAAACAGCTACAAGATTCAGCACCCAAGGACGACTTTCTGGAAAACATCCAGGGAAGCCAGGACAACATATCACAGCCACCGGAAACACCAGAGACACAGCCCATCTCACCAGACACATTATCTCTCTCTCCAGCATCTCCACTTCTGTGCTTCTCACAGAAAATGGAGGAATTGGTGTATGCTGGGACTAAACTCTCTCACTCATTTGCTGCAAGCCCGCAGATATCAACAAAAAAACGGCAGGCCCCAAAACCACCAAAGCCTGTGGTCCCTGCTCATGCAAGAGCTCTTCGACCACTGCCACACCGCCAGGGCCCAAACCCTCTATCTGCTGAAGGTGAACCAAAAACAACTGATAGCAGCTCTCAGTGATATGTGTCGGGTCCCCGCTATAATAACAGCAACATTCACAAATGCCTACTGAACAAGCGGGAACCCAGTGTGCCTGTAGCTTTCTCAATTTCAGTTTTATCACGTGATAGAAAGTCTAAGGCCATCTCAAGCCAAAGGGCAAACTCATCTAATCTGCGGCCTATTATGCATCAAACTAAAATTGATGTAAAGACACAAAGCACAGCCATCAAGTTAGCATCTTTAAACATTCGCTCACTAAAAAATAAATCATTTCTAATCAATGACTTTATAACCACAAACAATCTGGATTTTATGTTTCTAAACGAAACATGGCTTGAAGACAGCTGCAATGCAACAGTCCTTAATGAAGCAGCCCCTCCTAACTTCACTTACATGAGTGTCTGCAGGACTGTTAGGAGAGGTGGGGTGTAGCTGCTCTATTTAAAGATGTCTATCAATGCAAGCAAGTGTCATTTGGTCAGTACTTGTCTTTTGAATATCTAGGGATTGTGCTGAAAGGTGCTCCATGCATTCTGTTTATTATTATTTACAGGCCTCCAAAATACTCTCCAGCCTTTGTTGAAGAGATCACAGAAATGTTATCAATGATTTCCTCAGAGTTTGACTGTTTTGCTATTGCAGGGGATTTTAATATTCACATAGATAATGCAGAAAACAAAACTACAAAAGAAATGATAACGGTTCTAAACACTTTTGACTTGACTCAGCATGTGCATGGACCCACACACAAAGGTGGACACACTCTAGACTTAATCATCAGTAGGGGTCTAAACATTTCATCCATTGTTATTAAGGACATAGCACTATCTGATCACTTCTGTATTTTCTTTGATATTTTGATGTCTGCTACAACTGAATGTAGATCGGTCTCTGTCAGAAGGAGATGCATTAACAAGAACACAAGTGTACTATTTATGGAGGCTATATCTTTAAAACCAAGAATTTCTGCAGACTCTGTTGATATTCTCCTTGATTCATTCAACTCAAAAGTTAAGAATGTTATTGATGATATTGCTCCAATAATAATCAGTAAGAAAACAAACAGACAGAAATCAGTTTGGAGAAGATCAACAGCAGTTCAGACTATGAAAAGACAATGCAGAAAAGCAGAGCTGATGTGGCGGAAAACAAAACTTGAAATTCACTATAGCATCTATAAAGACAGCCTTCATGCTTTTAATGTGAAACTAGCCACAGCTAGACAGAATTTCTTCTCAAACCTTATAAACAGTAACTTAAATAACACTCGTACTCTTTTTGCCACTGTTGAGAGACTGACAAACCCCCCCAAGTCAGATTCCCAGTGAAATGCTATCAGACAGCAAATGCAATGAGTTTGCATCCTTCTTTTCTGAGAAGATCATCAATATCAGGAAGGCGATTAGCACATCCTCAAGTAATGAAGAGGTCAGACAGATTAGGTCACAATATCAAAAAGATACTATGTCAATTTTTGAAGCAATTGATAGCAAAATTCTGGAAGACATAGTGCAGCACCTAAAATCGTCAACCTGCTATCTTGACACACTTCCCACATCTTTTTTCAAAAATGTGCTTAACTGCTTAGAAGCAGATCTTTTAGAAGTGGTGAACGCCTCACTTCTTTCTGGGACATTTCCAAACTCCTTAAAAAATGCAGTTGTTAAGCCCCTCCTGAAAAAGAGCAATCTTGATAACACCATTTTGAGCAATTTTAGACCAATATCTAATCTTCCTTTTATAGGTAAAATTGTAGCAAAGGTAGTTTTTAATCAGCTGAACAAATACTTAAACTCAAATGGATACCTGGACAATTTTCAATCTGGTTTTCGACCGCATCACAGCACAGAGACAGCACTCATTAAGATAATAAATGATATTCGCTTAAATTGTGACTCTGGCAAAATATCAGTGATGGTATTGCTAGATCTCAGTGCTGCATTTGACACTGTCGATCATAACATACTACTAGAGAGACTGGAAAACTGGGTCAGGCTTTCTGGGATGGTACTCAAATGGTTCAGGTCATACTTAGAAGGGAGAGGCTATTATGTGAGTCTAAGAGAGCATAAGTCTAAGTGGACGTCCATGACATGCGGAGTCCCACAAGGGTCAATTCTGGCACCACTCTTGTTTAGCCTGTATATGCTCCCACTAAGTCAAATAATGAGAAAGAACCAAATTGCCTATCACAGCTATGCTGATGATACCCAGATTTACCTAGCCTTATGTCCAAATGACTACAGCCCAATTGACTCCCTCTGCCAATGCATTGATGAAATTAATAGTTGGATGTGCCAGAACTTTCTTCAGTTAAACAAGGAAAAAACTGCAAGTCATTGCATTTGGAAACAAAGATGAAGTGTTCAAGGTGAATGCATACCTTAACTCTAGGGGTCAAACAACTAAAAATCAAGTCAGGAATCTTGGTGTGATTCTGGAGAAAGACCTTAGTTTCAGTAGTCATGTCAAAGCAGTAACTAAATCAGCATACTATCATTTAAAAAACATTGCAAGAATTAGATGGTTTGTTTCCAGCCAAGACTTGGAGAAACTTGTTCATGCCTTCATCACCAGCAGGGTGGACTATTGTAATGGGCTCCTCACCGGCCTTCCCAAAAAGACCATTAGACAGCTGCAGCTCATCCAGAACGCTGCTGCCAGGATTCTGACTAGAACCAGAAAATCTGAGCATTTCACACCAGTCCTCAGGTCCTTACACTGGCTTCCAGTTACATTTAGGATTGATTTTAAAGTACTTTTACTCGTATATAAGTCACTAAATGACCTAGGACCGAAATGTATTTCAGATATGCTCACTGAATATAAGCCTAACAGACCACTCAGATCATTAGGATCGAGTCAGTTAGAAATACCAAGGGTTCACAGAAAACAAGGGGAGTCCTCCTTTAGTTACTATGCCGCCAGCAGTTGGAATCAGCTTCCAGAAGAGATCAGATGTGCTAAAACACTAGTCACATTTAAATCTAGACTTAAAACTCATCTGTTTAGCTGTGCATTTACTCTGATGGCGGACCTCTGTCGGCTCCTCAAGGTAAAGCAGCTCCGGACCACGGTCTACCACCCTCAGACGAACGGCTTAGTCGAACGGTTTAATTAGACCCTCAAACAAATGCTGAGACGTGTGGCCACTGAAGATAGACGTGATTGGGACCAGATGCTGCCCTACGTCCTCTTCGGCATCCGAGAGGTCCCGCAGGCGTCCACCGGTTTCACCCCCTTCAAGCTCCTGTTTGGGCGGCAGCCCCGGGGCCTCTTGGATGTCGCAAGAGAGGCGTTGGAGCAGCAGCCTGCCGGCCACCGGTCGTCGATCGAGCATGTCCGTCTGATGCGGGAGAGGGTCGACAGAGTGATGCCATTGGTCCGGGAACACCTCAGTCAAGCGCAGCGGGCCCAACAATGGCACTATGATCGGGAAGCGCAGCCACGGGAGTTCCGGCCGGGAGAACACGTCCTGGTCCTGGTCCCCAACGCGGCTTGCAAGTTCTTGGCCACCTGGCAGGGGCCGTATACCGTGACCGAGAAGGTGGGCCCGGTCACCTACAGGGTGCTTCAGCCCGGGCGAAGACGGGAAAGCCAGTTGTACCATATCAACCTTTTAAAAAAGTGGATTGGAACCCGGACCCAGCTCTCCGCCCTTGCCACCTCCTCTCCCGTGGTTGTGGACATGGAGCCCCAACTGTCAGCTGCCCAGAAGATGGAGCTGCAGCACCTAGTCGGTCAGATCCTCGATGTGTTCTCCCCCCTCCCTGAGCGGACCAACGTGGTACAGCACAACATCCGAACACCACCAGGACTCATCGTGAGGCAGCGGCCCTATCATGTCCCGGAGGCTCGGCGACACTCCATCGAGGAGGAAGTTAAGGAGATGCTGAGGTTAGGGGTGATCGAACCATCCCGGAGCCCCTGGTCCAGCCCCATCGTCCTGGTCCCGAAGCCCGATGGCACCCTCCGGTTCTGTAATGACTACCGTCGCCTAAACGAGATCTCGGAATTCGACGGCTATCCAATGCCCAGAGTGGACGAACTCCTCGACCGACTCGGGAGGGCCCAGTATATCTCCACCCTTGGCCTGACAAAGGGGTACTGGCAAGTCGGACTCACAGAGGAGGCCAAGCCCAAGACCGCCTTCTCCACCCCAAGTGGCCACTGGCAATACCGGACCTCGCCACCTCGCCCGTACCGAGGCCAAGTATCTGGGGTTCCAGGTGGGCCGCGGCCTGATTAAACCCCAGCAGAAGAAGGTAAAAGCTATCCTCTCCGCGCAACGTCCCAGCTCCAAGACACAGGTACGGGCTTTCCTGGGGTTGGCAGGGTATTACCGTTGCTTCATACCTAACTTCTCCTCCTTAGCAGCCCCCCTGACAGACTTGACCAGAAAGGGGCAGCCGGAGAAGCCATCCTGGGGCCCTGCAGAAGAGGAAGCGTTCCGTCGGATCAAGGCAGCCCTCACGTCGGAGCCAGTCCTGCGGGCCCCGGACTTTACCTGCCCCTTTCTGTTGCAAACGGATGCCTCGGACACAGGATTGGGTGCCGTCCTCTCCCAGGTACAGGACGGCCAGGAACATCCCGTAATCTACATCAGCCGGAAGTTGACCCCCACGGAACAGCGCTATGCCACCGTAGAGAGGGAGGCGTTGGCCGTCAAGTGGGCAGTCCTGGAGCTGAGGTAGGAAGTTTACCTTAATTACTGACCATGCCCCTTTGCAGTGAATGGCCCGGGCAAAAGACACCAACGCCCGGGTAATGCGGTGGTTCCTGTCGCTCCAGGACTTCCACTTCAGCGTACTACACCGAGCCGGGACGGCCAATGCCGACGGACTCTCCAGGATTTGGTCAGCTTTCGCAAGTCTGTCAGGGCACACTCCCCGCCCACCCCCAATCACGTCCTCCTTGTTGTTGTTTTCTGTTCCAGCTTCTGTTGTTTGGCTGCTCTTACTTGAGATAGATGACTACTGGTGCTGGTCCTTGTGGTACATTAGCTGTTCCAGCAGGCGGTGCCTGTGTTGTTGTAGTCTGATTTGCTGGTGCAGGCACATTCATTGTTGCAGGTAGATTGACAGGCACTGAAGTATTGACAGGTGCCATCACTGAGTGGTCTTTTATTTCTGTACTGCTTGGACCTTTTTCTTCTTGTTGAGCAGCTCCTCAAGCTGCAGCTGAGTCAGTTTTCTTTGAAGATCTTTTTCTTGGTTCTTCATCTTTAGCTCTAGTCTTCTGTGCTTTTCTAAAGCGTTGGCCCCATGGTCTCTGAACTCTTTATGTGACTTTGAGTTCAGACCTACCACATCCTCCAGCTTCACTTTCACTGCTGCAGGCATGGCTTCAACAATGGCGGTCCTGAAGAGTGTTGTCAGTACTTTTTCCTGCTCAGGATCTTTTTCCAGTTCTTCTTTTCAGCATCTTAGTTGTTTCTGTATGTAGGTGGTGGGATTCTCAGTCTCCCCAATTGGCTCCCCCTACAGGAATCCTGGATCAGTGATGATCTCAACATCTGTTCTTCTATTTCTTAATGCTGGATGATTTCTACCAACATATGTCCATGTATAATAGTCTTCTTCTTAAACATATTCATCATCATCAGTTGTCTCAGTATTCTGGCAGTTATATACAATGCCAGAGCACTCCCTGTCTCATTTACACTAACCCTTATGTTATGCTTAGGGTAAAACATAGACCCCAGATCCACATTACATCTTTTTAGAGATTAGTTTTTTACTTAATAATAATGTTTCTGATGTCCGTTATGACATGACTACACGCATAATGTTTGGGGTCATATTGACCTCAGCAGCAGTTTTATTGCGATCAAAGAATTTTCACATGTTTTAAATATGTTTGGTAACTAATGTGTAATTTCTTAATACTTAACTCTCTCTCTCTCATTATCTCTCCCACATGCACACACATGTACACGTACTCTTTTATATATCCATAAACACACTGTCATGGGTTGAAGAATCACCCGACAGCGAGGAGTACAAAGTGAGGCCCCGGAGGGTGGATTTATTAGGGTGAGAGAGATTTTAGTGGTCGGAAGTGGGAAGTGCTGGTGCGCTGGTCGTGGTGGTATCCCAGGTGTGGCGTGTTCGTGCGTGGGGGGTGCCGATCGGTCACGAGCTTTCTGCAAGGGAACACGGAGAACAGCGTTAGCATCCAGTCTTCTGGAGTGATCACTACTCACTTGTGTATCAGTGGCGGCGGCTTATGTAGCCGCCGCTTGATTGTTGGCAGCCGTGATCGATCGGCCGGTGATGAGATTTCCAGGTGCTCCTCGTGCGTTTCCAGGGCGACGCTGATGAGGCATCGTGACACGCGTCACACTCACCACCCCCCCCCCCCCCCCAGGCATTGTCCTGGTCCTCTTGTACAACGGGGAGATTGGGGGTGGGCGGGAGTGTGCCCTGACAGACTTGCGAAAGCTGACCAAATCCTGGAGAGTCCATCGGCATTGGCGTTGGCCGTCCCGGCTCGGTGTTGTACACTGAAGTGGAAGTCCTGGAGCGACAGGAACCACCGCGTTACCCGGGCGTTGGTGTCTTTTGCCCGGGCCATCCACTGCAAAGGGGCATGGTCAGTAATTAAGGTAAACTTCCTTCCAAATAGATAATACCTCAGCTCCAGGACTGCCCACTTGACGGCCAACGCCTCCCTCTCTATGGTGGCATAGCGCTGTTCCGTGGGGGTCAGCTTCCGGCTGATGTAGATTACGGGATGTTCCTGGCCGTCCTGTACCTGGGAGAGGACGGCACCCAATCCTGTGTCCGAGGCATCCGTTTGCAACAGAAAGGGGCAGTTAAAGTCCGGGGCCCGCAGGACTGGCTCCGACGTGAGGGCTGCCTTGATCCGACGGAATGCCTCCTCTTCTGCAGGGCCCCAGGATGGCTTCTCTGGCTGCCCCTTTCTGGTCAAGTCTGTCAGGAGGGCTGCTAAGGAGGAGAAGTTAGGTATGAAGCAACAGTAATACCCTGCAAACCCCAGGAAAGCCCGTACCTGTGTCTTGGAGCTGGGACGTTGCACGGAGAGGATAGCTGTTACCTTCTTCTGCTTGTGTTTAATCAGTCTGCGGCCCACCTGGAACCCCAGATACTTGGCCTCGGTACGGGCGAGGTCCGGTATTGCCAGTGGCCACTTGGGGTGGAGAAGGCGGTCTTGGGCTTGGCCTCCTCTGTGAGTCCGACTTGCCAGTACCCCTTTGTCAGGTCGAGGGTGGAGATATACCGGGCCCTCCCGAGTCGGTCGAGGAGTTCGTCCACTCTGGGCATTGGATAGCCGTCGAATTCCGAGATCTCGTTTAGGCGACGGTAGTCATTACAGAACCGGAGGATGCCATCGGGCTTCGGGACCAGGACAATGGGGCTGGACCAGGGGCTCCGGGATGGTTCGATCACCCCTAACCTCAGCATCTCCTTAACTTCCTCCTCGATGGAGTGTCACCGAGCCTCCGGGACACGATAGGGCCGCTGCCTCACGATGAGCCCTGGTGGTGTCCGGATGTCGTGCTGTACCACGTTGGTCCGCCCAGGGAGGGGGAGAACACATCGAGGAACTGACCGACCAGGTGCTGCAGCTCCGTCTTTTGGGCAGCTGACAGTTGGGCTCCATGTCCACAACTGGTTGATATGGTACAACTGGCTTTCCCATCTTCGCCCGGGCTGAAGCACCCTGTAGGTGACCGGGCCCACCTTCTCGGTCACGATATACGGCCCCTGCCAGGTGGCCAAGAACTTGCAAGCCGCGTTGGGGACCAGGACCAGGACGTGGTCTCCCGGCCAGAACTCCCGTGGCTGTGCTGCCCGATCATAGTGCCGTTGTTGGGCCCGCTGCGCTTGACTGAGGTGTTCCCGGACCAATGGCATCACTCTGTCGACCCTCTCCCGCATCAGACGGACATGCTCGATCGACGACCGGTGGCCGACTGGCTGCTGCTCCCACGCCTCTCTTGCGACACCCAAGAGGCCCCGGGGCTGCCGCCCAAACAGGAGCTTGAAGGGGGTGAAACCGGTGGATGCCTGCGGGACCTCTCGGATGCCGAAGAGGACGTAGGGCAGCATCTGGTCCCAATCGCGTCTATCTTCAGCGGCCACACGTCTCAGCATTTGTTTGAGGGTCTAATTAAACCATTTGACTAAGCTGTCCGTCTGAGGGTGGTAGACCGTGGTCCGGAGCTGCTTTACCTTGAGGAGCCGACAGAGGTCCGCAATGGCCTTGGTGGTGGCCTTCCGTAGGGGGATAGCCTCCGGGTACTGGGTGGCTTAGTCAACAATCACCAGGATGTGCTCGTGCCCCTGGGTGGACTTCGGCAGCGGCCCCACGAGATCCATCCCGATCTGCTTGAAGGGCACCTCAATGATGGGTAGTGGAACCAGGGGCTGGGGGTAGGGGTCCGTGGCGACGTTCACTGGCAGATCGGGCACGCCTGGCAGAACCTCTTCATGTCGGCGTCCAGGCCGGGCCAGTGGAAGCGATCCCGGATCCGTTGGAAGGTATTCTGGACCCCGAGGTGGCCGGCCATGGGATGTGAGTGGGCCAGCTCCATCACCGTCTCCGTCTTTGTCCGAGGCACTACCAGCAAGGTTTTTTTCCTCCCCCCTTCGCGGTGCGACACAATAGAGCAGGCCTTTCCTGATGATGAAGTGTGGGACCGGGTGGGGCCCTGGCCGGACCTCCTCCCCCTCGATGACCCGGACCTGGGCCCAACAGTGCTTCAACCAGTCGTCATCGTGCTGGGCCTTGCTGAAGTCGCCCTCTCCGGACACCTGCTGGAAGACATCAAGATATAGGTTAGGGAAACTTGGGGACTCACCCTCTCTTGCGCGGTCGGATGCCAGCAGCACGGGGCGACGTCAGTCCCCCTTCTTCCGGAGGGGTCTTTGGCGGCTCCCACAGGGGCTGGCAGGCTGGGTGGCGGCGAGGAGGAGGTGGTCAAATCCGGGCCAGTCCCTCCCCAAGAGCATTGGCACCGGGAGGTCCGTGACGATCCCCACCTCAAGCGACCAAGATCCTGGGGCGGCCGAAATGGTGACGCGCCGTGCCGCCACCTCTTGGGTGTCCCCGTGGACACACGTGATGGCTAGGCAGGCTTTAGACTCCGGGCGGGGGGGACAGTGGGGTGGACGAGGCTGACCGCGCTCCCGGAGTCTAGGACAGCTTCCAACGGGTGGCCGTTTACCTTCACCTTGGCTCGTGGGGCCCCCCCAGGTGGGGAACATGGAGAACAGCGTTAGCATCCAGTCTTCTGGAGTGATCACTCACTTATGTATCAGTGGCGACGGCTTATGTAGCCGCCACTTGATTGTCGGCAGCCGTGACCGATCGGCCGGTGATGAGGTTTCCAGGTGCTCCTCGTGCGTTTCCAGGGCGATGCTGATGAGGCATCGGGACACGCGTCACAACACACACACACATACACACACATAACACTTTCTCTTTGTTCTCTGTCACACACACGCACAAAGTCAGACCAACATACAGGTTCTCACTCTCACATGTGTGCACACATACTGTACATGCATCCAGGCACACATACATGCTCTCTCTCTCTCTTTCCCTCCAACACACACTCAGCTGCTCTGTTCTCCTCCTCCCTGCCCTTTTGCTTTTGCTTTTTCTCTTTGCTGACACTCACAGAGATACTTTCACTCTTTCACTCACACAGATGTTTCTCGCTTGGACACGCACACACACACACACACACACACAGCTGCTCCTTCACTCCCACTCAGTGCTTCCACTCCCTCCATCATGCACACACAGATCAGATGAGAGAAACACCAACCAGCCTTGGTTTCTCTCTCCCTTTCTCTCTCTCACTCTATGAACGAAAAACCAGTCTCCTGTTACTTTTTCTTTATGAACAATTGTTTCACAGTTTAGATCCCATTGTTGGTAACTTGGATGACCTCCAAAGACCAGACAAAGCCAGTTCTTTGAAATATTCTTTGTTCTTTCAACTCTTATTAGACTCTTTACTTTCCAATCACCATCTTATTGCCTCCTCCTTTATTATTTTACAATTGCTCACACTAGTTTTCCATAACATAAACAGTCACATAAAACATATAAAATTAGCACATTTAGCTTCATGCAAAGCCCAGTATAGTGGTTATTATATCAGCTAAGCAATCAGCGCTTACAGTAATGTATCCAGCACGCAGCCCACACACACAAATCTCTCTCTCAACATACAATGGACAGACAGAGACTAACAGTTTAACTCTTTCCAGTCTGCAGACACCCGCACAAGCAGCCCTTCTGCCGTGGAGAGTCTCTGTTACGGGATTTCTTGCCCCTCTTAGGCAATTACACACTTCTTATATCTACTTTTCGTGGGGACCCACCAGGGCCACACCCCACCAACTATGGGCGGCTCCCTGGTTCCTAGGCGCCCCCACTTTTTTCTCTCTATATACTTTTCGCAGGGACCCACCAGGGCCACGCCCCACCAACTAGGGGCAGCTTCCTGGTTCCTAGGCGCACCCACTTAGGAAGTAGACTCTTTACAACTCTACCGCATGCGCATCTTTTGACATCTGGAGCCTCCAACATCTGTTACTTCAACTTAAATGATCAAGATTCAATTTGGGAAAGCCTTTCCTCGACCACAGCCACAGGTTTTACCTAAGCAACCATGCACACAATTCAACATTTTAATTTAAACAAAAAATTGCTCTTACCTCATTAGTCTTTTATTGTTTGCATGTTTGCCAGGTGTTCAACTGCCATGGCTCTCATCAAGGTCAGACTTCAAGCCAATCCTGTTCGTGACACCAATTGTGTTGTGGAGCAAGCAATGGTCTCCTCGAGATGACGGCCACCTCATCTGAGTTCTCTGTCTCGTTTTATACCCTTATCTCTTACCAAAGGTAGTTCCGGTTTTTAATTGGCACTGTCTGACAAGTTTGCCACACTTTAACACTAGTCCTCCTAGTCCATTTTTTTATGGTGGAATTCAGCCAAATCAACAATTAAGAAATCGCCTCTCCCTATTGGTTGGCTGTGGTCATGTGAGACATTCATCATATTTATTTACCACTGCTGTCAGCCTCTGGAAATCACCCAAAGTTCACAGGGGTACTTTAGTTCACAGGTGCACTCCAGAGGTTAGTTAAGTTCACAAAAAACTCAATGGAATACTACCAGGACCTCCCAGTGGTAGGTCTTTTATATGTCCAATCCTGTTCAACACTACTAGTACTGCCCAATGGGATGGCCTTTATACATCCGACCCTCTTTATGACATCCAGTATTTGGGAATAACTCAGCATATTGATTGATCAGTATATTGATTTCCTTCATAGTTATGCATAATATTATAAGATAATACCATATTGAGTAAATAACATAGAATAACACAATTATATTGAGTAATACTATAGAATAACAAAATTCGCACAGGACTCCTCTTGGGCCAATCAGCACCTACATTTTGGAGCATAGTACGTACCCGCCATGAAACAAGGAAAAAGTGCTTGCCATGCCGCCTGGTTTGACCACCATGGATTCGGCTGGGACAAATACGGTAATGACAATTGATTTTTTTTACGATCTAATGGTCTTTTGTTTAACTGTTGTTAATGTTATAGTTATTTTGTAGAAAGGGGGGAAATTAAATCTTTCTCCCAACGTTGCAAACACAGTAGTTATTATCCCACGTTTTTATGGTAGCCTACTAGCTCTGGTAACAACATCTTTGCCTGGTGTTCATTATAACTAAGCATTTGCCTCTTCCTCTGGTGAAAATGTTGTTGCCGCCAAGTAGACTGGTCATGTCTTCAGCGTGATACTGAGAGGGAGAGAGAGAGTAGTAAGCGATGAATGTGTCGAAATGCAATACCTTCCCCTGGTTCTGTTGGCCCCAGTGCCCAACACAGAGCTACCCCTGTTGGGCCCAGTGCCCAACATCAAACTGGCCCAGAGACTCCAAGGTGTTGTCTAGTTTCCCAACATATAACACACACACCCAGATTAACATGCATAAAATTATTTGATGCATCTTCTGAAAACGGCACGTCATTTTAGCAGACAGGGAAGAAGTCATGGGAAGGGTCTTTTCCTGCCCTTTTTGGAGCCAGTGCCTTCCAACCACTTCACACCAGTCAAAGAGATAGAAGATTGTTGAGTGCACTACCAAAGGCAGTGTAGAAGTTTTCCATCTGCAAGCTGGTTTGGGATGCAGGTCTATGCTGATACCAGAGAATTACACACAAGATGAGGTGAGGAGAAGAGAAACTAGTATTTGTGCAGTTTAATCACACCTGTGACATCCAGTATGGTTCACATACAGTTTTCTACCCAACAGTCAACGCATGTAGTAATCAGAATCAGAATCAGAAAGAGCTTTATTGCCAAGTATGCTTGCGCATACAAGGAATTTGTTTTAGTGACATAAGCTTCCAGTACACAGAGACAACAACACACAGAGACAACAACACACAGACAAAAAAAAAACATTACAAAAAAGGAGAATTACAAATTGGCAAATAAATAAGTGTATAAACAATTGTGCTATAAATGATAATGGAATAGGATTGAGTGAGATGCAGGAATGTTCTAGGATGGAGGGTTAACAAATAAATATAAGGATATTGCACATTTATAAGCATAATTGGGGAGCATTTAACTGTTCATGAGGTAGATTGCCTGGGGGAAGAAACTATTCTTGTGCCTTGCTGTTCTGGTATTTGCAGCTCTGAGGTGCGGGCCAGATGGCAAAAGTTCAAAGATGGGGTGACTTGGATGTGAGGGATCCAGAATGATTTTATGAGCCCTTTTCCTCACTCTGGATGTATACAGTTCTTGAAGGGTGGGCAGAGGAGCACCAATAATCCTTTTGGCAGTCCAAACAGTTCTCTGTAGTCTTCTGATGTCTGATTTTGTAGCTGAACCAAACCAGACAGTAATTGAAGTACACAGGACTGACTCAATGACGGCTGAGTAGAACTGTTTCAGCAGCTTCTGTGGCAGGTTAAACTTCCTCAGCTGGCGAAGGAAGTACAACCTTTGTTGGGCTTTTTTCACAATGGAGTCAATGTGATTGTCCCACTTCAGGTCCTGTGAGATGGTGGTTCCCAGGAATCTGAATGACTCCACTGCAGCCACAGTGCTGTTCATGATGGTGAGTGGGGAAAGTGCAGGGGGGTTTCTCCTAAAGTCCACAATCATCTCCACTGTTTTGAGCGTGTTCAGCTGCACCAGACAGCCAGCTGCTCAACCTCTTGTCTGTAAGCAGACTCGTCACCGTCCTGGATGAGGCCGATGACTGTAGTGTCATCTGCAAACTTCAGGAGCTTGACAGAGGGGTCTTTAGAGGTGCAGTCGTTGGTGTACAGGGAGAAGAGCAGAGGGGAGAGAACACATCCCTGAGGTGTTGGTGGAGCAGCTGTTTGACATGAATTTCCCCAGTCTCACTAACTGTTGCCTATCTGTCAGAAAGCTGGTGATCCACTGACAGATAGAGCTAGGAACAGAGAGCTGGGTCAGTTTGGTCTGGAGGGTTGTTGGGATGATGGTTTTAAACGCTGAACTAAAGTCCCCAAACAGGATCCTCACATAAGTCCCTGCTTTATCCAGATGTTGCAGGACGAAGTGCAACCCCATGTTGATTGCATCATCCACTGACCTGTTTGCTCGGTACGCAAACTGCAGGGGGTCCAGTAAGGGTCCAGTGATGTCCTTCAGATAAGCCAGAACCAGTTTTTCAAACGACTTCATGACGACAGACGTTAGAGCCACAGGTCTGTAGTCGTTAAGTCCTGTTATCTTGGGTTTCTTTGGAATGGGGATTATGGTGGAGCGTTTGAAGCAGGAAGGCACTTCACACAACTCCAGGGATCTGTTGAATATCTGTGAAAAGATGGGGGCCAGCTGGTCAGCACAGATTTTCAGACAGGCTGGTGTAACGCCATCTGGGCCTGGTGCTTTTCTTCTTTTGTTTTTCTTGAAGACCTGGCGCACATCATCTTCACAGATTTGAAGAGCAGGAGGTATGGAGAGGGGGATTGCAGAAGGTGTTAATGGTTGTGTAGGGAGATGGTCAGAGTGGGTGTTGGGGGTTTCAAATCTACAATAAAACTCATTCAGGTCGTTAGCAAGTCGTTGATTAGCCTCAGTGCAAGGGAATGGTGTCTTGTAGTTTGTGATGGCTCTCAGTCCTCTCCACACTGAAGTTGAGTCGTTGGAAGTAAACTGGTCTTCCAACTTTTTAGCGTAGGTCTTTTTAGCCGCTCTAATCTCTTTGTTCAGTGTGTTCCTGGCCTGATTGTACAAGACCCTGTCCCCATTTCTGTAGGCATCCTCTTTGGCCTGATGAAGGTGTCTGAGTTTTACTGTTAACCATGGCTTATCATTGTTGAATGTTAAATAAGTCCTGGTAGGAATGCATATATCCTCACAGAAACTAATATAGGATGTTACAGTATCTGTGAGTTCGTCCAGATCGGTGGTAGCAGCTTCAAAAACACTCCAATCAGTGTAAATCCTGCTCTGTTTCGCTGGTCCATCTCTTCACAGTCTATACTACGGGTTTAGCAGATTTAAGTTTCTGCTTGTAGGTCGGTATAAGATGAACCAGACAGTGATCAGAACGTCCCAAAGCTGCTTGTGGAACAGAGTGATATGCATCCTTTATTGTGGTGTAACAGTGATCCAATATATTACTGTCTCTGGTGGGACATGTAACATGCTGTCTGTATTTTGACAGTTCACGGGAGAGATTGGCTTTATTAAAGTCCCCAAGAATGATTAAAACAGAGTCCGGGTGTTGTTGTTCTGTGTCTGTGATCTGATCAGCGAGTTTCTGTAAAGCTGAGCTCACATCCGCTTGTGGAGGAATGTAAACACTAACCAGAATGAACGAGTGAATCTCCCGCGGCGAATTGAACGGCTTGCAGTTGACAAACTGCATTTCTAGATCAGGACAGCACATCTTCTTTAACACAGTTACATCTGTACACCACCGTTCATTGATGTAACAGCATGTCCCGCCGCTGCGCAATTTCCCCGTTGATTCTGCTTCGCGGTCCGGTCTGAACAGCTGAAAGCCCGGCAGATGGAGCGCGCCGTCTGGTATGGCGTCATTCAGCCAGGTTTCCGTGAAACACAGAGCAGCAGAGTGAGATAAATCCTTATTTGTCCGAGAGAGTTGGACGAAGGAGTTCGTCCGTTTTGTTGGGTAGAGAGCGGAGATTTGCGAGATGGATGCTAGGCAACGGCATTCGAAATCCGCGCTTACTGAGTCTGACGAGCATCTTGGTGATAATATTATCCACCTGCCTGTTAAGCATAAGTTAAGTTCAAACAAGTCATGACAGCGGCCTTCCATCTAGGGCAGGCATTTCATCAGGTTTAAGTGAAATGTTGCAGTTTCAAATATGCAGTACCAATTAGACTGCTGAATTTTTTTCTTTCATAGTTCAAGTACAATGCACATACATTTAGACTCAAATAGTAATAGATATTTGTGCAGTCTTTTATTTCATTTTTTGTGAAATCCAGTTTGTATCTGTTAACCCAATTCATTGTTCATGGGTATAATGTTACACTTCAAAAAGCATTTCCATATGGGCATCGCACCATTACAATGTTTGTCAGAGAAGATGTCCTTCACTGCATTCTTTCCAACTTCCCTGTTGTTGTGTCAGCTTGACAGAAGTCCAATAAATACAAAATCTTTGGAAGCAAAATACAACATTTTGTGGCATTTTTATTTGTTTCAATTACTTTGCTGTGAATGGAAGGTGGACTATAAGGTGCCTGGATACATGGTGTCCTAGACTGGACTTGAGCAATCATGAATCAACATGAATTATTAAAAACCTTTTAGTCCTCTTATTGGCACAGACATGACTGTCAATGATGGTGAAGTAGGTACAATGCATGTGCGAGTGTGGTCAAATAAATGTATCTTCCAAAACTATTTGAATGAGAAAGGGGATCAGTGGCAAGGAGTATAGTTTCAATTTCCTCTGTCTTCAATGGACATACCATTTCTGACACGGTAACACCTGTGTTATGAGAGTTATGAGAGAGCCTTGAGCTCTCCCAATCAAAATCCTCAATTTGTATTCCCTAAAACCAACAGAAGATAGTTTTATTAGTATATAGATTGAAAAAAGTATTTAGAGGCAGGACAACAATGTCATTGGCATTATTACTCAACTGCCACATCTTCCTCAAACATCTCTGGCTCAAGGATGGGGTACAGCAGCATCCCAAGCTCCAACAGCTGGTTTGGGGTAAGAAAGCCCTCTGTCCTGATAGGATGATCATTCCATCCAGCAGAAAACTTGGCCAAACCAGCCTTGAGTCTTGGGAGGAAGGTGTACTGAGCACAGAAGAGATGGAGATTATCCGAGATTTCGAGGCATCCATCTGCCTCCAGGCTGTGTAATTCGTCATAGTAAACGTGAGTAACTCCTGTCCAAACGTCCCTCCACAGACGTTCTATTCTACAATTCGTACATAGACAAGTTCACCCTGGGGCAATCAAACTATGTAAAAGAATAGCCAAACAGCAATTCAACTGAAGTAAATATCACACTGAAGGGCACACCAACAATAACAAGACATGTCATCTACTTACTTGGATCTTGAGGTAATTTGATAATCATTGGAAAAGTAATAATTCACCTCTGGTTGTGCATGTTTTTCCATTTATAAAGCTTCCATGTCCCAAAGCTTACATTTTCAACACCCTGGTCACCTCTTACCCTGTAACACATCAGATTTTGAAATTAGTATCCATCCAACTGAATCAACAAAACTTTAAATAAAAATACTGGATCATTTTTCCTCACCCAGGTTCATATTGCTTAAACGATACTATGAGAACAGCGTTACTCACTTGTAAGGCCATCCAAATCTCCTCACTCCAACTAGAATAAACTGAAGCGCAGTACTCTCCATGTTGTTATACCCAGCATTGAGGTACATGATCTTAAGGGTGGAAAACGGACATGAGTAATACTACTAATTGTTATGGGACGGTTGTCATAACATGGAGACCCTACGAAAAAAATGATGGATTATACAAGCAATAGTTTCATTAGTATGTACTTTGTTACAGTAGGAAACTTACATTCCTCGAGTAGCCATCGATGCCACCGAATATCACCATGTTATATCTGGTGAAAAAAAAGGACATGGTTAAATTATAAAGAAAGAAGCAGAGGATAATTACCCACAAAAATAATGCCAATGATAACTATTTTAAGTCCTGCTATATTCAAATGTAATAAACACACCTAATGAGTTTATGATTGGTGACTATGTGCTGCAGAAAATGTGGGCCTTGAACACAGTATTTTCGCCAAACGACACAGCCCATACTTGTCATTCTGTCATGGTTGGTAAAACTGTTGTCTCATTTTGATCTTTTGTGGGTAGGGTCAGGTGTTTGTCTCATTTTCACTGATTGTTTTATGTGGGCGTGACCGCTAATTGTGCCATCAGCAGCAGCTGAGATTCATTTCCAGCTCACTATTTATTGCCCTGTCTTTCGTTTTGTGTTTGTCCGATCCGTGTTCGTGCCTGGTCTTTTCGGCCTTCATAGTTTCCTGTGTCACTCAAGACGGATCGCTCTGTCCTGTATCACCGTGGGATCTTCACCTCCATACTCACCTCAGGATCGCCCATCTCAGTCCCTGCGTCATGCGCTCCTCCTGTCTGGTTCCGGACCTGATCCCTGGCAGCAAGAGTTCTGCCCAGTATTCATCGCATGGCTTTGTTTACTCTCTGACGTTCTGTGTGAACTTTGTTCATTAAAATTATTGCACTTGCATTTGCTTCCGCTCATTTTTTCATTAAATTAAATTAAATTAAATTTATGTATTTAGCAGACGCTTTTATCCAAAGCGACTTACAGTGCATTCAGGCTATCAATTTTTACCTATCATGTGTTCCCGGGGAATCGAACCCCCAACCTTGCTCTAGCATGCTCTACCAATTGAGCTACAGGAACATGTTATAATGTTACGCCTGCATCCTCCTGTATATGGTTCTTCTTGAGACTCCAAGAATGTCTGCTACACATGGGTTTAACAAACTGCTCAGTTGATGGAGGGCTTCACAGCTACATTCTCCATTGCATTTATTAAGGCCCTCTCTCGGGTCACTACGTATTCCAAATAATCAAGATCAGGAGGGTTGTTGTTGAGGGCACACTGCAGTCTTTCCCTCAGTCTGGCTAAGCACTCCTGAATGACAATGTTGTGCAAAAGCAATGTAATGAATTGTTAACATACACCATCTAGTAATGCAACCCATTTCATCAGCTGGAGCTATTCTTTTCTGATATCACTGAGAATCACTGTCATACTATGTATTAGATGACATTATGTCATACATTAATAATAGGGTTACTATTAATATTATTTATTGTGGTAATAATAATATTCCAAATAGGAGATGTGAGCTACAGAGAGGTAGCTGGTAACATAACAATCTAGAAGTAGTAAAGGTTGAAAGTAGTAGGAACCTTTCATTGCAAAGAAATGAAATTGCTTTATCATAAACAGATTAAATTAGAATCAGAAAGAGCTTTATTTCCAAGTATGGTTGCGCATACAATGAATTTGTTTAGTGACATAAGCTTCCAGTACACAGAGACAACAACACAATAAAAAAACCTTTGCAAATCAATAAGTGTATAAACAATTGTGCTATAAATTATAATGGAATAGGATTAAGTAAGATGCAGGGATGTACTAGGATGGAGGGGTAACAAATAAAAATAAGGATATTGCACATTTTTATTGCATAAGTGGGGAACATTTAACTGTTCATTAGGTAGATTGCCCGGGGGAAGAAACTGTTCTTGTGCCTGACTATCCTGGTATTTGCAGCTCTGCAGCGCCGGCCAGATGGCAAAAGTTCAAAGATGGGGTAACTTGGATGTGAGGGATCCAGAGCGATTTTCTGAGCCCTTTTCCTCACTCTGGATGTATACAGTTCTTGAAGGGTGGGCAAGGGAGTACCAATAATCCTTTCAGCAGTCCAAACTGTTCTCTGTAGTCTTCTGATGTCTGACTTTGTAGCTGAACCAAAACAGACAGTTATTGAAGTGCACATTACAGACTCAGTGACGGCTGAGTAGAACTGTTTTAGCAGGTCCTGTGGCAGGTTAAACTTCCTCAGCTGGCGAAGGAAGTACAACTTTATCACTGATTGCTATGGATTTCATGTCAGGTTGATTGCAAATGTGACGGAGGCGATGGAAGAGGAACCACCAAAATTAAGGAATCGTAGCAAACCAGTTGTATTTGTTATGTGACTACAAGCCAACTAGTTATGAATGTTACAATATTGCCAGATATGTTTCCTATACCATGGTAACAGTAACTGGTTGGATTGTGCCCATAATCACTATAACATTAAGTTTCACCTTGCTAAACTTTGTGCAGATCTAAAAGTGAAAAAGTGACATGACATTCAGCCAAGTATAGTGACCCATACTCAGAATTTGTGCTCTGCATTTAACCCATCCAAAGTGCACACACACAGAGCAGTGAACACACACACACACACACTGTGGGTGCTTCTCAATTCTTATTTGTGCATCCTTGTTTCCTTTCCTCGCTTCCTTTCCTCGTGTCTTAGCTCCACCTTTTCAGGATGCGAGGGAAGGACACAAGGAAAAGACGTGAGGATGGAGGACTTGAATCAAGTGAAATGATTTATCCTCACTCCCTTCAGCATTACTTCAAAGTGTCACCAGCTGTGATTAAAGGGATCTGCCTTTATGTTGTTAAAGTTTGTTAATTAAGACATTCATAATAAACATTAATAAAACAAGATGCCCTGTTTGAAATATATGACATGCATGGTTTATTTGAAGTGAAAAGGTAAAATATAAATAAAAATTATTACAACAGATGTGAAGGGGGAGGAGAATTTATACGTGCGTCACATTAAGTCGATAAAAGACTCCCGCATAGAATACACCTGTGTATCCTCACTCATCACTCCTCATGAAGCCTCCTCCCTCCTTGATCCTCGCGGTGCAATTAGAGAATTGAGATGTCCTTCAAGATGGCTGTGCTTGATCGGTTTCCGGGTCATAGGATGGAGGACGGAGGAGCGATATTGAGAAGCACCCAATGAACACACACCCGGAGCAGTGGGCAGCCATTTATGCTGCAGCGCCCAGGGAGCAATTGGGGGTTCGGTGCCTTGCTCAAGGGCACCTAAGTCGTGGTATTGCCGGCCCGAGATTCAAACCCACAACCCTAGGGTTAGGAGTCAAACTCTCTAACCACTAAGCCACAACTTTCCCATAATCACAGCATAAGTTGGTCAAAAATGAATCTCCAAAAGAATAGCTGGGTTGTTTTAAGTCACAGGTGGGACTGGCAAGTTAGCTAGCATGATGCCTTCTATTTCTAGATCTTCTGATTAAGTTTACCGGTACTTATCTGAGCTAACAACTTGATCACTGTCACTAAATATAAAGAAATCATTGACTTTCACTCGGTCCTATTCACTGGCAGTTAAAAAAGGGTTTTTATTGTACGCAATGCTATTTGTAGACTAGCTTTAGTGCTCCTTGCTGCGTTGCTAAAATAATAGCTGAAACAATGCTAATGTGCTAGTCATAGATATAGAACAATGGTGCTAGCTAGTCATCTAATGTAAATGTAAACATGATTTTTGTATGCTCGCGGACTAAACTAAATGTTTCTACAAAATAGCTATAACATTAACAACATTTAAACAAAAGATCGTTAGATCATAAAAAAATGTATTGTCATTACCGTATTTGTCCCAGCCGAATCCATGGTGGTCAAGCCAGTCGGCAAGGCAAGCACTTTTCCTTGTTTCATGGCGGGTACGTACTATGCTCCGAAACGTAGGTGCTGATTGGCCCAAGAGGAGTCCTGTGCGCCAGTGAATGCTATCTATCGATCTGTGCTTGATTGCTCTTCCTTCATCCTCCAACTACCCGGATGTCTTTCTCAGTAACTTGAAATTTAATTTGAGAACTGAATCTGAATTGTGAGAAGTGAATGTGAAGATATATAGAGAGTTTAATTTTCAGTGAGGATACATTTTTTTTGGATTTCAGTTCCAAACGAATAAATTCAATTTTCAAATGATACAATTCAGATTCAGTTTTCGATGCAATGATTCAAATTAGACAATTCAATTTTAAATTATGTTATTCAAATTCAGTTTTTCAATGCAATTATTCAAGTTTAGCAATTCAAATTCCAATATACATGACTGAAATTCAGTTTCTGGTAGCCCATATTTCAGCCCATACATAGGCTGTGTGTGCGGCCTTCTGAATTGGGAATAGCAAACATGCAATAAGGAATGCTCTTGATATGCAGCTCTTGCAAATGATCTTTTATGTTCATTGTCTGTCTTTTCAAAGCATGAATTGCATAGCGTTTTTCTTTAGTTTTAATTTGCCCAACTATTGATCTGACCCTGTAGACTCCATAATCCCACTCTGTCTCCTGCTTTCGGTATTTTTTTTTTCTTTTTTCATTTTTTTTTTTTTAATGGTGGGCGGTTTTTAATGGTTTAATGGTACACAGTTGGTTAGAGCAGTGCTGACTGGTGAAAATGGAGGTGCGCTCACTCTATTGGTTAGTAAGACTGCCACTCAAGGTTGGCAGTCATGCATTTGCTCTGGAACAGAGTAATATCACATCCACATTGCAGGGTTTTGCGATTAGCAAATCGCAACGTCTCAAATCGTGATTTCGATTAATCGCACAGCCCTACCATCAAGCTACATAGGTGATGGCAGATTTAACTTCTCCATGATGGGAAAACACTCAAGAGTTCTCTTACTTTGTGTCAACAATGTCTTTTTGACCTGCTTTTCACTGCTCTGCTGCACTTGGCTTTCCAGCACTTGGTCTGCGTGTCTCTCGTGCGCTCGCTCGCTCCTCGGCCACTCTCCATGCAGGTTTCGCTCACCGTGGGTGGCGTATTTACATAAACTTTCTGGTGTTCGTAGTTCCTAGAGATGGGAATCTTTAGGCACATCACGATCCAATCCGATTCCGATTCTGGGAGTCAAGATCCAATTCCAAAACAATTCTTGTTATGCATTTTTTCCTAATTAATTCTACTTCTGTGCAAATACATCTTTGAAAAGCTCAGAAATATTACTGAACAAAAATGTAATAGATTGAATTCCCTAAAAAAAAAGAAAAAGAGAAAAAAAAGTTACTTTTTCTGGCTTTTTTGACCCAAAGGAGCCAAGTGTGACTCCCAAATGAAGAGGCCAAGAGGGTAAAGAGGATGCACAAATACTTTGAATAGATAGTTTATTAATCTGTTTAGTACCATATTAGCATGATGATGCTGATATAAGTTTTTAATTAAAAAAAAATATAATTTTTTTTTTAAATTACTATGAGTATAAAGTATAAGAGTATGAATATTTAAAGTGTTTTCTTTTCATGGGCCAATAATTAATCCCAAGAGATTTCATAACATCTCTTACAGACATCCCTACTGATAAAGAACTTATAAAGATCCAGACCTCATAAAATTCAGTTTAGATCACAAACAGTTCTGAATGCGTTTTTTTGTAAGAGTTTCTCACTGTTATTCCTGTATCAAGCAGTGGATGGATATTGAAGCCTAATGAGTTGTAAACCATTTTAAATGTTTATTAATATTGCCAGCAATTTACATTGCATTGTCATTGGTTTCGTGTGATTTGAGTGATCATCTATATACCATGATGGATAACATGTCTTACCCTGTGATACTGACTTTAATAGTGCCCAAAGAATCTAAATCATATAGGCATGCATATTTTATTTGTTTTCTTGCCTTATATGTGCTTATATTGTCAATAAATATTCGTCTTGTTATGGCCATTATAATGGAGAAATCTTTTCACGAACCAATGTACATATTTTTGGGTCAATTGTGTATAAATGGGATTTATGGAGCCACAGGATTCTACCCCAAAATTTTGTCTGATTTAATATTGGATTCATATGTGATCTCCTTTCATATGTGTGCTCTGCAGATATTTGTGATTTATAGCTCTTTACTGTGTGAGTTCACAATCTTAACAGTCATGTCTTATGACAGATATGTAGCCATATGTAAACCTTTAGACTATCATTCCAGATTAACTAAAAACACCTGTGTGAAATTAATTCTTTTTTCATGGATTGTTCCCACTTGTTCTATTTTAACTGCCACTCTGTTATCACATTTTAGGCCAATTTGTGCCTATCATATAGATAAATTATATTGTGACAACTGGTCAGTTGTAAAACTCTCCTGTGCTTCATCTTTTGTTAATAATGTATATGGATATATTGTTACTGTTATATTTTTAAGCTTTGTAGTAATTATCATAGTGTCCTATATAAAACTGATCGCTGCATGTAAAATATTTTTAGAAAACAGACGGAAATTCTGGAAAACATGTCTGCCACATATATTTTCACTGATAAATTTTACTTTTTCTTTTCTTTTTGATATTATGTATAGCAGATATGGTTCTAATGATATTTCAGAGAGTTTGCGTAATTTTTTGGCTCTAGAATTGGTGATAGTCCCACCTGTGTTCAATCCTCTTATCTATGGGTTAAATATTAGTGCTGTACGCAAAAGTGTTTTTACTTTTTGTTACATCAAGAGTAAATGTTTAACATGCACCAAAAAGATGAAAACATAATTAAAAACAATATTCATAACAATTAGGTTTTCATATATATGAAGAATGACAAAAAGTGAAAATAAGTGTATTTTTAATAAGTGTATTACTAATAAAATGCGATATACAGGTATATATAAATATTTGTATCTTGATTAAAAAACAAAAATATGACTAAATAGATATTTGTTTAACAATATCAAGTTCCCCTGGATGATAATGATCTCTGAGATGTTTTCCTCTCCATGCCTTTTTATATCTAAATGTCATTATTTTATGTTTGTACAATTTATCCTTGCTGTTATTATTAGATAAAGTAAGTTGGTACAAATGTATTTTTAATAAGTATAATTTATAACAAAGTTTTTTTTTTTTAATTTCAAAATTTTGTTCATGAGGGTCCGGTCTCTCAGCTTGGTTGTTGAGACCATACTCCAACCCAGAGCTTCCTTCATGTGGAAATTGTACAACTCGAAGTGGGATTTTTTCTCTTCTTTGTGTGGCATCCATCAGATGAACCCAGTTATTTGGCTGGTTGGCTTAGTGCTGGAGTTTCTGCAGGAACGGTTTTCCACAGAACACCCTGAAGGTGTACGTGGTGTCTTTAGCTACTCCACGCCCCTCTGGGTGGTCAGTTGGGAAGACACCTGCTTGTTCCGCATTTCCTCTGTGGCACCCTGAGGCCTCTGGTACTTTCTCAGGTCACTTTTTGGCCAAAGTTTCAGAAGCTCTCAGTAGGCCCCCCTTTTTAACCACTGGTAAGTTCCAGAGATATTATTTACAGTTAATGTTTTGTTATTACTATGATAAGATAAAGACTTGCTGTGGTTTTCAATCATTTATTTAGTGTGCACAGAAATAACGTTCAACACTCTCTGCTGGTGCACTACATAGGAATGCCAACACAGTACCGGAACCAAAGTTGTCATATGGCACAATATCATATCTTCCTCCCTTTAAAAGTAAATAACTTTCTTTTGAAATATTTTGTTCTATACATTTGTACTTGTGGCAAAAATTTATTTTTCATAACATAAAATTAACCACAGAATTTTCATAATTCACTTCTTTTAAGAAAAAAAAGTTTCAAGTTTTAATTGAACTTTCAGGAGGTCTAACAGTATTTCTTGCATTTAGACTCTTTGATAATGCCATTTTCTCTCCCCAGCTAGCTCAAATTCTAACATCACTCTCCAAAAGATGTAATAGCATATCTCCAGCATGCAAAACAATTAACAAAAATGCAGCTTAGTACGTGAGGATGCCAAGGAATGATTCTGTGTAAAAGTAGGTTATGTCAAATAATTATTTCAATACGTAAGGCTTTAAAATGATGACTCATTTATTATTCACAATATGGAAAGAGGAAATAAAAAAGTTTGTTAAGAGCATGACTTAAACATGCCATTAATGGGCTTATTCAAGTCCTCTCTTTTTACTTATTTTTATCCATTCTGCATCTACCACATATGTGTGTTTTAGCAAGGCGGTCTGTGTTGCAAATTGGTGAATTAAGATCGGCTTACTTGCCAGGTTAGGTGTCAGTACTCTGCATTATTAATTTTTTGTAAATGACTGTCCTACTACAGGATTTAACACAGAGTAAGAGCTCACTACCAGTTACAAAAGACACTGTAACAGTCTGTCACAATAGCCTTTGAGTATATTGATATAGGTAGCTATACAGGTTACGCAACATTACACAAGTTTTCATTTTTAACTACCTCCAGATGGCCAGAATTCTCACTTCAAAAAATTGAGATAGTTCAAGGGATTTTATCTTCTTCCAAAATTTAGATGGGTTATTTAGGTTTGAGGACATTGATTTGAGGTAGAAGTCAGATTTGCACTTTCTTATAAGACAAGTGCACTTGTTCCTAAGATACCTATACTTAGTAACAGTCTGTCACAGGCAATTGTAGTTGCATTTTTCATAAATTAATTTCTTAAATTATCCTTTGACTATATAGAGTATATATATAAGTTTCTGGCCCACCATCTAGTGGGAAAATAATTTTTTTGGCCCGATGCCAAACTTACTTGCCGACCCCTGATCTAAACCATGACAAAATGTAGTCTTTTGTAATGTCTAAATATAAATGCAAAACCTGATTAAATGAAGAAATGTTGTCTAAAAAACAATAACTGGACTCCAAAAGCCTTTGAGTATATTGATATAGGTAGCTATACAGGTTACGCAACATTACACAAGTTTTCATTTTTAACTACCTCCAGATGGCCAGAATTCTCACTTCAAAAAATTGATTTTAAATGCCTTCACTCTATTTTAATGTAAAATATTGTATTTGTTAAAAAATGATACAGTAACAAATAAATATAAATATATATAAATTATAATGGGAAAAATAGCTCATTAAAATGTTCCTAAAATTCCCTAAATATTCAAATTAAGAGTCAAAAAATATTATTGAACAAAAATGTAATAGATTTTTCCTCTTCAGGAACTTGAGCTGTGTTGAACGCTATGGGGAGCACCTTTAGCCTGAGCGACTCTGAATATTGTGTGCAATCTATCAACGGAAGGGCACAACATCACAGGCGGTGTGACGTAAGCGACCAGGAAGCTATAAAAGCACATTCAGCAAGCGCTCTGTGTTTGCATGTTATAGGTCTGTCTTGGTGTTGTCTGTCCCCATAAGCTCCAGAATGGCTAAGAGCAAATCAAAGACAAAACATTTGGGAAGATAGCAGATCATGCTTCAATCTGTGTTTCATGCCCACGCTTTATTACGAGTGGGGATACACACAGTCTGTGCATGGTCTGCTTGGGATCGAAGCATGCCGAGTCGACTCTCTCTTCTGCAAAGGCAGGGCAGCAGCTGCACTCGTGGGGTTCGCATTGTGGATCTGACAGAGGGAATGGAGATGGGCGAGTCCCTATCTTCTTAGGTTGCACTATGATATGTGCAGATAGTTTCAGTAAAGCAGGGTCTAGGCCATCAGGACCGGCTGATTTCTTAGTGTCAATTTCCTTAAGAGCCTTAATGGTCATTCAACATTTCTGAAAACAGAGATGATACATAAGTAGCCAAGTTGTGATATTGGAATATCTGAAACATGGTGGCAATGCAGATGAAGGAATGTGTTAAAAGTCAAATCCCTCACTGACATGTGAAACTGGTGAATTGTGATTGAGGGGTGAGGAGACATGTCTGTGTAAGACTTCTTCAGGATATCATTGTTCAAATATGTCTCCTGCCTTAATGAAATGGTCATTGAAAGCATTAACAATATCATTTTTGTTTGAGATCTGATGGGTGTCTTTAACTATATGCTTAGGGAGAACAGTGTCACTGAGAGATAGTTCAAGGGATTTTATCTTCTTCCAAAATTTAGATGGGTTATTTAGGTTTGAGGACATTGATTTGAGGTAGAAGTCAGATTTGCACTTTCTTATAAGACAAGTGCACTTGTTCCTAAGATACCTATACTTAGTCCAGTCAGACTGGAGGTTTGTGGTCTTTGCTAAGACCCAGACTGCATTTCTCTCATGGATCAACGAAGACATTTCTTTGGAAAACCAGGGGTTATCACACGCCCTTTATTCTATAGCATGTTGGGGGGGGGGGGCATGTTTATCAGTTATCGATAGAAAAAGTAAGTGAAAATAGTTCCATGCCACATTGATATCCGGTATAAGACTAATTCTAGATAAATCACAGATGTTTAATTCATGTAAAAAGGCTTGTTTTACAAACCTTTTAAAATCTCTTTAAATGAGAATGCATGGCTTGGATTTAGAGAGCTTGGTGTCCCTAACAAATGCAACGGTGCAATGGTCACTGATGTAGTTAGAGAATACCCATATTCCTTTATATTTCTGTGGAGTGTTAGTGAGTATTAGATCTATTAGGGTTGACTTATCTGGAAATTTTCTATTAGGATGGGTAGGGGAGGAAACAAACTGAGTAAGATTTAGCTCATTACAGATATTTTTCAGGCAGTCAGAATTAGCAGAGAGCCAGTCCCAGTTCAAATCTCCCATAAGCACAATTTCCCGATTTGACTAATTTGACTAATACATCAGCCAGAAAGTTAACAGCAGAAGGAGGCTTATAGCAAGCAAATCCAAAACCATTTAGTTTTCTTTGAAATCGGATGGGGTAGGTAAATTAATACATGGGGGTATAGGCCCAGGATTTGGCTTAATGTCACCTGATATCAAAAGAAGTAGAATTATTAAAAGACGATATTTTAATTGGACAGCTTTGGATCTGTGAGAATCATGATTATGAGGTTTGCCAGTTGATATTAAGACTTTAAAGCTTTCCATGACAGTTTTACTAGGAACACAAAAATATATATTACAAGGTAAGAAATTATATTTAATGACTGGCTGGTAGAATGCAGTGCACGAGAAATGCATAAATGCAATATAAGAGAGTTCAGGATGGAAAGCATTTATATCATCAGGGACTTGGTAGAGAATACCCATATTCCTTTATATTTCTGTGGAGTGTTAGTGAGTATTACATCAGGGTTGACTCATCTGGAAATTTTCTATTAGGACGGGTAGGGGAGGAAACAAGCTGAGTAAGATTTAGCACATTACAGATATTTTTCAGGCAGTCAGAATTAGCAGAGAGCCAGTCCCAGTTCAAATCTCCCATAAGCACAATGTAGGAATATTAACAGTCTTTAGTAGGAGAACAGTGCGAAGCAGGAGGCATCTGGTATGCATTTTTGGTCCGTAGCGATGTGCCCAGGGTAATCCATGGAAATAGTGGGGAAGAACAGCAGATTTAATTTGTACTGGGTAGACAACAAAACGCGGAGTAAACAAATGAACCAACGTAGTGGTTGTGAAGTCTACAAAGCCATTGTGTAACACTGATGGCAACTGATGGCAACAATTTGCCAAACAACTTTCCTTTTCAAGCAAGTTGAAGCCCAAACTTTGCGTTGAGTGCACGGTGGAAAACGCTCACGCGTCAACAGCTGAATGCAGAAGAGAAAGTTTTATCAGCGAGCGACACTGTTACTTATCGCTTTTTCAACAAAAAAGGTAAGAAACATAACTTTCCTTAGTAAGAAGACTTAGAGAGCATTGGTATAACTCATGAGGATGAGCTGTCGATGTCGTAGTCTATCTGCAAGAGGAAACGTCTGTGACATCGACCCATGAATCTTAAGTTTTGTTGATTTTAATAGTACTGATGTCACAATCGAGTGCTCTGGAGCGAGTTCACAGGAGTGTTTTTCTGGAAAACGTCCAAGTCTGAGTTTCAGAGTGAAGCAGGTGTGTGGTTCCTCTGCTGAGGAGAAGAGATTTCTTCATATCTGGCAGACTCCAATCACACTTCACTGTACATGGTGAAAAAAGACGACCATCAACAGCTTTGTTGTCTATGATCAGCTTTGTTGTCTATGATGAGGAAATTATCAAGAGTCCAGAATTCAGCCAGCAAATGCGCTCAAAAAAAAATTATGAGTTTCAGTGATGACTCATCTAAACACTTTTGTTTTGTCATTGCATTCCTAAACTCAACAGAATTGTGTGTGATTAGTTAAAATGTGCAACACTGTAAAAATGCCTGAAATTCAATACGGTGTAGTGCAAAAGCATATTAATACAATGTGCGAGTGAAAATCTCTCCACTCACGTGCGGATTTCCTTTGCACAAAACCCGGACGCATACGCTCAGATATACGCTGCTCTCGCCCGGAAAGAGTGCGCGCACTTAAAATGTGTCTCTCCTCTTACTCAAACTGTGTCCTGTGCACTCTCAAATCTCTCTGGCCTCATGCGCTATAGATATTTATTATTTTCGCACCTGAATTAAATGTTGTCAAAAGTTATCAACCATCAGATTTCAAAGATGGATCTGTAATTTCTTTACAATTTAATACTACTTAGTCATTATATTATAAATGAATCAGATGTTTTGATAATTTGTAAATAACCTTTAACACTTTAGTCAAACCTTCTGAACAATTTATCAAAACAAACAAAAAAGAATATGATTCTTTTGGTCATGTTTCTTCATGTGGTCATGTCAGAGCCGGCACCAGACCATAACTAACAGGGGGGCACACGGCTTCCAACAGGGGGGCATGCAATCAGCAACAATAACTTGCAAAATCAAGACATAAAACCAACCAATACAGTGCAAGCGCACACACATACAACTGGTACAAAATTTCAGATAATTTTCCCTATAAAGTGAAGAAGAAAATCACAAACTAATCAGTATAACCACAATCACATCGCAAAAAAAAAAACAGATTGACAATTATATACTGTTAACTTTCTAATAACCGCACTTCACATTTAAGCTTACGTAAATTGAATAAACGCATAACTTACATTTTAAAAAAGCAGAAGGCGGTGTTTGCGTGATGTCAGATGGCAGTTGTAACTCTAATGAGCGGATGGTATTTCAGCCATCTGTTCCATATTAATGAATACTGACACTCTAACACATTCTGCACTCAAAGACCAGAACGTGAGTAAACAAGGACCTTTGTTTTACAACATCTTCCAACATAATTCACCATTTGGGCACCGCGATGTCTGCAATATCCTATGACAGGGTGACATTTATTGCACCTTCGAGACAGTCCAGAGATACGCGCCGAGCCTCAAAGGAAAGACAAAACACCCGCCTTTTTCCACACGGCATGACCACACATTCCACAGCACATAAGCACACACACACACAAACCTTTCTTAACGTTCTTTACCTTCGTCATTTTATTAATAAGATGTATTTTAATAGGTTTGTATGTTGCATAAAATGGTTAATCCTGTTATGCGAGGATAATAAATTGCTGTCTTGTAAATTGGAAATGTTTTTGGAATGAATGTTCTCAAATAGAATCATGAGTTGTAACCCTACCCCCCTGACCAGGTCATAAAACTTTTCACAGAACAGCAAAGCCAGCTCACTGGCACCTTTTCTCAATGTATTCTAAATGTATTGAGTATTGCTTTTTTTTGGTGCATTAGATGTTTTCTATAATCAAATTGAAGTATAATGTTTATCGTGTGTTAATCAAACTTGAAATGTGTGTAATTCTGCATATGAATGTAACTTAGTGTTTCTATCAGTCATATGTCATTTTTGGTATCTGTGTAATCGTCATGTTGTGACTGAACTATCCGCCTATAGGAAAGGTTTGTGAAATATATTAATCTGGAATTACCGACTTGCTATAATATAACCGCTGAATTCTGATAAGCCATAACTTATCTGAGTGGGTGTTTCCCCAGAGACAAAGGAACGTTTTTCCCGCTTCAGATCAAGGACATTCATTGGTTGTTCGTGCAAACAGAGGCGTGAACCAGTCACTCCATAAGTAGAACTGACCCAGGAAGTTCTCCGTTGTCTTCTGCTCTTGCTCTTGTCTACCTTCTCCTCATCTCTGCACTTCCATTGGGGAGTTGATCTCAACACATTCTCATGGCTCCTTCGGGAGCTTTCATCTCCGTTGTTTTCGTTTCTTTTACTTACTAAGTTTATTCTCCTATTCGCCTCTCCCCATGAGGGAGACGAACTCTGAATCATTGCGTTTGTTGGACCTTTCAAATATCGCGCGAGTCCGCAGCAGCCCAGGAAGACACGCGAGAACTGGCACAGCTACAAAGAACCACAGCACGCACGCTGGTCTGGCGAGTCACAAAGAAACCCCCATGCAAGTATCATTCTCTATGGAGATTTAAATGCTGTTTAAAAGTTGTCGATCTGATTTCTTGTTGTCTTTCAAAAGGTTACTGTCTATGATTTTGCCATAACTGAGCGATTATTCTGTGATCGCGCCTATTCTCTCACCTATTTCTCTCTCATCCTCTCTCACTCATTCTCTCTCTCTCTCTCTCTCTCTCTCTCTCTCTCTCTCTCATTTGGACTCCGTTATGTTTTGTATCTGTTTACTGTCTGTATTGTCGTACGCATATTTACTCTGTGTGATTTGTAGTTTGATGTATTATTAGTTCAGTTATTAAAAACCAATATATATTCATGATTGCTTCTGTCTAAAATGCTCACATCACGAGTCAATGAAATGTCTGATCTTTAGCTACAAGTTCGTTACTTTTCAGTAACCTAAATTTCATAAGGATAGGAGAATGTTTCATGGCCAGAAACTATTTTTCCTTGAATTATAAGAAGTGATAACTGTATTGAAAGTTGATAAGTTAATTTTACAGCCTGGACAAACCACTGTTTGATTTGAGGTAATTCACAGTAAGAGATATCACTATAATTGATATGAAGAATGGAATATTGACATATTAATGAGTAAAATACAGTGCCTTGTAATGAGTTATTGATATATACAATTGACCTATTTTTCATCTTCAATAATTTTAATGTAACTGTCATATGAGATATATATATATTAATCATATTCCTGATTAATTATTAAAATTCCCTATATATCATTTGAGTTAATTATAATGTACAACCCAGTGCAGCTACACAGTGCTGGATGAGAAGGCAGGGTGTTATTAAGGCCTTGCAGAAGCAGAATCAACACTAATATCCATATTTTACGCGACCAATAAAATGCAGTGAAAAAACTCAATGCTAGCATGAAGTCACATCAATATGCTAAAGACAAAGCACATGCCTTTTTCTGTAGTCACTAGGCTATATGTACTGAGACATTTTTAAAAAAATCTGTATTTTGAAAAAAATAATAAAAAATAAACCTGAATTATAATCTAAACATCTGTATTTTCATACAATTTCATAAATAAGTAAGCTAATAAATATATAATGTTTAAAAAAATATGATATAAACTATTATAATATATAGTGAGAGCTAAGCTAAGCAATAAAAAAAATAAAAAGGCACAAGTTAGGTCGAGGTGTACAGCAAACAGCTAAAACCCCAGTACTACGTTTTAATAAACTGTGGACCCCGGGAAACCTGATCGGCGACAGGAAACGTTACTTAAAAAATAATTTAAGCTTTTAATCTTTACTGTAATTTAATTTATATTTATAAGTATATTAATATTATATATTCAAATAGGGGGGGTTGGGGGGTTGGTCCTGTAGCTAATTTTACATAATAATCCGGCAGCCATATCACCCTGGAGCCCAAGACCGGTTTCCCACTGAAGCTAAGGAGGGCTGAGCCTGGTCAGTACCTGGATGGGAGACCTCCTGAGAAAACTAGGTTACTGCTGGAAGAGGTGCTAGTGAGGCCAGCAGGGGGTGCTCACCCTGTGGTCTGTGTGCGTCCTAGCGCCCCAGTGTAGTGATGGGGACACTATACTGTCAACAAGCACCGTCCTTCGGATGAGATGTTAAACCGAGGTCCTGACTCTCTGTGGTCAGTAAAAATCCCAGGATGTCTTTCGAAAAGAGTAGAGGTGTGACCTTGGCATCCAGGCTAAATTTGCCCATTGGCCTCTGACCATCATGGCCTCCTAACAATCCCCATATCTGCTGATTGGCTTCATCACTCTGTCTCCTCTCCACCAGTAAGCTGGTATGTGGTGGGCGTTCTGGCGCAATATGGCTGCCGTCGCATCATCCAGGTGGATGCTGCACACTGGTGGTGGATTAGGAGATGCCCCCTGTCTATGTAAAGCGCTTTGAGTGCCTAGAAAAAGCGCTATATAAATGTAATGAATTATTATTATAATAATGATTACAAATTAAAAAATCATAATTTTTAAAAACGTTTTATTGAAAATTTTGCCTTATTAAATGAAACTTAATTTTGGTAAATATTTTGCTAAATGTGTTTTTGTGCTGGTATTAGGCTAGTGCTGGCACCTTGTCTGGTTTAGGCCTTTCATGGATAAATAATGATGACAAATAAAACCGCCAGTAGGTGACAGCAAATCCATGGTTTAAGTATTTTTTTTTATTTATTTATTTATTTATTTTTTTATTGAATTGCTAAGAACATACAAAATCAATGCCAGGGGTAAATATAATTGCGAGTACAGCTACAAATTATATATTTAGGAGAATATTATGCAAGTGACACAATGAGACAGTTTTAAGGGCTTTGGAATTGCTGGATGTACTGAGAGTGTCCATGTAGGATTTAAGTTCCTTATAGAAAATAAAAAAGTAGGGCTTAGCATCCTGATATTTACATTTGTGTAAAAAGAATTTTGCTAGAAAAATAAATAGGTTTATCAAAAAATATTGGTCCTTTACATCTTTATCAAAGTTGTGCTGACCAAATAAAACATCTTTGTATAACAAAGAGAAGCTCTGTGATGAAAATGTGCGAACAAAGATACAAAAATCCTTCCAGAACAGACTTGTATATGTGCATTCCCAGAAATGATGAGAAATGGATTCGTGTTCAGCACCACAAAAAGAACATAAAGTGTCAATATCAGGAACCATCTTTTTTAAGTAAAGCTTCACAGGATAAAAAAGATGGAGTAATTTGTAAGACACATCCTTAACCTTATTGGTTATTAAGTATTTAGATGACAAAGTCCACACTTTCTTCCATGGAATATTGACAAATTGGCCATTCCAGTACGACACAATGTATGGGAGAGAAACAATCTCATTTTGAAATAGCTGTCTAATTTTTTTGTTCCGGCTACAAGAGTTAGATAAAAAACAAATATTTGCAATTGTTGTATCAAAAGGATGAGCAACTGATAAAGAAATCTGGGATCTAGCTGAATCTCTGAGAAGAGTTATTGCTCCATTAGGGATGGCATCCATTACAATAGCAAACTCTCGTGGAGTGACAGGTACATTGTACTTCTTCAGAAACTCTGAATATGAATACAGGTATCCATCAGAATTGATTAATTGAGAAACCAAAATAAAATTGTTTTTAACCCAGTTTGGGAAAAATAACGACTTATTTTTATAGATAATATCACAATTATTCCAAATAAAGTACCGATGAGGACTAAAATTGTGTTTATAAATTAGGTGCCAGGCCAAAAGCGCTTGTTTATGAAAATTTGACAAATTAAGGGGCAATTTGGTGATATTGTAATTACATAACAATAGGAAAGGCAGACCACCCACCTTAGAGAAAACAAGATTAGGAAGAGTATTCCAGAATGAATCAGGGTTAGTTAAATACTGTTTTAACCAATTTATCTTGAAAGTATTATTTAAAGAATTAAAATCTAGAAAGTTTAGACCACCACATTCATAATTATTAATAACCACAGACTTTTTAATATAATGCCTCTTATGCTTCCACAGAAAAGCAAATAGCATTCTATCAATATCTGCACATGCCGCTCTATCCACATATAAGGAGAGAGCAGGGTAAGTCATTCTTGAGATACCCTCAGCTTTAGCAATAAGAGTTCGCCCTCTCAGAGATAAATCTCTCTGTAACCATGAATTGAATTTCCTTTTAGCTTTCTCAACAACTGGGTCAAAGTTCAGTCTGCATCTGACTTTCTCATCCTTACATATGGATATACCCAGATAGGTCACCTGTGACTTAACTGGAATACCATAAAGAGAAAGAGAAGGACAGGTTTTAATAGCTAACAACTCACATTTATTTAGATTTAAGTTTAAACCGGACGCTTTGGAGAAAAATTGAATGTGTTGGATTGCAATCGGAATCTGTAATTCGTCTTTTAAGAACAGGGTAGTGTCGTCAGCTAGCTGACTAATAAGAATATGTTTGTTGGCAATAGTAATACCTTGCAGATGAGTACTCAGAAGAAAGGAAGAAAGAAGTTGTGCAGCTATGAGAAATAAATAAGGGGATACAGGGCAGCCCTGACGAACTCCTCTTGACAATTGAAATCTAGGCGAGGTACCTGATTTAAGGTTGATGGAACAGTTGGCATTATTATAAAGAGTTCTTATAAACTTGCAGAATGGATCACCAAACCCAAGCTTTTGGAGAGCTAGAAAAATAAACTCGTGTTCAAGAGAGTCAAAAGCTTTGTAAAAATCTACAAAAAGAATAAGACTGTCATCATCAACTAATTCGCTATAATCTAATAAATCTAGAACAAGTCGGATATTGTTTGCTATATGTCTTTTTGGCATAAATCCTGATTGAGTCTCATCAATAACTGAACTCAGAACACACTTAAGTCTTTTGGCCAAAGCCCAAGCTAATATTTTATAATCATTATTAAGAAGACAGATGGGTCGCCAATTATCTATCAACGTTGTATCTTTTTTAGGTTTAGGTATCAGAGTTAAAAGCCCTTGAGTTAAGCTAGAAGGCAAAGTTTCTGACTGAATACTTTCCAAAAACATCTTTAGCAGGAATGGTGCCAATTCTTCTGCAAAGCTTTTATAGAATTGGGCCGTTAGGCCATCGGTTCCAGGAGATTTATTATTTTTAAGGCCCTCAATCCCCTCAATTACTTCAGTGATTGTTATAGTTTTATCACAGGCAAGCTGCTCATCTTTAGATATAGATTTAACCTGCTTTAATGACTGAAAAGAAAGGGAGGCTGAGTCGTTACAATAATTAGATGTATATAGTTTTGAATAGAAGTTACTACAAAAAGATGCAATATCTTTAGAATTATCTGTCAACATGCCATTGATTTGCAGAGAACTAATAGAAAGATTCCTAGAGTTGTGTTTTTCCATTCTAAAAAAATAAGCAGAGCTCTGTTCACCTTGTTCTAGCCAATTCCTCCTTGAACGAACATAAGAGCCTTCAGCTTTATATTTATAAATATTGTCTAATTTAGATTGGAGCTCTGTGAGTTCTGATAAATCAGTTTCGGATAAGCTTACTTGAATTTTGCTCTGAAGTGTTATGATCTTTGATATGACCTTCTCTTCTTCATACCTTCTCTGTTTTGCCAAATTGCTGCTAAAATGTCTAATACATATTCCTACTTCATATTTTAACAAATCCCAATTTAAGCTAAATTTATTTTCAGAAGAAGCTTTCACCCAGTAATATCGAATCAGAAAGGAAATTATTTTTTTCAAATCATCATGCTTAAGTACAGATGAATTCATTTTCCAATAAGAGGTTCTGGAATTTATATTTGAGTGTCCTGTGGATAGAGGAGTAGAAAGAAGAATAGTGTGGTGATCCGTTAAGGGAGAGGGAAGAATACTAACCGAAACATTATAATCTTTGAAAGAGTATGGTACAAGCCAATAATCTAGACGAGAAAGTCTTGAGCGATTCTTGTTACCCCATGTATAAGATTTAGTATTTGGAAACTTCTCCCTCCAAATATCAACTAAATCCAACTTCTCCATGAACATTTTCAATTTTAAATTAGGAGAAGTAGACTGCCTAGGAGGAAATCTATCAAGATTATTATCAGGAGTGATATTAAAATCTCCCCCAATACAAATTACAGCATCAGGAAATTTATTAGACCATAATAAAATTTTGTCTCCTATCTCATCAAGTAACAAGTCATTTTCTCTAGAGGTATTATACCCATAAATGTTTACCAATAAAACAAATATATTATTAATACAAATTACCAAAATAAGAAAGTGTCCCATAGGATCTATATAGCTCTGTAACACTGAACCTGCAAAATGGCAGGTTCATAACACCAAAAGAATGTTCTGAACCATGAGCCATCCAAACCTCGTTGCCCCATTGGCTTTTCCAAAAAGAAATGTCATTGGAAACAGAGTGAGACTCCTGGAAAAACCAAAAGTCAGTTTTAAAAGATTTAGCATACAAAAACAACGCTTTGCGCTTTACATTGTCATGCAACCCCCTGGCATTGAGAGAAACTATTGAAATAGACATTCAAAAGAACAGAACAAGAGAAATAAATCTTTCCAAGTCAGTGAGACGTTGTTCACAGAACCCCATCTTCTTCTCCTCAGTGTTCAATCATTTCTCAACGTGACTGACTTGGCCTTTGATGTCGTTTAGTTCAGCACATACGAAGTCCACTGTTTTTTTTAAACCTTCAATTTTAAGGGCATTTTCACTCACCATTTTCTCTAAGGTGTCAGAGCGAGTGTTAATCAAGGTGGAGAGTGTCGAAACAACAGAGGAGATATCATCATCTGTTTTGCCCTTCTTGGATGGAGGTTTGGCTGGGCTGTCTGGAAGTGGTGTTTTGGCCCCAGGAAAAGTTTCTTCCACAGATACATAGTTGTGAAAGTCCATCTTGTCAGATTGTCGCGAAACACGCGACATATCTTTCCTTTTGTCAGCGGATGACTTCATATTTCGAATGTCAGAGAAAGCAGAAATATAGATGTGGGTGATTTTGCGTAAAAATAACTTTAAGGAGTGATATTTATGCCGTTATTAAAGATTGTCAGCAGAGCTCGGCAAAAGTTATGTTAGCAGGATGCCATCTTGGACTCCCCATCTCCATGGTTTAAGTATTTATTGAATCGTTCAAATCAAACTTGTCGTTCAAAACGGCTGATTCCATTAGAAAGGAAACAAGTGAGTCCATCTCAATGGACTGTTGAATCTGATGAATTCAAGGAACGAAACACTGTTTTACTATGCACTGTTGTAGCTATAAAAATTAATTGCACATTTGTGCTCGCGCACATGTGCTGATACTCAAGCATTGTGCAATGAATATAAAAACGTAAAACATTTTTTTCATTTCTTAAATTATAAGGACATTCTAGCTTTATTTTTAATTCTAACAGACTTCATTGAGTGAATGCTTTTGGATTCTTAGGACGGGTTTTTTTTTTTGTTTTTGTTTTTTCTCTCTTGACTCCAAATGTCAGCTCTATCGTCTCTCAATCCTTCTCAAACAGCATATGAGGGACAATGGAACCAATCAAAAACCACAAAAGAGCAATGATATACAAGTGCTATAAGAAGTATCAGTTAGCTTAAACGCACTACACATAACAAAGGATTTTAAATAATATAAAGAGAAAAAAACAGATTGAATAGAAAAAGAATAGAACAAGCTAATGTTAGAGGTCTTTTTTGTCTTTGTTAATTGTATAATAAATTAAAATTAAATCGATAGAATACAAAAAGATTAGAAAGCTAGTTTTTTTTTAAAAAGAATGGAATTAGAATAGTGAGTGTTAAAGTTAGAGGGTCAAATAAAGATGGGAGAGATGCGTTTTAAGCTGATTCTTGAAGATGGATAAGGATTGAGTACAGACAATCCAGTAAAGATTTACATATTGCTTAGCTTAGCTCTCACTATATATTATAATAGTTTATATCATATTTTTTTAAAACATTATATATTTATTAGCCTACTTATTTATGAAATTGTATGAAAATACAGATGTTTAGATTATAATTGGTTTATTTATTTTTTTGTTATTTTTTACAAAATATAGATTTTTTTTAAATGTCTCAGTACATATAGCCTAGTGACTACAGAAAAAAAGTTAACCGTTCATTCATAAATTTGCAATAGGCAATTATTTCATTTTATTGAAATGTACACATTTTTGAAAATGTAAATATTATATCTAAATATTCTTTTGGATGTAATATAGAAGTCACTTTAAAGGTCCCATGACATGAAAATTTCACTTTCTGAGGTTTTTTAACATTAATATGACTTCCCCTAGCATGTATGTGGTCCCCAAGTTTCTAAAAATTTTAATCGGTGTAAATCGAGATTTTGCTATCTTTCTCTGCCTTTGAGAAAATGGAAGCTCAAACGGGCTGATCTGGAATCTCCTCTTTGTGACGTTGTAAATAATAATAACATAGGTTTCATAGACAATTGGACGAGCTTTTGGGGCAGACCTGACCTGTTTAAAAGAGATGGTCTTCATCCCTCCTGGGGTGGCGCCACTCTTCTCTCTAGAAATATGGCAAATAGTCTTAGTGTTTATACTTGACTAACTGGGGCCCAGGTCAGGAAGCAGACACACTGGCTAAACCGACCGTCTGCTAGCTGCCTCCCGTCACAGAGGTCAGTTAATTCTCAGCACATAGAGACTCTTTCACCTAGATATCACACTATAGAGACTGTGTCTGTTCCCCGAACTAGAAAATACAAAAAACGTCCAAACCAAGTTAAGATTAACAATTTAATTGAGGTTCAACAAATAAAAAACAGAAGCAATATGGATAAACAAATGATAAGGCTTGGCTTATTGAATATCAGATCCCTTTCTACGAAAACACTTTTTGTAAATAATATGATCACTGATCATAATATAGATGTACTCTGTTTGACAGAAACCTGCCTAAAACCTGATGATTACATTATTTTAAATGAGTCCACCCCCCAAGATTACTGTTATAAACATGAGCCACGTCTAAAAGGCAAAGGTGGAGGTGTTGCTTCAATTTATAACAACGTTTTCAGGATTTCTCAGAGGGCAGGCTACAAGTATAACTCGTTTGAAGTAATGGTACTTCATATAACATTATCCAAAGAAACAAATGTTAATGATAAATCCCCTGTTATGTTTGTACTGGCTACTGTATACAGGCCACCAGGGCACCATACAGACTTTATTAAAGAGTTTGGTGATTTTACATCCGAGTTAGTTCTGGCTGCAGATAAAGTTTTAATAGTTAGGTGATTTTAATATCCATGTTGATAATGAAAACGATGCATTTGGGATCAGCATTTATAGACATTCTGAACTCTATTGGTGTTAGACAACACGTTTCAGGACCTACCATTGTCGAAATCATACTCTAGATTTAATACTGTCACATGGAATTGATGTTGATGGTGTTGAAATTATTCAGCCAAGTGATGATATCTCAGATCATTATTTAGTTCTTTGCCAAATTCATATAGCCAAAATTGTAAATTCTACTTCTTGTTACAAGTATGGAAGAACCATCACTTCTAACACAAAAAACTGCTTTTTAAGTTATCTTCCTGATGTATCCAAATTCCTTAGCATATCCAAAACCTCAGAACAACTTGATGATGTAACAGAAACTATGGACTCTCTCTTTTCTAGCACTTTAAATAAAGTTGCTCCTTTACGCTTAAGGAAGGTTAAGGAAAACAGTTTGACACCATGGTATAATGAGCATACTCGCACCCTAAAGAGAGCAGCCCGAAAAATGGAGCGCAGCTGGAGGAAAACAAAACTAGAGGTATTTCGTATTGCTTGGCGGGAAAGTAACATATCCTACAGAAAAGCATTAAAAACTGCTAGATCCGATTACTTTTCTTCTCTTTTAGAAGAAAACAAACATAACCCCAGGTATTTATTCAATACAGTGGCTAAATTAACGAAAAATAAAGCCTCAACAAGTGTTGACATTTCCCAACACCACAGCAGTAATGACTTTATGAACTACTTTACTTCTAAAATCGATACTATTAGAGATAAAATTGCAACCATTCAGCCGTCAGCTACAGTATCACATCAGACAGTGCACTATAGACCCCCTGAGAAACAGTTCCACTCATTCTCTACCATAGGAGAGGAAGAATTGTATAAACTTGTTAAATCATCTAAACCAACAACATGTATGTTAGACCCTATACCATCTAAGCTCCTAAAAGAGGTGCTTCCAGAAGTCATAGATCCTCTTCTGACTATTATTAATTCCTCATTGTCGTTAGGATATGTCCCCAAAACCTTCAAACTGGCTGTTATTAAGCCTCTCATCAAAAAACCACAACTTGACCCCAAAGAACTAGTTAATTATAGACCAATCTCGAATCTCCCTTTTCTGTCCAAGATACTAGAAAAGGTGGTATCCACACAATTATATTCCTTCTTAGAGAAAAATGGTATATGTGAGGATTTCCAGTCAGGATTTAGACCGTATCATAGTACTGAGACTGCTCTCCTTAGAGTTACAAATGATCTGCTCTTATCATCTGATCGTGGGTGTATCTCTCTATTAGTTTTATTGGATCTTAGTGCTGCGTTTGACACAATTGACCACAACATTCTTTTGCATAGACTTGAACACTTTGTTGGCATCAGTGGAAGTGCATTAGCATGGTTTAAATCGTACTTATATGACCGCCATCAGTTCGTAGCAGTGAATGAAGTTGTATCCTATCGATCACAAGTGCAGTATGGAGTACCTCAAGGCTCAGTACTAGGGCCGCTACTCTTCACGCTTTATATGTTACCCTTGTGAGATATCATCAGGAAACATGGTGTTAGCTTTCACTGTTATGCTGATGATACTCAGCTCTATATTTCTTCGCAGCCCGGTGAAACACACCAATTTGAAAAACTAATGGATTGCATAGTCGATATAAAAAACTGGATGACGAGTAATTTCTTACTGCTAAATTCTGAAAAAAACAGAGGTGTTAATTATAGGACCTAAAAACTCTGCTTGTAATAACCTAGAACACTGTCTAAGAATTGATGGTTGCTCTGTCAATTCTTCGTCATCAGTTAGGAACCTAGGTGTGCTATTTGATCGCAATCTTGTTTCTAGCATTTGTAAAACTGCATTTTTCCATCTCAAAAATATATCTAAATTACGGGCCTATGCTCTCAATGTCAAATGCAGAATTGTTAATCCATGCATTTATGACCTCAAGGTTAGATTATTGTAATGCTTTATTGGGTGGTTGTTCTGCACGCTTAGTAAACAAACTACAGCTAGTCCAAAATGCAGCAGCAAGAGTTCTTACTAGAACCAGGAAGTATGACCATATTAGCCCGGTCCTGTCAACACTGCACTGGCTCCCTATCAAGCATCGCATAGATTTTAAAATATTGCTTATTACTTATAAAGCCCTGAATGGTTTAGCACCTCAGTATTTGAATGAGCTCCTTTTACATTATAATCCTCTACGTCCGCTACGTTCTCAAAACTCAGGCAATTTGATAATACCTAGAATATCAAAATCAACTGCAGGCGGCAGATCCTTTTCCTATTTGGCGCCCAAACTCTGGAATAACCTACCTAACATTGTTCGGGAGGCAGACACACTCTTGCAGTTTAAATCTAGATTAAAGACCCATCTCTTTAACCTGGCATACACATAACATACTAATATGCTTTTATTATCCAAATCCGTTAAAGTATTTTTAGGCTGCATTAATTAGGTAAACCAGAACCGGAAACACTTCCGATAACACCCTATGTACTTGCTACATCATTAGAAGAATGGCATCTACGCTAATATTTGTCTGTTTCTCTCTTGTTCCGAGGTCAACGTGGCCACCAGATCCAGTCTGTGTCCAGATCAGAGGGTCACTGCAGTCACCCGGATCCAGTACGTATCCAGACCAGATGCTGGATCAGCACCTAGAAAGGACCTCTACATCCCTGAAAGACAGTGGAGACCAGGACAACTAGAGCCCCAGATACAGATCCCCTGTATAGACCTTGTCTCAGAGGAGCACCAGGACAAGACCACAGGAAACAGATGATTCTTCTGCACAATCTGACTTTGCTGCAGCCTGGAATTGAACTACTGGTTTCGTCTGGTCAGAGGAGAACTGGCCCCCCAACTGAGACTGGTTTCTCCCAAGGTTTTTTTCTCCATTCTGTCACCGATGGAGTTTCGGTTCCTTGCCGCTGTCGCCTCTGGCTTGCTTAGTTGGGGACACTTCATCTACAGCGATATCGTTGACTTGATTGCAAATAAATGCAGGGCTCTCAAGTGTCACGCATTGAGCGTGACAGTCACTCATTTCGGTCTTTTGTCACGCACTCTCGCCACACATTGTATTTCTCATGCAGAAAAACTATTTTTAATGTATTTAATATGCCGCAGCGCCCAAAAGTTATCTGGTCGTGCCGCTCTTACTATGGAAATAGAGTTGTGACGTTCGCGAACGAACCGATTCTTTTGAACGGCTCATAAACATGAACGATGGGAGCCGAGTCGCGGCTGGAGGGGAGCCGTTCTTTCTGTCGTTCTTTTATCCTATGCGTGTTTCACACAGATGCACACAAATGAGCTCCTCCGCGAGACAGAACAGTTGTAGGGGGAGGGGCGCACCCAGCGCAGGCCAACCCTTTATAGCGTGATGATATTAGTTATTAGTTGTGCACGCATCCTTCACGTCCTTCACATCCTGCGTGCCTCTGTCATTGGGTAGGAGCGTTGAAAAAAAAGCTGTTTTGCACAGACATTTATTGCAGCCCACTTTGTTATTGTTCATTGACTTGAAGGGGCTGATGTTTGCAAAGTTTACAGTAGTAATTGTATGTAGTATGTAGACATTTCCATTTTATTTATTCTAACTTTAAATATTTTTTGTTTTCTATCAAAATTTTCTTGTGTGATAACAATGTTCTTGTGTGGAAGTGTTTGTAGTAAAAGCTGTTTTGCACATAAATTCATTGCAGCCGGCTTTCTTTTTGATGTTTATTCGTAAGTAGGTATTGTATGAATAACATAAGTCAACGTAGCTTTACACACACACACTTTGTACTAAAGGTAAATCCAAAATAGTGATGTCACTGTCTAAGCAGAGGGATTTGTGCAACCCTATGGAATATAGTCCACACATGACAAATGAGGTAATAATCAATATTTCAGAATAATTTAAACTCAGATATTGGTGTGTGATATCTGAGTTTTAATTATTTGACTACAAATCTCACCTCATCATTCTTCCCAGTGATTATTTCCAGGATAAACTGAGATGGCTCCAAGCTGGCTTCTTAAAACTGACAAAATATTTAAAAGAGCCAAAAGAGCCGTTGAACTTGGCTCTTTGAAAGGAACGGATCGCGAAGATCCGGATCCCCTCAAAGAGCCATAAATCCCATCACTATATGGAAACAGGCAGGAATCAAGCGCGTCTCCCCTGGAGTTCTTAATCGAGCCTGCCACTTATCAGCCAATCAAAAAAAAGAAATAGGCTACACAATAGCCAATCAGAAAATAGCACTATTGTATCTGGGTAAGATTTAACGCAACAACCAATGAAAAAAAGCATCTTGGAATTGTTCACCATCTGCCTCGTTCACCCACAGAGGAAACCACTGGAGCTCCGAGCATCACTTTGAGCACAAAGTAAGTAATGATCTCCTGTTAAAACAAATTCACAACTTGTTTGACACAAACAATGACAACTTGACTGCTGTTAGAGAATGTTTCCCAGATAATTAGCATCAGTTTTTCATGAGTGTCTGTTACTTAGCCAACAGTTTTACAGCCTGTTCACTGACAACATCTGCTCAGAACAAGTAACGTTAGTCTAGGCCTAGTCATATTTTCGTTATCACACGATGACTGACATATTGTCACATTATAAATATCTCTCTCTCCAATAGGCTTAATAATTTTATTAGCACTAAATTAATTAAAGTGTATTGCATAGTCGATGTTATAGGTCACTATTAAAATCATGTCATATTTTATAATTATTTAATAATTAAAAAAAAAAAGTTTTTACATACTGATTATATATTTTTAAGTTTAATGGTCATGATCACAAAATAAATCTGTCTCTCACTGTATTCTAATCAGTCTTGTACACATGTGCCCTTTTTAAGATTTCAGGAACTCCTTCCTTTTCAAGACCCAAAGGAACAAGACCAAGTAAGTGAGGAGTTTATGGAGTACCAACTCATGGACATTGCCTTGCCCCAGGACCCAACAGTCTTTGATGTTATGGAGTTTTGGGGAAGAATGTCCACAACAAAGAACATGGTAAGAAATATTTTGCACACAACATGACTTGCTCATTAGTAATTACGATAAAGGGAAAACATTTGAGAAATAGAGGCCCCTGGTTCCTTTTTTCAAATGTGACTGGCTTGAACCAATTTGGGAGGCTATCAAAGATCGCAGCCTTGGTTTTAGTGCTTCCACATTCTAATGCTGAGGCTGAGAGGGTATTTTCGATGGTTGGTTTGAGCAAAACCTCAACACGAAACAGTTTGTCTCTGGACGGGACATTGTCCTCAATCATGACCCTGAAAATGGCTGGGCTTGAGCCGAACTGTTTCAAATGGGAGCCAACACCATAAATGATAAAGGAGTCCAAAAAGGCAACAAACACTTACAACAAACAACACCAGTCATAATCTCTCTCTCTCTCTCTCGCTCTCTCTCTCTCTCTCTCTCTCTCTCTCTCTCTCACACACACAAACACTCGCACTCCAAACACACACACACACACACAAATTGTATAAATGGAAATTGAATAAACACTTTGTATTTGATTAAATTGTCAGTGTCATGTGTCAAATATCTTCTTCTTGGGGGGTTCGGGGGTTGAGGGGGGTGTCACTCTTGCCTGTCTTCAAAACTTGAGAGCCCTGTAAATGCACAGACACTATTTAACTGAACAGAGATGACATAACTGAATCCAATGATGAATTGCCTTTAACTATCATTTTTGCATTATTGACACTGTTTTCCAAATGAATGTTGTTCAGTTGCTTTGACGCAATGTATTTTGTTTAAAGCGCTATATAAATAAAGGTGACATTGACATTAAAGAGAAATGTTACCTCCCCTTTCTCTGCTTTGCCCGCCCAAATATTTACATATAATTCAGTCGCAATGTCAGCACAGGCGTTACAAACAGACTTTTATGATATGGATTCGACAGCACCGGCACAAACAGTGAGTAACAGTGTTCATTAATGCCTGATCTGTGATCAGTGATTTCTGATGTGTAGTTAATCATTCAAGTTCACACAGAGCCAGTGACTAAACGATCAACTTCACGTTTTTTCTCTTAGTAGCATTAAACAAATCTGTTATTTAAATTGTGATTTAACTACAGAGAGCGATCAAAGAACGCTCCCTTTTTTTTCGGAGCTCTCACACATCGCGAGTATATCTGCACACTTGCCTAAACTGCCGTTACATTGAATGACGCTGTTATGCTGCACAACAAAGCTCTTACTGTATTCATGTGTTTGCAGTTAGTTGTGGTGAAAGCATTTTGTGAGAGAAAACGTGTTGCAATAATGACGAGATGATTGCATTCAAGCGAGACTCTGTCTACTCAATGCTGCTCATCACTGCAGCCTTTCATGTGATGGGAAAAGATCGAAAAAATAATTATATAATCAACAAATCCACGATTCGTTAATCTCGACAGCTGTAGTATATATATATATATTTTAGAGGGGTCCACATGTAATACGCATTTCAAATGCAAAGATGTCAGCCAATCACAACAGTTGTCGTTTACTCGGAGTCTCACAGCAGACACGCCCCTTCAAACAGAGCATTCAAGCCAGAGGGCTAATATCAGGATATAAAAAATGCTTTTTATTTCTAAATTTTAAATGTAAAAATCATACTAACAATATAAGTACACCTAAGGAAACATTAAAAAGCATTTAAAGAAAAGGAAATAATCCATGTCATGGGACCTTTAATTATAATATTCGGTCCCTACATGAAGAGAGAGTCAGTGGTCTGCTGCGTGAGGAAAGTGAGTCTCCGGCTGCGGAAAGTGAGTCTCCGGCTGCGGAAAGTGGGTCTCCGGCTGCGGAAAGTGAGTTTCCGGCTGCGGAAAGTGAGTCGCCGGCTGCGGAAAGTGAGTCTCCGGCTGCGCAAAGTGAGTCGCCGGCTGCGTGAGGGAAGTGAGTCGTTCGCTGCGTGATTCGTTCACTGAGGAAAGTGAGTCGTTCGCTGAGGAAAGTGAGTCGTTTGCTGCGTGAGGAAAGTGATTCGTTCGCTGAGGAAAGTGAGTCGTTCGCTGCGCGAGGAAAGTGATTCGTTTGCTGCGTGAGGTGAGTGTGTATACTGATGCACCGCCGGCCTATCAGTGGTAAACTCAGTGGCTACTGGCAATTGTCCCCCAGCAAGTAACCATAAGTGTCATGTAATGTTTGAGGTGTTTTGTAAATGTAATAAAGACTACAAGCATTTGTCTAACAAAACGTACCCTGTTGAAATTTGTTGCACAGAGATGACTCTCTTAATATTATGGCATCATTAGGGGAAGTCGTGGCCTAATGGTTAGAGAGTTGGACTCGCAATCGAAAGGTTGTGAGTTCGAGTCTCTGGCCGGCAGGAATTGTAGGTGGGGGGAGTGCATATACAGTGCTCTCTACACCCTCAATACCACGACTTAGGTGCCCTTGAGCAAGGCATTGAACCCCCAACTGCTCCCTGGGCGCTGCAGCATAAATGGCTGCCCACTGCTCCGGGTGTGTGTGTGTTCACTGCTCTGTGTGTGTGCACTTTCGATGGGTTAAATGCAGAGCACAAATTCTGAGTATGGGTCACCATACTTGGCTGAATGTCATGTCACTTTTTCACTTTTATCATGTACAGACCCAGGCCATTTTGCCTCAACATTAGTGATGAGGTGGGCTGCATCACATATCACCGGTGGAGAGCAATACGTTTATTATTTGTAACACCAATATTAAGGAGACAAAATATAGCTATAACCTGCACATTGATGATATGCACAGACTTCCTATTAACAGTCTCCCTCATTGATAGATGGAGCTTTAATAGGAATGTGGGTGCCATCAATGCACCCAATCACATTTGGGAACCCTGAAATTAAGATTAATTACAAGTTTAAAAAGTCTGTTTAGCCTTTATGTGTGTGCAGTCAAAATAAACGTATTAAGAAATGTAATTTAATTGAAGTAGAATTTCTGAGAGCAAACCTGCCACCCTGTGGAATTCTTCTTTAATAAAGCGCACAGGTTTATGGCCAGGGAACTGTACAAAAGTGTGTAGAAACCGTTTCAGTGCCATGCATACTGTACGAACGGCTCTACACACTGTTGCCTTTCCCACATGCTCTGCATTGCCCACATTGTAGAGAAAACTCCCTGTAGCAAAAAAGCCCAGAGCAATACAAAGAATTTTTTTCTTTCAAAGCGGTTTTGTCACGTTTGAGATGTGTGGTTTTAAATATTCGTTAGAAATATTCGTTAGAATATGAAAAGACATCGATACGTGGTCTTATCACCCTCTCACGGCGAAAAAACCAGTATAATCTGTGCCTCTACGTCCACAGGATCCTCATCAAAAGGGCATGCCATGCTCGGAAACCTCTCTGAAACAAACTAACCCTGCAACATAACCTGCTACGGAGCAGGTTATCCTCAGAGAGTCAGTTGCTATGGTTACTTACATAACCCGAAAGTTACATCCGTTTTTGGAACCGAAAGCAGAGGTTATCCGCTTACTTACTCCTAAACTTACCCGGGTAAGTCACATAACCTGCTTTCTGGAATATCCCCCTGGTCTATTTTAATAAAAAATAAACTGATATTAACTATATTTTCTCATTTTTACTACATTAAAATCATGGAACAATCAATGTTTAATTTATTTTAATTATTCTTGATACATATTCAATTAATTAAAAACTGTGTGCGTGTGGGGGGGGGGGGGGGGTGAGGTGCACAACAAGCTCTTGACACTGGCCCTAGGTCATATGCCTATACACATTGTGCACCTGGATTGATATATATATATATATATATATATATATATATATATATATATATATATATATATATATATATATATATATATATCTTCTGATTTAAGACAGAACTATTTAGATATGGGTCAGTTGCACTACTCCATAAACCTATACTTAATGGTCCCATTACATTAAAATTTCATTTTATGAGGTTTTTTAACATTAATACTAGTTCCACTAGCCTGTCTATGGTCCCACAGTGGCTATTTTGATAGGTGTTATGTCATCATAAGGGGAAAGGTTAACTACCTTTTCTCTGCTTTGCCCGCCCAGAGAATTAGGAGAAAACGTTTAATTCAGTTGTAATGTCAGCACAGGCTTTACAAACAGACTTTTACTGATGTATAGCTAATTATTCAAGTTCACACAGACTTTCTTTCTAAATCGTTTATGCATCAGTGAATCAAGCCAGTGACTAAACGATCAACCTCACATTGTTTCTCTTAGTAGCACAGCATGAAACAAATCTGTTATTTAAATTGTGATTAAACTACAGAGAGTGATCAAAGAACTCTCCCTTTATATTGTTCAGAGCTGTCAATCACACATCGCGAGTATACTTGCCCAAACTGCCATTATAATGAATGACGCTGTTATGCTCCACAACAAAACTCTTACTGTATTCATGTCGATATTGTGTATGCTGTTAGTTGTGGTGAAAGCATTTTTGTGAGAGAAAACCCATTGCAATGACGAGATCACTGCATTCACACGATTCACACTACTCTGTCTACTCAATGCTCATCACTGCAGCCTTTCATGTGATGGGAAAAGATCTCAAAAATAATGCTATTATATACATATTATATAATAACACTTCCATGATTCGTTAATCTTGACACCTGTAATAGTATGAAAAAAAAAATTGTAAAAAAAATATGAAGTAAAAGTATTTGAGAGGGGTTACACATGTAATACGCATTTCAAATGCAAACATGTCAGCCAATCACAACGGTTGGCAATTACTCTGTCTCACAGCAGACACGTCCCTTCAAACAGAACATTCAAGCCAGAGGGCTAAAATCAGAATATAAAAATGCCTTTTATTTCTAAATTCTAAATGTAAAAATCATACTAACAAAATAAGTACACAGGGAATAATAATAATAAAAAAAAAAAAACATAAAAAAATTGAAAATAATCCACATCATGGGACCTTTAAGATTTGGAGAACAAATATAACACTATAATGAATTTTTCATATTTGCCATAACATTACTGCATTATTTTCTATGGGTTTAATGGCTTTGCAGACAAAAATATCACTGTAGCCATTGTAGTGCCATTGAATGTATAGCAAATATTAAGTGGATTTTCATGAGAAAAAACATCTGAACTGAAAACAAACACTGGATTAAAATAATAATAATTAAACAGCAATGCTATTAGAGCATTTATTGTTATCTTGCATCATTTACAGTACATCTATTTTTACATTTGTTGTTGATTCGAGTAGTTGTTACTTATTATTGCCATCATACCAACTGAAAATTTGTTGCTATGATTTTAAATTCAGTTGAGGTATCTATCTGACATATTATGACATAACTGATGTTTTATATAAAGTCTTTATGGCCATAGGTTATACTATGTTGTTTTTAGATAAATTGCTCAGAGACCAATCAGTTGGACAGAGGTTATGTACAAACCGTCCAAGCACGCAATTCCTGGCCATTTCTATTTAATTAACATAGCTAAATATTATTAAACTGGAAAGAAATTAAAGATCCATCTTTGATTGTCAAAAGAATTCCAGTCTCAGTTCACTCAGCCAATAATATTTCACGTAGGATTTTCATCGGTCAGTTGTGGAGGTGTGATTGGTTAAAGCTTTATTTGTAGTACCTTTTAAAACAGTGTTAACAAAGTAGTCTATTTTACAGAGAGATGCATATGTGCAAAGAAAATATCTAAATACAAGAGATATAGTAAAACAAAGTAGCTACAATAACCATTTTATGTTAAAACAAAAATACAACAATAAAAAAATCAAGGAAAGGCCCTTCACAAATCTGTTTTGAGACAATTTTTTCGTGTGCTGTATGTAAAATGAGTGTTACCCTAGCTTAATTTGGAAAATATGATTCCCAATGCACACAAACTTCCCAGAATACTGAGTGCCCTGTTGATTACACTTGATTTACTTCCTTTTTGATATTTTTTTTTATAAAGTATTTATTTGGGAAAAATACTTTGTCATCTTAAGTATAAGTATGGTTTTTACACATTTATTCTTTAATCCATTGTCAAATGATTTCAAATTTCTTAATAATAATAATAATACAAATTAAAAATTATGTTGGCTTTATATCGGTTATTGGCCCCCTGCTTTCCAATATTATCGGCATTGGCTGTCAAAAAAAGAAAGAAAAGAATTCACAAATACATTTTGTTACATAAATGTTTGTGTATGACATTTTCTAGCATGTTACAGCATCTTTATGTTAAAATGGTATTTAGAACCATATTAACATAAAGATGCTGTATCATGCTAGAAAATGTCATACACAAACATTTTTAAAAATACTGTGAGTATAAAGTATAAGAGCTTATTCAATGTGAGTATGAATATTTAAGGTTTAAAAAAAAAAAATCCATGAGCGAATAATTAAACCCAAGAGATTTCATAAAATCTCTTACATACATCCCTTATGATATAAAAAAAAAAAAAAATATATATATATATATATATATATATATATATATATATATAAACCCACCAGACCTCATAAAGATCACAGTTGAGATCACAAACAGCTCTGAATCTGTTTATTTGTAAGATACTCTCACTGTCATTCCTACAGCAAGCAGTGGGTGGATATTGAAGCCTAATGAGTTGTAAACCATGTTAAATGTTTATTAATATTGTTTGCGATTTGCATTGCATTGTCATTTGTTTCATGTGATTTGATGGGATAATCTATTTACCATGATGGATAACATGTCTTACTTTGGGATACTGACTCTAATGGTGCCCAAAGAATCTAAATCATATAGGCATGCATATTTTATTTGCTTTCTTGCCTTATATGTGCTTATATTGTCAATTAATATCCGTCTTATTATGGCCATTATCATGGAGAAATCTCTTCATGAACCAATGTACATATTTTTGGGTCATTTGTGTATAAATGGGATTTATGGAGCCACGGGATTCTACCCCAAAATTTTGTCTGATTTAATATTGGATTCATATGTAATCTCCTTTCATATGTGTGCTCTGCAGATATTTGTGATTTACAGCTCTTTACTGTGTGAGTTCACAATCTTAACAGTCATGTCTTATGATAGATATGTAGCAATATGTAAACCTTTAGACTATCATTCCAGATTAACTAAAAACACTTGTGTGAAATTAATTCTGTTTTCATGGATTGTTCCCAATTTTCTGTGTTAACTGGCACTCTGTTGTCAAATTTAAGGCCATTTTGTGCCTATCACATAGATAAATTATATTGTGACAACTGGTCAATTGTAAAACTGTCTTGTGCTTCATCTTTTGTTAATAATATCTATGGGTATATTGTTGCTGTTATATGTTCTAGCTTTGTAGTAATTATCATATTGTCCTATATAAAACTAATCGCTGCATGTAAAATATCTTTAGAAAACAGAAGGAAATTCTGGAAAACATGTCTGCCACATATATTTTCACTGATAAATTTCTCTTTTGCTTTACTTTTTGATTTTATGTATAGCAGATATGGTTCAAATGACATTTCAGAGAGTTTGCGTAATTTTTTGGCTCTAGAACTGGTGATTGTCCCACCTGTGTTCAATCCTCTTATCTATGGGTTAAATATTAGAGCAGTGCGCAAAAGTGTTTTTACTGTATGTGTTGCATCAAAAGTAAATGTTTCACGTGCAAAAAAAAAGACGAAAACATAATAAAAAAAAATAGTCATGACATTTGGGTTTTCATATATATGAAGTATTACAAAAAGTGGGAACGAGTGTGTTTTAATAAGCGTATTACACTAATAAAGTGCAATATATGTATAAATACATGTATCTTAATTAAAAAACAAAAATATCACTAAATATAGAGATTTGTTTAACAATATCAAGTCCCCCTGATCATAATGATTTCTCAGATGTTTTCCCCTCCATGCCTTTTTGTAGCTAAATATCATTATTGTATGTATGTACAATTTATCCTTGCTCTTTTTGTAAGATAGAATAAAAGTTTGTATAAATGTACTTTTAATCAGTGTAATTTATCTAGTATGTTTATCTATTATTTTTCATGAGTTCAGTGTGCTACCAAATCTTAAAAGGCTGATAGTGTCCAGTCTCTCAACCAGTGTTGGGGAGTAGCTATAAGTAGCGACGCTACTTTAAAAAGTGTAACTTGCCTATAACTAACTACTTTTTTCAGCAAGTAGCGATGTAGCGCAACCAAGGGCTACATTCTGATGAGTCACGAGCCTGTAATGCATTAAAGCTGCGTGCACAATCTTCTTCCGACTATTCTGACAGTCTTTCCACCAACAAGAGATCACCTGATAATATTGCAAAGGATTTACAGGAAAGGATATTTCACATGAATCAAATGTAATTCATGCAAAACAAAGATTAAAATGCAGTCTACATTGAAGATTTAAAGCACACAAGAGGTGAATAATAGCATTTTTTAAGCTGATTAATTTTTCTTCTTTATTGCATTCTCGATCAAATGTCTATTTTACAATGATGAACGCAGCCATAATATAATCTGTCCCTCCAAAATTTTGTAATGAACACTAATCAAACAGAAAATAAAATTGTGATATACAGTAGTGGTGTGCTTATTATTTGGCAAAGGATGGTTGTGGCAGGATTCACCCAAAGCACAGTGTTCACACACACAGATGATGATCGACGTCTCCATTCACAATCAGTAAATACCATAGACTGTATAAAAATACCACATGCTTTGAGTTTAACCTGCTTCTTTTATGAATCCTCCGTATCCAGTTTAAGGCCTTGTCCACACAAACGCGGTTATTTTTAAAATCCCAGCTTTTTCTTTGCGGTGTGGCTGTTCGTCCACATGCAAACACAGCGCCTGGTCACTGAAACCGAACATTTTTGAAAACGGCTGCTAGGGTGAAGATTTTCAAAAACTCTGGTTGCAGTGTTATCGTGTAAACTGCGGAACCGGCATTTTGGTCTTGTGACGTCAGGGCCAGCATGATTATATCCACCTACAGGAAACTTTTTCAGGCTTCAGTCTGGCCAACATGGCTTTAACAGTTGAGATTATATTGAGTATCATATGTGACCCCTACTGGCCACTATGAAAACTAGGTAATGCCGTATGGCCTTGTCAACGCCCCCTTAGCTACAATCATCCGATCTCGTGACTACACAGTGGAATCCTCCTCTGAACTAGTTACTAGCATTGACTCATTTGACTTACCAGTCTACTTACCTCCTCTCCAGCAAGTATCTCCTCTCCTCCTTGTGAATATCCTCTCAGATCATCTTCCAAGTCTTCCTCCAGCGTCTACATTGAGGTGTGTGTCCCATCACTCAGTCTGCCAGCTTGTTGAATCCCCTGTAAGAGGATTAGGATCGTCAGTCCATAACTCCATCTCAAGTTTCTGTCTCAGTTAAGGATCTGCTCACCTTTCATCTCTCCTTCAGTCCCATCATCCTTCTGTTTCAATAAATATACCTGCGTTAACTAACCTTCTGTCTCCGAGGTCGCTTGTTACAATATCTAACTTTACAGTAGCCTTTTTTCTTATTGTATGTATTGGATAGTTTACAAAATCAAATTATTGGGACACTTTTTGTCATTGAAATGGCTTGGAATTGTCCCAATCAACCTGAATTACCTCTACTCTTTGAAATCATGATCGCATTACAGTGTTGTTTTAAACCCCAGATATTTTACTTATAACTTCATTACAATTCTTCATTAATAATTATTTAGTTATTTTTTAATGTTCATTGTAAAAATATGAATATAATATTAATAATACAAAAATTAAAGTAGTTTTAATATAGCTAAATACTTTTTGAAAGTAACTTGTAGTGTAGCTAGCTACTTTTTCAGAAGGGTAGCTTGACTGTAGGTTATGGTAATTTATGAGTAGCTTGTAGCTGGTCAAACTACAGTTTCAGAGTAGCTTCCCCAACAGTGCTCTCAACTGAGGTTGTTGAGACCATACTTCAATCCAGAGCTCCCTCCATGTGGAAATTGTACACCTCGAAGTGGGATTTTTTTCACTTCTTGGTGCTACAAGTCCCAGTTAACTGTCTGGTTGGTTCAGTGCTGGAGGTTCTGCAGGAACGGTTTTCCACAGAACACCCTGAAGGTGTACATATTGGCCTTATCTACTTACCCCTCTGGGTGGTCAGTCATTAGGAAGAGACCTGCTTGTTACGCATTTCCTCCATGGCACCCTGAGGCTGAGGCCTCATGCTCACTCCCAGGTCCCGTCCTGAGAATTGCCCATAATTCTACAAGCTCTTAGCAGGCCTCTCTTTGAACCATTCGTTACCATTCTTTACAGTTAAGATGTTTAAGATGTTTATGTTTCTTTTGGCCATCTCTTCCTTGAAGAGAGTTGGTGACTTTCAAGCCCTCTCTGTGGCCCCCTCCTTTCTGGAGTTTGCGCCTGGTGTGGCTAAGGCATTCTAAGTCAGGCTCTTTGGAAAATTAGAAAAGAGCTGTGAAATACATAGACATGGCCAATTTATACTCACCTAAAACTCCAGAGAAGGAATGGGATAAAGAGATGATGGAAAATCTGACTTTGGCTCAGAGAAAGTTGTACAATTCCAATTTGTATATAACAAAGTTTCTCCACAAAAATACTGAATTTTTGAGACAATTTATTTCTGATTTGTTTCTGATTTGGTTACATATTTTACAAACCATCTCGATTGGGTTACACTCTACACGTCTGTAGAGACCAACAAATTTGTACAGTTGTAATACTGCTTGGTATTTCCTGATAAAGACTGGCAATTATTTTTCAATAATATCTGGAAAGATCTGAACGACTGTGGAGTGGGACTGAGTGGCCCTGAATATCCGGTACTGAGTGCTCGGTGATCACACCCAAAAGAGTCTGGACAACTGTGTGTACATATTCACCTGTGAAGACAAGACAAAGCTCAGTGATTGGTCTGGGGATGACCAGCATAAGAAATAAATATTCACCCTCCAATTTATGTTTAAGTGGCGTGATCTTCATCTGCTGAGCGCTCTTTTTTTTGATCGTAAACAAAATGTTCAAGTGGTGTGACATGCGTGACGGATAAAATAAAATTAAAACACAGCTGTTTCACCCTGTGATTTACCCCACCAAAAGTTCAGGTGTATTGCCGTCCCCAACTATTTATTACCACCATTATAAGGAACAGTAAGTACCCTTCCACATCACATTTTCATCATGTCTCAGGAAGACTCTTTGCGAAGCAATTACACTCCTTTTAACCTCGTCTCCTCCTGATGATAATGCTATCAATTATATTCCGACAGTATGTGCTCTGGTATTGTCGTGTTGGAAAATGCAAGGTCTTCCCTGAAAGAGACGGCGTCTGGATGGATGCATATGTTGTTCTAGAACTTGGATATACCTTTCAGCATTGATGGTGCCTTTCCAGATGTGTAAGCTGCCCATGCCACACGCACTCATGCAACCCCATACCATCAGAGATGCAGGCTTCTGAACTGAGCGCTGATAACAACTTGGGTTGTCCTTGTCCTCTTTAGTCCGGATGATAGCGGCCCAGTTTTCCTAAAATAATTAAAAATTTTGATTTGCAGTGTTGTAGTCGAGACCAGCTCATTCGAGTCTGAGTCAAGAACGAGTCCAGAGAGGGTTGAGTCCAAGTCAAGACCGAGTTCAGAGAGGGTCGAGTCCAAGTCAAGACCGAGACCAGAGAGATTGGGTCTGAGACAAGACCTAAAGAAATGAGTATGTAAAATGTTTGGTGGAAACAATAAAATTGGTATCATACTCAAACAGTATATAAAATATAATATGGCATGTACACTGTATTTTATTTACTTGATTAAAATGACGTGACATACAGTCTGGTGACCCATACTCAGAGATTGTGCTCTGCATTTAACCCATACAAAGTGCACACACAGCAGGGAACACACACACAGCAGTGGGCAGCCATTTATGCTGCAGCACCCAGGGAGCAGTTGGGGGTTCAGTGCCTCGCTCAAGGGAACCTCAGTCGTGCTTTTGCCAGCCCGAGACTTGAACCCACAACCCTAGGGTTAGGAGTCAAACTCTAACCCCTAGGCCACGACTTCTGAGTCTTACTGCATACAAACTCTTTGTGGCTCTTATATGCAAACTGAATAATTGGTTATGTAACAGATGTTTTAAAAAGTTAATGTGTTAGGTTCATGAGACATCCGGACCTGTGTCCTGCTGCCTCTGCACTAACATTTCACTAACATCTCACGTCACAAGAAAATCACCAATAATTAAAACATGTCAATCATAGGGCCCTATGAAATCCATTTTAATTTTTCCAAATTCCGTTTAAATTTTTCTGGATTCAATTTTTTAAATAACATACATTTTCACAACAATTTATTACAAGTTTAACAAAAATTTAATTTAGGGCCCTATGAAATTTTTTTCTTCATCATAAGTTTTATTGTTACCTAATTCTATGTTTTAGCATGTCTAATTATTTAAATGCATAAAAACAACTTAATTTATTCATTTTTTCCCCTAAAATAGCCTTATGAAATTTGCTCAGTAACAGAAGCAGTTAAAGTGTGAAAGTAAACATTGTGCTGGTATAATTGTAGGGCTCTATAAAAACAAAATTCACAGTTTAGCGTGCGTGATGCTCACAGGGATTTCAGCGTCTGCCGTCTCACTAAATGAGGACAAAAATACATGAAGAACATCTTCAGAACTGCTCTGAGAGTCACTTCATGAGCATTTGACCGTTTGATTTGAGCAAAAGCCTCATATCACATACACAGAACACGGCATCCCGTCAAAATAAAAGTTGTTTTGAATTCTATTGTTCAGTAGAATGTATATAGCCTGCTACTACTATAATGAAACCATCATCATTTTTTAAGGATTATTCACACATCCATGTTTGATTTTGAATATTAAATCCCCTTTGTTTGCAGAAAAAAAGTTTTGCTTAATTTTCAGTAATTAAAAGACAAATAAAATTAATGTTTCATGCCTTGATTTGATAACAATAAAAATTGAAATACAGACAAAAATATTTAGGGAAAAAAATCATTAGCCTTCTTTAAGAAAAACTAAAGAAATTAAGTTGTTTTATGCATTCAAATAATTAGACATGCTAAAACAGAATCTGGTAACAATAAAAAATATGGTGAGAAAAAAATAAAACATTTCATAGGGCCCTAATCGTAATTTTTGTTAAACTTTTATTAAATTGATTTGATAAGTTTCATGATTTTAATTAATTAGACTTTCTTTATTATCAATAAACTTTAATTTAACTATTAAAAAGGAGTGGAGTAAAAAAAAAAAAAACAGAATCCAGAAAAATTAAGTAACAGAACTTGGAAATAAATAAAATGGAATTTAGGTAAAAATTTAAACAGATTTCAAAGGGTCCTATTAGAGTGTGGTAATTTCAACATTTACTATAACTTGAATTGTTATTACTTTTATTACTACTACTACTATTAGTATTGTTCAGTACAGTTTTTTTTTCAGTATCCATTTGAAAAACTATCAGTTAATTAATCGGTATTGGCCAGTGTAGTCCAACCTAGCTATCGGTATATGCAAAATCCAATGTTGGTCGACCTCTAGTACTATTCCATATCATGATTTGATGTAAGTGCAATTGATCTACTTTTGATTCATTAATTCAAAATTTGACATATTCTGTGACATTCCGCGTTAAACTGTAAATTCCTTTTTATGACTGGATTCTGCGATTCCGTCTGCGTGAAAACGCAGAAATCATAGGGCCATTCAATCAAATATAAATGTAAAGAAATATTAACATACAATAATAATCATGAAATATTTTGATTGGGACTCGAGTGGACTCCTAATATGTTCGAGTCCGAGTCAATACCGAGTCAAAATGCACACGAGTCCATGACAAGACAGAGACCATTAAAATACGGGTCCCAAGACCGAATTCAAGACCGAAACGAGTCTCGAGTACTCAACACTGTTGATTCGTCTGACCAAAGAACAGTTTTCCACCTTTCACAGTACATTTTAAATGAGCCTTGACACAGAGAAAATGCCTGCTCTTCTGGATCATGTTTAGATATGGCTTTTTTTTTTTTTTTTGACGGTGGATAGTGTTCACCAACAATGTTTTCTGGAAGTATTCCTGAGCCCATGTTGTGATTTCCATTACAGTAGCATTTCTGTATGTGATGCAGTGCCGTATAAGGGCCCAAAGATCAAGGGCATCCAGTATGGTATTCCGGCCTTGACCCTTACGCACAGAGATTGTTCCAGATTCTCTGAATCTTTAGATGATATTATGCACTGTAGATGATGATAACTTCAAACTCTTTGCAATTTTTCTCTGAGAAACTACTTTCTGATATTGCTCCACTATTTTTCGCTGCAGCAATGGGGGAATTGGTGATCCTCTGCCCATCTTGACTTCTGAGAGACAGAGCCACTCTGAGAGGCTCTTTTTATACCCAATCATGTTGCCAATTGACCTAATAAGTTGCAAATTGGTCCTCCAGCTGTTCCTTATATGTACTGTAACAGGGTGAAGAATCCCACGACAGTGAGGAGTGCAAAAATAAATGCCCCAGAGGGTGGTTTTATTGTCAGGTATTACTGTGAAGTTCCTAGTGCGGCATGTCCGTGCGTGGGATGCTGATTGGTCATGGGCCTTCTGTAGGGGAACAGTGAAAGCAGCGTTAGCATCCAGTCTTCTTCACTTGTGTGCAGGTGGCTGCGGCTTATGTAGCCACCACTTGTTTGCCAGCGGCCATGACCGATCAGCCTGTGACAAGGTTTCCAGGTGTTCCCCGTGCGTTTCCAGGGTGACGCAGATGAGGCTTCGGGACACGTGACCCCCCCCCCCCCCCCCCCCAAGCGTTGCCCTGGTCCTCTTGTACATTGGGGAGATTGAGGGATGGGTGGGGAGTGTACCCTGACAGACTTACGAAAACTGACCAAATCCTGGAGAGCCCATCGGCGCTGGCGTTGGCTGTCCCGGCTCGATGTTGTATGCTGAAGTGGAAGTCCTGGAGCGCTAGAAACCACCAACTTACCCGGGCATTGGTATCTTTCGCCCGGGCCATCCACTGTAGGGGGGCATGGTCAGTAATCAGGGTGAACTTTCTTCCCAACAGATAATACCTTAGCTCCAGGACTGCCCACTTGATGGCCAACACCTCCCTCTCCACGGTGGCATAGCATTGTTCTGCGGGGGTCAACTTTCGGCTGATGTAGATCACTGGATGTTCCTCGCCATCCTGTACCTGGGAGAGGACGGCTCCCAATCCAGTGTCCGAGGCATCCATCTGTAACAGAAAGGGGCAGTTAAAGTCGGGGGCCCGTAGGACTGTCTCCGATGTGAGTGCGGCCTTGATCCGTCAAAACGCCTCCTCCTCGGCAGGGCCCCATGGTGGCTTCTCCAGCTGCCCCTTTCTGGTCAAGTCTGTCAGGGGGGCTGCTAAGGAGGAGAAGTTAGGGATCAAACAGCGGTAATACCCTGCCAACCCCAGAAGAGCCCATACCTGCATCTTGGAGGTGGGACGTGGCGCAGAGAGGATCACCGTAACCTTCTTCTCATGGGGTTTAATCAGGCAGTGTCCAACCTGAAACCCCAGATACTTGGCCTCGGTACAGGGGAGATGACACTTCCGTGGGTTGGCAGTAAGTCCAGCCTTTCAAAGTTCTCCCAGCACCCTCCGGAGACGTTCCAGATTGTCCTTTTTAACCGCTCGGAGTTGACGACGACGTCATCTAGGTAGGTGACAGCATAGGCTTGATGGGGCTGCAGGAGGATGTCCATAATGCATTGGAAGGTAGCCGGAGCCCCATGCAAGCTGAACGGGAGGGTCCGGTATTGCCAGTAGCTGCTTGGGGTTGAGAACGCTGTTTTGGGCTTGGCCTCCTCTGTGTGTCTGACTTGCCAGTACCCCTTTGTCAGGTCGAGGGTGGAAATATACCAGGCCCTCCCAAGCCAGTTGAGGATTTCGTCCACCCTGGGCATGGGATAGCCGTTGAATTCTGAGATCTCATTTAGGCGGCGGTAGCCATTGCAGAACCAGAGGGTGCCATCTGGCTTCGGAACCAAGATGATGGGGATGGACCAGGGGCTCCGGGATGGTTCGATTAACCAAACCTCAGTATCTCCTTGACTTCCTCCTCGATGGCGTGTCGCCAAGCCTCCGGGACATGATAGTGCTGCTGCCTTATGATGAGGCCTGGTGGTGTTCGGATGTCGTGTTGCACGACGTTGGTCCGCCCGGGAAGGGGGAGAACACATAAGAGAACTGAACAACAAGGTGCTGCAGCTCCCTCTTCTGGGCTGCCGACAGTTGGGGTTCCATGTCAACAACCACGGGAGAGGAGGCGGCGAGGGCGGAGAGTTGGGTCCTGGACCCAAGTTTATATGGTATAGTTGGCTTTCCCATCTTCAGCCGGGCTGTGACCGGGCCCACCTTCTCGGTCACGGTGTACGGCCCCTGCCAGGTGGCCAGGAATTTGCAGGCTGCAATGGGGACCAGGACCAGGACGTGGTCTCCAGGCTGGAACTCCCGTGGCTGAGCTGCCCTGTTGTAGTGGCATTGTAGGGCCTGCTGCTCTTGACTGAGGTGTTCCCGGACTCAGGGCATCACACTGTCGACCCTTTCCCACATCAGACAGACATGCTCGATCGATGACCGGTGTCCAGCTGGCTGCTGCTCCCTTGCCTCTCTTGCGACACCCAGGAGGCCACGGGGCTGCCGCCCGAACTGGAGCACAAAGAGGGTGAAACCCGTGGAAGCTTGCAGGACCTCCTTGATGCCATAGAGGATGTAGGGTACCGGGTGGGCATAATCAACGATCACCAGGATGTGCTTGTGTCCCCGGGTGGACTTTGGCAGCGGCCCCGCTAGATCCATCCCGATCCGCTCGAAGGGCACCTCAATGATGGGCAGCAGAATTAGCGGACTGGGGGGAGGTGTCCATGGCAATATTCGTTGACAGGTCGGGCACGCTTGGCAGAACCACTTCACCTCAGCATCCAGCCTGGAAAAGTGGAAGCGGTCACGGATCCGTTGGATGGTGTTCTGGGCTCCGAAGTGGCCGACCATGGGATGGGATTCGTCCGTGGCACCACTAGCAAGGTTTTTTCCTCCCCCCTCCACAGTGCGACACAGTAGAGCAGGCCTTTCCGGACGATGAAGTTTGGGACCGGCTGGGGGCCCGGCTGAACCTCTTTCCCCTCGATGACCCATACTTGGGCCCAACAGTGTTTCAGCCGGTCATCCTCGTGCTGGGCCTGGCTGATGTCGCCCCCTCCGGACACCTGCTGGAAGACATCAAGGTAAAGGTTATGATCCCTTAGGGACTCACCCTCTCTGGCGCTGTCCGAGGCCAGCAGCACAGGACGACATCGGCCCCCCTTCATCTGTAGGGGTCTTCGGCGGCTCCCACTGGGGCTGGCAGACTGTGTAGCAGTGAGGAGGCGGCGGTCAAATCCGGGCCAATCCCTACCCAAGAGCATCGGCACAGGGAGATCCTTAACAATCCCCACTTCGACCGGCCAGGACCCTGGTGATACCAAGATGGTGACTCAATGCGATGCCACCTCTTGGTATCCCAGTAGATGCATGTGATGGCAAGATGGGCTCTAAGCTCCGGGCGGGGGGACAAGACGGTAGGGTGGACGAGGCTGACCGCACTCCTGGAGTCCAGGACAGCTTCAAACGGGTGGCCGTTCACTTTCACTTCTGCACGTGGAGCCCCCCCTTGGTGGGGTACAGTGGACGATGCAGCTATAACCACATGGTCCGCCACATGGCTAGCGGTGGGATCCCCGGTCAAATAAATTATTTTATTTCTTTTTTATTTTATTTTGTTTGTTTAATTTTTTAGGGTAAGGGCGGCTGTCGGTGATTCTTCAGGCCTCTGCGCGCATTCTCCACCAGTGTAACGGGGTGAAGAATCACACAACAGCGAGGAGTGCAAAAATAAAGGCCCCGGAGGGTGGTTTTATTGTCAGGTAGGTGAAACTGTAAGAAGGAAGTGCAGGAGTACTCGCTGGCTGGTGCGCTGATTGTGGCGGTGTTCCAAGTGTGGCGTGTCCGTGCGTGGGGTGCTGATCAGTCACGGGCTCTCTGTAGGGGAACAGTGAAAGCAGCATTAGAATCCAGTCTTCTGGAGTGATCACTCACTTGTGTGTAGGTGGCTGCGGCTTATGTAGCTGACGCTTGATTGCCGGCGGCCGTGACCGATCAGCCTGTGACAAGGTTTCTAGGTGTTCCCCGTGTATTTCCAGGGCGACGCTGATGAGGCTTCGGGACACGCGTCACAGTACATTTAACTCTTCCGGCCTCTTGTTGCTACCTGTCCCAACTTTTTTGGAATGTGTAGCTCTCAAGAAATCCAAAATGAGCCAATATTTGGCATGACATTTCAAAATGTCTCACTTTCAACATTTGATATGTTATCAATATTTTATTGTGAATAAAATATGTTTATGAGATTTGTAAATTATTCCATTCCTTTTTTTACTCACAATTTGTACAGTGTCCCAACTTTTTTGGAATCGGGTTTGTACAAGAAAGTTGTTTATGATGCTGTAGATCTCTGGCAAAGCAGCGTGTCTCCCTCCAGACTGTGACAGCGACAACGTGTGTGACAACTGTTTGTAGCTTGAAGAATTTTTTCTGAGACTTTGTGTTTATCCCTGTTATAAAGTGCAGATGATTGAAATGATACTTATGGCTATCAAGCATGTGTGTGATCCCGAGAAAGTTTACGAGGGACAAATTAGACCTATAAAGAATCTCAAGAAACAAATGGACGTTATGATAAGAGTTATGGTTACATGGGATGCATTGACGTGTGTTAACAGAGCTGATAAACTGGCTGTAATGCTCAGAGAAATTTCCAGATGAGATATCCGCTACCATTCAAGGGATAGGAGTTAGCTTATGTAACTGATGTAAATGAGTGAAGCTTGTTTCAAAAAATTTGAAAAACAAGGTACATACTAGATCGTGGGTATATGTCATGTGTAAATCATCTTTACTGGTTAGACAGTCTGTAGCGTCATTCTATCAGTTTTATTATTACTTATACATTTTTTTACCCAATTTGAATTTTGTTTTAGTCATTATGTATCCAATTTGAATTTTATTCTCGTCATTATGTATCCAATTTGAATAACTATTCTTGTCACTATCTCTTTATTATTTTTTGAATAAAAGCAAGAAATGCTATGCTTTTACTTGTTATTCTTTTGCAGAGGGTTGAAACGTTGACATGTATGAGCTCATGAAAAAAGTATATTATGGTGCCGCTGAGTCCCTCTGCTTAGATTGTGTTTTATTTACTTTATTACTTTCTTTTGCTCTCTCTTTTTACACACATATCGTCTGCACTGATCACTTACAACAATGAAACACTTTTGGACACTGGACACCGCTTCAATAACCTGTTTCAGGACACTTTATCCTCCAACCCATCATGGCCATCTGAGATTCTCTGGTACACCGAGATAAGCAATGGCCACTTGAATAATCAAGAAACACCACAGGAAACGTGCTGGGATTCGCAAAAGACCAAGAAAAAGATCACACAGTCCTCCTTTCCGAGCATTCTGCTTGACAATTTCCAATCTCTGGAGAATAAGATGGACGATCTTAGAACCAGGATAAGTCTCCAATTGGACATTAGGGACTGTAACATCCTTTGTTTGTCTGAAACATGGCTCATGACCTCGGTCCTGGACACTGTAATGCCTACTGATAACCCAGGGCCGGCCCTGACCAATTTGCTGCCCTAGGCAAGATTTTACCTGGCGCCCCATGCATCAAAGCCCATTTCACCCTGTCATTGTGTTCATGATTTAGCATATATATATATATATATACACACATACATTACAGCAGAACTGTTTCCAACACTCATAATAAATCATCATATTGGAATGATTTCTAAAGGATCATGTGATAGACCCGATGTCACATGTGACACTGAAGAATGGAGTAATGATGCTGAAAATTCAGCTTTGCATCACAGAAATAAATAAATGATAATTTAAAGTATAATAAATTGAAAACAAATTATTTTAAATTGTAATAATATATCACAATATTAATTTTTTTTCTGTATTTTTGTTCAAATAAATGCAGGCTTGATGAGCAGAAGAAACTTCTTTCAAAAACATTAAAAATAGTAATGTTTCCAAACTTTTGGCCTGTACTGTATCCCCCCAAAACTGCACAACTGTAGAGTAAAACATTAATAAAAAAGTGATAATAAAAAATGCGTCTTAAAACTGACATGATTGTACAAAATCACAGTCTGGGGACTCAGAACTCAGAACAACTGCTAACATTAAAGGGATAGTTCATTTTCAAATTAAATTTTGGTATGTTTTAGCTTACCTCAAGGACATCCAAGATGTAGGTTTCTCTGTTTCCTCAGTATTTCCCATTTTGATATTTTTAGGTCCAACCGTTCTTGTCTGTGACTCACATAATGGATGTCTATGGTCACCACCTCAAAGAGCATGCACAGAGGAGTCCAAATTAAACAATTCCCCATCGTAAGTACACATTGATGACCTAAGACACGAAATGAGCGGATTGTGTAAGAAAACAAACAGTATTTATATCGTTTTTACCTCTTGTACCAGTGTTGCCAGATTGGAAATGCCCAAGTATCGTACCAGAAGTTCAAAATTATCGTATTTGGAAGAAAATTATCGTACACGAGTCAAAAGAGTTATTTATCTATTCTAAACCAACAACATTTCGACACGACCTGCAAATTACCACAATAGATAAGGCGTATTGTTGGACGGAAGCAGTGAGACAAAATACTATCCCATTATTTTCAGTGACTGTCTCGGGCGTGGCGCATATTAAAACATATTTAAATGATTTTAACACTTGATTTGTCGCATCCAGTTAAGAAGGAATTTAGCTGTTTCTGCGTGGTGCAGTTAACTCCACATCTGAGCCGCTGTCATCGGAATCCTGCGTGTTGCCAGATGTCGAAGGGGTTCTTTCTGTCATGGACCGCAACTAGTGCTCGTTGGCTTTAAAGCAGGGCACCCTCCAGCATTCTTAACACACTCTGAGGTGCACACGAATGCATTTAGAGTGTCTGTAATGAGCCGATTTCGTGTATGAGTAAAGAAGCCCTATGACTGCAACTACCACCATTTAAATTTTCATAAAATTCTGAAATTATCGTACATTACAGGATTTTTTTTCATTATTGATCGTACATCGTACAGAGGTGAAAATTATCGTACAAATACGATAATTATCGTACGTCTGGCAACACTGTCTTGTACACAACCACGTCCAACTGATCTGAGTTCGCGAGTTCTTCCCGATGTGACGTGCGCGCGCGCTCTGGCTTTAGTCTGCGCAAGCGCGGAAAGCGCCGGAAGCGATCTCTCGCGCGTGTACATCACTCATTGTTTACACTTACTGCTTATGGTTTACACAGATTTCGGAAGTATTACCTTTCACTGTGAAGATCTAAACATATTTAGACGTACAGGAAATTGCAACGGAAGACGATTTCAATATATCCATAGACAACGTTGAATTTTTTTCACAACCATATTTATTTGAAACAGAATACACAGACCAAGTACTCAGGAGCGATCCGCTGCAGCAGCACGTCTTCAAGCCTCAGAGACTAGTGATGGCAAAATCGAGGCCTCGTGAACCAATTAAACAGTTGAACCAAATGTGCCATATTGTTTCGAGGCTTCGAATCAATCCGACACCCGTCTCAACGGTGACACCTAGTGGTCACTTGCAGGTGTTGATCTGAAACAACCTTGACGAGCCATTAAAAAAATGTGTTGTTTTTTTATTATTATAATGTTCTAATATGTGAAGCTTGTAACCTATAGGCTCCTCACTGTGCATAATGTTATTTTGGTCATGAAAAATGAATATTAATAAAAGAAATCAAGCCACAATGTCTCACTTTTTTAGAGATTTTTATTCAAAAATATTAATTTATCTGCTGTGGAAGGACTTAGCCTACTTCTTTTTTTACAGATAATTTCTCCAGCCTTTGAAAAAATCCTCTCACAAGGGACACTTGTTGCTGGCATACAAAGATATTTTTTTGCAAGGACATACAAATGAGGAAAGATTACTGCTCTCTCTTTCCAGTAAGTTAGTGGATCATGAGTTCTGGGCAAATACGCATCGTTGATGTATTTTTTCACTTCCACTGTGGCATCAGCTGTAGCATTGTGTATCATCTTGGTTTGATGGATGCGAGTATCAAAAAGTTCCCATAAACTGTCCTGTGTTTCTACTGGTGTTGATGTTGATGGTGATGGTGATGATGATGATGATGGGTGTGATGTTGACATTTCTGGGTCTGAATAAAAATGAAAACAGCAATTAGTAACAAATCCTAAACTGACGGCATATATGAAGGATATATTATATTACATGATTCAGATTACATAACATAACACAGACTGAAACTGCTCACCAGGATTTGTGTTTGAACGCATCAGTGAAGCACACTCCAGTGTGATATGCTTTTCAGCTTCCTGGGCTTTGGCAGCATTTCCAAATGCCACATTTTTTAACCTTGGGTCCAGCAGTGTAGTCAGTGCCAAGGCTCTAAAACTCTCATAACCTCCACATCTGGAGTGCAGACCTTCTTGCAGATGTGAGCCTATGAGCCAAAACAGGAGAAACACATATTTATAATAATGACAATAATATGACAGTTATGGCCAATCACATGGGTAGTATGGTCATTGTGGCCTACCTAATTGAACAGTTGATTCCTGCGTTGCATTTCCTTTTTTCTGTGCAAGCTTGTGCTGCAACATCCTGTACAGTGGTATAAGCTTTGAAGCAGACACTCTCTTTTCCTCTGACATCTCTGTTGTTGCGAGTTTGAATGGTTGCAGTATTGACAATGATTGTTCAATAATGTCATAATCAATACTTGTCAGGGGAGCAGTATCATTGTTTAAGTTGGAAAGTGCAGCAGCCACTGGTTCACGTTGGTCATACAAGCGCTGTAGCATGTCAAATGTGCTGTTCCATCTCGTGTCAACCTCCTGTATCAGTTTCAGAGTTGGTCTTCCCATCAAGCTCTGCATCTCCACAAGCTTGTCCTTTGCTTTGCAGCTGGATCTGAACAACCCCACTATCTTTCTGGCCTTCTGGCATATTTCATTGATGACTGGGGTTTGATCTAGTGCCTTTTTCACAATCAAATTTAAAGTATGAGCAAAACATGGGACATGGCGAAGGTGGAGTAGCTGGGCACTTAGGATCATGTTAGATGCATTGTCAGCCACCATGCACTGAACTTTGGAGGTTATTCCCCACTCAGCCATTAGCAAGGCTTTAGCCTCCATGAGATGCTGGGCTGTGTGGGTTTGGTAAAACCTCCTTACACCCAGTACAACAGTTGCCATTTTTGCCTCTGGTGTTATGTAATGGCAAGTCACACCAAGATATCCATCCATATTAATGGAGGACCACATGTCAGCTGTAAGGCTAACAAATACGGCCTTTTGTAGGTCCTCCATTGTCTTCTCCTTGGCTTTGTTGTACTTTTCGCTGACCATTATTTTAAGCACCTTCCGGAATGGGAGGACATAGCTTGGATCAAGCTTGTTCACAAATGCCCTGAATCCCTCATCGTCCACGATGGTGAAGGGCTGCAGATCCTTCACCACCATGTTTATAAGAGCCTCATCCAATTCCCTCTGTCTGACTTTTAAAAGAGAAGACAAAACATACTTTCAGACAAATACATTGGAAAAATACAGCTTCAATTAGTGCACATCTATTAAAAGTATAGCCTACTGGTTCATTATTTGGAAACCTTCCAGTGTTTATAATCAGTGCTTTATATAACTTATAAACTTTATAAACAGTGTCCCAAAAGGTTGTAATTATATTTCAATTATAATTATATCCCAAACAATGCATACCTTGCTTAGATGGCCCAGCAGTGTCAGTAGCAGGCCTAGGTACAGGGGGAATGCCATCCTCTGCACCCTGCAAAATGGCAGGATGAGTGCTCCTCAAATGGCGCAGCATGGATGATGTATTGTTGCAGTAGGCTAGCTGCCGATCACAATACACACATCTCACTTTATTTGGGGTTTCTAAATGGAAATGCTCCCACACCACAGATGTACGGCATCTCTTCTGGGGAGCTTCCATTTTATCTATCTATCCAAATCTATCTATCTATATATGAATCGATCTATGTATCTAGATATGTATCTATAATCTATGTATCTATATATGTATCTATCTATAATATATGTATTTATATATGTATCTGTAATCTATCTATATATGTATCTATCTATTAATCTAGCTGTCTATATATATTTATATCTATGTATCTATTAATGTGTCACTATATGTATACTCTGTCTGTCTCTAGCCTCTCAGTCAATGTGTTGTGTAAATTTAAATGTAAGTCTAAATTGCCTATAACTAATCAAATCGCACTATGTCACTATATCACCAAAAATCCGCTATCTCAAAGTCAAACTCCTCTCACAAAACCTGATGAAACAATTAGTGAAACACTTCGAGGCTTCGTTTGGTCATAGTCACGTGACATGGGTGTTTCGAATCACGCTTCGGATCAGTGTTTCGACACATCTGCCTTCGGGATCTCGCAAAGCTTCGGAACGACTGTTTCGCTTCAGCCATTCTTATCAGAGACAGAGATCTCTTCAAAATTGGTGGTGTTTTAGTAGCAAGTGTTGTGAGATGCCAACAGAAGTAGAGAGCATATGTTGTCACGAATGCAACAACTACAAGATGACGATAGGACATTGACAGTATCACATCACACGCCTGCCTGACTGAAGATCCTGATTTTTCTCCGCTGTTGAGACGCAGCGTTTTGCACGTTGTGTTTAGTTTGCCACGTATAAACTGGAGGCGACGTCCAATGCCAGAGGGACCAAATGGCACGCTGTTAATAGAGTGAGTAATGTGTTGTATTTTTATTATAAACGCAACGATTATAGGGTGCATTATAAACATGAATTTATTACAATTACTGCATTATATTTCAGACAGTGCAGATTGAAAGCGTGAAAGCTTTCCGCGCTTGCACAGACTAAAGCCAGAGCGTGCACGCACGTCATATCAGGAAGCACTCGCGAACTCAGATCAGTTGGACGTGGTTGTGTACAAAAGGTAAAAAATATATAAATACTGTTCATTTTCTTACACAAACCGCTCGTTTCTTGTATTAGGTCATCAATGTGTACTTATGATGGGGAATTGTTAAATTTCGACTCCTCTTTGCATGCTCTTTGAGGTGGTGACCATAGACATCCATTATGTGAGTCACAGACAAAAACGGTTGGACCTAAAAATATCAAAATGGGAAATACTGAGGAAACAAAGAAACCTACATCTTGGATGTCCTTGAGGTAAGCTAAAACATATCAAAATTTAATTTGAAAGTGAACTATCCCGTTAAGTTTAAGGTAAAAATAACTGCCATGAAATTATAGTATCTTACTCCTATGCAATAAATTGTTCATTCACTACATCTCTTTACCTCTGTCTTTATACTCTTCTCTTCTTTTTGGCACTGTATCTATCGCAGACTATGCTCATTTATAATGTGTCATGTAAATTCGGCCTTCCGTCACAATCAGGAAACTTACACCGTGTCTAGAACTGGCGCGAGCTGCCAGGCCCGTTTCTACGAGCTGTTTGTTAACAAAAGCAGTGCTGTCTACATTGGATGCGGCGTCGGGCACGCTACACAACAAATTACCAACAACTGATCGCGCGTGCTCTGTTTCTGACACACTTCAAGCACTCGATGGGCAGGGAAAGATTGAAGAGCCTGACTATTTATTTTTTTTTTGCTTTATTTGGTAGTATTTCGAATTAATGGTTTTTAAATAGTAGCCTATTATTTAAAAAAAAATATGTAAAAAAACAAATTCACTCGTTCACTCATTCTGGCGCCCCTATGGATGAGTGGCGCCCTTAGCATTTGCCTATACCGCCTATGCCGCGGGCCGGCCCTGTGATAACCTCTGTTTCACAGATGGACAGCACAGTAGAGGCCAGTAAATCCAAATTTGGTGGAGTGTGTTTCATGATCAACAAGAAATGGTGTGACCCCAGGAATATCTCCACTCTGTCATGCTCCTGCTCGCCTCATCTGGAAAATTATCCATTATTTGCCACCCATTCTAGTTTTCATCGATCATCGTTACTGCTGTCTACATTCCACCACAGGCAGACACAGGCTTGGCTTTGTCTAAACTTCACGATGTGCTCCGCGGTTACATTAACAAACATCCTGATGTTACAGGCCCCGTACAGAAGGCCATGTTGGCAGATTAGAAAGTCCCTGTAAAAACACCTACCTGTGTCGCACATAATCCCCAGCAATTGTTTATTAAATGTATTTTTTAACCATGTTATTAAATAAAGCTTTATCTATAAAGTATAATTCCTTCTATTCTCATTAATGCACAAATGTCATTCTTTTTTTCATCCAAACAATGCACAATTTACCTTTCCATTTTTCCTATTTTTTCCCACAAAAAAAAAACATACATTTGAGCTTTTCACTTTGCTCCTTTAAAACTACTCAGAAAAGTTACAAAGTATCTGATGAGCATAAAGTCATCACACATTGTGAACTGAAACATGTAAGGCCTAAGAACATGAGAAATATATGTAAACCATACATATTTAACATTCTAGTTACTGATCTTATAATCAGATCTGCTCTCATGTTACATTAACATGAATTTTTCATTCTATATTGACAGTAAATATAATTGCATTACATTCATTTGCACTGAAATGTCTGTTTGAAACAGTGTCTGGAGAAGTGCATTGATATTTATGTCAAACATGAACACATAACATAAACTGATTAACATAAACACAAATATAACATGAATAAAAAAATAATGAATATCAACCTGGTAACTGGAAAACAGTGTATGAAAAATAAACTTTTGTAAAGCTCCAGTTACAAAAACGAGACAAGAACGTAGATGCTCGATTTCACGGTCTTCACTCCTTGGTGAGGATATGGAGCAGTTTACAGTTTCATCCACTGACTGACTAATGCTGCCTTTGGTATCTCACCCTTGTAGGGACACTTGTATTTGATCTTGCTCTCCAATTGCAGGTACTGGTGGCTCCATTTCTACCAGAGGATTCTCCTGACTTAGTTCTGGACTTGGCAGGTAAGTATTCTCCATTCTAGGTTCGGCTTACCTTGAAGAAACCCTCAGCCAATACTCTCCAGTGTCATCTGAATCCGAATCAGTCTCATCTCCTGCATGGTAAGCAAGCTCCTTGCTTTGTGTCTCTCTGTCTTTTTGTTTATTTTGCTTCAGCTTCACAGGTTTCCCAGGATCCGATGGAGTTTCTACAGGTAACTCATTTGCCAACAACAGCAGGTTTTGATGTAGAGTGCGTGTTCCCTTCTTACCTCCATTCTCGGTGCTCACCTTATACACTGGATTGTCAGCCACTTACTCTTTGACCTCATAGATGGATTTCTCCCAGTATGGTCTGAGTTTTCCTGGACCTCCACGCTCACTGAGGTTTCTGACTAATACCCTGTCTCCAGGTCTTAGCACTACACCTCTGACTTTAAGGTCAAATCTTCTGGGTGTTTGTCCCCTCGTCTTTTTCAACCAGCCCCGAATATCAAGTCAATTGGAAGCCGAGGATGTCTTCCATATAGCAGGTAGTATGGGGAATACCCAGTTGAATCATGATGGGTGCAATTATAGGCATGTACAATCTGGGGCAGGTCATCTTTCCACTTTGCTTTTTCCTTCTCTGCCATCGTTCGGAGCATCTGTAGGAGAGTCCGGTTAAATCTCTCAGCTGGGTTCCCTTGAGGGTGATATGGAGATGTTTTTGAGTGATGCACTCCAGCCAGTTGTCGGAGATTTTGGGAAAAGCTCATTCTAGAACTCTCTGCCATGAACGTGATGTAGCTTTCCTGGGTAACCAAAGCGAGGGATGTAGTCATTAAACAGCCACTCAGCTGCTGTCCGTCTGGACTTGTTTCTCGTAGGGTAAGCTTGAGCGAATCGTGTGAAATGGTCAATCACAACTAATATATACTCATATCCTCCCTGACTCTCCTCCAAGTGCTTTTTGGTAATGTACTCCTCTACTTCTTCATACGTGGCCAGTAGAACCTCTCCCTCATTAGGTGGATTACTATTTATTAGCTTACATGTCCCATCCTGTCATAGAGGTGTTCAAAAGCAAGTTGTCTATACTTGGTTAAAAGAACAATCTGTTTTCTTCCGGCCACGTGCCAATACAGGCATCCATTTACCAAAGATAACTTGCTCCACTCTCTTAAGAGTTTCCTTGCTGGACCCTCCAAAATTCTCCTACTGTCTTCATCCAGCACCCCTCCTGTGTCTTTTATCTCCATTATCCTAGAGATCACTGGATCATCCCTTTGAGCTTTGGCAAATTCAACCTTGCTGACAGGCAGCAACAAGAGGGCAGGGGATGACTGGTCTATGTTTGTGTAAGCCATATTGAGTGCTGCAATCCAAGCCACATCCTTTTTCTTGGCAGCATGAGTCCCATCCCAGTATCACCTTTAGTGACAGGTCCTCTGTGCAGTCTGCTACATATTTCTCCATTTCAAGAGGAAGGCGTGATAGCGTGTCAGCATCAATGTTTGCTTTGATAGGTTGATGTTTGATATCAAAGTGAAAATCTGACAGTTCTCCCACCAAACTATGGCCTACTGCATTCAGTTTTGCAGTGCTCATAACATAGGTTAAGGGATTGTTGTCAGTGTTAATGGTAAAGTGCGGGGCGTAAAACAAATAGTCCCTAAACTTCTCGCATACCGCCCACTTTAACGCAAGAAACTCTCCCACTATGCAGTCGATAGCTCTTTTCAGCTGGAAAAAGGATTCCTGGAACCGTATGCGATGACCCGCAACCCCGCTGATAGAGGATAGCCCAGAGACCCCTTTCTGATGCATCAGTGTGTAGCACGAATGGGAGGTTGAAGTCCAGGTATGCCAAGACGGGGGGATTTACCAGCATGTCAATTAGCAGGTTGAGTGTCTTATGGTGTTCACGAGTCCATTCCACTTGCATTCGTGAAGGCATCTGGGGCCCATTTCTCTTCCTTTGACTATACTGTTGCATTGTTGCCCCCAGTTGAGTCTGGAGTAGTTCGTAGATTGGTTTGGCCACACGTGAAAAATCTTGTATAAATGGACGATAATATCCAAGAAATCCAAGGAGTCTCCGCACCTCTCCCACTGCTTCAAGATCATGAGGGTCTATTCTTACTCCTTTGGCCGACGCTAGGTGCCCCACATACCGGACCTCCTGGTGAAAGAGTTCACATTTCTCAAGCCTAAGTTTTACTCCGTGGCATCTAAAAGTCTGAAGAACTTTTCAGATTACTACTACATGTTCCTCAGACGACCGGGCATAACACAAAACATCATCAAGGTATGGGGCACAGCACTCATCCCTGAGATCATCCAGCATCTCCTACATGCTGCGCTGAAACGCTGCAGGGGCATTTGACAGGCCGAATGGAATTCCCACCCACTCATATAGCCCCCACGGAGTGATAAAGGCGGAAATGTGTCTCGAACCCTCGGCTATGAAGCCCCGGGGGTAAGCTTTTCCCTGGTCGAGAATGTTAAGCCAGGAATAACCTCCCAGGGTGTCAATCAGGTCTTGAATCCTCGGCAAAGGGTGTCTGTTTGGTACGGTCTTTTTGAGGAGGCGATAATCCACACACAAACGCAGTGTGCCATCCTTTTTTCGAACACAGACTACTGGGGCTGAGGAAGGAGACTTCGATTTTACAATCCACCCATTTGATAGAAGGCTTTGGATATAATCCTTTACTTCTTTTAACAAAGGTTTGGGTATTGAGTAATAGGCACATTGCACTGGTAAGTCATCTTTGAGGTTGATGGACATTTGGAGACACAGGATGCAGCCAACATCATTTCCATCTCGGGCAAAGAATGCAGACTCCTCATGCAGCATTTGCCTAACCACTTCTTTCTGATCCTCATTCAGATGGCTGAGATCGACAAGTGGGTGCCATAAGGTTGAGCTTCCATCCACCGCTGCCACCGATGCACGATGCACTAAATTCCCACTGGCCTTTGTTTCCTTGGGCCTGTCTGCTTACAACACGGTCTCAACGGGGTGAATGTACCCTAGGATATTGTTGCGAGGCAGTGTAATGTCGCATGTAGAGTGGTTGCCAATAGGGACCGCAACGTATGAGCTCTGGATTTCCAAAAGTCCTTCACCTATATCCAGCTGCTCTAACTGCACATTAGCTGCATTTCCATTGTCGAGCTTAAAACGGGCATGCTAGTGCGTGCCAGGGCCAGTCGCGTTTCCACTGTCACTTCCGGGGCTTGATCATGCCTCGTCGGGGCTTCCTCATGGCCAATGGCCAGGGTTTTTTGCCCCGACGAAAACCTTGGGCCAAAGCGGGCCACCTGGGGCTAGAGGAGTGGTTATGAACAAAGGTGGAGTTTCTCAGAGCTCAGCACTGCAGATCATTTCAGAAAGATAACAGCTATAACACCAATATTAAAGACTTTTTTAAAATAAGTTTAGCTCAAAACTCACTGTCAGCAACGAGTGTTTGAAATGACTTGATCCAATGTGGATTATGATCACCATATACAAGGCAGAAATATTTATAAGAGATGTAAAAGACTATGCACACTAAACATTAGCATTACCACAGTAAACATGGTAAATACAACCACTTTGAGAAATCAGACGTCAGCTTCTTATTCTCTATCACAATTGTGTATTAATTTAGTAACATATTTTATCTGTCATAAATCCCGTCTCGAGAATTTAGCTCCACGTAGCATATGTCATCAAAATATAATAATGATTTTTGTTCAGGAGCTTTTTTAAAAATAGAGAGTCTGCACTGCGGATTATTTCAGAAAGCTAACAGCTATAACACCAGCATTAAAAATTTTTTAAATAAGTTGAGCTCAAAACTCACTTTCAGTCAGCAGTGTGTTTGAAATAATTTGATCCCATGTGGATTATAATCACCATAAAAGGCAGAAATATTTATAAGCGATACAAAAGTGCTCGCTTGGCATTAACATTACCACAGTAAAAATGGTAAATGTGACCGTTTAAAGAAATCAGACATCAGCTTCTTATTCTCTATCACAATCGTGTTTTTATTTAGTAACTTATATTATCTGTCATGAGTCTCATCTCGAGAGGTTAGCTCCCCGTAGCCTATCATAAAAACATAATAATGTTTTTTTGTTCGGGAGCTTTTATAAAAATAGAGATATTATCATTCATTCTAAATGTGACAAATAGGCTACTGTGACTACAAATAAACAGAAACAGACTCGACTGAATAAGTACGCTATTTTCATAATGCTTAAGCATTAAAAATAAATAAAATATAAATAAATTTATTTCTATGTGATTAATTTTGATTCCTGATAAATTAATTCATTATCATCAATGTATCATTTATTCTATATTAAAACATCGATGCTTTTCAATTTGAATATTTAACAAAGCATGCAAGGCCTAAGAACCTGAGAAATATATGTAAACCATACACATTTAACATTGTAGTTACTGATCTTATAATCAGATCTGCCCTCATGTTACATTAACATACATTTTTCCTTCTATATTGACAGGAAATAGAATTGCATTACATTAATTTGCACTGAAATGTCTGTTTGAAACAGTGTCTGGAGAAGTGCATTGATATTTATGTCACACATGAACTCTGATTAACATAAACACAAATATAACATGAATAAAAAAATAATGAATATCAACCTGGTAACTGGACAACACTGTATAAAAAAATTAACATTTTCTTCAAAAATCACAACAACTAAAATGTATACATACTTTAGGGTGTCACACTGACACTGCTTCTATCATCGTGGGGGTTTTAACAAAGCCAACCTCAGGCAGGTTATGCCTAACTTTTATCAACATGTATCCTGTCCAACCAGAGGACTGAATACATTGGATCATTGCTACTCTCAGTTTAAGAATGCCTACAAACTCCTGTGGTGATCAGCTCACTGGTTTGTTTACATCTATTTTTAATGAGTCTCTTGCTACCACGGTGGTTGCCACCTTTTTTAAAAAATTTGTCATCATCCCAAGCCTAAGAACAATAACCCCTCTTGCCTGAATGACTATCATTCAGTTGCACTTACATCAACAGTCATGAAGGTCTTTGAGAAACTTATAAAAACAACATTTGCTCCTCCATCTCTGATACTTTGGACCCTCTTCAGTTTACCTATCGCCCCAAAAGATCAACTGAAGTTGCTATCTTTCACGTCCTGAACTTTTCCCTCAGGCACATTGACAACAACAATGGGAACTATGTAAGGCTGTTATTCATCGACTATTGCTCAGATTTCAGTACTATAGTCCCCATCAAGCTAGCTTCCAAACTCATGGACCTAGGCCTGAATTCTTCACTCTGCAACTGGATTCTTGATATCCTCACCGGTAGACCTCATTTGGTGAAAGTAGGCCAGTTTACCTCCAACTCCATCACCCTGAACGTACGAGTGCCACAGGGCTGTGTCCTGAGTCCCCTGCTCTACTCTCTCAACACACATGACTGTGTGTCTTTCCACAGCTCCATATCTATTATCAAATTTGCTGATGATACTGTGGTTCTGGGCCTCATTTCCAACAACAATGAAGCCGCATACTTGGATGATGTAGAGAAACTCACATCATGGTCCCAGGACAATTGTCTCTCTAATTTGAGTAAAACTAAAGATCTGATTGTGGACTTCAGGAAGAGACTGCAGCAGCCCTATGCTCCTGTTATGATCAGGGGGACCCATGTAGAGAGGGTGAGCAGTTTCAAGTACCTTAGTGTAAACATCTCAGAGGACCTGACTTGGACTTTACACATCCAAACACATGTTAATAAAGCCAGGCAAAGACAGTACCATCTGCGACAGCGGAGTAAATTCCATGTTTCACCAGCAATCCTGAAAACTTTCTATTCAGGTGCCATAGAAAATTTATTGACTCAGTGTATATCAGTGTGGTATGGGAACAGCTCCAGTCAAGACTGCAAAGCCCTGCAGAGAGTTGTGCGCTTAGCTGAGCGCATTTCAGGGTCTGCTCTCCCCTCTCTGCAGGACATCTATCTCAAACGCTGCAGAAGCAGAGCTGCTAAAATCATCAAAGACTCTACCCACCCCAGTAACCATCTTTTCACTTTGCTGCCTTCTGGTAAGTGCTTCCGTAGCCTGATGGCAAAAACCGAGAGACTCAGGAGGAGTTTCGCCCCCCAGGCCATCAGGCTCCTAAACTCAAAAACAGCCTCTTAACATCCTCATGCCTCCACTTAATGTATACTTTATCAGTAAGATATTCATCATTCACTACCTCACATAGACACACTGACAGTGTCACCCTGTTTGCACATTTGCTTCTTGTACATTCCTGTGTATCTTAATATTTAAGACTACAGTATAATGCACATATGCACATTGTACATCCCTGTATATCTTAATATTTAAGACTACAGTTTACTTTCATGCACATTATTTTGCGTTCTATATTTAATTCTACAATATACATCTTTTTTATATTTTATTCTTATATTTTTATTGTTTACTTTTATTTAATTCTTACATAGCTATATTTATGTATATTTTGATCTGTGTTGTTTTCTTTAATAATTGCACTGTCCATGGAGCGGACCTGATTCACATTTCACTGCTGGTTATATATGCTATATATAATTTTGTATGTGACGAATAAAAATCTTGAATCTTGGATATTAAAGGTTTTTTGTTGTTGTTGTTTTTTTCATGAGAGAATAATTAAACCCAGGAGATTTCAGAACATCTCTTACAGACATCCCTAATGATAAAAAACATATAAAAACCCACCAGACCACATAAAATTCAGTTCAGATCACAAACAGCTCTGAATATTTTTATTTGTAAGAGACTCTCACTGTCATTCCTACAGCAAGCTGTAGTTGGATATTGAAGCCTAATGAGTTAAACCGTGTAAACCGTGTTAAATGTTTATTAATACTGTTTGCAATTTGTTTTGCATTGTCATTTGTTTTTATGTGATTTGAAGGATCATCTCTTTACCATGATGGATAACATGTCTAATCCTGTGATACTGACTCTAATGGTGCCCAAAGAATCTAAATCATACAGGCATGCATATTTTATTTGTTTTCTTGCCTTATATGTGCTTATATTGTCAATTAATATTCGTCTTGTTATGGCCATTGTCATGGAGAAATCTCTTCATGAACCAATGTACATATTTTTGGGTCATTTGTGTATAAATGGGATTTATGGAGCCACAGGATTCTACCCTAAAATGTTGTCTGATTTAATATTGGATTCATATGTAATCTCCTTTCATATGTGTGCTCTGCAGATATTTGTGATTTACAGCTCTTTACTGTGTGAGTTCACAATCTTAACAGTGATGTCTTATGATAGGTATGTAGCCATATGTAAACCTTTAGACTATAATTCCAGATTAACTAAAAACACTTGTGTGAAATTAATTCTATTTTCATGGATTGTTCCAACTTTATCTGTGTTCACTGCCACTCTGTTATCAAATTTCAGGCAACTTTGTGCCTATCACATAGATAAATTATATTGTGACAACTGGTCAGTTGTAAAACTGTCTTGTGCTTCATCTTTTGTTAATAATGTCTATGGATATATTGTTGCTATTATATTTTTAAGCTTTGTAGTAATTATCATATTGTCATATATTAAACTGATTGCTGCCTGTAAAATATCTTTAGAAAACAGAAGGAAATTCTGGAAAACATGTCTGCCACATATATGTTCACTGGTAAATTTCACGTTTGCTTTGCTTTTTGATATTATGTATAGCAGATATGGTTCAGATGATATTTCAGAGAGTTTGCGTAATTTTTTGGCTCTAGAACTGGTGATAGTCCCACCTGTGTTCAATCCTCTTATCTATGGGTTAAATATTAGAGCAGTGCGCAAAAGTGTTTTTACTTTATGTATTGCATCAAGAGTAAATGTTTTACATGCACCAGAAAGACGAAAACATAATTTAAAACAATAGTCATGACAATTGGGTTTTCATATATATGAACTTCGACAAAAAGGGGATAAGTGTGTTATTAATAAGCATATTACTAATAAAGTGAAAAAATATGTGTAAATGTATCTTAAAACCAAAATTATGACTAATTATAGATTTGTTTAACAATATCAAGTCCCCTGGATGATAATGATCTCCTAGGAGTTTTCTCCTCCATGCCTTTTTAAATCTAAATGTCATATTGTATGTTTGTACGATTTATCCTTGCTCTTTTTGTCACATACAAGTTTGTACAAATGTACTTTTAATCAGTGTAATTTATAACAGATTTTTTTTTTAAATGCTTGTTGTTCATGAAGTCATTGTGCTACCAGATATTAAAAATAATTGCCTCCTCAAAGTCCCTGTTCATGGGTCGCAGAAGCGGGAGGGCCGCCCGGGTTACTTTTGAGGTCTGGTACAAATATGACATGGGCTAGAAAAATACAGACTATAAGGCTCATATATATGCACGTTTAATCAATAAAAGATCCCAATCTCGATTCAAGCAAACAGGATCTTATTCCTAAATGACTGTGTTTCTGCTATGTCTATTACACCTTTGAAATCACAATCACATCGGAATATTTAAACCTGCTTTTGTGCAGCTGCTGATCCATAGAGAGCAGCACTCATCATGTAAAGCTTTATGTTTGACACAGCTTCACAGTCTACATAGTCTCACATAGCCAGACTTTCAGACTGATGGCTGAAGGTCTGGAATTCATGGCAGCTTTCATTGGCAAAGGCTCACCCATGAGGCCATTTGACCGACATGTCAAACAACCAATCACAGTTTGTTTCATTCGGCATCACATTTCGGGGCATGCAAATGTCGCCACAATAACAGACTGGTGTGTAAAACTCTCAAACATATTTGAAAGATTCTATCCCGCAAACTTTAAATATTTCACATACTTTTGAAACTCCAGTGTTTAGTTGATCCTGATAACCACTCGTCATCACAGCTGTTAACACTATGGCTTTTTGAAACTCCAGTGTTTAGTTTCCTTTATATATATATATATATATATATATATATATATATATATATATATATATATATATATATATATATATACATATATATATATATATATATATATATTTATATATATATATATATATATATATATATATATATAGGAATAAATAGTCCTATACGAGAAATATATTTTTATATATAAGAATTAAGAAAACAAAAGTAAAACTGTAGACTTTTATGCAGAGTTTCAGTTCATTTTTGTACTGCGCAAAAGGAAAGCAGATGGCAGAAAACAGCATCCTATTTTTCTGTATGCTTGTTTTACAAAAGCACAAATATTTGTTTTTATTGTAAATGTACACAATCTTTAGGCTATAACTAAAAGGAGCATACCTGTCAAGTTTTGGATTTGAAAATAAGGGAAATTTTCCCGAGCCCACCGCAAGCAGTCCCACCACCCCAACCAAGCTCCAGTATCCCTTACATTTTAAGACAGGTGTTATAGCCCAAATGAAAACACAAAAGGGTATATATGAAGAGCATTTATTTAAAGGCTTATTTGCATATTTTCTGTTAATTTAACATTGCTTGTCTTTACATTTACATTTTATTTTCATTCCACACATTCTTTTCATTTCATATTGCTTTTCTTTTTACAGTTTTTCTTTTCATTTCACATAACTTTTCTTTTACTCTTTTAATGAGTTGTTGTACAAATTTGTTGCAGACTTTGCATTCTTTAAAACAGTTTTGGAAGGAGTTTGGAAGGAGTTTATTTGTGGGCTGGGCCAGAGTGGTTCATTTTACATGAAAGTAGAGCGCAAACAGTTCTGTTGTCTAACATCATATTATTCTGTGTAACAATCTTTCGTACCATGCTAAACACCCTTTCTGAACTTGCATTACTATGGGGAATGCATAGTAAAGCCTTCATAAGTTTTGGCATCTCACTGAACCTCATGTCCTTTCCTACCAGGCCCCAGAATCTGTCGATTCTGTCTTCTTGTGGGAGTTGCTTACTATCTGTCACCTGATAATCTGTGAATTCCTCTCTCACCTTATCCTCTTTCAGCCTCAACTGAGGGAACAGGGCCCCTAGCCTTTCCACTGTAAAGTAAAACAAGTGTTTGACTGAACATTGCAGATCTAAACAAGTATCAAGTATAGGCTACTGTGCCAATTATTTGTTTGGTTATCAATGGGGAACTGTCCCCAGAGGATGTTGTCAAAATGTAAAGCCCTTTGAGACAAATTGTTTGTAAAAATCGGCTACACAAATAAAATTGCCTTGCCTTGCCTAACATCAATAGGCTTTATGCACAGCTGCACTACTTCCTGAACTTAAGCCAGCTCCTTTATTTCCTGTCTTACACTATTGGACAAACTGATTACAGGGTTCGTACACCTTTTCCAAGGTCAAATTCAAGCACTTTTCAAGCATTTTATCCAAAATTTAAGCACTTATCAAACCTTTTGAAAGTGCTTTAAATTCAAGCACTTTCAAGGATTTCAAGCACCCCTATGAACCATGTGATTAATCCAGGTGTGTCTGACCATTGCTAGGGTGGTTGCTATGTTAAGTAGTGGAGCTGGGCATAAAGCCTTTTGGAACTGTTTCTATTATCTACCTGTCCCTGGAGTTATATTAAGACGAGCTGCAGGGTCCAGCACCTTTAGGTCCCTAAGGAGTGGATGGATCTTCTTAAGAACTGCATCTTCTTAAGAACTGCCTCATAGAAGCTTCTCACAGTTCTACAACAGCATAAGAGTGAAAAAATGCATTAGTGGTAATATTTTTAGGCACACTACAGCCTATACTCTCATACTGTCAAAAGATGATATCATAATATAACTACTGGGTAATATAAAGATATATTACTGAAAGGTTTTCTTCTCGGCTGACACAGGGAGCTCAGCGCTTCTCATGAATGTCTTTGCGTCTGCTCTGATAAAGAGATCTTCATCAGCCAACTGATGTCCTTCTCCATACTCCACCTCCCTGAGAGGTACACCCTTGCCCTGGCTGGTATGAGGTAGCTCAGGATCCTCTTTATCAGCCTGCACATCTCCTCTTCAAGTCTGTGAATTTGTACTCCCTCTGACTGCAGATAATATCAATGGTCACAACAAAATAACAGTGAAATAAGAATGCTACAATAAGCACAAACATTTAATTATATACCATTATTCACTCATTCATTCAATATCATTGACACCCACCTGGAAGGCAATGTTAAATTCATATAAAGGCTTAAGGGCAGCACTCAGGAACAGGAAGTAGGTCTTCACGATTGGATCACGCAGATGGCTTGCCAGATCACGCACTTTAACACTCCTCTCCACCTCTTCATGACTGTTAAAATAGGCCTACAGTACATAGAGATACAGGGTGGCAATATCCATTCCATGGTTAAAATGGAAATATAGCATAGTAAACTGTGTAGATATCTGCTGAGTGGAGTTATCGCGAGGCTAGTGACAGAGCTCAGATTGGAAATGTTTTTTTTAATTTTATTAATAACGCAGGTTAAAATACGGGAGATTTACGGGAAAATACTAATACGGGAGGACGGCGGGAAAGAAGGGTAAAATACGTGACTTTCCCGGCCAAAACAGGATACTTGACAGGTATGAGAGGAGTAGTTGCTTCCGCTGTTAGAAGGAAAAAATTTATGTGATGGCGCCATCGCCCCATGCGCGCACACACTTAAGCTTTGCTTCCTTGACAAAAGTGCAGCCTGCTCACTGTCATAATAAAATACAATCAATGTGGAAAAAAACCACTAAATATCACACAAGTAAAATATTTGCCATTAAGTATTATCACTTTACCGCTGTGATGTTATGTAAAACATATTGTTTCACATGTATATTGGAACGCAGGTGAGGTAGGCTACATAATAAATAATAATTTGGCATTCAGATACATCGTAAATACAGAAACATTTGATTTTGCATCAAAAGAGAGACCCAGCATTGGTTTCAGTTTCATTTTAGCCTAAATGAATTCGTTTTGGCTTGTCGTTTATATAGGCCTATAGCTTCTTACAGCCTATTTATATTTTTCTTTTCTAAATACTATTAATTGAAAGGATTTGTTGTGGAGTGAGGGGAACTAAAATAGCCTAGCATTTTTTACAGTGTTAATTATAATGTTTGTAAACTGACCACAGTACAAACAGAGACGTTGGGATAGTCTACGATTTTTTTTATAAATTTAACTTTATTAATTTTAACAATTATTTATTAATGTCACCCCTACCTAGTGCCTTTTGACTTAAAAGACAAGAGTGATAAATGTTACAGACATATTATCATGGAAATGTTCAGTCTATTATTAATTTTTATTTCCACTTCACTAGTTCACAGAACTATTTGCAATGTATTTAACAGTTGGACAATATTTATACAATACCATAACCTATAACGTATTAAATGACCAAAACGTACACAGACCTCCCTGACTCTCCATTTACTCTTATCTGATCATATGCCAAAACATTAATCTTCATTTAGTTCCGGATCGTTCTTGCTGCCAGAATGGTACTTTTAACATACACATAGGCTACATTAAAAAAAAAAAAACATAAATTAATTAAAACATGATTCTTTATAAGTTGTGTACCATTAGGCAAGACGTGTTCATACTGAATTGTGAGTTGGTGTTAACATTATTGGATTGGTTTGGCTTTACATTGAAATTTCATATAATCTGCATACACCATTGAGCTGATGTTAAACATTACAATCAAAATGATGGTATGTGACAATGCTCAGCACTTAAGTATCAAAGTGCTATACTTTGTAAAATCTTTTTACTAAACCGAGGAATCTGAATGTGTCAGTTTTTCAGACCATGTCTCTGTTTACCAAATTAAACACTCAATTGTATAATTTTTTAATTTTGATCATTATAATTACTTTCATCTAACTGATCTAGCTATTATAGGAAGCAAGTATGAGCAAAAAAAATATTTATTTTTGTCCAGATTTGACTAAGGCAAAAACACTTCAAATCAAAATAAAATAATACAACTTTGATAAAAAATTTTTTTAATGATGTCTAAATATATATCCAAATTAAAGTAACTAATTATGTAGGAATCCAACGTTCCCAGTCGCTAGGGAACACACACAGCCATGTTTATATGTTTATAGAGCTAAACAGCCATCTAGTAGTCACACAATTGTATAACAGATGATAAATGGTCAATAAGTTCCCAATAAGTTAGAGATAATAAATATTTTAATAATAATTGGTCAAATCCCCTTAAATTACAACATGTTAAGTTAATATATATATATATATATATATATATATATATATCATGCATGAAATAAAAGTTTATAAAGTCAAATGAAAGCTTTTTGTGGTTTACAGATGAACTTGAAGTATTTATTCACTCGAAATGTTGAATAATGGATCATCTTTGGTGCGGTAATTCGAGTTCTTGATTCAATTAGTTAATAGATTATTATTTTGAGTCAATCTTTTAAAAGAATCATTCTGAAATCTGTGCAGAAACCAATGGTTCACAAACGGGATAGATCTGTTTTGCAGGGCTCGCAAAATCATAAACACAGTCGGTTATGTCTTAAGTGAATGTATACAGTGGATAAAGAAATCTCCTGTGCATTATTACGTTGGATCTGTGCACTCGGTCTTAAAGGGGCAGCAGCCTTTAAATACCTGGTGTTCCAGTAGTGGCACCTGTTGTCAGAAAGTAACATTTGATGCATCATCTCTGAAGGCTCCGGTGTTGCCTTCCAAGCCACTTAGAACAAGACTTTGGGGGGCAAAGAGTATACTGCAGCAGGTATAAAAATATTAAACATATTGTATGGCATGATATGGCACTTAAGTAAAAAGTCGGGTTTTTATGTGTAGTTAATAGATTACAATACTTTTCCATTTATTGATCAAATAACAACCTATAAAGGTGCAAAACGCGCTTACTTAAACATGTTTGAGAATCGAGATATTTCCTGATATATTAAGCATGTTTGGAATTGTTTTGAATTTAGATAAATAAAACATAAGCCTATATCAGACAGTGCTTTCGTAGCATGACTTATAGCTAACCACCCCCCAACCCAATCCCCCCCCCCCCCCCCCCCCCCCCCCCCCAAAAAAATGTGAACAGAGAACAGAGAAGAAAAAGCCATCAGGTTGGGACAATTTAAGACATTTCAGTTTCTAATCCCAGAGTTATTATTAGGTGGAAAGAAAATATTTTTTTTTTACTTTTAAACTTAAAATTGTATTTTCTAATCTGTTTCTTTTTCAAAACTGCATCACAGCATTTGCTGCCATATCAATACATAATCATCCATATCGATATCAGTGAATCAGCAAGGAATGCATCACAATATATTGCTGTATTGATATTTTGAACAGCGCTATTTAAAGTCTTGTTCCATGTGCCCCTTTTATACTTTGAGCACCTGCCCCTCCAAAGGTCTCTGCACGGCCCTGGTGTCTGCACACAATGGCTGTGTTACAGGCATACCAAGCCAACCTTCTAAAAGAGCTTGATGAGGGTGAGGCGATCAAGTCTGACGACATCACTGAGTTAAGGCGGACCGCTGATCTCTCCCTCCGCGTCACCAAAGAGACCGCTCGTGCCATCGGGCAGTCAATGGCAGTTATGGTGGCCACGAAGAGGCACTTATTGCTGACCTTGTCCGACATGAAAGGAATGGGACAGGGTCTACCTCATGGATGCCCCAATTCAGCCTCCTAGCCTGTTCGTCGTCGTCGACAGGTACCAGGAGGCGCGTAAGCAAGTGGTGGTGTTCAAGAAATTCCTCCCTCATCGCTCTCATGGGTATCTGGGCGGGAGATGCCCCCTCTGCATACTAGCTCCTTGTACTGCGAGGCACAAAAACAGAGCGTCGCCTCTCGCGCTCCCCTGCCTCGGGACTGAGAGGTATTTCATAGTTCCAAAGAAGGATGGGTGATTGTGTCTGATCATAGATCTGCCTCAGTTAAATCATTCAGGTATGCAACTCTGAAATCAGACTCTGAAATCAGAGGAGCAGAATGTGTCTGCAGATTTGTCAATGGGGCATAAGTTACCAGCCTAAGCATGCTAGGTAAACTAACCTAAATAAATAAACATGTATATTGTACTAAAAGCTAACTTTTAAAAATGTTACATTACGTAGAAGTTGCTAACTAAGTTACCATGTAGCAGTTTATCAAAATATCTAGACTAATTTTACAACATAAATCCAATCAAATACATCCATTACACCACTTAACATTAATATTTGGTAAATAGCTTATTTAAAATGTTTCTGTAAATTTTTCCTTACTTTATATAAATCTCTCTGGAAGCTGTGATCGTGCGCTGACTGAAGAAATAGTTCGAAACAACACTGGGCTATAAATACAGTTCGAGAGAAATAAATCAACATTGAACCAATTTCAATGTTATGTTCTGAAAAAAAAAGTAATTTAAATGTGTCATGTGATGTGATATAGTGTATGGTGGTTTCAACACTGTTACTTTAAATCTGAGTGACGTGAATCATCAGGGGCGTGTCGGGAGCTGACGCGGGGGAAATCAGTATATGTGAACTAGTAAATGGCTGGATGTGAATAAACGTGACGTTCATAAAGAGAGAAACTGCCTATTTACGGTCATTTTACATGGTGTCAGAAGTGGCGGATAATGGCGAAGTTTAATCCACCATCGAGTTTTTCTTTCGACAAGCCAACGGAGTGGATGGATTGGAGACAAAGATTTCAGCGCTTCCGAACGGCTACAAAGCTAGATAAAGAGGATGGAGAAGTGCAAGTGAGTTGCCTCATTTACTTCATGGGGAGTGAGGCAGAGAATATTTATAAATCGTTCGTGTTCGCAGAGGATAGACAGAAAAACGACTTTGAAATAGTCCTGGGAAAGTTTAACGAGTACTTTTTCCCGAGGAGAAATGTCATTCACGAACGTGCGTGCTTTCACCAGCGAGTGCAACAACCCGGCGAAAGAGCAGAAGCGTTTATCAGAGCACTGTACGAGCTGTCTGAGCACTGTGAGTTTGGCGCCATGAGGGACGAAACGATTCGCGACCGCATTGTGGTCGGCATTTTGGATAAAGATCTCTCTCGGAGGCTGCAGTTGATCACTGATCTCACACTAGCACAAACAATCCAGACTGTTCGTCAATCGGAGGAGGTGGCCACACAAGTCAGCATGCAAGGCGAGACGGTGAGCATGGTCAGAGCAGTTGTCAGCACAAGTAAGCAACCTGTGAGGGGACAGCGCAAGCCTAAAGACAAAATCCGAGCTGACAGTCATGGAAAATGTGGATATTGTGGAAATGCTGTGCATGCAAGTGATGAGCGCTGCCCTGCAAAGAAAGGCAAATGCCACAAATGCCAAAAAATCGGACACTGGGCCAGAGTCTGCCACAGTAACAGGTCAGTGAGAGAAGTCACAGAACGTTTAGACCAGCCTTCATACTTTCTGGGTTCAGTTTACAATGTAAATGAACGAGAAGACCAGTGGATGGTGCAGCTCCTGATTGGGGCGACCCCTGTAAATTTCAAAATTGATACAGGGGCTGACGTAAACATTGTGGCAGAAGAGACTTTCAACACACTAGTCCCAGTAAAGACACTAGAGCCAGCTAATGTTACACTGGATAGCCCTGGGGGGAAGATAGACTGTCTGGGTCTGTTCCAAGCCACTGCAGTGTACAAAGGACAGTTGTATCCATTTTCTGCCTATGTGGTCCGTGGATACAAAGTCAATAACCTGCTGAGTCGTCTCTATCAGCTGATATGAACTTGGTAAGGAGAGTGGAGGAGGCGAACCTGGTGGCCTCTGACTATGATGCGTTTGGTGAGCACGGCACAATAAAAACCGACCCCGTCAAAATTCAGTTAAAAGACTCAGCACAGCCATGTCAGACACACACAGCGAGGCGCGTTCCAATACCAATGCTGCAAAAGGTGAAAGAGGAGTTGCAAAAGATGGAGAAAAATGGCGTCATAGAGCGCGTGACACAACCGACTGAATGGTGTGCACCAATGGTTCCCGTTCTGAAGAAAAATGGCAAAGCACGCATTTGCGTGGATCTCAAAAGATTGAATGAAGCAGTAAAACGAGAACATTTCGTGCTACCTACTGCAGAGGAGATTATTGCCAAACTGAGCGGTGCAAAAGTTTTCTCTTCCTTAGACGCAGCCAGCGGATTCTGGCAAATCCCTCTTCATCCAGATAGCTGCAGACTTACCACCTTTATCACACCATTTGGGAGATATTGTTTCAGGAGGCTTCCCTTCGGGATCTCGAGCGCTCCAGAGATCTTCCAGAGGAAAAAGCAGGAGACACTTCAAGGTCTGGAGGGGGTAGAGGTCTTCATGGACGATATACTGGTCTACGGGTCCTCCCTGGAACAACACGACTCTCGTTTAGAGCAAGTGCTTCAGAGAGTGGAGTCTACAGGGTTAAAACTAAATCCTGAAAAATGTACGTACAGACAAAGCCAACTTCGGTTCCTGGGTCACCTTATTAATGAGACAGGGGTGCAGCCAGATCCAGACAAGGTGGATGCCATCCGACAGCTATCACCACCACAAAATGTGCAGGAACTGAAAAGGGTGCTGGGCATGGTGAATTACCTGGGGAGGTTCATTCCTAACCTCTCAACGGTCAGCCAGCCTCTGTACGAACTACTCCGACATAAAAGTGTATGGATGTGGACACACACGCAGCAGACAGCGTTTGAAAATATTAAAGAGCTTCTCATGAAGGCACCAGTTCTTGCTTATTATGATGTCACTAAGACCATTGCTGTCTCGGCTGATGCAAGCAGTTATGGACTTGGGGGGGTGCTCTTGCAGCTACACAAAGAAGGATGGAAGCCGGTAGCATACTGCTCCAGATGTCTCACTGATGCAGAAACCCGATACGCACAGATCGAGAAAGAATGTCTGGCTGGTGTGTGGGCATGTGAGAGGTTTGAAAAATATCTAAGCGGCTTGGATGAGTTTAAGCTGGCGACGGATCATAAGCCGCTGGTTCCTCTCATCAATAGCAGAAGTCTTGACAACGTTCCTGTACGGTGCCAGAGACTTTTGATGCGTCTAATGCGGTTTAAGCCCAAAGCAGAGTATGCGCCAGGCAAGACACTTGTTGTTGCAGATACACTGTCCAGAAGCCCGCAAACTGTTATCACTAAAGATTCAGAAACGCATGCCGATGTGGAGCGCTACGTGAATGCAGTAATACAAGGGGTACCTGCGACGCCCCATAAAATGGACTGTATAAGAAATGCCACTATAACAGATGGTGAGCTACAAGCCGTACTTAAGCTGATCAGAGCTGGATGGCCACAACACCGCAGTCAAGTTCCGGCAGCAGCCAGAGACTATACGGTTGCAAAAGCAGAGCTCTCAGAGCATGAGGGCTTAGTGATCAAGGGAAGAAGAATCGTTGTGCCAAGGGCGATGAGGAAGGAGATCCTGGAAAAGATTCACGAAGGTCACCAGGGCCTTACAAAGTCTAGAGAGAGAGCACAGGAGTCTGTGTGGTGGCCGGGAATTTCAGCGGACATAAAGAACACAGTGCTGTCATGTCAGATATGCCAAGAGTTGAGAAGTACACAGCAGAAAGAGCCCCTGATCTCCACACCACTCCCAGAACGACCCTGGAAAAGAATCGCAGCTGATCTTTGTGAACACCGTGGACAGAATTATCTAATTGTGTCCGATTACTATTCCAGATTTCTGGAGATACTGCACTTACCTTCTACAACGACATCTCATGTCACACAAAAGTTGACGGCTGTCTTTGCCAGATTCGGAATTCCAAATGAGGTGGTGAGTGACAACGGTCCTCAGTTCTCTAGTGCAGAGTTTCGAGAACTAGCCAATCGGCTGGATTTCCAACACATTACATCAAGTCCTCACCATCCTCAGGGAAACGGTCACATCGAAAGGGCTGTGCAGATTGCAAAAAGAATTCTGAAGCAGACAGATCCTCTGTTAGCCCTCATGTGCTACCGATCGACTCCCTGTGCCACTACTGGAGTTAGTCCGGCAGAGCTTCTTATGGGAAGGAAAATCAGAACAACACTTCCAACCCTAGAGAAGAATCTTCATCCCAGGTGGCCAAATAGGAAGTCTGTCATGCTGAAAGACAAAATAGAGAAAGACAGACAAGCTTTCTACTATAATCGTCGCAATGGAGCTAAGAATCTGTCAACACTAAGACCAGGTGACACTGTTCTTACCAAGCTGGACCACGAGAAGGTCTGGGCTTCACCAGCAGTGATCAGGCACGAAAGTGTAACACCTTGTTCCTATGTCATCGAGACGGAACAAGGAGCGGTACTGAGGCGTAACCGACGTCATCTTCAAGCAGTGCCAACACCAACATTAGCAACAAAACAGGCTGTACACACACTTGCACCACAAACAAAAGGGACTGTGGACATTGAGCCTACACATACTGATACAACCGAGACTGTACCGACCCAACCATGCAGGGAAACATTTCATACTCCAAAGCGTGGACTGTTGCTTACCAGGTCAGGAAGAGTCAGTAGACCGGTTGTCAGGCTTGACCTGTAAAAAAAAAATCAGGAAACGATATGCTTCGTAACTAGTTGTGCTACAGTAGTTGTGTTTGTTCTGTTTGATAGTACATTAACAGTTACATTGCTCAAATTCATGTTATTGAGAGATGTTTACCTAAGCTAATTACATGCTGTTTGTTATGTATGATAAAGTTACTGTCAAGGGTTTTCTAAAAAAAAAGGGGGAGGAGAAGAGAATAGCAGACTTTGTTTTCAGAAAAAGGGGGAGATGTCATGTGATGTGATATAGTGTATGGTGGTTTCAACACTGTTACTTTAAATCTGAGTGACGTGAATCATCAGGGGCGTGTCGGGAGATGACGCGGGGGAAATCAGTATATGTGAACTAGTATATGGCTGGATGTGAATAAACGTGACGTTCATAAAGAGAGAAACTGCCTATTTACGGTCATTTTACAAAATGGTTTTATGAATTTATACTAACCTTCGGCTGATGTAAATCTCAAATCAGCGTGCAACAACGAAGCACCTGAAGCAGGAATAAACTGCTCGAAACAACTTCATGCTAGAAGATAAAAAAATATTACAACATCCTACAACGTTTAATGTTATGTTCTTGTAAACATGTTTTTCAAAACGGTTTTATATATTCACACTTACCTTTGTCTGAGGTAAATCTCTCAGAAATTACCGGACACTGTCATCCAGTAGCTCCTCACTGAACACAAACTCTCCTGTCAGCGGGCCTGCGCAAATTCAAACAACAGCTGCGGCAGTAGGGGTAAGAACAGTGAGTCGATTCTGATAAGATTCGATTCAAGGGCATAGAGAATTGCAAGTCTCATGTGAATCAGCTCTAAAACCATTGCCTGGAATGTCAGTGCGTGATATATTACTGTTACCTCTATTACCAAACTACAACAAACCCCAAGACACAGAACTACCTCGAATAGTGTGGATTTTATTTTATTAACCTCACTCAAATTTAGCAATTCTGTACAAAAGACTCATTTAGATTCATTCAGTTCGGATTAATCTAAACTAGCCTACATATTTAAAATGACTGGACGATTAATTTATAACTGATAAACACCCCGAAAAAAGCACTTGCTCCCTTAAGTATGACATTAACCAAAGGTACATAAAAAACATGATTATTTTACCCACCATGGTAACCATAAATTAACCATGGTACACCAACCATAGTTTTTCGTGGTAGCCTATTTGTAGTAAAACTGCCGTTAGCAGTCAAACTGCAAAAAAAACATAGTATACACTTTAGTATAAGTAGTATACTAAACAACATAATATACGTTTTTACGAGGGCTGGTGTACTGGAAATATCTGAACACGTCTAGTGTGTGCAATCAGAAATATCCTTCATCTGGAAATCTCTGTGCATCTCATGTGTATGGTCTTGTACGGGACTCAGCACACTTGCCTGGGAAATTTTCATACACGGGTTGTACACCTTAAATTTCACTGAAATTTCCCATGTCAGATTTATCCCAAAAATTCCTCTTTTCACGCAGTGTTGAATTTGATGCAAGTGGCTACTGGTAGCCAGAGTAACCTGATGAGGAGAGGAGTAACGTGAGGTTTTTTGGCTCATTGAAGACAACTCTCACTGCTGCATTCTGGATTAGTTGTAGAGGGTTGAGAGTACATGCAGGAAGGCCCACCAGGAGACCATTACAATAGTCCAGTCTTGAGAGAACAAGAGCTTGGACAAGAAGTTGTGTGGCTAATGTTGTATTAGGCAAATCTGCAGGACCGGGTCATTGTAGCAATATGGTCTGTGAAGCTTAACTGATGATCGATCACAAATCCTAGGTTTCTGGCTATCTTGGAAGGAGATATGGTCTGCATAGAGTAGCTGTGATGAAAGGATGGGTTAGCTGGAACAATAAGCAGTTCTGTCTTAGTAAGGTTAGCTGAAGGTGATGGTCATTCATCCAGCTGGAAATGTCTCTCAGACAGGCTGAAATGTGAGCAGCTACCGTCGGATCATCTGGTTGGAATGAGAAGTAGATTTGAGTGACATTAGCATAGCAGTGATAGGAAAAGCTATGCTTCTGAATGACAGATCCTAATGACGTCATGTAGATGGAGAAGTGGTCTACCCGAGAGGTAGGACTTAAACCACATGAGTGCGGTTCCAGAGATGCCCATCTTTCTGAGGGTGAATAGAAGAATCTGGTGGTAAACGGTGTCAAAAGCAGCAGACAGATCCAGCAAGATGAGTACTGAGGATTTGGAAGCTGCTCTTGCCACTTACAGGGATTCAGTAACCAAGAGCAGGGCAGTCTCAGTTGAGTGGCTGCTTTTAAAGCCAGATTGGTTGCTGTCCAGGAGGTTGTTCTGTACAAGAAGAGTTGGTTGAACACAACTCGCTCAAGTGTTTTTGCAATGAATGGAAGAAGGTCTGTAGTTTTCTAGAAGTGCTGGATTTAGAGATGGTTTCTTAAGCAGTGGGCTCACCCAAGCCTACTTAAATGTGGAGAGAAATGTACCAAAGGGAAGAGAGGTGTAATGGTGTGAGTAAGTGAAAGTATGATTGATGAAGAAATAGTCTGAAGGAGGTGAGTGGGGAGAGGATCAAGTGGACAAGTAGTAGAAAGATTGGTAAGGATAAGTTTAGAAACGTCCATTTTTTAAAGTGGAGAGAAAGAGGAGAGAGAGTGTGTAATAGTCGTTATGAAATTATCATCAGTCTGCAGTGTGGAGAATACTGCAAAGTCATCGGCTGTAAGAGTCGATGAAGAAGGTGGACAAAGAAGAGAAGATAAAGTTTTAAAAAGTGTGTGAGAGTCAGAACAGTTGTTAATTCCATTGTGGTAGCATGATTTTTTAGCAGTGAAGACATTTGCAGAGAAAGAAGAAAGGAGTGACTGATACACACTGAAGTTGGTAGAGTTTCTTGATTTGTGCCATTTCCTCTCTGGAGCAAAGAGTGTCAAGTAGCACTGTTCGTGTCAGGTGCTGAAAACTGAGAGAGTGAAGGAAGTGACGATGAAACCATAGAGGATAGGCGACAGGTAGAGAGTGAGTGTAAGTTGCATTGAAAGGTGACCTGCGAAGGAGTACGTGCTGTGTCAGGAGTAAGTGTGAGGCCAGAAGTTATGAGGAAGTGGTCTGAGGTGTGCAGTGGAGCAACTAAAGTGTTGTCCGTGGAGCAACAGTGTGTGTAGGTGAGGTCCAGTTAGTTGCCTGATTTGTGAGTAGCTGTAGTAGACGCTCGCTTGAGATCAAATGAGGTGAGCAGAGTGTTGAAGTCAGCAGCCTGGGATTTTACTAGGTGGATGTTGAAGTCACCGAGCAGTACCAGAGGAGTACCATCCTCAGGAAAGTTTAATAGTAACACATACAACTCCTCCAAAAAGTGTCCCAGTCGACCTGGGGGACGATAAACAACTACAAAGTGGATTTTAACAGGGCCAGGATCTCTACAGGGTAGGGTTTGGTATCGATTGGGTCTTTTATGATTCTGGTGCCATATCAGTACTTTTAAAATGGTACCGGTGCCTAAACGGTGCCTGAACCGATACTTTAAAAAAAGCCACAAAAATCTATGGATAACATTAAAAAACATACAAAATATTTCAAAATAAATCCATAGCTTTCAGGCTCATTGGATGCTCTCATTTCTCAAGTTGTTCTCTTTTTCTTCTCTTACTCTAAGACTAATAAATGTATTTCACTATCTCGGACATTAATACAAAACCACACATAATGTTTCTAGTGTTTCTCTGTCAATCACTCTGATATTTTGTTAGTATTAGTGCTGTCTGTCACTGTTATGACATTTAAAATATGCTATGCATCTGTGAACCGTTTTTTTTTCTTCTCTCTTTTCTCTCTCTCTGCTCGTGTGTGTAGACATGTTTGTGTGCCAGATGGGTGTGTCGTCTGTTAACCAGCTGAAAATGGTGATTGGTCCTACTATGCACCCGAACCAGATATAAGGACCACCCCAAACACTCGTCTAGTGCTTTTGAGCCTCATTGACACAGTACTATCAGGTTTTGCAAGCTTTCGGAACTATTTTCTGCTATTGATTGTATTTTGTCGTCGTTTGGTAGTGAGTATTATACCAGAGAGATATATTTTTTGTAGTGAATCTGCCATTGTGTGTTTGTTATTGCCTGTTATGACTATGATTTGGATTCAGATTCTGCTTTGTGTACGCCCTGAAACTTTGTAAATAACTTTGTAAATATTATTGTAAATACAAGTTTGCCATACTAAGGGATGTAGGGGGTTAGGCGCCATTTTATTTTTGGAATCTTTTTTTCTGGAAGCTGTGATCGTGCGCTGACTGATGAAATAGTTCGAAACAATACTGGGCTATAAATGCAGTTCGAGAGAAATAAATCAACATTGAACCAATTTTAATGTTATCTTCTGAAAAAAAAGTAATTTAAATGTCATCTGTCATCCAGTAGCTGTCATCCAGTAGCCCCTCACTGAACACAAACTCTCCTGTCAGCGGGCCTGCGCAAATTCAAACAACAGCTGCGGCAGTAGGGGTAAGAACAGTGAGTCGATTCTGATAAGATTCGATTCAAGGGCAACGACAATTGCAAGTCTCATGTGAATCAGCTCTAAAAGCATTGCCTGGAATGTCAGTGCGTGATATATTACTGTTACCTCTATTACCAAACTACAACAAACCCCAAGACACAGCAATGAAAGCTTTAGCCTAAGTTCTGCCAGGAAGACTCAATTACTTCATCACTAATTACCTTCCTCATTATCCAATCACGTCTTTATACTTTGGTATAAAAGATCGTACTTACACATGTTTGAGTTCACAGATGCCGACGTGATAACAACCTCCACCCTCCCCACCACCACCAGGATGGTCCTGTCCTTACCTTCCAGGGGGGGTCGGCTGCGCCCCTGCCTTCGTCTTCAGGCAGGAAATGCAGGTCCGCTACCCTCGGATTACGAACCATGGACGGTGCCTTCCGCCAAAGAAATTTATAATTATGCTTGCTGAGTTGTCAATAAATGTATGCTACGTACGTTTTATCTCCCGAGTCTTTCTGGTAGAACTACCTCGAATAGTGTGGATTTTATTTTATTAACCTCACTCAAATTTAGCAATTCTGTACAAAAGATTCATTCAGTTCGGATTAATCTAAATTAGCCTACATATTTAAAATGACTGGACAATTAATTTATAACTGATAAACACCCCGAAAAAAGCACTTGCTCCCTTAATTACGATATTAAGCAGTGGCCAAGTGAGAGCTGCAGAATTTGACATCTCTGCGTCAACAGCAGGGGAGGGTGCGGGAAGTCAGTGACCACGAGACACTGTATCTCGAAGCCATACTCCCAGGACCCCTGCCAGCGCTTGCTTCTCTCCTCGAAGCTGATGCCAGCTGCGTGGCACATGCTTTTATAGCTTCCTGATCGCTTACGTCACCCCACCCATGACGTTACGCCCTTCCATTGGACAGATTGCACACGAAATTCAAAGTCACTCGCGCTAAAGGATTTCTCCATAGTGTTCGACGGAGCGTCTTATTCCCTCAAGGAGCCATGGTTACATGCGTAACCTTGACATGTTTTTCTCCAATGCACGTCGGCCACAATTATTGGCACCCCTAGAAATTAATTTGAGTAAAACATTAGTATATTACCATTGATATTCACATTTTTAGCACACCAGGGTGACTAGGAGCATTAAATTGTCCAGCCATGGCTTCCTCTTCCACAGGATTATAAATGTGAGGAACATAAAGGACAAATACCCCTTAATCATCCATCACAAGGAGTAAAATCAAAGAATATAGTTCTGATGTGCAGAACAAGATTGTTGAGCTTCACAAAATAGAAAAAAATGGCTGTAAGAAAAGAGCTATAGCATTTAAATTCCCCAAAACCCCACCATCAGGGCAATAATTAAGGGGTTGCAATCAACTAAAGATGTTAAAAATATGCCTGGAAGAAGATATCTGTCTATATCGTCCTAATGTATAGTGAGGAGGATACAGTAGTTTGAGTAGCTAAAATCTCTCCAAGGATCACAGCTGGAGAATTGCAGAGATTAGTTGAGTCTAGTTTTTTTTTAAGGTCAGAAACCCTTAAGAAAATACCTTCGTAACATTGGTTCCCTGAGATACAGGCACAAGTACTGTGTCGCTGGATTCTATGGAGAAAATAAATTTTTCTCAGAGGACTGAAGACTTACTCAATCACACAGTGTAACTGCAGGACCATTGGTTCGTGCAGTGATTATAAAATGAACCAATGGCTGGGCAGCAGTGGCGGGCGTGGCCACCTGGCCTTATAAGTGGGCATTCTGCCATAGGATCTCAGGTAAATTAGACTAAAATGTAGACACTGAGTAGTGCAGCATCATGGTTAAAAAAGTTACTAGGTACAGGTATGGGTACAAGTACAGGTCCTGGGGTTGGTTGGGTGGGAGGAGTTTGGGACAAGCTCAAAATACATTCAGAATCAATGCATCGGAGAATAAATTTTTTCTCCAACCCCTAGTAGTTCCACAGCCCATCCCACATAGAAAACGGACTTGGCCCACATGTGGCCTCATACATTTTAATGAAGTGTAGTATTAATAATAATAATAATTCATTACATTTATATAGCGCTTTTCTAGGCACTCAAAGCGCTTTACATAGTCTGGGGGTATCTCCTTATCCACCACCAGTGTGCAGCATCCACCTGGATGATGCGACGGCAGCCATAGTGCGCCAGAACGCCCACCACACACCAGCTTACTGGTGGAGAGGAGACAGAGTGATGAAGCCAATCAGCAGATATGGGGATTGTTAGGAGGCCATGATGGTCAGAGGCCAATGGGCGAATATAGCCAGGATGCCGAGGTCACACCTCTACTCTTTTCGAAAAAGACATCCTGGGATTTTTAATGACCACAGAGTCAGGACCTCAGTTTATCGTCTCATCCGAAGGACGGTGCTTGTTTTGTATTGTTAAAATGTAGTCTTTGAAATGGCAAGTCAAAACAGAATGAAACATATCATTTAAAAATTAAGCAAATCAGTCAAGTGCATTAAACTGTACTTAATTATAATTTTATTACATTTTATATTATTATTCTTGGTACAAATATTCTTAGAATCCTTACATGAAAAGAAATAGAAAGAGAGAGAGTATTTAACCGTTATTATGTCATATCTATTTGGTTTTCTATGGGACACACACTGATCTATAATAGAGAGTGGGGGCACATCATTTTCATTAGTATGCTGTCATGCACAAAAATTAAATAAAATGATCATGAAAGTATTTTATTTTTATTTAAATCCTGTATCCATTTGATACTTGGTGTGAGGAACAGATCCAAATTCAAACCGCATTCATTATCGATATGTATCTCCTTCCTCTGTAGATATAGTAACTATTTAAAAATGTGCCATTAAGAAGTTTTACAACAATTTTTATGGCAGTGATATCAAACGCTCATTGGCTCGTCGGTTTCGTCAGAGATTGCGACATGCCCTGTTTCCGGTGATGCGTGTTTTGAATGAGAAACGCGTGCTTTGAGGGAGTGGATCAGGATAATATTTTCAGCGTTTAACAACTTAAATTATGCCCTGCTCCTCGCACTACTATTATATTCTGCCAGAGTGGACTGCAACTGCAATGCATCGTCATCGGTTACGTTTCTCTTATAGACTGTATACTTTATACACTCATTCTTTATTGGTTGATTTGTTCTTTATAAAAATAAACAGAAAAAACAATGCAATACGTTTTTTATTGCACAGTTACATGATGTCTGGGTTTTAAGTCTGATTTTCTATTCAGTTTAATATACTTTATTGGCATAGTTTGTGTCTACATTAAAGCATGTCACAAAATAAATAATTTCGATCATAGTAATATACAAGGAAATAATATGAAATATTTAAATTCCCAGACACCAATATAGTGTTGGCCCAGATCCGGCCCACATCTGGCCCGCGTTAAATCAATTCGGGCCGGATCTGGGCTGACACTGCTTGCTGTCTGGGTTGGGTCTGGGCTATATAATGCTCAGGTTTGGGGATTCTGGTTTACTTAAGGCTGAGAATTGGCACCAATTATAAAACTTGTCTTGGCCCAGATCAGGGCCAGCAAAGGCTGATTAACTAGCTGAGATTCGGGCCGGTACTTGGGCCGAGAGAAAAGTCATTGTGTGGCCCGGATTTGGGCCAGAAAACATTTGCTATGTGGGATTGTGGTGTAGGCTTTTTGTCCTCCTCAGTTTCATGATAAAAATAAACGTCTCGGTTACGTATGGTAACCCTTGTTCCCTGAAGGAGCTGTCCTGTGGAGAAATACGGAGCAACTGCAGCTAAGCAGACCCTTAGTCATTGGATAGTTGAGGCTATCAACCTGACCTATGAGTCATCTGATCTCCCCTCGCCGATGGAAGTCAAGGCTCACGCCGCACAGGGTATGGTGGCCTCCAAGGCCTTCTTAGCAGGTGTATCCATACAGGACATCTGCAACGCCCTCCACCTTTGTGAGGTTTTATGACCATGGTATGTGAGCCACTCCGGGCCCTTCCATTAGCTGTGCTCTTCGGGATACACACTAGGAAGGGATTTGGAAGTCTGGTGGCATGGGCACCTCATTCTCCATAGCGTTCGATGCAGCTGGAGAAATGGAGAAATTTGAGGTGATTAAAACCCTCTTGGGAAGGCAGAAGTCTGCCGGGGAAACACAGGCTCTAAGGCTATACCGTGGACTATACACATACGAGTACCGCTTGAGTCGAGAACACAGGAGGATACTGGCTCTACACGAAGGCTATAGAAACCTAGCGAACGTGTTAGGGGTCGCCCAGGCCGCGTACCTACAAATATCTGTCAGCGAGGCGCCACGAACCAGCGCCCAGGAGGATGCAACACTTCTAGTTGAGTGAGCTTGCAACCTGAATGGGCAGGGCACATCCTGAGCCTGATAAGCCAGGGCTGTGGCATCTACGATCCAGTGGGCCAACCTCTGCTTAGAGATGGCACTCCCCTTCTGCCGGCCTCCGTAACAGATAAAAAGCTGGTCTGAGGTCCTAAAGCTTTGTGTCCGGTCTACGAAGCATCTCAATGCTCGGACGGGACAGAGCAAAGCCAAGGTTGGGTCTGCCTCCTCCAGGGGCATCACTTGGAGGTTCACCACTTGGTCTTTGAAGGGTGTAGTGGGAACCTTGGGCACGTATCCAGGCTGGGGCCTCAGGATTACCTGGGAGTTAGCCGGCCCAAACTCTAGGCATAAATCGTTGACCAAAAATGCATGCAGGTCCCCTACCCTCTTAATGGAGGCTCGTGCAAGCAGGAGCAGAGTTTTCAATGAAATAAACTTTAGCTCAACTGAATGCAAAGGCTCGAATGGGCCCTGCTGTAGTGATTTAAGCACTAGAGTCAGGTTCCAAGAGGGTATAGAGGGGGGCCGGGAAGGATTTAAACTCCTAGCCCCTATAAGAAACCTGACGATGAGGTCATGCTTTCCCAAAGACTTTCCATTCACGCGGTCGTGGTATGCAGCAATAATGGCAACCTGAACATTGAGACTGGAGTGAGACAGCCTTCGCTCCAGCCTTTGCTGCAAAAAGGAAAGAACAACCGCAATCGGGCACATTCGAACAGGTTCCACTTCAAGGCGTAAGTGTGTCTCGTAGACGGTGCTCTTGCCGAAGTGATGGTGTTCACTACCTCTTGGGGTAGGTCCCCTAGAACCTCCACGTCCCGTCCAGGGACCGGACATGGAGTTTCCAAAGGTCTGGACGTGGGTGCCAAATGGTGCCCCATCTCTGAGTCAGTAGATCCCTCCTCAGAGGAATCGGCCAAGGAAAGGCTGTCGAGAGGAGCACTAGTTCGGGGAACTAGGTCCGAGTTGGCCAATATGGTGCCACTAGCAAGATTTGCTGCTCGTCCTCCCGGACTTTGCACAGTGTCTGTGCGAGAAGGCTCACTGGGGGAAATGCATACTTGCGTAGGGCCTGCGGCCAGCTGTGTGCCAGTGCGCCCGTGCCGAGAGTTACTTCGGTCAGGGAGTAGAACAATTGGCAGTGAGAAGTCTCTGGAGAAGCAAACAGGTCTACCAGGCTCCTATTCGTCTCCAAATCAGCTGGACCGTCAGGGGATGGAGTCGCCTTTCTCCTGGGAGCATTGCTCGAGACAGCTCGTCAGCTCGTCGGCTGTACGGTTGAGCAGGCCTGGAATGTATATTGCACGAAGTGACCTCAGAACCTTCTGACTCCAAACGAGTAGGTGGCGGGCGAGATGTGACATGTGATGGGAGCGCAGACCACCTTGTCAGTTGATGTACGCAATGGTCGCTGTGTTGTCCGTTCGGACCAGTACATGCTTGCCTCATAAAAGACCTTTGAGACGGTTCAATGCAAGGTGCACTGCTAACAACTCTAGGCAATTGATGTGCCACTGCAGCTGCGGGCCCGTCCAAACCCCTGAGACTGCATGCCCGTCGTACTTGGCCCCCCCAAGCCGGTGGTGGCGGCATCCGTCTAAAGCACAGCATGCCTGGAGATCTGCTCTAGGGGCACCCCTGCCCAGAGAAACGCAAGATCTGACCACATGGTGAGTGCCGCGCTTCCACGCCCACCTCGGGACACGGCCATAAAGCCAGTGCTGGAGTGGTCTCATATGTAACAGGCCGAGCGGTGTAAGTGCCGCCGCAGCTGCCATATGCCCCAGGAGCCTCTGAAAAAGTTTCAGTGGGACTCTGAAAAAGTTTCAGGTCCAGAGCTTGGCCGGCCGTACCTCTCTGTGCCCTCCTGGGACCCAGAGATAAGGGAAACTGTTCTTTTGTTGAGTATTTGGGTACGGCCAACGACGGGAAAAAATGAAACAAAAGATTCTCCACTCGGCCCTCCTCCGGGGGAGGGAGTGGGTGCGTTCACCATCTCCCGAAGAGCAGATCCCTCCATCTCTGGGTCTTTCATTTACCGCCAGGTTTGGCGGGGGCCTGGACAGGCCGGGCAGCCCCGCCCATGCCCGGCTCCACGGTGCTGCTTTGCTGGAGGCTGCTGCGGATGCGGCGCAGGAGTGGGGGCAGATGCAGGGGCCCAGCGTCAGTGATCGTCACCATCACCTGGTGCCAGGTAACGACCACATCTAGAAACGCATGGGTGAAACGGCATCCTTATAAGGACGATCCGTCGTCTTTATAAAGACGCACACGTGGAGCTCTTTTAGAGGTAATTGGTTCTTAGGAAACACTCTTTTAGTGCTGAGGCGCACAGGGGAGATGGCCGCTTGCAACACGACAGGGGGTAGTGCAGCCTGAAGTGCGCAACCCACTCGACACTGGAACAGCCACAGCTGAAACGCTGTCTAGCCAACACAGGAAGCTTCCCATAGCATGCTGAACTCGCAGTTCACCGTAGACACAGTTGAGGTAAGCAGAACGATACTGTTGCTCGGCTTTGAAGCGAAAAGCTGGTATGCATTGCACCTGCTGCCTTCTTATACTCACACTGTGATCAGCGGCAGCTGGATGAAATAATTGCATGCCAATGTGCATTGGCTCGTTTAGTTTACACTCAAAGTAGATTGGTCTATCGAAGCGATATCCCATTTTGCGTCGGTCACCGACGTGGCATCGAGAGTGACCGACTGAAAGGGAAACGTACTTACCATTCCATGATATAAACCTTGACAAAACGTCTTTTATAATGTCTAAATATATATCTAAATGCAAAACCTGATTTAATGAATATGGTCACTTTAGTCACAACTAAGAGGCCCAGAGGGTTAAGAGGATGCACAGATACTTTGAATATGCAGTTTATTAATCTACTGTAAGCATATTAGCATATTAACATAATGATGCGGTATCATGCTAGAAAATGTCATACACACAAAAAAATGTAATTACTGTGAGTATAAATTGTAAGACTATTAAGTGTGAGTATGAATATTTAAGGTGTTTTCATTTTTTTTTCATGAGCAAATAATTAAACCCAAGATATTTCAGAATATCTCTTACAGACATCCCACATGATTAAACCTATAAAAAACCTATAAAAACCCACCAGACCTCATAAAATTCAGCTGAGATCACAAACAACTCTGAATCTGTTTATTTGTAAGAGACTCTCACTGTCATTCCTGCAACAAGCAGTGGATGGATATTGGGGCCTAATGAGTTATAAACAGTTTTAAATGTTTATTAATATTGTTTCCTTTTTCCATTGCATTGTCATTTGTTTCATGTGATTTGAGTGATCATCTATATACCATGATGGATAACATGTCTTACCCTGTGATACTGACTCTAATGGTGCCCAAAGACACAAAATCATATAGGCATGCATATTTTATTCGCTTTCTTGCCTTATATGTGCTTATATTGTCAATTAATATTCGTCTTGTTATAGCTATCATCATGGAGAAATCTCTTCATGAACCGATGTACATATTTTTGGGTCATTTGTGTATAAATGGGATTTATGGAGCCACAGGATTCTACCCTAAAATTTTGTCTGATTTAATATTGGATTCATATGTTATCTCCTTTCATATGTGTGCTCTGCAGATATTTATGATTTACAGCTCTTTACTGTGTGAGTTCACAATCTTAACAGTGATGTCTTATGATAGATATGTAGCCATATGTAAACCTTTAGACTATCATTCCAAATTAACTAAAAACGCCTGTGTGAAATTAATTCTGTTTTCTTGGATTGTTCCCATGTTGTCTTGTTTAACCGGCACTCTGTTATCAAATTTGTGCCTATCACATTGATAAATTATATTGTGATAACTGGTCAGTTGTAAAACTCTCTTGTGCGTCATCTTTTGTTAATAATGTCTATGGATATATTCTTGTTGTTATATTTTTTACCTTTGTGGTTGTTATCATATTGTCCTATATAAAACTGATAGCTGCATGTAAAATATCTTTAGAAAACAAAAGGAAATTCTGGAAAACATGTCTGCCACATATATTTTCACTGATAAATTTTTCTTTTGCTTTGCTGTTTGATTTGATGTATAGCAGATATGGCTCAAATGACATTTCAGAGAGTTTGCGTAATTTTTTGGCTCTAGAACTGGTGATAGTCCCACCAGTGTTCAATCCTCTTATCTATGGGTTAAATATTAGAGCAGTGCGCAAAAGTGTTTTTACTTTATGTGTTGCATCAAAAGTAAATATTTCACATGCACCAAAAAGACGAAAACATAATTAAAAACAATATTCATGACAATTAGGTTTTCATATACTGGTTTTCATATATGTAGGTTTACATATATGATGTATGACAAAAAGTGGGAACAAATGTGTTTTTACTAAGCATATTACTAATAAAGTGTGATATATGTATAAATAGATGTATCTTGATTATATATATATATATTTATATATATATATATATATATATATATATATATATATATATATATATATATATATGACTGAATATAGATTTGTTTAACAATATTAAGTCCCCTGCATGATAATGATCTCTCAGGAGTTATCTCCTCCATGCCTTTTTATATCTAAATTTAATTATTGTATATTTATACAATTTATCCTTGCTCTTTTTGTCACATAGAATACAAGTTTGTAATCTGTGTAGTTTATAACATATTTTTTTTAATGCAACATTTATTTATTACACGTAGATTTTATAAATGTAATAAATTATTTGTAGTTTGTTAATGTTGAAAATCAGTTTAGATCAAATATATGTTTCCACTCCTTTTTACAAGTCAGCACTGTTACAGTAAGGGGTGATACAATATCAAGAAAGTTAGTTTTAATTATGTTTATTTTAATCAGTCATCATTCACATATTGCTTCCATAATGTGAAATTTTGGACTTTGGGAAAAAAAGATTAAGGTCAAGTACATTCTAAAAATAATCTCAAACAGAATTATACTCATATAAACCATATAGTCCACATGACATCATATTAAATAAATAAATTAAATATAAAGATATTTAATGTGATCTGTAAGTAGTATGGTTTCATTTGTTAAAGTGAAAAAATGATTTAAAAATGAGTGTACACAAGTCTTTACAGCATGTGTGAGGCTGTTTGCACAAGTGTTTTTTAATGAATTTCACCTTTATTTTAACAAATTAGTGTCTTTTAAGTGTTGACCATGAGCACATAATTTATCCCAATAAATATTTGAATATCTGTTATGTATTTCCCTAATGACAAATAACTATATATAAAAAAACAAGACCTCACCACTTTCAGCTGTGGCACACTCATCTGTGAACACTGTATGTTTTCATATTTTTCTGTGTTCTTGCAACAATAGCAAGTGCGTATATATATACACACATGTACGCACACACACACACACACACAGTGCCCTGCACTATTATTAGCACCCCTCGGTATATATGAGCAAATGCGGCTGTGAAAATAAATTGTTTTTCCCTTTGATCTTTCATTCAAAAACAATTGAAATTGGGGAGAAAATCTCAATGAAATAATTGTTTTTCTCCAATGCATGTTGGCCACAATTATTGGCATCCTAAGAAATGGTTTTGAGTAAAATAGTAGTATATTACCATTTATATTTATATTTTTAGCACACCAGGGTGACTATGTTCCACAGGATTATAAATATGAGGAGCACAAAGGACAAATACCCCTTAATCATCCATCATAAGGAGTAAAACCAAAGAATATAGTTCTGATGTGCAGAACAAGATTGTTGAGCTACACAAAATAGAAAGTGACTGTAAGAAAAGAGCTAAAGCACTGAAAATCCCCAAATCCCAGTGCTTTAAGTGGGCTGGTACGCACCGGTACTCAGTACCGGCACTTCCAAATGTAGCTCTTGAGCGTACTGCCACCTCTCCGTGCACCCAAAACATGCTTTTAGCGTACCGGTACGCTCATTTGGACATCTGTTTTAATAGAGGTATTAATCCTTTGCCTGCACTGCCACTTTTCAGAGTGCCCTTCACAATGCATGCTTCCTAATTCGTCCCACCGAGACCAGAGACTACATTACCCATACACCCTTGAGTTTTACAAGTGAAAAGCGCATGCGTCGCTTTTGCCGCTGTCAGTGTCAACCACTCAACGTAAAAATACAAATACAGTGAACAACACTTAATATGCTCTCCTGGCTTCAGACTCTGAGTACTAAAAGAACACGGTCAGAATCAGATGACTCGCTGGCTGACACCCCACCAAGCCTCAATGATATCTCTGCAGGTCAGATGCAAGCTAATTTTTTCTAAATTATTTTGCACATTTTATTTATGTTCAGTAGCTCTTTCTAAGGGTATTTTTTCTCAATTATTTTGCACATTTTATTTATCTTCAGTAGCTCTTTGTAAGGGTATTTGTTCTAAATTATTTTGCACATTTTATTTATTTTCAGTAGCTCATTCTATGGGTATTTTTTCAAAATCCTTTTGCACATTTTATTTATGTTCAGTAGTTCTTTCTAGCTCAACAAATCCACAAACTAATAAAAGGATTTATAATTTTTTATAAGGTCGTCTGTTGACTGCTATATATAAAAACCCTTCAATATAGTTGTTGTTACCTCAGGGGATGAGGGGAGTCATCAAAAAAAAAAAAAATATATATATATATATGTATGCTATAATAGAGTACCGGCACCTCTTTTGGGCCACTTAAAGCACTGCCAAATCCCAACCATCAGGGCAATAATTAAGGTGTTCCAATGAACTAAAAATGTTGCAAATCTGCCTGGAAGAAGATGTGTGTCTATATCATCCTGATGTACAATGAGGAGGAGAGTTTGAATAACTAAAGACTCCAAGGATCACAGCTGGAGAATTGCAGAGAATAGTTAAGACTTGGGGACAGAAAACCTAAAAAAAAAAAAGAAATTACCCCACTTCTTTCGTAACCTTGGTTCCCTGAGATACGGGAACAATTACTGTGTCTCTGGATGCTATGGAGAAACTTAATTTTTCTCAGAGGACTAAAGACTCAATCACACAGTATAACTGCACTGCCATTGGTTCAACAAGCTCAGAATCGATTTAGAATCACTGAAGAGACGATCGCGATGCATCGGAGAATCGATTTTTTCTCCCACCCCTAGTAGTTCCACGGCCCATTGTGGTGCAGGCTTTTTGTCTTCCTCACTTTCATAATAAAAATAAAACTTACTTGCCATTCCCTGATATGAACCTTGACAAAATGTTCTCTTTTATAAGGTCTAAATATATATCTAAATGCAGAACCTGATTAAATGAATGTTGATATTGATAGCCTACAGGTTCACAACATTACACAACTTTTTATTTTGTAACACCCTCCAGATGCCACAATTCTCACTTAAAAAAAAAAGATTTTAAATGTCTTCCTTTTAATGTGAAATATTGTATTTATTAAAAAATAATACAGTAAGGAAGAAATAAAAATATATATTAATTCTAATGGGAAAATAATAGCTCATTAAGATTTTATAAATATTGCATAGGACCATAAAATTTAAAATACCCTTAAAATTCTAAATAAGAATTAAAAAAATTAATAGATTGATTTTCCTGAGGAAAAAAGTAACTTTTTGTGTATTCAGTCACTTTTGACCATGAAGGAGCAAGTGTGTCTCCCAAACAAAGAGGCCCAGAGGGTTAAGAGGATGCAGAAATACTTTGAATATGTAGTTTATTAATCTGTTTAGTAGCATATTAACATAAAGATGCAGTATCATGCTAGAAAGAATCATACACAAACATTTTTTTTTTATTACTGTAAGTATAAAGTATAAGAGTATTAAGTGTGAGTATGAATATTTAAGGGATTTATTTATTTATTATTTTTATGATTTTATATTTTTTTTCAAGAGCAAATAATTAAACACAAGATATTTCAGAACATCTCTTACAGACATCCCTCATGATAAAAAAAGAAAAGAAAAAAAAAAAACTTATAAAAACCCACCAGACCTCATATAATTCAGCTGAGATCACAAACAGCTAAGAGACTCTTACTGTAATTCCTGCAGCAAGCAGTGGATCGATATTGAAGCCTAATATATATATATATATATATATATATATATATATATATATATATATATATAAGTACAGACCAAAAGTTTGGAAACATTACTATTTTTAATGTTTTTGAAAGAAGTTTCTTCTGCTCATCAAGCCTGCATTTATTTGATCAAAAATACAAAGGAAAATGTAATATTGTGATATATTATTACAATTTAAAATAATTGTTTTTAAATTTATTATACTTTAAATTATCATTTATTTCTGTGTTGCAAAGCTGAATTTTTAGGATCATTATCACATGATCCTTTAGAAATTATTCTAATATGATGATTCATTATCAAAGTTGGAAACAGTTCTGCTGCTTAATATTTATTCAGAATATGTGATACTTTTTTAGGATACTTTGATGAACAAAGAGTAAAAAAAAAATGAAGCTATGTTTTTAAAATATAAATATTTTGTAATAACAATATACATTACTGGTCAGTTATTTGGGGTCAGTACATTTTTTTTCTTTCTTTTTATAAAATAAAATCAATACTTTTATTCAGCAAGGATGTGTTAAATTGATAAAAAGTGATAGTAAAGAAAATATATTATTAGAATATATATTATTAGAAATTTGTTTTTTATTTTGAATAAATGCAGTTCTTTTTAACCTTTTATTCATCAAATATATTAGACAGCAGAACTGTTTCCAACACTAGAATGATTTCTAAATGATCATGTGATAGACTGGATGTTACATGTGACACTGAAGGCTGGAGTAATGATGCTGAAAATTCAGCTTTGTATTACAGGAATACATTTTTAAGTATATTCAAATAGAAAACTATTATTTTAAGTTGTAATATATCACAATATTACTGTTTTTTCTGTATTTTTGATCAAATAAATGCAGGCTTGATGAGCAGAAGAAACTTCTTTCAAAAACATTAAAAACAGTAATGTTTCCAAACTTTTGGTCTGTACTGTATATATATATATATATTCAGCCTCCTAGCCTGTTCGTCGTCGTCGACAGGTACCAGGAGGCGCGCAAGCAAGTGGTGGTGTTCAAGAAATTCCTCCCTCATCGCTCTCACGGGGTATCTGGGCGGGAGATGCCCCCTCTGCATACTAGCTCCTTCTACTGCGAGGCACAAAAACAGAGCGTCGCCTCTAGCGCTCCCGTGCCTTTGGACTGAGAGGTATTTCATAGTTCCAAAGAAGGATGGGTGATTGTGTCTGATCATAGATCTGCCTCAGTTAAATCACTCAGTCATGCAACTCTGAAATCAGAGGAGCAGAATGTGTCTGCAGATTTGTCAATGGGGAATAAGTTACCAGCCTAAGCACGCTAGGTAAACTAACTTTAATTAATAAACATATATATTGTACTAAAAGCTTACTTTTAACAATGTTACATTACATAGAAGTTGCTAACTAAGTTACCATGTAGTAGTTTATCAAGATATCTAGACTAATTTTACAACATAAATCCAATCAAATACATCCATTACACCACTTAACATTAAGATTTGGTAAATAGCTTATTTAAAATGTTTCTGTAAATTTTTCCTTACTTTATATAAATCTCTCTGGAAGCTGTGATCGTGCGCTGACTGAAGAAATAGTTCGAAACAACACTGGGCTATAAATGCAGTTCGAGAGAAATAAATCAACATTGAACCAATTTTAATGTTATGTTCTGAAAAAAAAATTTATTTAAATGGTTTTATGAATTTATACTAACCTTCGGCTGATGTAAATCTCAAATCAGCGTGCAACAACGAAGCACCTGAAGCAGGAATAAACTGCTCGAAACAACTTCATGCTAGAAGATAAAAAATATTACAACATCCAACAATGTTTAATTTTATGTTTTTGTAAACATGTTTTTCAAAACGGTTTTATATATTCACACTTACCTTTGTCTGAGGTAAATCTCTCAGAATTTACCGGATCATCCAGTAGCCCCTCACTGAACACAAACTCTCCTGTCAGCGGGCCTGCGCAAATTCAAACAACAGCTGCGGCAGTAGGGGTAAGAACAGTGAGTCGATTCTGATAAGATTCGATTCAAGGGCATAGAGAATTGCAAGTCTCATGTGAATCAGCTCTAAAACCATTGCCTGGAATGTCAGTGCGTGATATATTACTGTTACCTCTATTACCAAACTACAACAAACCCCAAGACACAGCACTACCTCGAATAGTGTGGATTTTATTTTATTAACCTCACTCAAATTTAGCAATTCTGTACAAAAGACTGGACGATTAATTTATTACTGATAAACACCCCGAAAAAAGCACTTGCTCTCTTAATTACTTTGTAAATATTATTGTAAATACAAGTTTGCCATACTAAGGGATGTAGGGGGTTAGGCGCCATTTTATTTTTGGAATCTTTTTCTCACTCTGTTTATGGTTGAGGGAAGTAAGTTGGTCTGTATTTTGTTTTCTTTATTTCCATTTCAGGCTATTTAGTTTCAAAGAAAATTTTGTTTTTTGTTTATTGTTTTGGCCTTTTCTGCCCCTGAAAAGATTCCCGTTAAAAGAAAATAAAAATTGTTTATTTGGCATCTCTCTGGTGTGATCGCTTTTTCTGTTACAGCTAACCCCTAGAGGTGGTAACAGTCACTGTCTTTACACATAGACTCTGCAGACCTGGTAGTGGGTCCAAAAATAACATGCAAAATGTTCGTGCTTCATTTGCAAAGCCTTCCTTATATGGTATAAAACCCCACCATCAGGGCAATAATTAAGGGGTTCCAATCAACTAAAGATGTTACAAATATGCCTGGAAGAAGATATCTGTCTATATCATCCTAATGTATAGTGAGGAGGATAGTTTGAGTAGCTAAAATCTCTCCAAGGATCACAGCTGGAGAATTGCAGAGATTAGTTGAGTCTATTTTTTTTTTTTAAGGTCAGAAACCCTTAAAAAAATACCTTCGTAACCTTGGTTCCCTGAGATACAGGCACAAGTACTGTGTCGCTGGATTCTATGGAGAAAATTCATTTTTCTCAGAGGATTGAAGACTTACTCAATCACACAGTGTAACTGCATGACCATTGGTTCGTGCAGTGATTATAAAATGAACCAATGGCTTGGCAGCAGTGGCGGGCGTGGCCACCTGGCCTTAGAAGTGGGCATTCTGCCATAGGATCTCAGGTAAATTAGACTAAAATGAAGACATTGAGTAGTGCAGCATCATGGCATGGCAAGGAATGCTCGGGGAACCGAGGTTAAAAAAGTTACTAGGTACAGGTATGGGTACAAGTACAGGTCCTGGGGTTGGTTGGGTGGAAGGAGTTTGGGACAAGCTCAAAATACATTCAGAATAGATGCATCGGAGAATAAATTTTTTCTCCAACCCCTAGTAGTGTCACAGCCCATCCCACATAGCAAACGGACTTGGCCCACATGTGGCCTCAAGGTGGCACTGCTGGCCTCCTGTCGGCAATGGCATGTACCCTTTCAGCCAGAGCTGGACCATGTGTGGCAATGACGGCACGGGCGGGGATCTGGCAAACAACATGAGGGCCGATTGTTGATGGGAGGAGTGTGGCCTAGATCAGTCCAGTGATATGTGGCCCAAATCAGGCTAAGACCTGGGAGCATATTATGTGACCCAGGATAAACAAGATAAATACAATATTGCATGATAATGGTTAAATGATAACATACATTTTAATGAAGTGTAGTATTGTTAAAATGTAGTCTTTGAAATGGCAAGTCAAAACAGAATGAAACATATCATTTAAAAATTAAGCAAATCAGTCAAGTGCATTAAACTGTACTTAATTATAATTTTATTACATTTTATATTATTATTCTTGGTACAAATAATCTTAGAATCCTTACATGAAAAGAAATAGAAAGAGAGAGAGTATTTAACCGTTATTATGTAATATCTATTTGGTTTTCTATGGGACACACACTGATCTATAATAGAGAGTGGGGGCACATAATTTTCATTAGTATGCTGTCATGCACAAACATTAAATAAAATGATCATGAAAGTATTTAATTTTATTTAAATCATGTATCCATTTGATACTTGGTGTGAGGAACAGATCCAAATTCAAACCGCATTCATTAGCGATATGTATCTCCTTCCTCTGTAGCTATAGTAACTATTTAAAAATGTGCCATTAACTATAGATATCGATATAGATATAGATATAGATATCAAACGCTCATTGGCTCTTGTCAGTTTTGTCAGAGATTGCGACATGCCCTGTTTCCGGGGATGCGTGTTTTGAATGAGAAACGCATGCTTTGAGGGAGGGGATCAGGATAATATTTTCAGTGGACTGCAACTGCAATGCATCGTCATTTGTACTACTGTGGTACTGCTCTTTTTCACATCTTTAATAAATTATTATGATTAAGTTACATGTGTCTAACGTTATCGGTTACGTTTCTCTTATAGACAGTATACTTTATACACTCATTCTTTATTGGTTGATTTGTTCTTTATAAAAATAAACAGAAAAACCAATACAATACGTTTTTTATTGCACAGTTACATGATGTCTGGGTTTTAAGTCTGATTTTCTATTCAGTTTAATATACTATATTGACATAGTTTGTGTCTACATTAAAGCATGTCACAAAATAAATAATTGCGATCATAGTAATATACAAGGAAATGTTACGAAATATTTAAATTCCCAGACCCCAATATAGTGTTGGCCCAGATCCGGCCTGGATCTGGGCTGACACTGCTTGCTGTCTGGGTTGGGTCTGGGCTATGTAAGGCTCAGGTTTGGGGATTCTGGTTTACTTAAGGCTGAGAATTGGCACCAATAATAAAACTTGTTTTGGCCCAGATCAGGGCCAGCAAAGGCTGATTAACTGGCTGAGATTCAGGCCAGTTATGGCCCATGTGTGGCCCGAGACTTTAATCCAGTTCTGGGCCACTTCCGGGCCTTCATTCTTTGCGGTACTTGGGCCGAGTGTAAAGTCATTGTGTGGCCCGGATCTGGGCCAGAAGACATTTGCTATGTGGGATTGTGGTGTAGGCTTTTTGTCCTCCTCAGTTTCATGATAAAAATAAACGTCTCGGTTACGTATGGTAACCCTTGTTCTATGAAGGAGCTGTCCTGTGGAGAAATACGGAGCAACTGCAGCTAAGCAGACCCTTAGTCATTGGATAGTTGAGGCTATCAACCTGACCTATGAGTCCTCTGATCTCCCCTCGCCGATGGAAGTCAAGGCTCACGCCGCACAGGGTATGGTGGCCTCCAAGGCCTTCTTAGCAGGTGTATCCATACAGGACATCTGCAACGCCCTCCACCTTTGTGAGGTTATATTGACCATGATATGTGAGCCACTCTGGGCCCTTCCGTACGCAACGGTCGCTGTGTTGTCCGTTCGGACCAGCACATGCTTGCCTCATAAAAGACCTTTGAGACGGTTCAATGCAAGGTGCACTGCTAACAACTCTAGGCAATTGATGTGCCACTGTAGCTGTGGGCCCGTCCAAACCCCTGAGACTGCATGCCCGTCGTACGTGGCCCCCCAGCCGGTGGTGGAGGCATCCGTGTAAAGCACAGCATGCCTAGAGATCTGCTCTAGGGGCAACCCTGCACGGAGAAACGCAAGATCTGACCACATGGTGAGTGCCGCGCTTCCACGCCCACCTCGGGACACGGCCATAAAGCCAGTGCTGGAGTGGTCTCATATTTAACAGGCCAAGCAGTGTAAGTGCCGCCGCAGCCGCCATATGCCCCAGGAGCCTCTGAAAAAGTTTCAGTGGGACTCTGAAAACGTTTCAGGTCCGGAGCTTGGCCGGCCGCAACTCTCCTTGCCCTCCTGGGACCCAGAGATAAGGGAAACTGTTCCTTTGTCGAGTATTTGGGTACCGTCGGCGGTGAGGCCAATGATGGGAAAAAATGAAACACAAGATTCTCCACTCGGCCCTCCTCCGGGGAAGGGAGTGGGTGCGTTCACCATCTGCCGAAGAGCAGATCCCTATATCTCTGGGTCTTTCGTTTACCGCCAGGTTTGGCGGGGGCCTGGACAGGCGGGGCAGCCCATGCCCGGCTTCACGGTGCTGCTTTGCTGGAGGCTGCTGCGGATGCGGCGCGGGAGTGGGGGCAGATGCAGGGGGTCAGCGTCAGTGATCGTGACCATCACCTGGTGCCAGGTAACGACCACATCTAGAAACTCATGGGTGAAACGGCATCCTTATAAGGACGATCTGTTGTCTTTATAAAGACGCACACGTGGAGCTCTTTTAGAGGTAATTGGTTCTTAGGAAACGCTCTTTTAGTGCTGAGGCGCACAGGGGAGATGGACGCTTGCAAACTGACAGGGGGTAGTGCAGCCTGAAGTGCGCAACCCACTCGACACTGGAACGGCCGCAGCTGAAACGCTGTCTAGCCAACACAGGAAGCTTCCCATAGCATGCTGAACTCGCAGTTCACCGTAGACACAGTTGAGGTAAGCAGAACGATACTGTCACTTGGCTTTGAAGCGAAAAGCTGGTATGCATTGCACCTGCTGCCTTCTTATACTCACACTGTGATCAGCGGCAGCTGGATGCAATAATTGCATGCCAATGTGCATTGGCTCGTTTAGTTTACACTCAAAGTAGATTGGTCTATCGAAGCGATATCCCATTTTGCGTCGGTCACCGACGTGGCATCGAGAGTGACCGACTGAAAGGGAAACGTACTTACCATTCCATGATATAAACCTTGACAAAACGTCTTTTATAATGTCTAAATATATATCTAAATGCAAAACCTGATTTAATGAATATGGTCACTTTAGTCACAACTAAGAGGCCCAGAGGGTTAAGAGGATGCACAGATACTTTGAATATGCAGTTTATTAATCTAAGCATATTAGCATATTAACATAATGATGCGGTATCATGCTAGAAAATGTCATACACACAAAAAAAAATTTAATTACTGTGAGTATAAATTGTAAGACTATTAAGTGTGAGTATGAATATTTAAGGTGTTTTCATTTTTTTTCATGAGCAAATAATTAAACCCAAGATATTTCAGAACATCTCTTACAGACATCCCTCATGATAAAAAAAAAAAAAAAAAAAACCTATAAAAACCCACCAGACCTCATAAAATTCAGCTGAGATCACAAACAACTCTGAATCTGTTTATTTGTAAGAGACTCTCACTGTCATTCCTGCAACAAGCAGTGGATGGATATTGGAGCCTAATGAGTTATAAACAGTTTTAAATGTTTATTAATATTGTTTCCTTTTTCCATTGTCATTTGTTTCATGTGATTTGAGTGATCATCTATATACCATGATGGATAACACGTCTTACCCTGTCATACTGACTCTAATGTTGCCCAAAGACACAAAATCATATAGGCATGCATATTTTATTTGCTTTCTTGCCTTATATGTGCTTATATTGTCAATTAATATTCGTCTTGTTATAGCTATCATCATGGAGAAATCTCTTCATGAACCAATGTACATATTTTTGGGTCATTTGTGTATAAATGGGATTTATGGAGCCACAGGATTCTACCCTAAAATTTTGTCTGATTTAATATTGGATTCATATGTGATCTCCTTTCATATGTGTGCTCTGCAGATATTTATGATTTACAGCTCTTTACTGTGTGAGTTCACAATCTTAACAGTGATGTCTTATGATAGATATGTAGCCATATGTAGACCTTTAGACTATCATTCCAAATTAACTAAAAACTCCTGTGTGAAATTAATTCTGTTTTCCTGGATTGTTCCCATGTTGTCTAGTTTAACCGGCACTCTGTTATCAAATTTAAGGCAACTTTGTGCCTATCACATTGATAAATTATATTGTGATAACTGGTCAGTTGTAAAACTCTCTTGTAGTTCTACTTTTGTTAATAATGTCTATGGATATATTGTTGCTGTTATATTTGTTAGCTTTGCAATTGTTATCATATTGTCCTATATAAAACTGATCGCTGCATGTAAAATATCTTTAGAAAACAGAAGGAAATTCTGGAAAACATGTCTGCCACATATATTTTCACTGATAAATTTAACTTTTGCTTTTCTTTTTGATTTTATGTATAGCAGATATGGTTCAAATGACATTTCAGAGGGTTTGCGTAATTTTTTGGCTCTAGAACTGGTGATAGTCCCACCTGTGTTCAATCCTCTTATCTATGGGTTAAATATTAGAGCAGTGCGCAAAAGTGTTTTTACTTTATGTGTTGCATCAAAAGTAAATATTTCACATGCACCAAAAAGACGAAAACATAATTAAAAACAATATTCATGACAATTAGGTTTTCATATACATGATGTATGACAAAAAGTGGGAACAAATGTGTTTTTAATAAGCATATGACTAATAAAGTGTGATATATGTATAAATAGATGTATCTTCATAATATATATAAATATATATATATATATATATATATATATATATATATATATATATATATATATATATATATATATATATATACAGTACAGACCAAAGGTTTGGAAACATTACTATTTTTAATGTTTTTGAAAGAAGTTTCTTCTGCTCATCAAGCCTGCATTTATTTGATCAAAAATACAGAAGAAAATGTAAGATTGTGATGTTATTACAATTTAAAATAATTGTTTTTAAATTTATTATACTTTAAATTATCATTTATTTCTGTGATGCAAAGCTGAATTTTTAGGATCATTATCACATGATCCTTTAGAAATTATTATAATATGATGATTCATTATCAAAGTTGGAAACAGTTCTGCTGCTTAATATTTTTTCAGAACATGTGATACTTTTTTAGGATACTTTGATGAACAAAAAGTAAAAAAAAAAGAAGCTATGTTTTTAAAATATAAATATTTTGTAATAACAATATATACTACTGGTCAGTAATTTGGGGTCAGTACATTTTTTTTCTTTCTTTTTTTAAAATAAAATCAATACTTTTATTCAGCAAGGATGTGTTAAATTGATAAAAAGTTATAGTAAAAAAAATATATTATTAGAATATATATTATTAGAAATTTGTTTTTTATTTTGAATAAATGCAGTTCTTTTTAACCTTTTATTCATCAAATATATTAGACAGCAGAACTGTTTCCAACACTCATAATAAATCAGAATATTAGAATGATTTCTAAATGATCATGTGATAGACTGGATGTTACATGTGACACTGAAGGCTGGAGTAATGATGCTGAAAATTCAGCTTTGCATCACAGGAATAAATTATTTTTTTAAAGTATATTCAAATAGAAAACTATTATTTTAAGTTGTAATATATCACAATATTACTGTTTTTTCTGTATTTTTGATCAAATAAATGCAGGCTTGATGAGCAGAAGAAACTTCTGTCAAAAACATTAAAAATAGTAATGTTTCCAAACTTTTGGTCTTTACTATATATATATATATGACTAAATATAGATTAGTTCAACAATATTAAGTCCCCTGCATGATAATGATCTCTTAAGAGTTTTCTCCTCCATGTCTTTTTATATCTAAATGTCATGATTGTACAGTATGTTTGTACAATTTATCCTTGCTCTTTTTGTCACATAGAATACAAGTTTGAAATGAGTGTAATTTATAACAGATTTTTTTTTAAATGCAACATTAATATATTACACATAGAATTTATAAATGTAATAGGGCTGCAGCTATCATTTCTTTTTGTAATCGATTAATCTAGCACTTGATCGATTAAGCTGAAATTTTTTGTGTGTGTGTTTTTAAACAACCAAAACAAACAATGCATAACGAAAATGATGTGGCTGTAAAATGATCAAGCTTTTGCTTTTATTTCTAAAAAAGAACAGAGGTATTGATTCCATCTCCAACATTTGGCTCCAAAAAAAAAAAGAATAAACTCAGTCGCACAAATTTAACAGGCTCTTCAAATATGCAACATTCTTTGTTAATGTTTTTCAAAGATTCGTTTTCGCTAATCATGGATTCTGAATGCATTGCCACAGATTTCGCTTACGCTAAGCAGTTTTTCGTCTGCTGTTTTGACACAAACCTCTCGTGGGGGCGGGCTTAACAGTGATCTACTCTGATGGATAGTGAGCTTTTGATGGACAGGTGCTCTCTGACCTGGGGCCCGTTTCACTAAAGATGTTCAACCAACTCTAAGTTTGAACTTGAACTCTGAGTTGACTTACCCTGAGATGGGAAACTCTGAGTTTTCAGTTACAGAACAGCTGAAATGAGTTGGTTCAATCAACTCTAAATTGACTGACTCTGAGTTAAGCGCGTGCACCACAACTGTAAAAAGCCATTATCAATGCAGCGCTGATATTACGATTCCCCATGGCAACAGCTCCTGCCAAAAAGCCATCTGCAGACTTCAGACTCGATACAAATGTAATTCTTATCACTGTTATAATATCACAGGTGAAAACTGGCAGAACGTTAGATTAATGAACTAATAGCTAATCATTTTATGGTATCTCATGGGCAAAAAAATAAATATAATCATATTAATAATAATATTTTAAGTGCATTTTTCTTATTTTACAAATGATCTGCCAATAGATAAATAGTGGCTATTTACACTAAGTGGAATTAGCATACTTTCTTAGCGATAGATCCTACAATAGGCTAAGTGCAAGTAGCTCTAGATGCTATTTACAGAAAAAAATTTACAGTGAAAATCATGATATATTCTATTTACCATGTAAAAGTAGCAGTTCTTTGCAACAGGCTAAGTGTAAATAATAATTAGATGCTAGTTATACGTTATACTGGCAGATACATTTGCACCTCAGTATTGTTATACATTAAAAGGATTCAATAATAACAGATTGTAAATGATTATATTTATTACAATTATAAATAGTTGTATCATTATTAAACACTCGTTAGGCACTTTACTTCCACTTTTAGAACATTTTGTTCATTTTTATTGAAAATAAATTCTAATGTGACATGTGATGGGAATGTGAGAAGAACGAGCTCGGCAAAAGCCAGACTCTAACCCAATCAATCGCGTTACAAGCTAGTTTTCCGTGCACAAAACATTACTGCCTACAATAGAGGTCTTCACAGTGCAGGACCCGTACGGGTTCGGGTCTATATTTTAAATGATCGGCAGGGAACCGGGTCGGGTCCGAATCTATTACCTCGGGTCCAGGGTCTGTTTAACATTGTGTATAATACCCGTGCGATCAGAGTCATCGGGCTCGGAGAACAGACGGCCGTGATCAAAGACTGCTTGTGTTTTTTGTAACTTGCAACTTGTAAAATTAGGAAAAGAAAGAGTGAGCTAAAAAAAAGTGATCTCTCTCTCTCTCTCTCGCGCACGCGCGCGCAGACTCAGAGTTAATACAAGTGCACGCACGGTATTAATGCTTGCAGACTTGACACACTCATATTTAATATATTTCAAATCAGCAACACAATCTGAGGTGAACTGTCACATGAATGTTTTCTACGATGCTCAAATTGCGTTAAAGCATTTTAGGTTGATACAGCTAGCACGCATGTTCAGTCTTTATGTTTCTATGGCAACCAGTGAGGGACACTTCGACCGCCAAACCGCGTTTTACATTTCAGATGAGATCAGATGATAGCAAATAAATAACGTCAGCGGCCATGGCATTGCACGAGCGATCGTTATTATAGTTCAAAAGGGCAAACAGTCGAAGTTATTATGCGAATTAACTCGAGTCAGAATGTACATGTGCACAGTAGCATTTGTCATCCGTCACCGTGACATTAAGTGGACTTTTGAAGCTGAAATAATGAGTGGATTCAGCTTGGACTTGGAATAACGAGTGGAATAACATGAATAACTTTCTTTTCGGAGGATTGTAATGCATCACAGGCAGTCAGGTACAAGGAAGAGAGACTACGGCTGTCACAGTGTCTGGGTTGTGTTCCCTGGGTTTCCACTAGGTGTCCTCCTTTCTCACGGTGTCTGTCTCCTTATCACTTCCTGTTCCCTTATTTGGTCACCTTCCTCCTGTTGAGTAATTGATTGTTCCCCACCTGTCTCCTGTTCCCTCATTATCCTTCTGTGTATTTATACCCGGTCTGTCTGAGTCTGTGTTACGGAGTCCTTGTTTAATGTTGATAGTTATTCATGTCCGTCGCTTCTTGCCTTGCCTTGCCTTGCCTTGCCTTGCCTTGCCTTGCCTTGCCTTGCCTTGCCTTGCCTTGCCTTGCCTTGCCTTGCCTTGCCTTGCCTTCGTGTCTTGTTTATGTTATGTTTGGATATTCTGGTTTTGACCCTGCCTGGACTGTTTACCCCTTTGGATTACCCTTTAAATAAATGACTTACCTGCAATTGGTTCCCTCTCCTGTGTTTTCTGTAACACCGATCGTGACAGAAGGACAGAAGGACAAGAGGGCAATGAAGTGGGTGCCCTGGCTCAGGTGTTCTAGTCCCTGGCCGAGGGCATGGGCTACAACGATGCGGCCCTCAAGGACTATTTCAATGGCGGGCTGGATGATCCAGTGTCTCAGGAGGAGATGGCGCAGTTAGAGACACTGGAATTCTGGGAATTCGTGCGCTACCTGCAGCATCGGCTTCGGTGGGATGCCCCAGCCACTTCTGTCTCTTCCGGCGGGGTGGTCGTCAGCCCAGCACCACTGCCCAAGATGGCAACCAGCCAAGCGCCACAACCCAAGATGGCCGCCAGTCCAGCACCACTGCCCAGGATGGCTACCAGCCAAGCGCCACAGCACAAGATGGCCGCTAACCCAGCGCCAATGCCCAAATTGGCCACCGTTCCAGCGCCACAGCCCAGGATGGCCGCCAGCCCAGCGCCAATGCCCAAATTGGCCACCGGTTCAGCGCCACAGCCCAAGATGGCCGTCAGCCTAGCGCCACAGCACAAGATGGCTGTCAGTCCAGCGCCACAGCACAAGATGGCCGTCAGTCCAGCGCCACAGCACAAGATGGCCGTCAGTCCAGCGCCACAGCACAAGATGGCCGCTAACCCAGCGCCAATGCCCAAATTGGCCACCGGTCCAGCGCCACAGTACAAGATGGCCGCCAGTCCAGCACCACAACCCCAGATGGCCGCCAGCCCAGCACCACAGTACAAGATGGCCGCCTGTCCAGAGTCATGGCCCAAGATGGCTGCTTGCCCAGCGCCGCTGCACAGGATGAGAGTCTCAGCGTACCCTCCAGAGTCGAGTCAGGTTCCAGTTGACCTTCCAGAGTCGAGTCAGGTTCCAGTTGACCTTCCAGAATCGAGTCAGGTGCCAGTGAACTCTCCAGAGTCGAGTCAGGTGCCAGTGAACTCTCCAGAGTCGAGTCAGGTGCCAGTGAACTCTCCAGAGTCGATTCAGGTGCCAGTGAACTCTCCAGAGTCAGGGCTAGTCACCGCTGATCCTCCAGAGTCAGGGCTAGTCACCGCTGATCCTCCAGAGACTAGGCTGGTCACCGTTGACCTTTTAGAGTCAAGTCACCGGTGATCGTCAAGGACTGAGTCAAGTCACCGGTGATCTTCAAGGACTGAGTCAAGTCACCGGTGATCTTCAAGGACTGAGTCAAGTCACCGGTGATCTTCAAGGACTGAGTCAAGTCACCGGTGATCTTCATGAACAAAGGCAAGTCACCGGTGATCTTCATGAACAAAGGCAAGTCACCTCTGATCTTCATGAACAAAGGCAAGTCACCATTGATCTTCATGAACAAAGGCAAGTCACCATTGATCTTCATGAGCAGTGTCAGGCCAGCACCAATCTTCTGGAGTCCAGTAAGGACACCAGGGGATTACCAGAGTTTCGTTGTCCCGTTGGTCCAGCCGCACGGAGGTCTGCTCCGCCTTGGGGGGCTCTGGCTTCGTCCACAAGGATGTGGTGGTCTTCTGCTCTGCCCTGGGGGGCTTCCGTCCTGACCACACGGTTGTGGTGGTCTTCTGCTCCGCCCTGGGGGGCTTCCATCCTGACCACACGGTTGTGGTGGTCTTCTGCTCCGCCCTGGGGGGCTTCCGCCTTGACCACACGGCTGTGGTGCTCTTCTGCTCCGCCCTGGGGGGCGCCACATGATGTCCTTCATGGATTTCTGTTTTGTGTTTCTTGGTTTCTGTTATGTTTCTGTCTGTTCCCCTCAGTGAGTCTGGCCCTCCGTCCCTCCCCCTGAGCCTCCACCTGTCCGCCTCCCTCCTGGTCTGTGTCGTGTCTTGTCGTGGAGCGTCTGGGAGCCCCTCCGTAGAGGGGGGGTCCTGTCACAGTGTCTGGGTTGTGTTCCCTGGTTTTCCACTAGGTGTCCTCCTTTCTCACGGTGTCTGTCTCCTTATCACTTCCTGTTCCCTTATTTGGTCACCTTCCTCCTGTTGAGTAATTGATTGTTCCCCACCTGTCTCCTGTTCCCTCATTATCCTTCTGTGTATTTATACCCGGTCTGTCTGAGTCTGTGTTACGGAGTCCTTGTTTAATGTTGATAGTTATTCATGTCCGTTGCTTCTTGCCTTGCCTTACCTTGTCTTCGTGTCTTGTTTATGTTATGTTTGGATATTCTGGTTTTGACCCTGCCTGGACTGTTTACCCCTTTGGATTACCCTTTAAATAAATGACTTACCTGCAATTGGTTCCCTCTCCTGTATTTTCTGTAACACCGATCGTGACGGCTCTTTAAATTAGGTAAGACAAAAAGCTGTATTTTTCGCAACAGGTTTATTTACTTGTAATAGCAATTTATGGTGGAATATGTGACAATCGGGTCCAGTCGGGTCTGTGTCTTCCCGGCGGGTTCAGGTCCAGATTTCAAATAATATACGGGTCCGGGTAGGCATTTCTCGGATCTACACGGTCCGGGTCCAGCTTTTGAAATATTAGACGGGCCCGGGTCGGTTCGGTGTAGTACATTACGGGTCTCTTTCAGGTTCGGGCACAAATTTTTGGACCCGTGAAGACCTCTAGCCTACACCATTGAAGCCGTTATTCACATGTGTCGAATTTAACCTTATATGTCGATGAAGGGCGGAGCTACAGTAGATCTGCACGTCATAGACACTCAGAATAATCTTGTTTTTCCATTTGCATTAAGATTATTTTTATTACCACACTGGCATTTAATTGTAATTAAGTAAAATGCACTTAATTTAGATCCCCCCCAGGAAACAAGACTAAGTATCTTATATCATTTTCTTATATAGAAAATCAATCTTTATTTTTATTATTTTTTATATTTGTACTTGGGGGGGGGGAAAAACACTTAGTAAGAAGAGCATTTTCCAGCGTGCATTAATGAAGTGTTTATAAAAGGGGAGGAGATCGAAAGAAACTCTCGATTTATCGAATAAAACCTGCTCCTGACCAGGTTAGGTTCATAGAGTAAGTTACTATGGTAACTGACTCTGAGTATAAGTTACCTCTCTTTCAGAAACGGGCTTGACTTACCCTGCTTTCTCGGGTTCGACAAACCTCCCATTGTGAAACAGAAAACCTAGAGTTTCCCTCATTTTAGGGTTAACTTACTCAGAGTTTTCACTTTACCTCCTCCTTCCTTTGTGAAACAGGCCCCTGGAAGTACAGACTCACTCAGTTACCCACCTAACCTTAACAAAAATAAATGAATATAAAATATCAAGCCAAACGGGTACACATTTTCAATAGAACACTGCATTTGGCTTACATTGCATTGCAGTGCATTTTAGGTGAAGCATCCGTTTGAAAAATCGCGTCACAACATCAACAACATATATATATATATATTCTGTAGATAGTATATATATGTAGCACACATGTGATGATAAATACAATAATCATGTTACAAACGATATTTTTTCCTCACATTCTTTCTTGTTACTCTTCCTTCTCAGTCACACACCTGACTGAAAGGCTCATTATGAAGCTCATTATTAAGCTCATACATAATTTTGAAGCTAAAATTCTAGGCTCCAAGATCCATGTTTGACAGTCTTGTGAACAAATGTTCTGTATGTGTTTTATTACCTTATTTCAGTGACTTCAAATTTGTAGTTTTTCTCAAAAACACAATCATGTACATATACATATACCTGGGGGATCATTATACATGCTATTTACATATTATTGTAGACCAGATTGTACTGAATACAGTGTTTTCAGCCTTTAACCATGTATATGTTTATAGGTGACTGAAAAAAGCAAAAAAGTCAGGGCATGTCAAAACTTCTCCAAAACCCCCTTAGACCTCAGAGGGTTAAGTTCCGGCCACTTTTATCTACCGAGGAAAAACACAGTCATACTACTCAATTCAATTCAAGATTTATTTAATAATCTTGAATTGAATTGAGTAGTATGACTGTGACTCGTTGGTGTATAGATCTCTTCTAGCTACAGCAACAGGAACGAGCTGCTAAATGAACTGTAGCAGCACATCAGTGAGCAGCAGAAAGCCCTCCCTTTCTCATCTTAGCTGGGGATTTCAACCACGCAGATTTAAAGAGTGTGTTCCCAAAAATACACCAACACATTGACTTTCCAACACGAGGTAACAATACTCTACTCTGGACTTTGTTTACACCACACAGAGTGGAGCTTACAATGCCCTCCCCCTCCCCCCACCTTTATGACTCAGAACTGATCACTGTCAGGCAAACACCTGCATACAGACCACCCATTAAAGTCGCCAAACCACTTCACAAACAAATACAAGTGTGGACGGAAGGGTCGTCTGAGGCTCTTCAAGACTGTTTTGACACCACTGACTGGAATATGTTTAAGCAGGCTGCCACATACAATAATACCACAGACCTCCAAGAGTACTCCAAGACTGTCACTGCCTACATCACCAAGTGTATTGATGATGTAACAGTCACAAAGGCCATCACTGTCCAGGCCAACCAGAAGCAGTGGATGTCAGAGAAGGTCTACAAACTCCTGAAGGCTCAGAACACTGCCTTCAAAGCTTGAGATGAGGTGAGCCTGAGGACAGCTAGGGCCAACCTATCCTGCGGCATCAGAGAGGCTAAGAGACAATACTCCAGGAGGATAGCACATCAGTTCAGTTACAGCAGAGACACTCAGAACCTGTGGCAGGGGATACAGACCATTATGGACTACAAGCCCCCAAAACGGACCTGTGACAGCACCATCTCTCTGCTCAACAAGCTGAATGCCTTCTTCGCTCCCTTTGAGGAACAAAACAGAATCACTGCACAGAAGACTCCACGGCCTCCCGGTGACCTGGTGATGACGCTGGGGTTATGGGGTTAAACTAACCCAAGAAGTTTGGTTATTAATTTTAACCCAGCAAATGGGTTGTTTTTTCTACCCCAAAATTGGTTATTTTTACAAAAATAATGGGTTAATTTTAGGGATGTCCAGATCCGATCACGTGATCGGAAATCGGGCCCGATCGCGTGGTTTCAGACTCGATCGGAATCGGACGTTACCTCCCGATCAGGACTCGGATATATATATATATATATATATATATATATATATATATATATATATATATATATATATATTCTCATTAATTTTTAACACATCTTTTGTTATGCGGTGGCACAGAGTTAGACCCTTTTGACTCCACACAGAAATAGCGAGGCGTGCGGCATGACATCACTTTGTTTTCGAGAGCTGGTGTGAATAAATATAGATTCAAACTCAAAGAGACATGATAGTTTGCGCATGACCTGATATTTCATTCGGACTCAGGATACAGCGATATGAACATCACAGAGCGCTAAACTCTCATGCAGTGTGTGTTTCATTCATACTCGAAGCCGGAGCGCGCTCTCGCGCTGATATCAGGAAATTCTTGATATGGACAAAAGCGTCCAGCTATGCTGTGGTGCGCACAGGAAAACAGAAACTTATGCAAACACGAAGACGTTGATATACGATCACGACAATAAATTGTTCTTCAAGTTATCTCCAGCAGGTGATAAATAAAGTATGAACAATGCAGTGCTGATTGACATAGTATTTATTACAGTATAGAAACTATTCTGCATTATTATGTGATAAACAGTGTTTGTAGTATATAAACAAATCATTATTATTTGTTATTGTCCAGCATTTATAGATTTCTAAGCCAATTAAAAGCTAGAAATTAGAGAAAAAATAAAGTTGCCTATACTACCAGTCAGAAGTTTTTGAACAGTAAGCTTTTTTTTTAAGAAGTCCCTTCTATTCACCAAGCCTGCATTTATTTGATCCAAAGTACAGCAAAACAGTAAGATTTTGAAATATTTTTACTAGCCTATTTAAAATAGCTGTTTTAAATTTGAATATATTTCAAAATGTAATTTATTGAACATCCTGGATCTGTTTTTTCGCTCTTCTTTATTCTTTTTTTTTATGTATTATAGAAGTATCGGATCGGGACTCGGTATCGGCAGATACTCAAAATCAAATGACTCGGACTCGGACTCGAGGACAAAAAAACCTGATCGGGACATCCCTAGTTAATTTGATTTCATAAATGGGTTATATTTTCAAAGGTAATTTTTATTCCTTTTAAAATTAAATATACCACATGATAAACAAACAGGTCAACATTGTATTAGCTTTATTTTTCTTTCAGCATATTACACTTTGTAATTACACTTTACCTCAACCAAAAATTCAAGAGATCATACAAAACTAAAACAATAAAATTCCACTTATAAACAGCATTCAATACAATTTCTTTCATTTTTATGGTTTGTCTCTGTAGTTGAAAAACTGTAAATGTTTAAAAAAAAATCATAAACTCCAAAGAACCACAAGGTTTAGTAATACATTTTTTTTACAAATAATTCTTATTATATTTAATCCATATACTGATGAAATTCATGAACTCCAAAAAACCTCAAGGTTTACTAAAACAAGTTTTTTTTTTTTTTTTGTATTTATACAAATGAATTGCATTATTTTTAATCCATATGCACATGAAATTAAAACTAAAATACTTTACCTCAAGAACAACTGTTTGTTACAAAGCATATTTGTTTTAAGTCTACATTATGGACCTGTTGTTTTTAGTCTACAAAATGAACACAAAAATAAATCTATGAAATACAACGTATCGGCAGTAAAACATTTCTACATAAAAATGTAATTGATAATCATCAGTATGTGCACATAAAGTAATACTCTTCCTCAAGCAATAAAACAGTTGTTTATACAAAAAACAAAACAGAACAACAACAAAAATCTGAAAGTGAAAGTGAAGTGACATTCAGCCAAGTATGGTGACCCATACTCAGAATTTTTGCTCTGCATTTAACCCATCCGAAGTGCACACACACAGAGCAGTGAACACACACACACTGTGAACACACACCCGGAGCAGTGGGCAGCCATTTATGCTGCGGCGCCCGGGGAGCAGTTGGGGGTTCGATGCCTTGCTCAAGGGCACCTAAGTCGTGGTATTGAAGGTGGAGAGAGAACTGTACATGCACTCCCCCCACCCACAATTCCTGCCAGCCCGAGACTCGACCTCACAACCTTTCGATTGGGAGTCCGACTCTCTAACCATTAGGCCACGACTTCCCAGAAAAAAAAGTGACATTCAGCCAAGTATGGTGACCCATACTCAGAATTTGTGCTCTGCATTTAACCCATCCGATGTGCACACACACAGAGCAGTGAACACACACACACACACTGTGAGCACACACCCGGAGCAGTGGGCAGCCATTTATGCTGCGGCGCCCGGGGAGCAGTTGGGGGTTCGATGCCTTGCTCAAGGGCACCTAAGTCGTGGTATTGAAGGTGGAGAGAGAACTGTACATGCACTCCCCCCACCCACAATTCCTGCTGGCCCGGGACTCCAACTCACAACCTTTCGATTGGGAGTCCGACTCTCTAACCATTAGGCCACGACTTCCCCCTCCCCCTTCCCCCTCATAATCTCATGTAAAATTTAACAAATAAAGCAAATAAAATTTAAACTAAAATGCTACCTCGTGTTCTTGAACCACTGTTTGTTCAAAGAACCTCTTATAATCTACTTGCAAGAATGTAGTGCCCAGTGCAAAAATTTCACTGTTGGAGATTCACTTCCCTCCAACTCAAAAATATAATGAATAAACTCCCGAATATAGAAACACTGTTTCGGGTAGTTTACATCAAAAACATAAAACGATTTGAAGCATACATCTACTGCCCCAATGAGAGTACTTTGCTCCAAAGCTTCTCCTGCGAGGATGACAAATGCCTGCGAGTCAATGTGTCCATTTTCAAGTGACAGGACATAAGGGTAAGGTCTTGATGCTTCAGCCTGCTGGAGGTACTCCACCATATTTGTTCCAACCTAAAGGACAGATAATGCAAATGAATAAACATGAAACAGAATGGGAGTGTCGGGGGTGTGGGTATGGGTGGTGGGTTGGGGAGTCAATCGAAACTGTTTATTCAATCAAGCAGTCTTTAGAAACAATAGGTCTTGTATAGCCAGAGCTTTGGATGAGGCAAAAAACCTGAGAATTATTACAGCTTGATCTGGCCCACTTTGACAGAGCCACTGACAGGGATGCAAAGCAAGTCAAAAGAGTTTTGGTAACACGTTACAATACTTTAATTTAACACTTTTAATTCTACATTTAAAATTCTGCCCTGCAAAAGACCTTAACTTGCTAGAGTGTGAAACTGAAAAAAAAGACTGTTTTTTTATTTGTCTAGTCAAATTAATTATAGCTAGGACACAAGAATTTGTCAATAAGATGTAATGAAAATTTAGTAATGAAAATTATCTACAGAAAAAAAAATTGTGAGCTCCGACTTATTTATCCAAGATACATTATAAATTAAATTACAAAGTTCTTATGGAGCATATCTTGTTAACATGTTACTATATATAAGACTGGAATAACGATGTTGGAAATTCAGCTTTGATCACAGAAAATAAAAATGTTTTTAATATATTCAAAAAGCAAATATTAATTTATTGTAACAATATTTCACAACATTACTCTTTTTGCTGTATTTGGATCAAATAAATGCCTTTGTAAGCAGAAGAGACTTAATTTAAAAGCATAAAAAATCATACCGATCCCAAACTTTTGAACGGTAGTGTATTCAACCTGGTGAAGTCATTAAATGATTGAAGTAAATTTCTTGAGTCGTACTTACAGGCTGAATGTCAATGAAAGCTTTTTTGCTTTCATCAATGCTGGGCCGGACTGTTTTTCTGCCAATTTTGTAGGATGGAGGTGGACGCAAAACAGGCAACAGCTTTAATGCAAGATTTCCCTTTGCATCTGTAGGAAAATAATATTACATTCATCAACACTACTAAAAACATTAGCGAGTTGTCATTAAGAATATAGGGCCAGATTAACTAAACAGGTCAAATTAGCGTGAGTCCAAAATCCCATAAAAGTGTAGACTGAAGTGTAAAGTTCTGCTGTTGATCCACTGACAATGTGCAAATTAAAAAAACACAGACACATAATGTCCAACATATCCTACCAAGAGCAGCAGAAATTAAAAGCAATGTTATAACATCTTTGTCTGGCATTCTAAATAAATGAGATGAGAGGAGAAGATGCTGCATTTTCTAGCAGCAATTATTGCCAAGCACAAAAATGGGCTAAAATATATAAACTACCACAAATATGCAGTAATGTTAGTTGCAAAAAAAATTTGCCCATTATGAATGAATGATGATTCATTTATATACTGTCACCGTCACTCACAGCCGCTCACACGTGTTTTGCGCACGAGCCGCACGCAGCCCAAAATGAAATGGGTTAATCGACCATCGATAGCTTTAATAGATTGCATCTCTTATCGACAATTAATCGATTGTTGATTAATGGTTTACATCCCTACTTCACATCCATATCTACATTACGTTTGCACTACAAGCGAGCTGCACACTGTAGTACAAGACTTTAGCACACATTTTGGGCAGTAGACAAAATTGTCACTTACATTTTAAACATTCCAGCAGTTTAAACAATTATGTACCTATGCTCTCTCTGACACACATGCACAGAAACATGTAGTATTTACATAGCAACAAATCTTACTATATATTATATAAAATATATTAATTTCTTATTTTGAGATGTGGGACTTACAAAAAATGGGATGACATACAAAACAATAGGTGTATCCGGATCCAGCATTGTTGCATCATCTTCTCTTTGGCAAGGAGGTGTGGGAGTTGGTGGCTCATTTGGGCATGTAATTGGGGCAGTGGAGGGCACAACATTTTCTTTCTAAGCAAGAAGATATTAGACACACATACACACACACACACACACACACACACACACAGACACACACTTCCAGAAAACTTAAAGGGATAGTTCACCCAAAAATTAAAATTATGTCATTAATAACTCACCCTCATGTCATTCCAAATTGTGGATTAATGCGTATTGGAGATGCGAACCGTTAAAAACGATTCAGTTCGATTTGGTGAACTGGTTCAAGAAGAACCAGTTAAATCGAACGATTCGTTCGCGAACCGGATATTACAAACTGCTTTGTTTTGAACTCTCTCTCACAACAGACACGGAAGAGAAGACAATGCTGAATAAAGTCGTAGTTTTTGCTATTTTTGGACCAAAATGTTTTTTTCTAACTGAAAATTCTAACTGACCCTCTGATGTCACATGGACTACTTTGATGATGATTTTATTACCTTTCTGGACAAGGACAGTATACCGTACACACAGTTTCAATGGAGGGACAGAAAGCTCTCAGACGAAATCTAAAATATCTTAAACTGTGTTCCAAAGATAAATGGAGGTCTCACTGGTTTGGAATGACATGAGGGTGAGTTATTAATGACATAATTTTGTTTATTGGGTGAACTAACGTTAACCCTTTAACTAAAGGGGTATAACCACAGTAACATTACCGGATCTTTTTAATAATAGTAACAGCTATTTTTTAATGGTTTATAGCAATTTTATTATCAATGTATGGCAATAATTCAAATTAGATGAGATAAAAGGGTCACATCGAGTGAAAGGCTGTGGGTTTGCCACCACGGACAGTCAAGAGCAGGTCTGAGGGAAAAAAACAATATATTTTAGTCCAAGATTAATTGACACTTACCTGGATTTCAAATAATAATACTAATAAATAAATAAATGATTAGAAATGTATTTTTACTGTGAAAAAAAATGAAACACACATCAGACAGAAAAAAATAGGTAACGTTATCTCTGGTGCTCGCAAATGCATGATGCTTTATGATCCATCATATAAGTGATATTTTAAAATCAGAACGGCACATTTTTGCCAATCGGTAATGATTCAGTGATAAAAAGACCAATACAAACCTTTATTTCACCAGAAAAAAGGCTGAAGTCAGTCTGCTTGAAAAGTTCACCATAGAATTTCTCCTGTAACGATCCAAAATGCCCGCGACAGATGAGCATGTACTGAGAGACTGTGGAGTGGAACTCACTAATGTCTTCACAGAATTTTTCAACATATCACTAAGTCAGGATGTTGTCCCCACATGCTTCAAAGTTACCACCATCATTACAGTCCCGAAGAAGCAGTCTCCATCCTGCTCCAATGACTTTCGTCCAGTTGCACTTACTCCTATTTTCATGAAGTGCTTTGAACGGCTAGTCATGCACCATATAAAGTCTGCCCCCCCTCCCCTGGACCCCTTCCAGTTTGCATATCGATCCAACTGCTCGACCGATGATGCCATCGCCACTGCCGTCCACTCAGCACTCACACATCTAAAAAAAAAAAGACTCATACATCAGAATGCTGTTCATAGACTTAACACAATCATCCCTAAACAGCTCATTCACAAACTGGTCCAACTGGGGCTCAACACTTGGCTGTGCAACTGGCTGTTGGACTTTCTGATTGGAAGACCTCAGGCAGTACGGGTCGGCAGGAAAACATCCAGCACCATCACACTGAACACTGGGGCCCCCTAAGGATGTGTGCTGAGTCCCCTCCTCTTCACTCTGCAGACACACGACTGTACACCATCACACAATTCCAATCTCTTCATTAAGTTTGTGGATGACACAACTGTAGTGGGTCTAAATAGCAACAGAGATGAGACAAACTACAGGAGTGAGGTGAGTCACCTGGCCGGGTGGTGCAATGACAACAATCTCTCTCTGAATTTGGAGAACACGTAGGAGATTGTTGTTGCCTTTAGGAGAGTGCACACTCAACATGTTCCTGTAACCATCAACGGTGCGACTGTGGAGACACCAAGTTCCTGGGTGTGCACATCAAAGAGAACCTCTCCTGGGCTGACAACACCGCATACTGGCCAAGAAAACACAGTAGTATCTCTACTTCCTCCACAAACTGAGAAGATCCAGAGCCCCGGCACCCATCATGTGCACCTTCTACAGAGCACCATCCAGAGCATCCATACTAGCTGCATCACTGTGTGGTATGGCACCTGCAGCGCGTCCTGCTGCAAGTCACTTCAACCCATAATGAACTGGTCATATCATGCTACCTCAGTAAGTGTGCCAAATCTGATAATTTTCCTATGTATGACTCATAGAGCTGCCATAGACTTCCATTTTGGAACAATAATAAAGAAAACCAACAGAAACCATGATACAGTGCTCTCCATAAGTATTTGAACAGTAAAGACAAAATTGTTCTATTTGTTCTGGAGTCAAGAAATCTGTAAATATGATTAAAAAATTAATATGGGACAAAACTACAGAATGTCAAATTTTATTATTGGGTGATTCAACACAAAGATGTTTTACCAGATAAGTAAATCAGCAACTTTAGAGTTTAATCTCCCTATCTGATGTGAGCATGAGTATTGGAACAGTTGCCTCACGGGTCTTTCTAAGTGTTCAGCTGTGTCCTGTTGTATTAATTCTTCAGATATTAAAAGCAGGGAATGTGTCTTATCGGTTATATCCATTGCTTCTGCATTCTAAGTCTTGCATTCGATGATGACACACAAACCAGGATGAAGACGAGGAAGCTGACTCTGAAAGAAAAGCAAGCAAATTGGATGCTAAAAGAAAAGAGGATGTCAATTAGAATTATAGGAAAAATAAAGGCATGGAGAAATCAAAAGTTTGGAAACCATGGGCAACATCAGCAGACAACGACGACCTGATAAGCTGAGAAAAACAACAGTAGTTGATGATAGACAAATCATTAGAGCTGTAAAAATGAACCGTAAAATATATGTCTGTAAAATCAGAAACAACCTCTGTCAATCTACAGTCCACAGGAGAATGACACAGAATTACAGAAGCTACACAGCAAGATGCAAACCTCTGATTAGCACCAAAAATAGAAAGGAAAGATTCTTCACAAATGTGAGCAAGTAAGAGTTTAGGAACTGAGTTGATGGACCGATGAGAAAAAGATTAACCTTCATTTAAGTGCTTGGAAAGCAAAAGTGTAAAGAAGAGGAACTGCAATTGATTCTAAGCAGACAACCTCATCTGTAAAGCTTGGTGGAGGTGGTGTCATGGCATGGGCATGCATGACTGTCTCTAGAATACAGCCTCTTCATTTTAATGAAGACTTAATGTATGATGGCAGTAGCAGAATTAATTTGGAAGGGTACAAAATCATCTTGGCCACCAGTATTCAAGAAAATGCCACCAAAATCATTAGAAAGCACTTCATATTGGATCAGGACAATGACCCAAAACACTTTGCCAGTTCAGTCAAGGACTTTATCAGGGCAAAGAAATGTAAAGTCTTAGATTGCCCAAATCAATCTCCAGATTTACATCCAATTGAACATTAATTTCACCAGCTGAAGTAGAGACTAAAGACAGAAACTCCCCAAAACAAACAACAGTTGGAATTGGCTGTATTAAAGTCTGGGGGAAAGCATTTTAAAGCATAAGACCAAGAGTTTGGTGATGTCTGGGTTGCAGCTTTCAATCTTTTACATCTGCCTTAAATTCAACTGTTCCAATACTTATGCTCACATCAAATAGTGGGATGAACTCTAAAAGTGCTGTCCTTTTTATTTGGTAAAACATGTATGTGTCGAAAGACCTAATAATAAAATGTGACATTTGGTAGTTTTATCTCATATTCATCTTTTGATCATATTTTCAAATGTCTTGACTCCACAGCAGAGAAAGCAATTTTGTCTTTACTGTTCCAATAGTTATGGAGGGCACTGTAAATAAAATAAAAACTACACTAATAAAATAAAATAATGAAGTGTTTTAAAAATCATCAAACTGCATTAAAGATATTTAATTGATATCAAAAAAATTCATTCTGCATTAATTTACTTACCAGGGCCCGGTTCCCCAAAACGTTCTTATCGCTAAGTAGTTCTTAACTTATTCCTTAACCTCTCTCTTAACCTTATGGCACGGTTCCCGACACGTTCGTACGCTAAGTATATCTTCTGTAAGTCACACTTTCGTAAGGTTGGTCTGGACCATTCGTAGCTCTCTCTTAGCGTTATTTGAGCTCATGACGCTACTGTACAGCAGTCTTTAGAAACCAGCGCAGCGAAGTACAAGTCAAACTATGGTATGTTGACAATTTTGTGGCTCAACAATGATTTTCTGTTATTTTTTAAGACTCATAATAAATTATGTTCGCAATGGATACAGGCCTATTTATGAAGTTGACTTTATGTGGTTACAGAACTAATAAGGTGGTAATTAGCCTAGGCTTTTTCGTAATGTAATTAAAGCGAATTGGCAATCATTTTTTTGATAATTAAAATCTGGCAAACAATTTGGCTCTAAATGGCTAAGATCTTTAAATGGGTAAGCATGGTGGTGTCCAGTAAGCGACCAACTATGGCAGCGATCCAACGTGTTCTTGTATTGAATCAAAGACGGAGCCGGACTCGGAGCCATTTAGTCCATGTCAGTTTTTTTATTCGGCAAAACTTAAGCCCTTTTGACATTTTGCCTGACGTGGCTATATAAAAAAAAATCCCCTCCCAAGACAACTCATTGTGGAGCAGCTGGACCTTCTCAGACCTGCGCTGGCCAGGCTAACGCGGCGGAATTCTGCTTTAAGCCCTGAAGCCCAGCGCTACTTTTTTTTTTTTTTTTTTGCTACAGAGAGATTCATCGAGTTCGTGGGAGAGGGCTACAGCCTAATCAAGACGTCTGTGTGGAAGTGCGTCCACACTGTCACCAACGCCCTTCTGCGCCATGCCGGGGATTGCATCCTGGTGGATGGCACTCATCCCTATCGCCAATCTATCAGTGATTGATCAGGCGTAGGCTATACTTATCGCGAAAGGAAGACGCGGCCATAAATGTGCAGGTTATAGTGGACCATAGGGGTGTGATCTCTGACCTGGTGGCAAGGTCCAGCAACACTTCCTCTGACGAGAGGCTTGGTGCCCTTTTTTACGTTGCTTCCCCAGCATATTTTGTATCTAACTCTCTCTCTCTCTCTCTCTCTCTCTCTGTTCATTGTAGATAGGTTGCTTTTTATTAAAAACATAAACCATTTGCAATCAATACCGCATTAAACAAAAGTAACTGCAGCTGCTTTCCAATCAATTCTAATTGTAAAGTACCTTGCCATTAATATAAAAGTGTATTATATAATTTTTATAAGTCGTTAAACCCATGTCAAGAAGCAGCACAAGTTGCACAACGGGATAAGGAGGGTGGATGATTAGCGAGGGATACCCGGTTTGTCTTACCGTCACAACATATCGTGTGAACATTACTGACCCTTTGATAATTTAATTTATAGTCTATATTTTACTGATAACTTAAACTATGTTAAAATAAATGTTACTGTAATAATTTGAGGAATGTTTCATTTGCATAGAACGTGTTGTCTTTCTTAACGCTGTATTGCACCTTCGCGTAAAGTCGAAAATCGATTCATGAGCAATCGATGCCAACTAATTCAGCACCCTGACTTTGGACAGCGCTCTTGTAACGTCGGACGTAAGAGGCAGCGTGCTAAGAAGCTTCCTAAGGGACACTTCAGGGAACACACTTAGAAACATCAACAACTTTGGTAAGATATATCTTTCGATGTCTTCTTAGCGCGCTACGTTATCGGGGAACCGGGCCCAGGTGCTTTTCTCTAAAGTACATCAGCAATTCAACAAAAAGCTACAAAACAATAATAATGAAGTGACATCACCTTAGTTATCAATTAATTGTCAAAGGGGTTAAAAAACCTACCCCATCCTTGGACCCTTTGTTATATAAACTGATGATTCAGCCATGAGCATTAGAAAATCTCCCTCAGAGCACAGAGCGAAAGGACTTTCCGGAACACATCAACATTTTTAACACTCTTTTAGTTTTTCAGTTACAAATGCAATTATTTGTTTCATCAAATGATTTTTTATGCTGCACAAAGTGTTTGACTGTTAATACTCTGACCACAATGTGTGTATACAAAAAGAAAATTAATTTGAGAAAGTGTGATATAAGAATTGATTATGAGTGTACTTTTCCTAAGATGCTTTTGTTTTTGCATTTGTGTCTGTTCTGCATTAGTTTGTCAAGTGGAATGGACAACATCTCCTCCTTCTCATCTTTCTCTCTCGTAGCTCTAAATGGCACCAGCAGGTCCAGCAGGATCACTGCATTCTCTTTTGCCTTGCCAGGCTATTTTGTGACTATTTTTGTGAACTCCGCTTTGATTTGCATAATTGTTCTGGAGAAAGTTCTCCACAAGCCTATGTATATTTTTTTGTGCAATTTAAGTATAAATGGATTATACGGAGCTACAGGATTTTATCCACCTCTGCTGTATTATTTACTAAATGAAACCAACGTAATCTCTTTGAAAGAATGTGCCATTCAAAGCTTTGCCATTTTCACCTATGCAATAGGTGAGTTTACTAATTTGTGCATAATGGCATTCGATAGATACTTAGCAATCTGCAGACCTCTGTACTACCATACTGTCATGACAACAGTCACTATTTGGAGGCTGCTGACTTTCATTTGGATGTTTCCCTTCTGCACTGCAATACTGATAATACTGATGACGCTCAGGTTTCCCATTTGCATGAATCAGATAAACAAACTGTACTGTGAAAACTGGGTCTTGGAGAGACTTGCCTGCAGGGTGGACACCGTTCAGTTTGTGGTTAATGGAATATTAACATGTGCCATTAATGCTTTGGTATGGTTTGTGTTTTTGTCTTATGTAAAAATACTGATTGCTTGTAAGCACTCTGCTCAAAGCCACAAGAAGTTTGTAACCACATGTCTGCCACATTTGATAGCCTTTTTGAATTATGTGGTCTGGTCTCTTTTTAATACACTATATGAGCTGTTTGGAACTGGCAGTCTACCTCAGAGTTTTAAAAACTTCTTGTCGGTTTCATTTTTGATCATTCCACCTCTGGTTAATCCTATAATATATGGAATTATACTAACACCTATTAGGACTAAAGCAAAAAAAATATTCCAAAGTTTAAGATCAAATCATACAGATTGAGCATTGCAGATCTGGAAAAATAGCATGGCTCCCGTGAAATAGCAAGTGTGAGCTGTATGCTCCCTGATGATTCATGATTAACTGTTAAATAAAATAAAATAAAAACCATGAGTTTGTGGTCAAATCTGTATTGATATTAATTATGAATACGATAAATATCAATAAAAAGGTTTACCATGTTTAACCATTAAAACACCACTGAACCTTCCTTATAAAAGATTTATTCTAATTAAATATCTGCATTTGTTTATGGAACATCATTATATATAACGACAAAACAAATGAGATTTCTGTGAAAGAAAGTAACTGTTCATGTCTGGCAGTGTACAAAGACAATTCCTGCTATTACTTTTTTAAATGACTATAAGGACTAATAAAACATAAAAACATATTATGGGCATAAAATAAGTTAACAACAAGGGTTGTAACTATCAATCTTTTTTTATTATTATTATTATTTTATCTCTATTAATATTTTAGGAAACAGACATAGTAATTATGTAAGAGGTGATATGAAAGTGCATTGGCATAGCTGCTGACCTCTGAACTGCATGTGAGAAAAAAAAGCAACTTTATTTTACATTAAAAAAGCTACTTTATTTTATTTATCTTTAATTGTCATTTAATTGTCATCTACTTTTTATTTATTTGGTTTACTATGGTTAAAATAGCTATTAAATATATTAAATATAAAAAAATGCTATTTTAATCTATATACACTGCACAATAGTTCTAGGTTCCTCAAGATTTCCCAGGACAAGTTTCTTGTCTTTATCATTATCTGTATAGTTAATTAATCTATACTGAACAAAGTAATAAACGCAACGCTTTTGTTTTTGCCCCCATTTTTTATGAGCTGAACTCAAAGATCTAAGACTTTTTCTATGTAAACAAAAGGCCTATTTCTCTCAAATATTGTTCACAAATCTGTCTGTGTTAGGGAGCATTTCTCCTTTGCTGAGATAATCCAACCACCTCACAGGTGTTGCATTTCAAGATGCTGATTAGACAGCATTGCACAGGTGTGCCTTAGGCTGGCCACTAAAAGGCCACTCTAAAAAGTTTTACTGGGTGGTCTGGGGGGGTCCAAAAACCAGTCTGTATCTGGTGTGACCACCATTTGCCTCACGCAGTGCAACACATTGCGTTTGAATAGAGTAGATCAGGTTGTTGATAGTGGCCTGTGGAATGTTGGTCTACTCTTCTTCAATGGGTGTGCGAAGTTGCTGGATATTGGCAGGAACTGGAACACGCTGTCGTATAAGCCGACCCAGAGCCTCCCAAACATGCCCAATGGGTGACATGTCCAGTGAGTATTCTTCTATGCAAGAACTGGGATGTTTTCAGCTTACAGGAATTTTGTACACATCCTTGCAACATGGAGCCGTGCATTTTCATGCTGCAACATGAGGTGATGGTCATGGATGAATGGCATAACAATGGGCCTCAGCTGTCCGGATGGCTGGTCTCAGACGATCTTGGAGGTGAAGATGCTGGATGTGGAGATCCTGGGGTTGTGTATTTACACGTGGTCTGCGGTTGTGAGGCCGGCTGGATGTACTGCCAAATTCTCTGAATCACTTGTGGAGACGGCTTATGGTAGAGAAATGAACATTCAATTTACGGGCAATGGCTTTGGTGGACAGTCCTGCAGTCAGCATGCCAATTGCATTCTCCCACAAAACTTGCAACATCTGTGTCATTGTGCTGTGTGATGAAACTGCACATTTTAAAGTGGCTTTTTATTTTGGCCAGCCTAAGTTACATCTGTGCAATAATCATGCTGTCTAATCAGCATCTTGATCTGCCACACCTGTGAGGTGGTTGGATTATCTCGGCAAAGGAGAAGTGCTCACTAACACAGATTTAGACAGATTTGTGAACAATATTTGAGAGAAATAGCCCTTTTATGTTCATAGAAAAAGCCTTAGATCTTTGAGTTTCGCTCATGAAAAATGGGGGCAAAAACAAAAGTGTTGCATTCATAAGTTTGCTCAGTATAGATTCATTAACTATACTGATAATTATAAATATAAGGAATATTGTCCTAGGAAAACTTGAGGAACCTAGAACTATTGGGCCCTTGTTAGGAACAGTCAGCCCAGTTAATATTAATACAGAATAACTGTTTACTTTACTATGAAGTTGTTGTTGTCCTTGATGAGATTTTATTTCAGCTGAAACGTTTCTGCTGAACATATAATTTTTCAGTTGCTTCTGAATTACTGAAGGATAAAGCCATCAAATAGTAGAAGAGGTCATTCAAGATAATGTTTGCATTTTATCATTTCTTAATTACCAAAGAAGTGTTAGATCATTATGATCAGCATTATATAAAGTTCCCTCTCATGTAGCTGCATGTGAGCAGAGTGAAGAGTGGATCTCTAAAAGAGGTGATCAAAGGCCTTGTCCAAACCTCACAGCCCCTCAAGAAAAAGGTTTTTTTTTTTTTTTTTTTTTTTTTTTTTTTTTGTAGTTTTAAGTGGCTTAAGTCAACTCAAGTCACCTTTATTTATATAGCGCTTTAAACAAAATACATTGCGTCAAAGGAATTGAACAACATTCATTAGGAAAACAGTGTGTCAATAATGCAAAATGACAGTTAAAGGCAGTTCATCATTGAATTCAGTGATGTCATCTCTGTTCAGTTTAAATAGTGTCTGTGCATTAATTTGCAATCAAAGTCAACGGTATCGTTGTAAATGAAGTGACCCCAACTAAGCAAGCCAGAGGCTAAAGCAGCAAGGAACCAAAACTCCATCGGTGACAGAATGGAGAAAACCTTGGGAGAAACCAGGCTCAGTTGGGGGGGTGGACTTAATACAACATACTGCTTTAAAGGCTAATTTTTAATTATTTAAAAATCTTCCGACAGTATAATACAAGATGAAATACAAAATTTTTTGTGTCGGCCATGTTTGATCAAATCTCAATACCTCAGTAATTACCAATACCAAATCAAAATCAGCCATTATAAATCAGACATACCATTTTGAATAATACAAAAATACTACTCCAAATTACATCCTACTATCTATTAAGATAAAAAAGACAAGGAGAAACAAAATCAAAATTGTGTTTCCGACCTCCAAGGATTAATAACTTATTCAATGTTATAAATAGCGCTGACTGCTTTTTGTATGATGCATCACAGTGATGATTCTTTATAAGTGGCAATGATTCTTGAGCTGCAGTACTGTAGATATAATAATATTTATATCAAAGAATTATATAATGTTATTTGAACAGGATAATGTTTTCTCTGAGCTGTACCATTATGATTTAATAGTTAAGAAATATATGTATACTTAAAGTCTTAGCATTTGACACTGCATATGACAGATCTTTAATGCTATTAAAAAGTCAATAAAAAAAATAAAAAATAATAATAGTTTGATGTCATCTTCTTGTAAAAATGCCATCCAGGTATTTATAAAGATTATTAGCAAGCCATATTGTGTCCTTCTGTGTTTAAGGTGAATTCAGATCCAAAATTCACTTTTACATGGTGTATGCAGAGAAATGTGTCTTAGCCGTGCGTGGATACAACCACCAAGAAATGATAAGCCATAAACTTTTTTTTTATCTCTCAAAAAACTAAATGGTTTCATTTATCAAGCCGTTTTCAAGGACCGCAAACGGACTGTTCTTATACTGTCATAGTACATGGATGTAGTAACTGCACACGACAAAGGAGAAGAAGTAAGGGGGGGGGGGGGGTTAATTAACATCAACACACATTAACCACTGAAAAAAACATTAATTTGAGACAAAGAATAGACAAATACTGAGGGCTTATAAAGACAGCCAAACTAAGAACCAAAAGAGATGATTAATAAAAATCATTTGAACTGAATGGATGATTATAAACTAATGAGAACAGGAAATTAACCAAATAAGGAAAGACAAGAACTCCACACAGACGCATTTTGCTGTATACGCATAAATTTTGTTTCATATAGGCATTTCATCTACAAAGATCCGGATTACAGGTCTTTTTATTAACTTACATTAACAATGATTAATAAATGTATTGTTCCATTTCGTTTATATACCGCACGTAAGGTTTACACGCATAGTCCAAGTCTTCTTCTTCATTTTTTATGTATCTCTGTGGCATAATTACATCGCCACCTACTGGTTTGGCATGTATAGACGGTTTCATTGGGCGCACGTGCCTGGCCCTAAGTTAACTTCCGGTCTGTTGTGTATATCGGTCTGGCTAGCAGTGCCATCTACAAATGCAGTTATGGTTAAGGTGATGAGTAGACTACAGTTGGGCTCAGGTATTTGTGCTGTGGGATGTGTTTCCCATACATTTATTTATTTGCGGAGACTCGAAAAACTGATGGATTTTCCAAAAGGCTTTGTTGAATAAGCATGAGCACGTACTGCACGTTTAATACTAATAATAATAATAATTCCTTACATGTATATGTTTAAATATAAAAATGAGGCACAGGTGATTTTATATCACTGTATTTCTGAAGGAAGACTTGTATGTTATATGCCTGATAAAGCAGCACAGCTGTTACTGGGGAAACCTCTATTTCTTGCGCTTTAAAGCATCTGCTGGCAAAGAATGAATTTGCATTTTCAATAAGTCCGCCTGATTTACGCAACAAACATATTTTGTTTGATATCAAAAAATATCTACTCTAGAGGGACTCTGCTGTTGTTATTGATTCTATTTGGAAGTTTACCGGAAGTTAAAGGGTTAGTTCATCGAAAAATCTAAATTATGTCATTAATAACTCACCCTCATGTCGTTCAAAACCTGTGAGACCTCTGTTTATCTTCGGAACACAGTTTAAGATATTTTAGATTTAGTCAGAGAGCTCTCAGTCCCTCCATTGAAACTGTGTGTACGGTATACTGTCCATGTCCAGAAAGGTAAGAAAAACATCATCAAAGTAGTCCATGTGACATCAGAGGGTCAGTTAGAATTTTTTGAAGCATCGAAAATACATTTCGGTCCAAAAATAGCAAAAACTATGACTTTATTCATCATTGCCTTCTCTTCCGTGTCTGTTGTGAGAGAGTTCAAAACAAAGCAGTTTGTGATATCCGGTTCGCGAACGAATCATTCAATGTAACCGGTTCTTTTTGAACCAGTTCTCCAAATCGAACTGAATCATTTTAAATGGTTCACGTCTCCAATACGCATTAATCCACAAATTACTTAAGCTGTTAACTTTTTTAATGTGGCTGACACTCCCTCTGAGTTAAAACAAACCAATATCCCAGAGTAATTAATTTACTCAAACAGTACACTGACTGAACTGCTGTGAAGAGATAACTGAAGATGAACATAATCACACTCGCAGCCAGGGCTTGACATTAACACCCGCCAACCCGCCAAATGCGGGTGGATTTTGCTTGTGGCGGGTAACACAGTGACTCCAACTAGCCACTTTGGTGGGTTGAATAATTGTAGCGTTTTTAAAAGGCATCTGAAATAAGCCATATTGCAGTGTGACACTACGACACTACAACTCTCATGAGTATTACATGCACACAGTGTTGCCTTGCGCTTAGCGCTAGTGACAGAAACGAACAGATCCGTTTCTTGTCAACCCAACCCTCTACATTGTGACTAAATCACTCACATATGCGACTAAATCTTCATTCTGGTGACTAAATGTTAATGTTCTAATATTATCCACTGGCTATTAAAATCTCAGATTTTACTCGCCAGTGTGTGAGTTGTAGGCTAAGTTTAGCTCAGATATATTTTCAATCGCGAACATTCTGACTCTGTCTGAGGGCTTCAGAGTTTCACTCTCTGTCAAGCAATCTGTCATATTTCTCATTTCATCTCAATGGATACGCAGCGCAGCTGTATTTAATGTAACATAAACTCTGGTGTGAAGGTGTACAAATCGTCGTCGCTTTCTCTCACACACACAAAGAGAGAGAGAGAGAGAGAGAGAATTGAAGTGCTGTATTTAAACGATATTCTTTGTTGTATCTTCCTGTCAAAATAACAGTGTTCCTATGGAAGTCTTCAGCTTTTAAGAACAGCTGGTTTTTTCCCAATTTTTTTTGTCAGAAACACTGAATGACAGAAAAAACAACCACCTCTCAAGTTAAAATGTTCAGTTAAAATGACTAATATGCATTCAAACATGGTTATCAAATTTACTTCTAATTGCTTAAGTTATATTAAATAATACTTGATTATTATAAAGCTTGACTGACTGATTTTAGAAGTGTATTTAAAAAAAAACTGTGCCATTTTACAAATAGTATATATACATATATATCAGTCTGGTGAGTAAACTAAAATATTTATTGGCCAATGGCGATTCAATTGCCAAGGTGTCCATAGAGGGTTGCAACCTAACCAGTAGTCATTATTAGGGCCTGAGCACAAAAATGACACAAACTGAAATGCGTTTTTTATGATGAGAGGAACGCTCCCCTCAAATTTTAATGAAGATTAAAGCAACTTTGTCCATGCAACCATGGCATGCATTTTTCGTGAGGTTTCGAGACTGACCTACTTTCCATTGCAACTTGTAACAAAGAATTTCCCAGTGTGGTTCAATTAAGTAATACTGAGTCTGATTCCGATTAAACAGACAGTGTTTCTAATGCTTAAGGTTTTGTTTTTTTTATCTTTTTTTATTAATCTTCTACATCCATGCACTATTTTAATTAAAAAAATATATATTATGCAATAAAAGCTACTTTTTATGTCTTTATCTTAATGGTTTTATTTAAAAAAGGAGCTTTACACACAACCTTATCAGAGCTAATGATAATGACCTGTATTGTTATACATTTATGTAGTCTTGATTTAGGTGTGTACAGTGGTTTTACATTTAAAGGGTTGTATATCTAGTTCAAGTAATTTTTCTAGTAAAAATGCTGTGTGGCTAGTAACTTTGGAAAACCACTAGCCACATTGGCTAGTGAGCAAAAAAGTTATATGTATATATATACTGCTTCTCATTTCTATATATACCTCTCTCTCTCGGGTCCTCAACTACCACAACTCATTCTTGTTCCAAGTGCGTCTCAAGCATGGGAGGCAGACGCACTAACAAAGAGGCTAAAGCTACTAGCATCAGTTGCTAGTGCGTCTCTTGAGATCAGGGGAGTGAGGATTACCTGCACAGCACCTACCCACTGGCCTCTGTTACATATATATGAACATCTCTAGAACATCGCACTGCTCTCAGCTGATCAGATTCCAGAACCAGAAATAACTGAGTGTAATCAGTGTATTGTAGTGAATTTTGCTTCTCTCGCCTTGGGCACCAAATAACCTAGAGCCGGCCCTGGTGATACCTAACTTGTAGAACCTCTTTCTGTATCATCAGCACAAGGAAGACACAAGTGTAATAAAATATATTTTATGAAAATAAGATAGACAAGAGTAATCAACAACTACTAAATGAAAACCATGAATGAAAAAGGAATAAAGTGCATAAAATGCAAGTGACTAAGTTTGGTGTTGCTATGTCAGAGCTACGTTATCTAGAAAGATAAACTGTTGCTACTCTGAAACAAATAATGTGAAGATCCTTATTATGCATTAAACAAATACGTGAAAGATTATTTATCAACTGCAATCAGCTATATAATAGCTAATGTAAATTAGAATAGTCATTTACTGATAATATATAACAATGCAGAGATCTCTGGAAGAGGTTTGGATAAGGGATATTTACGTTCTCTTTGAGCAGTCTGCTAGCGGTGACTTCTTCCACTGGTTGTACTGGTAACAATGCAGTGGGGAGCAGGAATCCATTTCAACAGCTTTGGACACAAAACACTGTAGGATTCTGATCTCCTGGAGCACCAAAAGGTACTAAAATCTGGAAAATGCAAATGTGGCCCTGGAGTATGTGCAGAAGGTCCTTGTCTGAAATACACAAGCAAAAGTACCTCGAAGTGAAGGTTTGCTCACCAGATCTTAAACCTGTCGCAAATGTCTGTCTGTCTTCTGCCCTTCTGGGCTAGAGACTCAGAACTTGGTCGATCTGCTTTGTCTCTCTAGGATGAAGACTCAGGACACACTGCATCTATTGTCGTCTCGCTGGATGAAGACTGAAGTTTGAACGTAAAGCATTTCTTTACTCAAAGGCTGGAGGCTCAGAACGTGGTTGTATCTGTTGCTTCCTTAAAAGCTTGAGACTCAGGCTTTTATCCATTATTGCCTTTTCCCTCACCGGCCAGAGGCTGAGAATTCTTCTAGTGTCTCACTGGATGTGCCGGAGACTTTTATCTGTTACAGTACCTTCCTTGACAGGACTGAGACTCATAACAGTGTCTGTATCTGTTAGGGTCTCACCCTTTCGGGACTACGACTCAGAACGGGTGCATCTGTTGCTGCCTTCCCGGTAACAGGACTCAGAACGATTGTATCTGTTATAGTCTTTCTGGATGAGAGACTCAGAATGATATATATGTTGCTGCCTTCCCTGTAACAGGACTCAGTCTCAGAACTGCTATTGTCTCACCCTTGCAGGAGTGTCTTTTGTAAGGGCTCTTTTATCTCTTTCCGATGAGTAGGAGATTGCAATTTTGGCGTTTCTCCATTTCCATGCTGTGATTGGCTGTTTCCATCAGAGTGGGCAGGACACAGTGTGGCCCACCCTTCTTTCAACCACATTTAGAAAAGTGTCACTAAAGTTCTACCAATGCATTATTCACTTACCAATCCACAACCAGAATAAGTATGTTGCACTATGTACAGTAAGTATGTTGTGTATGTATGTTGCACTGCACATAGCTGTCACTGAGAATATTTCCCTGAATAAGTATAAAAAGGTGTTGTAGTTTGCATTAGTTTAAGGTTTGAAAACATAGATATTAATGGATTTGGATGGATCTCCCTTTGTTTCACCCACTGCTGTTGCATCTAGACGTCCTAAGAAATTTTCAGGTCAGTCACAGAACCTTAGGAATAAGTCTCTGGGTGGGAGAAGAGCAGAAACTGCATTTTGACCAATGAGAAGTCCTTTCCTTTCCGGGTTTGGTACCGGAGGTCTTCTTCTTGCTGTCTAAGCAGTGTGTATTTAGCTGGATACACATGATTACTGTTTTGTTTGTTTGGCGGAAGAGCGCGCAGTTCTGGCTTTAGAGACGGGCGAGTGCGAGCATTGTGAACTGCTCTCAGTGAAGATGCTTCGTGCTCGTCTGAGCTATTTTCAGACCGCACCCACCTTTTCATCGAAGGGCTCTTGTGCGGATCTGCGTGACGAGCGAGCGACGGGCTCATCCCTTTCGCTTGCGGTATCACCGGATCCAAGCATCCTCTCTCGTGATCTTGAAGCGCGCTCTGGTGTTTCTTCGGTTCACGAGGAGGATTATATATCTCTTGGGTTTTTGGGCCATGAGCAGCCCGCCTATGAGCGTTCCTCTCGCGAGAGGTTACTCGCGCGGTGGACAGGTTGCAGCTTGATTGGCCACGCAAACAAGAGACCCCAAAACGTAGTAAGCTGGAGGATAGGTTTCTGACCTGCATGATGAGCTGTCGAAGTCATGGAGCAAACCGTATACTTCACGCATCTTTGGGCCCTCGACGTTGACTTTTTCAACTTTCGTGGATGCAAAGTCGCGGGGGTATTTGAAGATGCCTCAGGTTGAAGAGACACTTGTGAGCTATCTCTCACCCGAATCTGCCTCCTCGGTTAAGAAACATACTCTCCCCACAAATACCAAGCTGCTGGTCAGGCTGGTGCTGCGCTGCACACTATGGCAGTGTTACAGGCATACCAGGCTGATCTGTTGAAGGCAATCTCTGGGGAAGATCGGTGTACACCGCATTACATGGTGCCCGTCTCTCCTCAGTGCCCTCAGGAGATTGGTCTGCCAACCGTGCTGGTGTTCCAGGGTACAGCGATCTCCAGGGAAGCGCTTCTCTCAGTTACCGCCCGGTAACGTACTGGTGCTAGGAGGCTCGCCACCTCTACGGAGGTCTCTAGAGTGGCTAATACGGTCATCCCCTGCCGGTCCGCCGCTTCAGGGCACCTAACTAGTGGCTCTAGGTGCACTAAGCTTCATCGAGCCACAGATTTGTCTCCATGTACGACTAAGCAAACGGCCCCGTGCTTTCGGCCGTTCTATGTAACAATTTTAGTCAGCACGGGGAAGCATTTGTGGCTTAATTTGATGGGCATTGAAGAGGCATTCGTCAGTTCCTCCCCCGCCGCACTCAAGGGGAGGGGCCATCGGCACCGCATTACACGGTGCTTGTCTCTTCTCAGTGCCCTCAGGAGATCGTTCTGCCAACCCTGTCAGTGTTTTCAGGGTGCAGCAATCTCCGGTGAGCGATTCTCTCAGTTACCGCCTGGAAACTATCGGTGCTAAGAGGCTCGCTACCTCTACGGAGGTCTCTAGAGCTGCTAGTACAGTCATCCCCTGCCGGTCCGCCGCTTAAGGGCACTGAGCTAGTGGCTATGAACACACGAGGAAGCAGTCGCTGAGCTGCGCCAAGACATGGATTTGTCTCAAGGGAAGGGGCCATTGGCACCGTATTACATGGTGCCCATCTTTCCTCAGTGCCCTAAGCGTTGCTAAGAGGCTCGCTACCTCTATGGAGGTCTCTAGAGCAGCTAGTATGGTCGTCCCCTGCCAGGATCCAATTACAGGATACAGGATCCAATTTATTCGTCATCCTCCACGTTTCAACGGCATGGTCTCCACTTCCGTGAAACCAGAGCTGATGCAGGTACTGTCTCGAGAGCTACAGACTCTTCTAGGCAAAGAGGCCATAGAACATGTTACTCATCCAAGGAGAGAGTTGGGCAATTACAGCAGATACTTCCTGGTTCCCAAGAAGGGTGGGGGAGTGTGCCCAATCTTGGATCTTTGAGGCTTAAACTGTACAGTCATAGCGCTCAGGGGAGATAATATCTCTCCTCGACGGCTCGCCATGGGCGATTCCAGAGAGGAGGGACCTTCTGCCTCAGGCAGGGGGCACGATATTCCATCCCAGGCCCGACCTGTGGAATCTTCATGTTTGGCCCCTGAAGGGTACCAACTGAGGAACACAGGGCTTTCGCCGCAGGTTATTTGTGTGGTACACAATGTTGATCCAGTCAACTGCCGCATTGCGTCAGTTCTGGACTTCATGCAAGAGAAATTGTCAACAGGCACATGCCCTGCTACTCTTAAGGTTTATGTGGCCACTATTTCGGCTTGCCACGCCTTGATTGAAGTGATGCCACTTGGGAGACACCCTCTGCTCTCTCGCTTCCTTCGTTGGGCCAGACGACTGAGGCCTGCAGTGAAAACTGAGATGCCTTCTTGGGACTTAGCTATAGTTCTCGAGGGTCTGGTTAAAACCCCCTTTTGAACCTTTAGAGTCAGCGTCTGATAGACTTCTGACTTTAAAAATGAAATTGAAGAGAACTGGGGATGTGCAGGCTCCACCTATCTCACCATCATGCTTAGACTTTGCCCCAGGCAGGGTAAAAGTGATTTTGCATCCTCATCCTGCCTAAGGTTCCGTCTTCGGTTGTACACCCGGTCATTCTAGAGGCCTTCTGCCCTCCGCCGCGGAGAAATCTTATAGACTGTGTCCAGTCCGTGCTCTTCAGGCTTACGTCCACCGCACTAGCCAGTGGCGTAAGTTGGAGCAGCTGTTCGTCTGTTATGGTGGTGGTAACAGAGGAGCAGCTGCCACCAGGCAGACTGGGTCTGGGAGGCTATTGATTTGGCTTATGAGGCACGCGGTCAAGCTTCGCCTATAGGTCTTAGAGCACATGCCAAAAGGGGGGTCGCTTCCTCTTGTACTTTAGCAAGGGGTGCCCCCTTACAACAGGTTTGTGATGCAGCAGGTTGGTCCTCTCCGCACACATTCATTAGATTTTAGAGTTTGGATGTCCATGCTACTCCGGGCTCTCATGTCCTTGAGTCAACATCACAAGCTAATGTCTGAGGCCTTCTTGTGGTATGATAGCACACCTGCACAACCTTAGTGGTCCAGACATTTTCAATCACGGCGGCGTGGGTATTCTCGTTCCCAATGTGCTGAGAGACGCAGCATCGACTGAAGCTTTCGCCCCCCCGATGAAGTCATCAACTGAGGCTATATTACCACCGGGTCAATTCTATTGACATGTTACGCACATTATTCACAGCTGGTCACGAATAAGACGTTTCCCAATGCGCTGAGCAGCGCAGCATCTCGTTCCACTTTCTCAAGGAACAAGGTTACAGTTAAGTAACTGGGAACGTCCACTGGAATGTGATGTCCACTACAATATAAATAATACAAGACAACCACAAATAAACCCATCAGCCTGATTCATCTAAAGTTTAATGACAGAGCTTGGAATTTAAATTAATAGCAGTAATGGTACATTATACCATTGACATTTTTTAACAGAAGAAAGTAAGTGTTACAGGTTTGAAAAGACATGAGAGTGATGAATTCTTTTTTTTTTATCTCTATTGTTAGAGATTATTATCTGTTATTACCTTATTTAGAAGAGCCCAAGTAAAACACTTCAAGGTCACATTTGCATTCCATAATTCTTTCTGAATTATCAAAGGACTGTTAGATCATTATGACGTTGCATTTCTGACTGCATATTAAGTTCTCTCATGCAGCTGTGAGCAGGATGAAGGATGGATTTCTAAAGGAGGTTCAGGCCTTCTCCAAACCATATACTGCATACTGCTTGTAAGTCAATTTTTTTTATTTGAAATCATCTAACAGTACTAGACAAACTTACACAAAACTGAACACAAGAGAAATACATGACTGTTTGTGTTAGTCTTGTTTGAACTGAAGTCAGATCTTGAGAAGAAATGGATAACATCTCCTCTCTCCACTTTCTCACTGTCACGGCTCTGAATGAGTGGGACTGGACCAGCAGGATCATATTTTTTTCATTTGCTCTTCCAGTTTACCTTCTGACTATTGTTCTTAATGCCACGTTGATTATGATTATTGCTTTTGAGAAAGCCCTGCATGAGCCCATGTACATTTTCTTGTGTAATCTCTGTGTTAATGATCTGTGTGGAACTACAGGGTTTTATCCCAGGGCTTTGGTATATTTACTCACAGAAACAAAAAGGATTTCACTTGAGGAATGTATTGTACAAAGTCTTGTCATTGTGGTCTATGCAGTTGGTGAATTCACAAATTTAAGTGTCATGGCTGTTGATAGGTACATAGCGATCTGTCAACCTTTACGTTATCACACCATTATGTCACCTTTCACTGTGGTGAGCCTGGTGACTTTTATTTGGATATTCCCATTTTTCATAGGTCTAATGACAGTTTCATTGGCTCTGAAACACCCTCTTTGTAGATATGATATACATAAACTTTTCTGTGAACACCTTTCATTGATGAATCTTGCATGCAAACAAGATATTTTTCAAGGGATCATTAATGGATTTCTCTATATCAGCATGGCTGTCTTTTTTGTTTTTGTTCTGATTTCCTATTTAAAAATAATTCTAGCTTGTAGAAAATCTAAAGTAAATCGAGAGAAGTTCTACAGCACATGTGTACCACACTTGATTTCATTTCTAAACACAACCTGTGGTCTTTCAGATTCTCTTCTCACAAGATTTAAAGTAGAAAAATTGTCAAATATAGCATATACATTTTTGTCTGTTATATTCCTGACTGTTCCCCCTTTTGTCAATCCTGTAATATATGGTATAAAATTAGGTCCAATCAGGGCAAAAATATTGTATACTTTCCAAAGTCCAAGGATTAATAACTTGTAGTATGCACTGTTATAAATGCTGACTGCTTTTTGTGTCATGATGCATCACAATTCTTTAAGAATGGGAAAAACAAATATTTTATTTTGAGCTGCACAAACAAGTTTGTGCTAATGTTGTTTAAACAGGACAATTTTTTTTGTGCTGTACTATTTATGACAAATGATTTAATAGCCAAGAAATATTTATACAAGTGCTTATATATTAGCATTTGACACTTTAATATTATTAAAGTCAATTAAAAACAAAGCAGGCCTGTGTCACATGCATTAAAACCATGGTAAGTTTTCATCAATACAGTGGAGCTGTATAAGATGCTATGAACAATGATACAGTGAGACACAACTGAGAAAACAGATATCAAACCAATACTTTGATGCCACCTTCAACTTTTGATAGATTGTCAAGCCATATTGCCAAGCCATATGCTGGTCCTCGTGTTTTCATATTTTTAAATAGTTAAAATTCACTGCTTCCAAAATAAAGAAAACCAGCCAAATGCATTATTGGTTTTAAGATGGCAATGCAACCATCACCGGTAAACACAAATGATTAGACTATAAATGTGACATATACATAGTTTAAAATATTGTTCTAGTTGATCCATTATTCTTATTTGCTTACGTCTCATTGATCAGTTATGAAACCAAATCTGAAAATGTTGTATTGCAAGAAAAGATAAAAATATACCTCAAGATGAATGTATGTAACTCACAAGCAATGAATACAGGACAATTAAATGATATTTTTTAAGCATTTCAGTAAAGCTGAATTGCAAATTCTCAAAAACAAGCATCAACAAACACTTGGCCGATGGGATTTCTGCATAAAGTTTCACATTAACTGAGAGAGGGGCCAAAAAAATCTAATTTCACGATCTACATTTTCATTTCTTTCTTTTTAATCAGTGAAATTAGAAATATGAATAGTATTAGTACATTATACTACATTAAACCATAAACACTTTGTTTAATAAAAGAAAGTCTTTTAGGTTAAAACCATGTGAGGGTGAGTAGATTTTCATTTTTGGGTGAATTATAATAAAGTTTATGGTAAAGTTTTTCTTCTGGAAAGGGGAGGTGGATTTTTGGGTCCTTTATTGGGTCCTATTTAATTAACATTTGGTCCAGTTTCAGTTCATCCAGAATAAATCATGTATTAAGTTAAAGAGTTTCTGCTAGACCTTTATTTCCAGAATTACAGAAGAATAAAGTCATCTAATAGTAAAACTGTCTACCCAAGAACACGTTCCCTTACAGTCAGACACTCTTGCTGTCACGTCACATGACCGGCAGATTGGAATTAGGTTATCGCTTCAATAGACCAATCTACTTCGAGTGTAAACTAAACAAGCCAATGCACATCCACTGGCCACAGCACCCCAGTCTGTTCATTGCCAAGGGCGGCCCCCAGCTTCCGCTCCTGCACCACATCCGCAGTAGGCTCTAGCAAGTGATGCCATGGAGCTGGGCGTAGACAGACCGCCCCACCCGTCCTGGCCCCAGTCAAACCTTGCTTTGAGCAGAAGAGCAAGAGGTACTGGGATGAGCAACCCAGAGAGGGAAGAAGCTAATCTTTGGGGGATAGTAAAGGCACCTCTCCCTCTTTCGGAGGAGGGCTGGGTGGAGAATCAGGAAAATCTAGACATGAGAACGGTTCTCTCAATCTCTGGGTCCCAGGAGGGCACGGAGAGTCGTGGACTGCCCAACACCAGACTGTTATGTTTGATAAGGATCCCACCGACACAGGGAGTAACATCAACTTATTGTATCTTTTACTTAACTTTTCTGTCTTCAGACCCCAGTAGACGAACACATATATTCGTCAGGCATGACAGAATGCTTTCAGCTCAAACTCGATGCATCACTGAAGACTAACCCATTGCATTATCAAACAACACTTGTGTGAGAAAACAACCCCCCCCCCCTCCTACTGGGTTTAAAACATGAAATGTTGACACAAAGTCCTGTAAGTGCCCTGGGCGAGAACGAATGAAGACAGGCCACGGAGAAACACGGGGTTGAGGCTGGTCAGCCAGTGATGGGCAGGCACACATCTCAGCTGGCAGGTTGATAGGCATGTCTAGAGCCTGTGCAGGGGCTGTCTGAGGTGTCAGCTGAAGTGCTGGGGCGTCCTGCCAAGCAGGGGGTATGGCTTGAGGTGTGACACCTGTTGTATGTGCCGGGGGCGGCACTTTGCGGAAGTGGCTTGCGTGCCACCGTGTGCCATTGCTGAGCAAGAAGGTGGCTGGGACTAACTGATATGAGTAACTTGAAGAGGAGCACACCAATATGAAGCGAGCTGAGAAATCAAATTTCTGCTTCATCCTCCTCTGCTGGCGAGTGACAGAGACCCTGACTCTCGGTAGTGGTTCCTGAGGCAGTGCGGGACTGAGCTTGTCGAGGGGAAGGTGGAGCTCACAGCCAAGCATGAGAAAAGCTGGAGAGACCCCCATCGTAGAGTGTTTGGTGGCCCTGTAGTGCAGCAGTGTGTGATGAATGGCCCCCATCCCTAGAACAAGTGTGCTCTGAGACTGTTTTTCAGTGACTGATGGAAGCGTTCGACACCACCATTAGCTTGGGGGTGATAGTATGCCGTGTGAATGTGATGAATATCTTTGTTTTTGAGGTATGTTGTGAACTCGGCTGAGATCAGCTGTGGGCCATTGTCAGTAGAGCTGAAACCACGAATCGATTTAATCAATTAAAATCGATTAAATCAATTAAAATCGATTATTAAAATAGTTGTCAACTAATTTAGTGATCGATTCATTGCTAAATAACTTTTATTTGCCGTAAGCGGCTCATTTTGTGCATATTTCAAATCTGCGGTGACCAAAGTGTGGCAGTAATGAGCCACCGGAGGTTTTACTCAGCCAGTACAGCAGGAGAAGTAGCGAATAGCCAATAGCTGGCCTCGTTTATTGTCACGTGCTTCCCGAACAGCGTCTCTGCAGCATTCAGCGTGATGTGGGAGTACTTTACTTTGAGCCTTCAAAAAAGAAGAGTAACCTGTAAACTCTGCACTACTGAACTGTTTAAGGGGACGTTTACATATCGCGTCTTTTGCGCGCTCAAGTTCATTATTTCCAACACCGCACCGCATCGAGTTAAAACATTTCAACTTTTCAGAATGCCGCAAGCGCACCGCGGGTCATGTGACAAGAACTAACCAATCAGCTTCATCCTTTCCCGTAACAACGTTAAAAGCTCAGTCAAGATGAAAGGAACAGCTGATCATAGTTGTATATGGATTTCCATTTTGAAATACATTTAGTAGCAGAGCTACTGCAAGCGATTTTTTGAGCTGCAAATCCATTTATCCTTTGCTGAAATTTCCGCGTCTTCAAGGAAAGTGTCATGGTTTCGGTTTTCCTTCTCTTCCTCCCCCTCCTCTGCTGGTTTTTTTGCCACACTCACTCACCTCTTCAGCTGTTCCTCATTATCTCTCCTCTGTCTCGCTAATAGATTCACACCTGTTCTCTCTTTTCCTTAATCATCCTGGCTATTTCTTGTTCCCCTTGTTTGTGCTCTCTGCTTGATTATTTCGTTTGCTGTACATGCAGAAGCTTCACAACCTTCTCGTTCCTGTCCTGTCGTGTCGGATCCTACCCTGCCCCTCGTGCTCCAGTCACAGGTCAGATCTAACAGTGCCTTAAGTTAACCTGTTGCTCTGCTCTCTGTCCAGCCCTGCTGGTGCTGACGAGTACTCTGGACAGTGACCATTCCCGCCACCTGAGATTATCTAGAGAGCGGAAAGGAGGTCCGCTAGACGCCAATCTCCGCACACAGCCCGAGCGCCGGCCCGACCCCTCTGTTTGCTGATTATTGTAAAGACTTTGTGTTTACCTTTTGGGTACCGGTTCATCGGCTGCTTTTGTTGGTTTTACCGAAGGCTGGTTATTTTGATACGCTACTCAATTCAGTCGTGGATTATTCCATCGAGTTTCGTACCCTTTCGACCACCTGTGGATGGAATGAGCCGGCGCTCGTGGCATGTTTCCTAGAGGGACTCAGTTCCAGCATCAAGGACGAGGTCCTCGCCCATGATCTGCCGACTCTCCTTGACCCCCTCATTGATCTGGCCATACGAACAGAGAGGAGGTTTGATTTCCGCCGACGCTCTAGGGTCATGGATTTCCCTGCTTGTTCCGCCGCCGCACCTGTCTCTTTTCCCCAACCCACTCAGCCTGAACCTGAGCCCATGCAGTTAGGTGGACTGCATCTTTCCGCCAAGGAGAGGGAACGTCGCATCATTCATCAACTCTGCATGTATTGTGGCGCTGCCAATCACTTCGTGGCAACATGTCCAGTAAAAGCAAGCGCTCGTCAGTAGGTGAGGGATTACTGGCGAGCGCTACTTCTATCTCTTCTTCAAGGTCGTGCACTGTCATTCCTGTTATCCTGCAGTGGTCTGGTTCGTCTGTTTCTTGTAATGCCTTAATAGACTCTGGGGCTGAGGGGAATTTTCTAGATGAGTCCTGGGCTCGCAAGCAAGGTATTCCTTTGAGGAGGCGTGAGGAGGCCACTCCTCTTGTTGCCCTAGATGGTAGTTCACTACCCAGGGTTCATCTGCAGTCTGCTCCCTAATCTCTCACTGTCTCTGGTAATCACCACGAAACCCTTTCCTTTTTAGTTTTTCGTTCCCCCTTTGCCCCTTTAGTTCTAGGACACCCCTGGTTAGTTAAACATAATCCTCACATTAACTGGTCTAATAATAACATTCTCTCTTGGAACCTGTCTTGTCATGTCGAATGTTTATTGTCTGCTAATCCCCCTGTTTCCTCTGTGTCTGTGTTTCAGGAGGAGCCGGGTGATTTGACCGGGGTGCCGGAGAAATATCATGACTTAAGGGCGGTTTTCAGTAGCTCACGGGCCACTTCTCTCCCACCTCACCGGCCGTACGATTGTAGTATAGAGCTTTTACCCGGGACCACGCCCCCTCGTGGTAGATTGTTCTCCTTGTCTGCGCCCGAACGTAAGGCGTTAGAGGAATATCTGTCTGAGTCTCTTAACGCCGGTACCATTGTCCCTTCCTCCTCGCCAGCTGGTGCTGGTTTTTTCTTTGTTAAGAAGAAAGACGGGTCTTTACGTCCCTGTATAGATTATCGTGGGCTTAATGATGTGACCGTTAAAAATCGCTACCCCCTACCGCTCATGTCATCCGCTTTTGATTTGCTTCAGGGAGCTAGATTTTTCACTAAATTGGATCTTCGTAATGCGTATCATCTCATTCGTATTAGGGAGGGGGATGAATGGAAGACTGTGTTTAATTCGCCGTTAGGGCACTTCGAATATCGGGTGCTTCCGTTCGGACTCGTGAACGCCCCAGCTGTGTTCCAGACGTTAAGCAATGACGTTCTAAGAGACATGCTTAATATCTTTGTTTTCGTGTATCTTGACGATATATTGATTTTCTCGCCGTCTCTCGGGGTACACATACAGCATGTGCGGCGAGTCCTTCAACGCCTCCTTGAAAATCACCTGTTCGTAAAGGCTGAGAAATGCACTTTTCACGCGCCCTCCGTCACCTTCCTCGGTTCCGTCCGTGATCTCCGTTGATGGCATTAGTATGGACCCTGCGAAGGTTCGGGCGGTTTCCGATTGGCCTATCCCTGACTCTCGTGTCGCACTCCAGCGGTTTTTGGGTTTTTCAAATTTTTATCGACGTTTTATACATAACTTCAGTCAAGTAGCGGCTCCCCTTACAGCTTTAACATCTGTCAAGTCATGTTTTAAGTGGTCAGAGTCCGCTCAAAAGGCATTTGATCACTTAAAATCTCTTTTTACCTCGGCTCCTACTCTCGTGACCCCTGATAGCTCTAAACAATTCACAGTCGAGGTCGACGCGTCAGAGGTGGGAGTGGGGGCCATCCTCTCCCAACGCTCGTCCGACAATAAATTGCACCCCTGTGCTTTTTTTCCCACCGTCTCTCGCCTGCGGAGCGCAACTATGACGTAGGCAATCGTGAGCTGCTGGCCATACGTTTGGCCTTGGGAGAGTGGCGTCAGTGGTTAGAGGGTGCTACCTTACCGTTTATTGTGTCGACGGATCACCGTAACCTAGAGTACATTCGCTCGGCTAAGCGGCTCAACGCTCGGCAGGCTCGCTGGGCTCTATTTTTCGCCCGTTTCGATTTCTATATCTCTTATCGCCCTGGGTCTAAGAACGTGAAGGCCGTTGCCCCCTCCCGCCTCTTTGATCCCTCAGACTCACCCTCCACCTCCGAGGGAATAATCCCTCCCTCTCAAGTTGGCGGTGCGATTGTCTGGGGAATAGAGAGGGTGGTCAAACGCGCCCTGTCTCGCCCTGTCGCTCCGCGCAACGTCCCCAGGAACCTCCTTTTCGTTCCCGTTATGGCACGCTTAGCTGTTCTTCAGTGGGCTCATTCCTCCAAATTGACTGCCCATCCCGGCGTTCGGGGCACGCTCTCCACTATTCGCCAGCGCTTCTGGTGGCCCACTCTTGACCGCGACTCGCGACGATTCATTGCTTCATGTACGGTCTGCGCGCAAACTAAATCTAGCAATTCTCCGCCGGTGGGTCTCTTAAGACCACTACCCACTCCGTCTCGTCCTTTGTCGCCTCATTGGCACGTCTGTCAGCCTCTCCTCTGGATTTCATCCCCAGACTAATGGCCAGGCTGAACGCACCAATCAGATCGTTGGCCGCCTTCTGCGCAGCTTAGCCTTTCGTAGCCCTTCGTCTTGGTCAGAGCAATTACCATGGGCTGAATGTGCCCATAATTCTTTACCTACGTCCGCAACAGGTTTATCCCCGTTTAACTCCTGCCTTGGTTATCAGCCGCCTTTGTTCTCCTCGCAGCGTCGTATCAGAGGGCCTAAGTATCATTGTGGTCAGAGAGTGTGGCTATCCACCCAAAATGTACCTCTCCTGACTCCTTCCCGCAAACTGGCCCCCCGCTTTATTGGGCCTTATCGAATTTCTAAGATCATTAGTCCTGTCGCGATCAAATTGAAACTCCCTCCCAATCTTCGTCGCATCCATCCTGTTTTTCATATTTCCTGCATTAAACCGTTTGTACGCACGCCTTCTCCTACTCCTCCGTCTGTCCCTGTTCGTGTCGAGGATGCCCCTGTTTACACAGTGCGTAAACTCCTAGATATGCGTCGTCGTGGTCGGGGCCACCAGTTTCTCGTTGACTGGGAGGGTTACGGTCCTGAGGAGAGAAGTTGGATCCCCTCCTGGGACGTTCTGGACCGCTCTCTCATCGATGAATTCCTCCGCACTCGCCAGGTTCCTCCCTTGGGAGCGCATGTTGTTTGCAAATGTTTAGTCGTAAAAGCTGATAACATTGCTTTTTAACAGTTAACATTTAAAGCTTTACAAACATGTTCTGTGATCAGTTTGTCGTTTACCAGTTCAAAATTCAGTCGTGCAGCCTAATTATGACTGAATGAGAGAGGTAAATGTTTAAAGATATTTGAAATGCACTTTTTTTCTAAGTATTCACTGCTCTTTTTCACACAGCAGGTTTTTTGTGTGTGTCCAATTTTTTTTTCTGGACAACCTTCTGATGGATTTTACTTTAAATTGTGAGTTCCATTCAGGTTTCATGCCATTGGCACTTTTTTCGAAGGATTGTTTACAATTTCACAGCAAAAGCTATAAAGCTGTTTCCCAGTAAATAATAAAATACAATGCACTGCAATTTTATTCTGTTTTATCCTTATTCTTCGTGAAAATATGTTCTGAAAGATTCCTTAATAAGCTTTGTTCGGGATGTTAAACTACTTTAGGAGCTCTAAGGACTGCCATGGAGAAAACATTATTTGAAATCTACTTCTGAAATTTGCTAGAGTATGGGTCAGTGTTCTGATTGCAGAAGAGTTCGACAAAGGATTACTAACACAATAAAACAACTCCAGGTATATTTTTGATGAGAATATGACAGTGCAAAATGGTTAAAATCTCTTAAAAATCTATGCTGAAGGATAAAGACCATTTATTAATAATTTACTTGGGGAAAAAATGTAAGTACATGAAATATAAGTACATAAACCGATTAATCGATTAAACGTAAAGATAATCGACAGATTAATCGATTATCAAAATAATCGTTAGTTGCAGCCCTAATTGTCAGTAGTGATAGTGTTTGGAAGGCCCGGCGGGAAAACAGAGAGTCAAGGAAGTTAATTATGAATTGAGAATTCACAGAGCCTGTGGCAATGAGCTCAAGCCATTTCGAATGCAGGTTATAGACAACCACTAGGAAGCATTGGTGATGAGGAACTCCCTGTATCTCACCACATGTGTCCAGCTGCAGGTGGTCCCAAGGCTGTGATGGCCAAGCAAGAGGTTGTAAGGGTGGAGGGGCCTGGTGACCAGTCTTACCGCTTAATAGACAAGCAGCACAGTCTTTTACCAGGGCCTCAATGTCTTTATCTATCCCTGGCCACCAAACCCGGTCCCTGCAGCGTTTGACAACTTCAATACCAACTTCAAAAATTCAACTTCACAATACCCAGGTGGCTCTCGTGAGCCATTGCCAAGACACGTGCACATAGGGAGCTGGCGATGACTGTGCAGAGGCTGCGTGCCACATAGGTGTCATTCCAGCAGGACAGCTCCTGCTTTATTCTGGAAAATGCTGCCAGCCCTTCTGGTACCCACTGAGGCCAGCCATTCAGAATATAGAATCTGAGCTGAGAAAGGACCGGGTCCTGTTCCGACAATTCTTGTACTGATATGACGGCCTGGATGTGTGTGTGTAACATCTGGACAATGTCCCGTTCCACCTTGTCTGCGTCGGTGTGGGTGTGTGTGGTGGGGTGTGGCTGAGCGGAGCTGGACAGTAGATCAGCCACAACATTGTCTCTGACTGGGGTGAACTTCAGATCAAAGTTATACTGGCGAAGATGGTCGGACCAGTGGTGTAGCCTCAGTGGCCAGTGGCCTGTCCCAGATGTGGAAAGTAATGCAGTGAGGGCCTGGTGATCTGTCCTTAGGGTGAAAGCCCGTAGTGGGGCAATGGTAGCAGTATAATGTGGGAGGAACTTCAGGTAGTAGCCAGTCATACCCAAAAAGGAGGCGACCTGCACAGCTGAGCTGGGTCTGGGAATTGCCAGTATGGCATCTACATTTGATTGAAGTGGTGTGACGCCATCTGCCGACAGCCAGAATCCCACATATTCAAAAGTCGGTGCAGAGAAAACTAATTTTTCTGCATTGAGGGTTAGTTTGTAGTCTGCTGAGGCATTCATTGTGACTCTCGGGGGTGGACCCATAGATAACCACATCATCCAGGTTAATGGCCACCCCCGGTATACCAGCCAACACCGACACCATGATTTTTTGGAAACAGCTGGGGGCGGAGCTGAGTCCGAATGGCATACGTGTGTAGCAAAACACGCCTGCATGTGTCACAAAGGCTGTGAGGCTTCTGCTGTCCGGGTGGAGAGGCACCTGTGAGTAGCCCTGTCTGAGATCCAGTTCAGAGAACACGGTTGAGCCATAGAACTGAGCTCTTCTGAGGTATGCAAAGGGAACCAGTCTGGAATCACTGCCTTATTCACCACTCGCAGGTCGACACACACCCGTAGGGCCCCTGAATTCTCCTGAGCTACCACCAGGTTTGAGATCCAGGGTTATGCATCCACTGGTTCAATAATGCCAACGTCCACCGGCTGCTTAAGCTCAGCCGAGACACCATCACGTAGAGCCAAGGGATTGCATCGGCGTGGTTGGATGACTGGTTTAATGGAAAGGTTCAGGAGAGGTTGATGGGCAAAAGCAGTAATGCAGCCCAAGCCTTCAAACAGGGATGGCCACTTTTTCTGCCAGGGTGTGGAGACTTTCAGGATCGCAGCTCCCTTGATGTCAACAAGAGAAAATCCCAGAGCCGAGAACAAATCCAGACCCATCATGTTGGCCCCGCGATGGGCAACATGGAAGGTAAAGCTGGGCACAATCTTGTTTCCATACCCAACAGTCCCAACAGAGCTTTCTTTCTGTGGGGGAGACATCCTCTCTTACTCTCCCTCCTTGCCATTTAAGCCCCTTCAAGAAATACATCTTGTTTAAATTTTCCAAGAAGGGTCACCTATGTGTGTGCTACTCTGAATTCTAAGTTCTTCTCTCATATGAGACTGAGTTCTCTGTTTTTCCCCAGAGTACTCCAGCATTATTTCCACAGATCGAATTGATGACCCTCAAACATATTGTTTAGAGATGCCCCATTCCATCTATGAGATGCTCTATCAGAGTGCCACGAGAGCCCCTCCTTAGAACAGTATTTGAAAATCCATGCTATGGTAAGTGTACACGTGACGTCTTTGTGAACTTTCTGAAATCCACACTGTGGGAAGTTCGCACGCTAGTATTCTACGTTCTTTCTAAAATCCTATATGGTGAGGGCTTCGCGCGGTTGCTTCATGCCCTTTCTTGAGTTGGTAAAAACCCCATTCATCTTGGGTGCCACTCCACCTATGTATCCTTGGATACTTATCTAAACAGGGTGTTGCTACTAGAGATCTGTTGAGAGAGCTCCTTCAGCAAGCTTATGCGAGAGCAAGCTGTAGCCCCTGTGTGACAGGCAAGACTTGGTATAGAATGCTATATAGAATCCTCTAGCTCCCTGCCATGCTTCGGATTGCAAGCTATAGACGAAGAAGTGAATGACATGTTCTCCTGGTGCCTGTTTATAGTCGCGCGTTTATAGTGTATCTTTTGGTCTATTCTTTTAAAAAGAAAAAAAGAGAAATGAGAAACGGTTTGATTTTCGTTTTTTCGCTAAACTAAAATTTTGCTGAATTTTTCATATTCTTGTTTATGGGTAAAACATTTGATTATGCTTATTTGTCAATAACATGCATATATGCTGCATGTTATTGACAAAACAGAAATTAATTTATTCAATGAGATTTTAATTTGACTGTATGTGATCTACAATGACATGAAATATGGTTTTTAGCCCACTCATTTTATTTATTCTATTCCTATTTAAGAAAAACCTCACAGGTAACATGTTTTCATTTGCTATTCCAGCAACAGCAACTGAAGCTATATCTTGTAGCAAGTATAGTCTGCTGCACTTCTCCGGTCGGCGGATCCCGATCCGAACTCTCCATCCCGATAACAGAGGAAAGGGCTTCAGCTCCGACAGTTTTGGTCTTAAGACACCCTCACTTAAGACACTTCTTTCTGAAATGGCAGAAATGAACCAGGCTCATGTATCAGACGAACCTATAGAAAGCTGGACATGTCTACATTTAAAATAAGCAATTTAAATATTAAAAAAAATAATTAAGGTCTAACGTTAGTCTAGCTCTTTGTGTGTTTAAACTTGGCATGCATCCACTTTCCCAGCATCTACGACTATCTAATTTTAAAAATTGGTCGACATGCCAAATTAAACTGAGATATCTGTGTGATGTCATAAGCTGGTGATGCACAAGCACTGCATGTTTGATGCACACCTGTTATCAACAACGTGACCGTTTTCTCTCTGGTTGACCATGCATTTTGCAGTTGGCCCTACATGACTGAAATTCAACTCTATCACAACAAGTAAAAGTAGCCCACTACTTTCAAACCCTACTCAGAGTAGGCTACTAGTCTAATGTAGAGAACAAAACACATTCAATGAAAACCGTAGCATTTTAGATTATGAATAATGTCCACTGCCCCCCTCCTGAAACCTCATGCCACCCCTTTGCCACCCCTTCGCCACTGTATATATATAATTATTATTATAATTATTTTAATCTGGCAAGCACCACTAGCAAAATTATTTTACGATTAATAAATTCGGCTCATCTGCCGCTTCTCTCCTGTTGAAAGGTAGAGGGGATGAAAGGGGCACACATTCAAACAAATATTAAAGCATAATAAAAATATTTTAACCATGAACAAGAATATGAAAAATCCAGCTAAATTTTCATTCTCTGTTTCTTAAACAAAACGAAAAAATGAAAATCAAACCATTTCTCATTTCTCTATTTTTCTTTATAAGTAGAATATCGGATAACCAAAAGATACACAGACCCCAGGGGCTGTCGCCGGCCAATTCGTTGGTGTTTTTTCAATGTATAGTTCAGACACGGGTTACGACGAGGTGTTCCCCATAGCACCTGAGACATTCTTTTGCACTTTAATCTGTGTAAAACTTTTATCTTTATATACTTTTCTGTATTTATTTATTGTATTTAAATGTTCAGATATTTTTGTTAATAAAGACAAATTTATTAAAGCTGTTATACCGCATTATGATCATTTTTTTTTCATCTTAATTTCAATAATAACGAAATGAAAAAAATATCATAATGATACCATATACCATGATAAAAGCATGAGAAATTAATCGCAACAGGAAAATCTGATACCGGCATAACCCTAGTTCGAGAAAACCCCCGGAGCTACCCAATCATGGTTGTGCTTTCCTTTTTGCAGCAAGGGCTGGAGCGAATGCTGTGTCTCCCCCCTCTCAGTCCAGGTTGCTGTGATTTACCATGACTTCGTGAAGGGTGTAAAATCCACGGTATAGCCTCAGAGCCCATGTTTCCCCATCCCACTTATGCAATTTCCAAAAGGATTACAATCACCTACAATTTTCCAAATGCACCCAAACAGATCATATGTGTATTTGCTTTTGAGACCTTGTTCAGGAAGGATTCATCTTTCACAGCGTCCCTGTTCCAAGTGGAACTGGTACGTTTTTCCAGTGTTATCCAATCACACTGAGTGGATAGTGCTTTGACAATGGTGAATGGAACTTCTTGTTGCAACCTCCAACCTACACCAAAAAGAGGGCACAGGTGGTTCGCAAAGGGCACTGAAATGGGCAGCATCCATTAGGAATCCCAATTCGTCGGTCATGCAACGTGACGTCTAGAGTGAACGACTGAAAGGTAACGTCTTGATTACATATGGTAACCCTTGTTCCCTGAAGTCAAGGAGATGTTTGCATTATACAATTATTTCTGAATTGTCTAAGGAGTGTTAGATCATTATGACATTGCATATCTGACTGTATATAAGGTTCCCTCATACAGCTATGAGCAGAATGAAGCATGGATCTGTAAAAGAGGTGTTCAGAGGCCTTCTCCAAACCTAATAGCCCTTCAAGCCATGGACCTTTTGTTGTTATTGTTGTTGTTGTTTCTGATTTTAAAGGTTTAACACAATATACTGCATTTAGGGCACATTTTAAATTATTTTAAATGTTTTCCAACAGTGTAACACAAGATTGTACAAAAAAGGAATAGTAGATTGACTGTGTTGTCATTGTTTAATCAGGAGTCAGATTTTGAAAAGCAATGCATAACATCTCCTCTCTCAACTTTCTCACTATCACAGCTCTGAATGAGTGGGACTGGACCAGCAGGATCATATTTTTTTCATTTGCTCTTCCAGTTTACCTTCTGACTATTGTTCTGAATGCTGCCTTGATTATGATCATTGCTTTTGAGAAAGCCCTGCATGAACCCATGTACATTTTATTGTGTAATCTGTGTGTTAATGATCTGTGTGGAACTACAGGGTTTTATCCCAGGGCTTTGGTATATTTACTCACAGAAACTAACAGGATTTCAATTGAGGAATGTGTTGTACAATGTCTTGCTATTGTGATGTATACAACTGGTGAATTCACCAATTTAAGTGTCATGGCTATTGATAGGTACATAGCAATCTGTCAACCTTTACGTTATCACACCATTATGTCACCTTTCACTGTGAGGAGCCTGGTGACTTTTATTTGGATATTTCCATTTCTAATAGGTGTAATGGCAATTTCAATGGCTCTGAAATACCCTCTTTGCAGACATGACATGCATAGACTATTCTGTGAGCATCTTTCCCTGATGAATCTTGCATGCAAACAAGACATTTTTCAAGGCATCATTAATGGATTTATCTATATCAGCAAGGCTGTATTTTTTGTTTTTGTTCTGATTTCCTATTTAAAAATAATTTTAGCTTGTAGAAAATCTAAAGTTAATCAAGAGAAGTTCTACAGCACATGTGTGCCACACCTTATTTCCTTTATGATTACAACATGTGGTCTTTCCGATTCTCTTCTCACAAGATTTAAAGCAGAAACAGTGTCTGATATAGCATCTACATTTTTGTCTGTTATCATCCTGACTGTTCCCCCTGTTGTCAATCCTGTAATATATGGTATAAAATTAGGTCCAATTAGGGCAAAAATATTGTATATTTTCAAAAGTCAAAGGATTAATAACTTTTAGTATTCACTGTTATAAATATTGTTGCCTGCATCTTGTGTCATGATGCATCACAGTGATGATACTTTAAAAGTGGCAATGATAAAACTTTTCTTTTTCTTTTTTTTCGCTGAAGAATCAAGAATGGGCTTATATAATATTTGCTGAACAGGATAAAGTTTTCTTTGAGCTGTACCATTAATGTCACATGAATTAGTAGCTAAGAAATGTGTACAATTAAAGAAATGCTTAGTATTTGACACTGAATTTGAATGTTATCAATGACAATTAAAAATATATATATATATAAATAAAAAAGTGGGTCTCTGTCACATGGATTATAACAGTAAGTTTTCAAACATACAGTGGAGTTGAATATGATGTTATGAACACTGATAACACTGAAACTCAACCAAAAACATGGAAAACACAACAACATTTTTATGCCATCTTCTGGTAAAAACCTAAAAGTCATCCAGCATTTTTCAAGATCATAAGCAAGCCATATTCTCTCCTCGTGTTCATATTTTTTAAGTGGCTCTATTTCACTGCCTCCAACCAAAACACAACCAGTTAAGTGTTTATTATTGGTATTAATATAATAAACTAAACTATAAAAGCTGGAAATCCAAAGTTTCTAATATAAATATCATTATAGTTTATCAATTATGAAAATAAAATCTGAAAAATGTTGTATTTGAGACGAGCAGTTTCAATCATTCTGCTCTTACCAAGCTTCATGTGAAAGAGATGAGTTCAGCGCATTCTAAGGGACCTTCTTTGTGTTGGTGGAATGGCGCTACAGTGGTGGTCTTTTTCTTGTGCTGAGTGGGTTGCACACATCTGGCTGCACTACTACTTGTTTGTGTTGCAGGCAGCCATCTCCCCTGCTCATTTCAGCATACTAAAATAGCATTTGCTAAAAGAGCATTCACAGGTGGGCACATAATTTTTAAAGATGATGCTGCATCTTTGCCAATTTGTTGCTGCTTCTTTGTACAAATGAAGCTGTGTCTTTATAGAGACAACACTGTGTCTTGGTATAGATGCCATTCCAACAGTGATTTTCAGGATGCGGTTGTTACCTGGTGTCTGGTTATGGTCACGATCATTTCTTCACGTGTCTGGGCATTAAGCATGCTATGGTTGCATTCGTTGATTAGTCATGTTCTTATTGCGGGAATATGACCATCGTGGAGTTGCGGACCAGGCGACAATACCTAAAAAGGGGTGGAGTTCCGGTGTCTCTGCCTATATCTAGTTCTCTTTAGAAGTCGGAGAGGGAATACTTTAGGCAGTAGCTCGGGCAGTCTGAGGGTGACAGTGACGGCTATCCCTCCGAGGAACCAACCTCCCTGGTACTCTCACTCCTCTAGCACTTTGCGGCCCGTTGAGCTTCCAGAGTAACATGCTGGGTCCTCTACAAGGAGTATACCAGCTGTATCCTTTGGTGCTCCTCCCGACGATCGGATGTCGATCGCTGCATCATAGGGGTAAACTGGATCTCTTTTGGATTCTGCTGCATTGCTGCCCTCATTGAGCCAGTCGTTGGGCATCCACCCCACCCGTCCAGGCCCCTGCCAAACCTGGCGGTAAGGGGAAGAGCAAGAAGCCCTGAGACGGGTGACCCAGAGATGGGCAGAACTGCTCTTCGGGACATGGTGAATGCACCAATCCCTCCCCAGATAATTTTTTGTTTTGTTTTGTCCCACTGCTGACTTCACAGTCAGTGGTACACAAATCTTGACAAAAGAGCAGTTTCTGGAATCCTAGTTAGTGCTGGCTACCCCATCTCACTGGCTCCTTCGGACAATCAGACTCGGCTGTGTAATTCAGTTCACCCCGCATCCCCAAAATTCAGGGGCATCCATTACACATCAGTGTAGGCAGCTGATGCTCATGTCTTGCGGGCGGAGATCACAGTCCTACTGGCAATGGACACTATAGAGCTGGTCCCTCAAGGCGATGTGAAGACGGGGTTTTACAGCCAAGAAATGTGGTGTGTTATGACCGATCTTGGACCTGCATGACTTAAACTGGGCTCTTCACAGGCTTCAATTTTAAGATGTTGATTTAGAAACTAGGGGTGTAACAGTACACATATTAGTACCAAACTCTTTCTGTACGGGTCTTTTGGTTTGGTATGCATGTGTACCAAATGAATACAGTATTTTATTAAATTGTTTTTTCTCAGGAAATTTAAATAATAAATGGCGTTTTGACAGTCTTTGATGTGGTGTGACAGATCACTGCATAGAAGCCTGGGAGAGTCGCTTCTGGGACAGTTCAGAAACGTGCTGGTATAAACCCAACACTAGCATTGACTCCAGCTGCCACGATCAGCTCTGGTGTCTGAGCCATGACACGCCATAGACTTGTGCAGAGCGGGAGCACAAGTGAACACTATCATTCATTACTCTGTACTAATCGAGCGCAGCATTAGTTTATTAAAGCCATGTAGGCATAGTGCTGCGACCAGCTGACGCAGTCAGCTGTCAAATCGCTCCAATCACTACCATTCTCCTATTAGACACGGGACATACATACGTGGCATTACTGCTCTGTAAGTAGGCTCAGACTGCTCGCAACCCTCCCTCCCCATTATAATCATGAGCATATTACTGTGCACCATCTGGTTGTCATCTTCTTTTGTTTCAGATCACTAAGGCTTTCAAGTTCTGGCTGGCATGGACTTCACTACTGAGAGTCACTCATCCTCATAACCAAGCTACAGTATAGATGTCCCACAGCCACATCTACACAATTACCACTGTTCGCTTTTAAAGACATTACTAAGTGTCTTAATTGTCGATGTATCTATAAGCTGATGGTTCCGGGGGGTTAATGTTAAAGCTCTTGAATGTTCAATAAATTTTTGAGCAAGAACCCCCATAAGGAACCATACCGCCAAAGATAATTTGTTTCAATAAAATGGTAAATGGACTGCATTTATATAGCGCTTTCAACAGACCACATGGCCATCCAAAGCGCTTTACAATTTGCCTCACATTCACCCACTCATACACCGACTGCGGTGTCAGCCATTCAAGGCGCCATCCAGCTCGTCAGGAGCTGCTGGGGTTAGGTGTCTTGCTCAAGGACACCTCGACACTTGGTCAGGTGGAGCCGGGGATTGAAGCACCAACCTTCCGGTTTGTAGACAACCTACATGAACCACTGAGCCACTGCCGCCCCAATAAACTCAAGTAACTTTCCAAAGTGATCCTGTCTGAACTAGCTTTAACGCAAAAAACACGACTGAACATCTCATGCCTCATATAATTGCTAAATCAGTGTTTAAACCGTGGAAAAACATCAACAAAACAGCGTGGAAATAATGTCACATAGTATTTAATTTGCCTCAGCAAGTCATTAGTAGTGTCTACAGCTCATTAGTTCACCAGAGAAATTAAGTCTAGACAGTAGCATTTCGTGAAATATTACACCATATACTTATATTTTACTAAACCTTAAAATTATTTAATGTATGTTTAAATTAATCTGTTATGAAACATGTTATGACAGCCAGTGTGCAATTGAATATATTAAATACCCTAGAAATGTTATTATAAGTTAAAAACTGAAATATGTGCAGTTTACATGTTTGGACACAATTTTTTGTAAAGTGTTGATCATCTTTTTTTAAAAATTAAAAGTAGTAGGCAAATTTAAGTTTTGGTTAAGTTGTTAGGTCTTACTGTAGCCATATAATGTAAAAGGGCTCCCTATAGTTTTAAGCATAAGCTGAGGTAGATTCTTATCACTAAGAAAATTTAGACTATAACTGAATGTATTAAAAGAAAGAGCAACTTGTTCAGTAAACCACTGTATATTTTAAAAAAAAATCATATAGAACCGTGACATTAAAGCTGAGGTACGTACCAAACCATCATATTTGTGTACAGTTACACCCCTAGCAGAAATGCATCTTTGGGTCATCCATTCCCAAGACTAGTTTGCAGTGACTGACCTGAAGGATGCATACTTTTCTCGATCCTTCAATGCCACAGACCCTTTCTGCAGTTTGCATTCAAAGGATGAGCATATCAGTTCTGGGCCCTGCTCTTTGAGCCTGTTGGGTCTTAGGGTCAACTGGGAAAAGACGTAAAAGATCTCTTTTCTCGGTATGGAGTTGGATTTGGTCGAACAGACAGCACGCCTCACAGAGGAACATGCTCAGTCAGTGTTGAACCTCTTGAATTCATTCAAGGGCAGGGCGGCAGTCACACTGAAACAATTTCAAAGGCATATGGCTGCTGCTGCGGCAGTCAGGACGCTGGGGCTGCTTCATATGAGTCCGCTTCAGCACTGGCTTCATGGCCGAGTCCTGATGTGGGCATGGCAGCACAGCACTCACCGGGTCCAAGTCACACTGATCTGCTGCGAAACCTTCCCCCGTAGTTAGACCTTACTTTTCTTTGGATGGGAGTGCTCCTAGAACAGGTTTCCAGGCATGCTGTGGTACACACGGATGCCTCCACCGCCGCACATAATAGTCCGTATGGACAACACCACAACTGTTGCGTACATCAACTGTCACTCCCGTCATATGTCGCAACTCCCCCGCCACCTCCTCCTTTAGAGTCAGAAGCATCTGAGGTCGCTTCATGCTGTTAATATTCCTGGTCAACTCAATCGTGCTACCATAGGCGTAAGTCCTAGGTGGACCATCTGAGGGTTGTCCCCCCCTAAAATGATGATTACAAACCACACTTTGTATTGTAAATAATAATGTTTTCTACTTTAAATAATTGTGTAAGTAGTAAAACAACACAAACAGGGCAAAAATGCATTTTAATAAAAAAAAATTTAGTCTCCCCCTCCCTTGCCTCACAGTGCTTTGGTCTAAATGAAATGCCTGCTTTGATATTTTACATCACCTAAACACAAGTCCTGTGAGAGAGATGTCAATAGTTATGAAACTCCAGTAAGTAAGGCTGTCTGCTATTTTATTCACTTAAACATCAGATGAAGTGGTTGTTTTATCTTTAATACATGATGCCAATGTATTTTTCAATGAGTCCGCTATTTTAGTAATAATAACGTTAACTGTTTGACGGAAAGGGTTTACAAGTTTTCACAAGAAAACCCACCCAATTGCTACTCAAAATTAGTCCAAACTAACTACGTTTCAAGTGGTGTTCCCCAGTAAAAGATTTGCATTTCATGGGCTAAAATATACATTATTGAGGTCGCTTCAACCCCTGGTGCAGACATGAAAAACAGACTGTGGCAACAGTGACAAAGAAGCCCAATTCCATGGGAAAACCATGGACTTGACAACACTGTTATGGATAGTAATGTGTACAATGGACACAGAGTGTTGTCAAAGCGTGACCACAACAGCTTGACATAGTCTTATTTGCCATGGCTTCCATGCTGCACTAATAGTAGCATGACTTATTGTATACAATATCCTTACAAGTAAAATTTTAGCTGGATTATTTGTGTCCCCTTCAAAAATTGCTCTTGAGAAATTTTATGTTTATTGTCCCCCCAACTGTTAGACAAAATTTACGTCCCTGTGTGTGGCTGATGAGCTGTCATGAGCTGCACTATCGGGAGAATGGAGACTCCATCCCCAGATGGTCCAGCTGATTTGGAGCCATTTCAGAGTCACTCAGGTATACCTGTTTGCCTCTCCAGAAACCTCACACTACTACTGTAGCTGTTTTTGTAACGAGTGGGGCGGGGCCGAGGGACGTGGAAACAAGCGAGGCCGGTGGAGAGATTGGGAAATGAACGACACCTCTTCGACCCACCGGTCTTGAGTCCCACAGAGGAGATGGAAGGATATAAAACAGGAGCGACGACAGTGAAGGACGAGAGAGGACCCGGCCTGGGCTTTATTTTATGTTTTGTTTTTTATTTGTGCGCATCAGTCGTCCGCGAGGGGCTGATGCACTGTTTTATGTTTATTTTGATTATTAAAGTTTCATTTAGATTGTCCGCCGGTTCCCGCCTCCTTCTTCCCGATGATTATGGAGTTTTGATTATTACACTGTTCTAATCCCTGACTGAAGGAACACTCTGAATGGATGCGCTGGCACACAGCTTGCCTTAGGGCCTACACAAATATGCGTTTCCCCTAGTGAGCCTTCTTGCACAGACACTGTGCAAGGTCAGGGAGGATGAGGAGCCGGTCTTGCTGATTGTACCTTATTGGCCAAACAGGACCTGGTTCTTGGAACTGATGCCCCTCATGACAGCCCTTCCCTGGCGGATTCCTCTGAGCAAGGATCTACTAGTGACCCAAGTGGATCCCATGTGTGTAAATTACACGGTATAGCTCAGTGTTTCCCTGGCAGATTTTCTGTCATTTCCCAAGGGGTTGTGTCATATATTATAAAACAAGTGCAGCAGTGTGATTGAGGGTTAACCTTATTTTGTGGAAATTATTGATTTTGTTATAGCAATGTGTACTTTTAACCTTTTTTATATTTGTTTGCTGTGGATTAATTGTATGGTGTGCTGTGGTTTTTCTCTTGTTTGCTGTGGTGTTTTGGACTTTTGGTGCTGTTTTTCCTCCTTCACAAACTGCAACAACAAACACTAATTGACACACCTGTAGAACCCAGTTTACATCAGCGATCTAATTTGCCAGCTGATCAAGTCATTCGGATAAAAAGGAAGCTAGATCTCTTACCGAAAGAACGCTCTGGACAGAGGAACGAGCCGTGTCATGAAGCGGATGGGCGCTCGCTGATCTTCTCGCCCCTCTGTGTTGTTGCTGACTGTATCTCCTGCACGCTGGTAGAACGGAATCTTGGACTCTGCAGTGTTAACGCTCACGAACCCCCGATTGAAGGGAAGTGATTCTTTCTTTTACCACGCTGATGCGCGCGTGTATGCTTAGCATTGTGTTAAAAGAGACGTTCTTAGTTGTTCATCTCTGTAAAGGTGTCAGATTCGGGGGAGCCGACGGCAGAGTGGCAGACATGATAGTATTGCTGATGTGTCCATTTGAAGTATAGGAAAGACGTGGGGCGGCACTGTGGAGATCCTGGTCCTGGATTTGTTTGAAGCCGGTCATTTGAGATCCTACTGAAACAGACATTTTTTGCCAGTGGCAGGGGAATCACTGGGCTGATTTCAGACCGGACTTTGGTATTACCCTGGGCAGAATATTGGACAATTTATGGTTTTATTGTCTCCACTGGTTTGAGGAGGAGATTGTGATTTGGACACTTGTTTTTTTAAAGCTTAGCTTTTAATGTAATAAAACGCCATTTGAGATTTCTTGTGTCTTTCTCTCTGTGTTGCTGTGGCTGGGAATCTTAATTCGCAACTTAATAGATTTTTAATCTGTTACAGTTGCAATCAAATCTAAATCTTCCATATGCACCTAAACGGTTTTCAGAGTGTGTAAGTGCTTCCGAATCCTCCTTCGGGAAGGATGGGGCTTCCTCCACGTTCCTGTTCCAAGTGGAAAGGGTAAGTTTCCCCAGTGTTATCCAAATCACACTGACAGGTTAGTGTTAAGACAAACATTGACTGGCCTTCCTGCTGCAAGCCTTGGCCTATACTCAGAGGGGCACAGGAGGCTTGCACAGGACACTGGAAGGGGCAGCATCCGTGGCGCTTTGGTAGGGATTCCCAATTCAACGGTCAATGGTGTGACAACCGACTGAAAGGGAACGTCTTGGTTACATATGTAACCCTTGTTCCCTGAAGGAGGGAACAGAGATGTCAAGTCCCATCGACCACAGCTGCTGTACAACCGCTGAGGTAACCGACTCCGCTCCTAAGCAAAAATGTATGCATTGCACCTGCTGCCTTTTTATATTCGGACTGCGATCAACGGCAGCTGGATGCAATCATCGCATGTCAGTGTGCATTGGCTCGTTTAGTTTACACTAAATAATAAAACCAAGAAGATGGGTCTCAATGGTGAGACTTTCAGTTCATGAACTGATGTGATGTCTCTGTTCCTTCCTTCACGGAATGAGGGTTACATGTGTAACCAAGACTTTTTTAGAAGAGTCCATGAGCATCATTTAAGGGTCCTCAAATTCAGTTGTAGTTTATGCAGAGTAAATAGTATTATTTTAGTCAAAGACTTTTTCCTGATCCTCCATTTCCTGAAATCATCGGTTACTTCGGAATTACAGAAAGTTATCTAAACACACTTAAAGGTCACATTTGCATTCTATTATTATTTCTGAATTATCAAAGGACTGTTAGATCATTATGATGTTGCATATCTGACCGTATATAAAGTTACCTCATGCAGCTGTGAGCAGAATAAAGTATGGATTTCTAAAAGAAAGCCATTCAAAGGTCTTTTCCAAACCTCACAGGGTCTTTTAGGCAATATAATAAGTCTATTTTAATAACTTGGAAGTCTTCCAACAACAAGATTGTACACAGGAAAAAAAAATACATCGTTTGTGTTGGCCTTGTTTGATCTGGAGTCACATTTTGAGAAGAAATAAATAACATCTCCTCTCTCCACTTTCTCACTGTCACGGCTCTGAAAGAGTGGGACTGGACCAGCAGGATCATATTTTTTTCATTTGCTCTTCCAGCTTACTTTATAATTATTGTTCTGAATGCTGCCTTGATTATGATTATTGCTTTTGAGAAAGCCTTGCATGAGCCCATGTACATTTTCTTGTGTAATCTCTGTGTTAATGATCTGTGTGTAATTACAGGGTTTTATCCCAGGTCTTTGGTTTATTTACTCACAGAAACAAACAGAATTTCACTTGAGGAATTTATTGTAAAAAGTCTTGTCATTGTGGTCTATGCAGTTGGTGAATTCACAAATTTAAGTGTTATGGCTGTTGATAGGTACATAGCGATCTGTCAACCTTTACGTTATCACAGCATTATGTCAATTTTCACTGTGAGGAGCCTGGTGAATTTTATTTGGATATATCCTTGTTTTCTGAGTATAATGGCCATTTTAGTTGCCATGAAATAAACTTTTTGCAGACATGACATGGGTAAACTTTTCTGTGAAAACCTGTCCTTGGTTAATCTTCAATGCAAACAAGATAATTTAAATGAGATTTTTAATGGATGGATGTATGCCACTGCAATTAATTTGTTTTGTTCTGATTTCCTATTTTAAAATAATTGTAGCTTGTAGAAAATCTAAAGTAAATCAAGAGAAGTTCTTAAGCACTTGTGTACCACACTTGATTACCTTTCTGAACTACATAGCCTGTGAGCTAGTTTACGCGACGTGGATTGAAGAGGGAGATTAAGGGTGGAAAGCCAAACCCTCTGTCCAACTGAATAATGGGGGCTTTTGACACGACGTCTATTAGCGGCCTGTCGAGTACGGGTACGAGTCTTGCAAAGGGCAGATCTGACCCCTCTCCAAGTACGTTTAGCACGTTGAATAAAGGCCTTGACGGACGGCATCTTAGAATCAGCGTCTTGTGAGGAAAAGAGTGGAGGTTGATAACCAAGACAACACTTAAAAGGGGATAAACCTGTAGCGGAGGACTGGGCGGAATTGTGAGCGTACTCTGCCCAGGGAAGCTGTTCTGACCAGGAAGCAGGATTACGGAAAGCAAGACTATGGAGGATACGTCCGACTATCTGGTTGGCTCGCTCGGCCTGGCCATTGGTCTGGGGGTGAAAACCGGAGGAGAGACTAGCCAACGCTCCAATAAGATGACAAAACTCCTTCCAGAATAAGGAAGAGAATTGGGCACCCCTATCAGATACGACGTCGGTGGCAAGACCATGGAACTTAAAAATCTGGTCGACGACAATTTGGGCTGTCTCCCTAGCGGACGGGAGCTTAGGTAAAGGAATAAAGCGGGCGGCTTTAGAAAAATGGTCCACGACTGTAAGTATCACGGTGTTTCCCTCAGAGGGGGGAAGACCCGTGATAAAATCCAAGGCGATGTGCGACCACGGGCGAGACGGTACCGGAAGAGGAAGCTGCAACCCCGCTGGGGGCAAATTACCTGACTTAGTCTGGGCGCAGACAGAACACGAAGCGATGAAACGGCGTATGTTGCGCTCACAAGAGGGCCACCAGAATCTTTGGCGGATAGCGGCGACGGTGCCCCTAACACCGGGATGGGCAAATAATTTGGAGGAGTGACCCCATTGAAGAACAGCGAGACGAGCGGAAGGAGGAACGAACAAAAGGCCCCTTGGACAAAGACGGGGAGTAACGGAGTGGGCCAGGGAACACTTGACCAACCGTTCTATTCCCCAGACAGCTGCGCCCACCACCATACATTGAGGAAGGATCTCCTCCTTTGTGGGAACAACTTCTGGAGAAGCGAACTGTCGCGAAACCACATCTGGCTTGAGGTTCTTAGAACCAGGATGGTAGGAGATGGAAAATCAAAACGCGTAAAGAAAAGAGCCCAACGAGCCTGACGAGCGTTGAGTCTTTTAGCGGAACGAATGTATTCTAAATTCCTATGATCAGTCCAGACAATGAACGGAACAGGGGTGCCCTCAAGCCAGTGACGCCACTTTCCGAGGGCTTGGTCGAATTGCTCCACCTTCAGCTCGGTCTTTTCATTCTTTCAGGCAGAATAAGAGTCAGTGCGAGTGAAGCACTGTAATGTCTGAAACTACACTCACTGTTAATTAGCATAATATTTTAATCAGATGTAGCTGGGCACATATTTCGTGCTGCTGCGACTTGCAAGAGACCCCGTTAAATTATTTCTAGGTTGTATACTGTATTGTATAAATACAGTTGTCCCACTGATAAAAACAGTGCAAATAGTTATGTCTTCTTGGATAACAGTGAAGTGGAAATAAATATAGTTAAATTTATTAAATAAAATTAAATAAGATTTTTTGGGAAGGTAAGTCTGGCCAGTTAAATTAAATTATTTCTAGGTTATAGTATTGTATAAATATTGTCCTACTGATAAAAACAGTGCAAATAGTTCTGTCTCCTTGGATAACAGTGAAGTGGAAATAAATATAGTTAAATTTATTAAATAAAATTAAATAGGATTTTTTGGGAAGGTAAGTCTGGCCAGTTATACAGCAACACGAGTCAGACGAGTCTGAAGATCTGAGCTGAATTTGGTGAAACATTAAAGTTCTAGTCTTTGTCAATTACTCTCATAATAAATAATAATAATAATGTTACCCGTATTTTTTGGTATAAGTTGCATCAGTCCACAAATACGTAATGACGAGGAAAAAAACATATAAGTCGCACTGGACTATAAGTCGCATTTATTCAGAACCAAGAGAAAACATTACCGTCTACAGCCGCGAGAGGGCGCTCTGGGGTAGGCTACAGGAGCACTGAGCAGCACAGAACTAATTTTACTATTTTTATTTAGAAATGTAACTATATTAATTTTTACAATTATTTATTAATGTCACACACACATACCTAGTGCCTTATGACTTAAAATATGAGAGTGGTAAATGTTACAGACATGGAACTGTTCAGTCTATTATTGATTTTTATCTCCACTTCACTTTTATCCAAAGAGAGAGAACTATTTGCACTGTATTTATCAGTGGGACAATATTCATACAATACTACAACCTAGAAATAATTTGCAGGTCTCAGCAGCACGAATTATGTGCCCAGCTACATCTGATTCAAATATTATGCTAATTAACAGTGAGCGGTGGTTTCGGACATTATAGTGCTTCGCTCGCACTGACTCTTATTCTGCCTGAAAGAATGAAAAGACCAAGCTGAAGGTGGAGCGATTCGACCAATCAGATGAAAGCAGCATTTCAGGTCCGCCCACAAGTGCAAATGAAATATTGAAGCCATAAACCGAAATGATCAAAACGTACACGGACCAACTGTCTTGTCCATGTTCTCTCACTTGAATCCTCTAATTGAGATTTGAGTCTCTTGACCTTCTGCAAGCCCCGCCTTGTTCACGCAGTGATTGACATGGCGGGAGGGGGCGGAGACGTGATCGGCTCGGAATGCATTTTCAATGTGCACATTGAATTTTGCTACATTCATTGCGGCACATTGAATGAAAATGCAATCGTAAGTGTCTTGACTGTGAGTGTTAATGCATTTAAGAAAAATAGCATTTAAATGATAATTTTGCCACAGTTTTTGCTTGAACATGTTATACATATCTAATAATTTCTGTAATATATTTTCATTTTAATTTTGCAACTTATAAAGCATTACAATTAGTATTCATTTTACATATTAAAACTGATGTATGAAATGGCAAATGAAAATTATGTAATTTAATTTTCATTTTCATTTTGCACCAAACGTTGCACAAATGTATTGGAAAATGTAAATGTAAATACAGAAATGCATTGTCATTTTACATATTGCATTGTCATTTTGCATATTACATCCCAAATTGAATATTGCTACCCATATGCTTCCATACACGCGGACCTTGGAGAGATCCATGCTAATACCCTCTGCGGAAATTACAGACCCAAGAAAGGAGACGGATTGGGCATGTAAAATACACTTCTCGGCTTTGACAAACAGTCGATTTTCGAGAAGACATTGGAGAACCTGACGAACGTGCTGAGTATTTACTTGGAGAGAGGGGGAGAATATTAAAATATCATCAAGATAGGCAAAAACGAAAATGTTCAACATGTCTCTGAGAACATCGTTAATTAACGCCTGGAACACGGCAGGAGCGTTGACCAAACCGAAAGGAAGAACGCGATATTCGAAGTGCCCCAAGGGTGTGTTAAACGCCGTCTTCCACTCATCCCCCTCCTTTATGCGGACAAGATGGTAAGCATTACGAAGATCTAGTTTCGAAAAGATCTTGAACCCCCGCAGGATTTCGAAGGCGGATGACATGAGTGGCAAGGGATAACGGTTCTTGACCGTGATGTCATTCAACCCTCGATAATCTATACAGGGGCGTAATGAACCATCCTTCTTCTTAACAAAAAAAAAACCCGCACCGGCAGGGGAGGAGGAAGAAACTATGGTACCTGCGTTAAGCAAATCAGATAGATACTTCTCTAGAGCCTCGCGCTCGGGAGCAGAGAGAGAGTAAAGTCTCCCACGGGGGGAGTGGTACCCGGCAGAAGGTCGATACTGCAGTCATAAGGTCGATGGGGAGGAAGAGAAGTGGCCCTGGAACGACTCCTCGCAGGAAGGAGACCGCTCGCAGATCATGGTACTCCTCCGGGACCCCAGACAAATCACCTGGCTCCTCCTGAAAAACAGAGACAGAAGAGACAGGGGGAACAGCAGACATTAAACACTTAGCATGACACGACAAACTCCATGAAAGGATGGAGCCTCTAGACCAGTTAATCTGTGGGTTATGTTCAACTAACCAAGGATGTCCTAAAACCACTGGGCTATATGGAGAATGAAAAACAAAAAAAGAAATTGTCTCTCGATGATTGCCAGAGATGGTGAGACTCACCGGAGCTGTGGCAAAACGCACTCTAGAGAGGATACTACCGTCGAGGGCGTGGACAGGGGTGGAGTCCTTGCGTTCTATGAGGGGAATTCCCTGTTCACAAGGCCAGGTCTCATCCACAAAGTTTCCCTCGGCTCCTGAATCAATCAAAGCCATGCAAGAGATGGAAATACCCTGCCAGCGGAGGAGGGCGGAGAAAGTAGTGCGTGTGCGTGGCGGAGGGTCTAGGGTTGAAGCGCTCACCAGTAACCCTCTCTCTACTGGGGAGCTTTGGCTTTTACCGGGCAGGTGGAGACTAGATGAGATGCAGACCCGCAGTACATGCAGAGGCGAGCCATGTTGCGGCGTTGACGCTCGGCCGCGGAGATTCGTAGTCCTCCCAACTGCATGGGCTCGGACTCTGCGATGGGAGACGGCGTAGCAGGGAGTGCAGAAGTGGAGAAAAGAGATCCTTCCATGTTACGGCTGCGGCGGCGAACTTCAAAGCGCCTCTCCACTCGGATGGCCATGTCAATAAGCTACCAGAGCTGACTCGTTCCAATCACAGGAAGCAGATAGAGTACGAAATTCAACCGAAAAGTCTGCTGCTGACCTCCTTGGCGAAGCGTAGACAGAAGCCGGGAAGCCTCCGCTCCGAACGCAGAGTGATCAAAGACCTGCAGCATCTCCTCTTTGAAGAAGGAATAACAAGTGAGACAGTCGGCCTCTGAATTCCATACAGCTGTTCCCCACTCTCGCGCATGGCCAGACAGCAGGGAGATGACGAAAGGCGATGCGGGAGCGGTCACTGGCATACGTGGAAGACTGTAATGAAAAGACAACCTTGCACTGGGTCAGAAATGATCGACACTCCTTGGGCTCACTTGAATAACACGGCGGGTTGTTGACTCTAGGCTCTGGAACATCCTGACCTCTAGAAGAGGAAGACTGAAGACGAAGGTGATGAAGCTGTTGCGAAATCTCAGTCATGCGAGCAGCAAGAGAATCCATGGCACTGCGAGCGCGACCAGCTCCTCCTCATGACGGCCCAGCATAGCTCCCTGGAGTTAGAGCGCGGATTGAAGAGGACTCTCCTTTGCTGGGTCCATTAATGGTCAGATTATTCTGTCACAGATAAGGAGAGAGGACCCAAAAGCAGAAGGCAATTTGACAATGTTTAATGGTTGAGACACAGTTCAGGAAAAGAACACAGGTGGCCGTAAGGCGTGATAATCCAACAGAAAGTCTCTCGGTATTAAATCCAACAGAAGATGATCTCAGCCAAAGGGAACAGAAAGTCTCTCAGCAGTAATGCAACAGAAATACACGGTCACCCCCGGAGGTAGAGAGAGAGGCTGGGTTCGTTGAGAGCCCGGGAACGCCAAACCGTGGACCACTCACGTAGCTGGAGGATGGACAGAGCAGAGGCGAGGTAAACAATGCAGTTAGTCAGGTACACGCACCAAACAGGACACAACACGACAAAGACTATACAGGGGTTGGAAAAGCTGGCAACAGGTCCGTAACATCCGGTAATAATCTGACAAAGAACAAAGGAAAGGAAAGCCTAGAAATAGAGAGTCTAATCAGAGAAGGTGAGAAACAGGTGTAGGGAGAATGAAGAGATGAGATGGTGAAAAACAGCTGGGGATGAATGGGATAATGAATGAGGATGTGTTTGCGTGGAAGGAAGTAATAAAGAGTGTGACCAGAAGAGGGAGAAAGAGAGTAAGAGTAGAATACCAGGATCATGACAGTTTGTCATGAAAGCGCTCTATTTGTATGATCAATTTATTTTTAGAAATTAGGGTGAACTAACCCTTTAAGTAAACAGACAGGTTTTTATCCATGGTTAATAGATTACATTATTAGGCTACTTTGACCATTGCATGTTATCTAACATAATCTATGAAGGTAAGAATAGAGATATTTCATGATATAGTTCATGCGTCTGGGAATGTTTCTAATAAAAATGAAAAATAAATAAATAATGCTTAATAATAATTTGGCAAAATGCTGTTGTAGCTTCTATGTGTCACATGACAACCCCACCACCCCCACTCGTGCCACCTCAAAAATAATGAGTGCATGAATCTCCTGCTTATACATTAAATAAAATATTTGTACATTTAATAAGCTGTCACAGAGTATGAAATAAATACTGTCCAAATCCGTGTTAGCTCTGTTCCAGGAGGAATGCCTTTGCCTAATCACAATTGACATTGATATTTCCACAACATTTCCACTTGCATAAATATACATACTGTATGTTTACATTTTGCAGAACAGACAGAAGAAGGTCCATCAATGTGCAACATTCGTTATGTTCAGATGTTCGGTAACTTAGCTGTCGTGTTAGTTTTCACTCTTCTCTGTGTCAGAGGTTATTTATACATACGTATATAATCCATACTTTGAAATATAATTTAATTCAGTGATGCAAATCAGAATTTTCATCATCTTTTACTCCAGTTTTCAGAGTCATGATCCTTCAAAAATAATTCTAATATATTGATTTATTACCAGTGCTGGAAACAGTTTTGCTGCTTAATATTTTTTGGAACCTGTGACATTTTGTTTAGAATTCTTTGATGAATAGAAAGCTAAAGAGAACATCACTGATAGTAAATCAACATATTAGAATGATTTCTGAAGGATTATGTGACACTGAAGACTGGAGTAGAGGCTGATGAAATATATATAAATATATATTACATCTGTAACCGAGACATTTTTTAAAAGAGTCCATGAGGATCATTTAAGTGTCCTAAAATTCAGTTGCAGTTTAACTAGAATAAATAGTATTTTTTTAGTCAAAGAGATTCTACTGATCCTCCATTTCCTGAAATCATCAGTTACTTCAGAATTACAGAAGGATAAAGTTATCTAACACACTTAAAGGTCACATTTGCATTCTATAATTATTTCTGAATTATCAAGGGACTGTTAGATCATTATGATGTTGCAAATCTGACTGTATATAAATTTCCCTCATGCAGCTGTGAGCCGATTGAAAGATGGATTTCTAAAATAAAAAGCTGTTCAGAGGCCTTTTCCAAACCTCCCAGTCTTTCAAACAATTCGGCATACTGCTTATAAGTCTATTTTAATGATTTAAAGTCATCCAACAGTATAACAAGATACACAAGATTGTACACAGAAAAAAAATCTACATTGTGTTGGCCTTGTTTGTTCTGGAGTCACATTTTGAGAAGAAATGAATAACATCTCCTCTCTCCACTTTCTCACTGTCACGGCTCTGAATGAGTGGGACTGGACCAGCAGGATCATATTTTTTTCATTTGCTCTTCCAGCTTACCTTATAACTATTGTTCTGAATGCTGCCTTGATTATGATTATTGCTTTTGAGAAAGCCCTGCATGAACCCATGTATATTTTCTTGTGTAATCTCTGTCTTAATGATCTGTGTGGAACTACAGGGTTTTATCCCAGGTCTTTGGTTTATTTAATCACAGAAACCAACAGGATTTCAATTGAGGAATGTATTGTACAAAGTATTGTCATCATTGTTTATGGTGCTGGTGAATTCTCAAATTTAAGTATCATGGCTGTTGATAGGTACATAGCGATCTGTCAACCTTTACGTTATCACAGCATTATGTCACCTTTCACTGTGAGGAGCCTGGTGACTTTTATTTGGATATATCCTTGTTTTCTGAGTATAATGGCCATTATAGTTGCTATGAAATACCCTTTTTGCAGACATGAAATAGTTAAACTTTTCTGTGAAAACCTGTCCTTGGTTAATCTTCAATGCAAACAAGATAATTTAAATGGGATTTTTAATGGGTGGATGTATGTAACTGCAATTGTCTTAATTAGTTTTGTTCTGATTTCCTATTTTAAAATAATTCTAGCTTGTCGGAAATCTAAAGTAAATCAAGAGAAGTTCTTAAGCACTTGTGTACCACACTTGATTTCCTTTCTGAACTACATAGCCTGTGTTTTTTTTGATTCCTCCCAGACAGAATTTAGAACAAAAACATTGCCTCACATGTTATATACTTTTCTAACGGTTATATTCTTGATTGTTCCCCCTGTTGTCAATCCTGTAATATATGGTATTAAATTAAGTCCAGTAAGGGCAAAAATACTATTTATCTTCCGAAGTTTAAGGATTAGGAACATGTAGCACACACTTTATAATTTAGTGTTGACATCTTTTTGTCTTTACAATGCATTACACTTACCTTTTATTAAAACTGTTTTTTTTAATGTAATGTTATTTAAACAGGATAATTTATTCTTTAAGCTGTACTTTTCATGTAACATGATGTAAAAGGAGAAAGAAGTAAATGTATATGTATATTTACATAAGTTATTGTGTCTTAGCATTTGACACTGGATATATTTTGCGCTATTAAAGCTGACATAGCAGACCTGTGTAACATTTATTAGAACAATGGTTCTCACAAAAACAGTTGCTCTGTATAGGTTGCTACAGTATTAACAATTATGATATCAAAAGTGTCAAAGTGACACTTTAGTGCTATCTTCTGGTTAAAGATCTACATGCTTCCAAAATGTTTATAAGACTACTGAAAAAACAAAATCAAGGACTGAATACAATTCTAGTTTGTCATTTACTCTGATACAATATTAATTTAGAAATAGCTAAATGTCATAATTACAAATAAATTATTCTAGTTGGTCCATTATTGGTATTTGCCGTCCAACGTTGAATGTTTCAGTGCAAGATTATACTACAAACCATGCCTTTAATAGTATGTTGGTTGCATGCAAGCATGATTTTATATATATATATATGTATATATATATGTATGTATGTAAATTAACAAAGGTCTGTTACATTCTTCTTATTAGCATATTAGGCCTCTTATTATTATAAAGTTACATTAATTATTAAATTATAACCTACTACAATTAATTTAGTCTCCACAATAATTTCATAGTGCATCACTGCTTAACTGACATGCTGCAAGGATAATAAAGATTATAGACTATTCCTCATTGTAAATCAGTCATCACCTTGGTATTGATAGACCACGCGCGCATGTGAGAGCTGAACAGCACACCTTTAAACTAAACTTAAACTAGCCTTGCCGGTTTAAATTTGAAAGAGACAGAAGACGCGAATGAGAACTCCCGCACGCTGTTGAACTTTAACCATTCACCTCTAAAAGAAGACACAAACATTCACATTCTTCACAATCCATTTTTTTTCTTTCTTTTTATATACATTTACATTTAACATTTAATCATTTAGCAGACTTATATACAAACAGCATTATACATAGACTTTTAGGATGGGACAGACCCATTTACATGCAAAGGTCGGCAACCGCCTTTGGGCCCCTCAAAGCCCCCCTAAAATGCTTTTTACATAGGCCAGGAGAGGTTTATTACCACAACGACTGTCTGCGTGTCCTCATTGGATGTGCTTCATGTGTATCCTGCTTGTAGCACAATTAAATGTCATGCATCTGAAGCTATAATTAAAAACTGTCCAACAGTGCGTATTGTATGTTTATTGTTTTAAATACCGTTTGTCCGATTACTTGTTGGACCTAAGTAGAGAATGCATGTGCAGTTTCTATGTTGATTGATATAATTCTATAGTGTGTAAATGTTATTGTTTCTTTTTTTTTCTTTTTTTCAGTTTCATTTAAATTTGTAGTTAAAAAAAACGTAAAGAATCTATGTATTTTAAGGATTAGAGTTAAAACAGGCACATTTGTCAGTGGACTTTCTTTGTCAATATGGGTATATTGTTTCACAATGTAGTTCTCATTCTCACTAATTTAAGTTTGTATATGAATGAATCTCTTTTTTTTGTGATCAAATGTTTATTGAAGGAAAAAGAACAACAAGATATTAAGCATTTTAAAATCATAAGCAACAGTCAACAGAAAATATGTATATATATCTATATATACACACATGCACAAAAACAAAGTATACACATACATTGAAATATACATTAAAAAAAAAAAAAAAAAAAAAAAACAAGGGGAATAACTCGATTTCAGGACCTTGAATTAATGAATACACAGAGTAAACCAACTTGAATTCAATCAGATAAAGAAAAGAGATCATCTCACCCAGGCTTTTAGTGATTCAGAAACAGTATACCAGTTACAGAGAGCCTTTTCATTCGCACCATTAACTCGAGCAGTAGACAATTCTAGAAGAGTCACGTCTAAAAATGTAAGAATCCAACATTTAACAGAAAGTGAATGAGGAGGCTTCCATCTCAATGCAATCATTTTTTTAGCAGCTGTGAGGCCAGCTAGTACAGTGCGCTTATGTTGGTTATTAAGGTTCAACATTGTTAGGTTATTCAGTAACAGGACAGGCACCGTTACAGGTATTGTTGCTGAGACCAGATCGGATAATCTGGATGCCACCTGAGTCCAAAATTGAGCAACAGGTGGACACTCCCACATCATATGTAAGAAAGTGCCTGGAACCTTCAGAACGCATTGGGTACAGGTTGGATCAGTTAATCTCTTCATTAAATGGAGTTTACGAGGTGTTAAATACGTTCTATGTACAAAGTTGAAATGTATCTGCTGGTGGTCAGGATTACGAGAGGCCTCCTTTATATTTACCCAAACATCCTCCCAATTAACTTCTGGATCCAAATTTGGGCAGTCTCCACAGCCTATCTAAAGGCAATTTGGCATAAGAGGCCTCTAATATAAAGTTATATAATATGGACACCAAGCCCCTATTATTCCCTTGAGCAATAATCAACTTATACAATGGGTGTACAAGCAAAGGTTGCTGCCAAGGAACACCATATGCTTTGAGGGCCGATCTAAGCTGTAGATAAAAGAAAAATGAGGATGCTGGCAAATTGAATGAGTTTGCAATGTCTTGAAAAGAGCACAAACCAGAATCATTATAAATGTCTTTCAAATGACGAATACCACTCCTACTCCAATGTGAAGGAGGAATGGGTCTGCCTCCAATTGTCAATCCTTTATTACTAAATATGGGAGATTGTGTATGCCACTTGCAAGAGACCTTGCATCTAGATTCAACTAACCTCCAGGTTTGAATAAGATGGGAAACTATGGGACCAAAGCGCAGCCGACATTGCTTATTTGATACATTAGAAAAAAGGATGTCTTCTAGATTCCATGGATGCACAATATGTTCTTCTATCTTGCGCCAAGAGACAGGAATATAAGGGTTAAACCATACAAGCAAAGGCCGAAGTACAAAAGACCAAAAATAGAACTTACAATCAGGCACTGCCAAACCCCCATCTACCCTCTTCCTTTGTAAAGTAGTCAGTTTTAAACGTGGTCTCTTTCTATTCCAGATGAATTGGGAGATATTACCATGGATTTTATTCCAGAAGTTGACAGCAGGGGAGAGGGGAATCATAGAACTAAAAAAATTCAATCGAGGCAAAATATTCATTTTTACAATAGAGATTCGAGCCTGCAGAGAGTTGGGCAGATTGATCCATCTGTCCAAATCTCTCTTGATGTCCTTGCCTACTTCTGAAAAATTGTGCGTCACAATGTGGTTCAAAGAGGGAAAAATTTGTATCCCAAGATACTTAAAATGCTGAGCAACAGCAATAATGGAAGGGTACTGCAATATTTTAGCAGACTCATTTAAAGGTAAGAGGGCAGATTTAGACCAGTAACCCTGAAACCAGATAAATGGCCAAACTCTTCACAAACAGACAGCAGGCTAGAAATAGACTGTACTGGATTTTCCATGAAAACCAGAACATCATCTGCATATAATGCTACATGATGCAAAGTATTGTGAATGGAAATAGGTTTTATCTCAGTAGATTGTCGAATCATCTGGGCAAGAGGTTCAAGGGAGAGGGCAAAAAGAGCTGGACTTAAAGGGCACCCTTGTCGTGAAGACCTAGTGATAGTAATTGGTGAGGAAAGTAGTTGTCCTGTGAGTACTAATGCTGTGGGATTAGAGTAAAGAACCTTAATCATATGTATAAAACCCTTACCAAAACCCATATTTTCCATAACAGACCACAAGAAAGACCACTCCATCCTATCAAAGGCCTTCATTGCATCCAGGGACAACACTGCTGAAGGAACCTTAGCATCCACTGCCGCATCCATTATATGTAGAAGACGCCTGACGTTATCCACTGCCAGTCTAGTTTTAATAAAACCTGTCTGATCACAATGGACTAGCAAGGGCATGTGATCCTGAATGCGCCGGGCAAGTACCTTTGCATAAATCTTTAAATCGGAATTTAACAGACTTAATGGCCTATAGTTTACGCATTCTGAAGGATCCTTATCTTTCTTTAAAAGCAGAGATATTAGGGCAGTATTGACATCTCTAGAAAAGCTGCCTTTTTCAATTGAAGTCGTTATCATGTCTAGAAGCAAGGGACCTAATTTATTCCAGAACACAATATAAAACTCAGGTGGTATCCCATCTAAACCAGGTGATTTATTCCTTTGCATAGCAAGGGCAGCCTCGTTCAATTCTTTTAAAGAAATGTGGCTATCAAGTAGAGTGGAAGCATTTGTTGCTAGCTGTGGTAGATGTAACTTTTTTTAGAAAATCACTGCATCTATTCTCTTCAGGCTGAGACTCGGATTTGTACAAATTGGAATAGAAGACACGAAACGTCTCGTTAATTTGTTTGGGTTCAGTTGTGATAATGCCGGCTGAGGATTTGATGGAGGAAATATCGGCAAAATGTTCATTTGACCTAATTTTCATAGCCAAAAGATGACTAGGTCTGGACCCATGGAAATAGTAACGCTGTCTAGTTCTATGGATTAAAAATTCTGAGCGTTGCTTCAGAATATTATTTCTTTCTTTCTTAACAAGGTCCCGTTCCACTGCTATCCGTGAAGAGTAATTGCTCTGTAAAGTGGAATCAAGTCTAACAAAGTCTGCTTCAAGAGCTTGCAATTTGGCAGATCTGGCTTTGCGAATATTGGAGCAGAACAGTATAGCATTGCTTCGTATAAAACCTTTTACAGCCTCCCATAATATTCTGGGGTCATCAACGGAACCCACATTAAACTTCAAAAAATCCTCTAATTGAGATAGGAATTGTGTCTTATATTCATCATTCACCAATAAGGAAGTATTAAATCGCCACCTAGTGGCTCGCTTGGATAAACAGCCCAACGTAGCGCAGCACCATATTCCTTTGTGGTCCGAGAGGGCTTTAGGCAATAACCCAGCATAATCAATTTTCTGGAAAAGTTTAGGAGATGAAAACAGAAAATCTATTCTTGAAAACGTTTTATGTCTGGAAGAGAAAAAAGTATAGTCTTTTGACGAGGGATTGAGAGATCGCCATACATCTACAAGCCCCAAACTTTTAGCCCACGAATGTAAAGCGGCAGTAGCCAATTCCTGGTCTCTGGAAGCAGTCGAATTTGACCGATCAATATTGACATCCCAGACTGCATTCATATCTGCTCCTATTATGAATGAATAATCAGTCAGATCTAACATCCTTTGTGTTAATGTATCATAAAAGCAATTATCAAATGTATTTGGTGCATAGATAGATACAAGAGCAATCTTTATGTCATACAGTTCCACTTTCGCAAAAGCAATTCTTGCTGCTTCATCCGCCCATAAGTCCAACACCTTAATTTTGAGATTACGCCTGCAAACAATAGATACCCCTTTGGTTTTTGTACTAGCCGTAGAGGAAGCAATAGTATGATAATATTTATTAGCGATACGACCAGAGTCCTTATTTAGCAAATGAGTTTCTTGTAAAAGCGCGAGATTAATTTTCTTTTGCCGGAGCAAGGTTAAGACACTTTTCCGTTTATGTGGTGCATTCAGCCCATCGCAATTCCATACAAGAATAGATAAATTCACCCATAATCATCATGTACAGTTCTCACAACAACCACTGGCAATCTAAATATAAATTTTATTTTGCCAGAAGCTACACTCACTGAAATTGCAATAAAGGTTTCCTCACCAAATATTGCTAAGCGACGTGAATATACCCCAAAATACAATATTAATACAAAATCCAATGAGTTTCCCCTATAACACAAATACATCAACAACAAAAACAGTGAGAGAAAATAGGACAAAACAAAATCAAAGACGTAAATAAGAACCACATACAGATCGTATTGATCCGTGACCATTTATGGGTACGGGGCAGCAAAGATAATTCAACCCAGAATTGTGTAACCATGAAAGAACCGTTGAAAATACCAAGATTTCTTGACCACATAATAGTGCAATAGCACAAAAATAGGCTAAGTGAAATACATCACTATACTACTGAGCTTGTAGGCCTACCGGGACTAACAACTGTGAACAAGCGAGCTAACACTTAAGTTGTAGGCCTACATTATTAGAAACATATGTACAATAAAACAAAACAAAACAAAACAAAACAAAAAAAAGGGGGGGGGGGGTAGTTGATCGCAGAAATTGCGTGTGCAAAACGTACTCGGTTACTAAACGTAACCTCAGTTCTCTCTAGAAGAGCGAACGAGTACTGCGTCTTAGCTAAGACGCTACGGGAAAAGTCTCTTTTCACGAAATACTGAAGAAAAAAATTATCCTTAATTTTGTATTTTTGTAAAGCGCATTTGCAGCAGTACACAGCCATAGGCGAGACGCTTCGCGCCCTTCTTGCCACTTCCCGCCGAAACGGGTGTGGCTCAACCTATAAAAGGAGCTCGAAAAGGCTGACTCACCTGATTTATTTCATCGCCGAAGCGAACCAGAGTGAATCGTACGCACGGCAGAGAACGCAGTACTCGTTTGCTCTTCTAGAGAGAACCGAGGTTACGTTTAGTAACCGAGTACGTTCTCTTATGAGAGCTCTCTCGTACTGCGTCTTAGCTAAGACGCTACGGGAACCCGATGTAAAACGCCGTGCGCGCAGGGATCACACACCAATAAACCCGAAGCAACGCCCAGGATTTACAGTGCACAGTCACCTGAGGGACTCACAGAGAGTCCGGGACAGAAAAGGGGGAAAGCCCTCCGTCCCATATCTAGCAGCATCCGTAGATGCGGCAATATGACATCACACAGCCGAGGCAAGGCCTGACCAATGTGGCAATGCGGGTCTTACGCAATACTGCCCATATAACAGTCGGCAGCGCATAGCGCTCATGAATTCAGAATTCCCCTCAGGGCCCCGATTCTTCTATACCGACAGCAGCCTTGCTTGCAAGGCGGGAACCTCCAGGTTATAGAACCTGATAAATGTAGACGGCGAGGCCCAACCCGCCGCCATACATATATCCTGCAAGGAGATCCCAGTAGACCACGCCCACGACGAGGCGACGCCTCTTGTGGAGTGTGCTCTGACGCCCAACGGGCACTGAAGGCCCCTGGAAGCGTAAGCTAACGCTATGGCGTCAACTATCCATCTGGATATAGTCTGTCTCGAAACAGCCATTCCCTTGGAACGTCCACCGAACGAGACAAATAGCTGCTCTGTCTGCCGAAAGGCAGCAGAGCGAGACACATAAGCTCTTAAAACCCTGAGAGGGCAAAGAAGACTCGAGTCTCCATCCTCCCCTGACACCGGCAGGGCAGACAGGGCAATAACCTGAGCCCGAAACGGTGTGTTGAGGGATTTCGGCACATAACCGTGCCTAGGTTTGAGTATGACCCTTGAGTCATTGGGCCCAAACTCCAAGCACGACTGGCTCACCGAGAGCGCGTGCAAATCACCCACACGCTTCACAGAAGCGAGAGCCAACAAGAACACTGTCTTGAACGACAGATGCTGAAGGCTAACCGATTGGATAGGCTCAAAAGGGGGACCCTTCAAGGCCTCCAAAACCGCCGCGAGGTCCCACATAGGGACTGACGGAGGTCTGGGAGGATTCAGCCTCCTAGCTCCTCTGAGGAACCGGATGACTAAATCGTTCCTTCCTATTGACTGACCGGACGCCGTTTCAGAAAACGCCGCGATGGCCGCCACATAAACTTTGAGCGTGGATGGGGCTCTGCCCTTATCCAACAGCTCCTGTAGGAAGGAGAGGACCTCCGTCACCTCACAACTAAGGGGTGAATAACCTCGAGCTGTGCACCAGCTGGAGAACACCGACCACTTCGAGGCATACAGACGTCGTGTCGACGGAGCTCTAGCCTGAGTGATGGTATTTAGCACTCCCACTGCGAGATCAGCGGGTAACCGTTGAGTGCCCATACATGGAGGGACGCTGTCCAAGGTGCTAGAGCCGCAACACAGCTCTGATCGACCTTGAAATGCAGCCGGCCAGACGCCCACGCTCTGCGCGGCACCCGAGCCTTCAGCCAGAACTGCAGGGGGCGCATGCGGAGCAGGCCCAGCCGCAGAACCGGAGATGCTGAGGCCATGAGACCCAGCATCTTTTGACAGTGTTTGAGCGACACAGTCGCGCCGCAGCGGAAAGAACTCGCTGCGCGCTGAATGCCCATCATGCGCTGTGGTGACAGTCGCGCCGTCATGGAACACGAGTTCAGAACTATACCCAGAAACAGGATCGTCTGACTGGGGTTCAGCGAACTCTTCGCCCAATTGACACTGAGGCCGAGCTTCTCGAGGTGATCGAGTAAAACGGCCCTGTGGTCCACGAGCTACCAGCCAGTCGTCCAAATAATTCAGCACTCGTATGCCTCTGAGTCTGAGAGGAGCGAGCGCTGCATCCATGCACCTCGTAAACGTACGAGGAGCTATGGACAAGCCGAATGGCAGGACTGCAAACTGGTATGCCTGGCCCTCGAAGGGCGAATCTCAAAAACCGCCTGTGGTTTGACGCTATCTGTATTTGAAAATACGCGTCCTTCAGATCTATTGACATGAACCAGTCCCCTCTGCGAATCTGCGCGAGGAGCTTCCTGGTCATGAGCATTTTGAAACTGCGTTTCATCAATGCCTTGTTCAGCTGTCTTAGATCCAGTATGGGCCTGAGACCCCCGTCTCTCTTGGGCACCAGAAAGTATCAGCTGTACAGCCCCCCCCCCCGCTTTGAGCTTGAGACACAGGCTCTACAGCCCCTTTGCTCAACAGTTTTGATATTTCGGCCCGAAGTATGTGTGCTACTTCTGTTTTGAGCGTAGTTTCGACGCGCGCTGAAAAGCGCGGTGGGCGTCGAGAAAACTGTAGCGAGTAGCCTCTCTTTATAATGCCTAGCACCCAATCTGAAACCCCTGGAAGCGCTGACCATGCATCTGCATGAATGGCTAAGGGCTGGATGTGACACGCGCTCTGTTGACTGGGCAACGGCGGCGCTCGAGTGTGCTGCGCATCTGAGGCAGGGAGCGCGCTGATCACAGCGGTGCAGATCGCTCATCCTCGACCCTGTTCCGGCGCTTAACCGACTGGAGGGAGGCTGAGCGGGTCCCGTGGGACTCGATATATCTGCGAGTAACCGTGGGCTGCATGTGTGCACTTTTACCACTTTCAACTCGCCGTCTGCCTGTGCAGAATGTACGTGCACGGGCCTCGTTTTTACAGAAGCCCCGCGCCGTAAGTGACATAGTGTATGTGGGCACTGGGAAGTGGGCACGTTTACTATGCGGCGCGCTCGACCGATCTGTGTCGATCTTATGTGCGCCAGCCCTGTGTGCAGGGCTGTGCTTACATGCGGGGATGGGCACTGGGTAGTGGGCATCGTCACTGCATTTAAAGCACCATCGGCCGTGGCCGGACGAGCGTGCACGGGTTTCGTTTTTACAGAAACCACATGACGCGAGTGACATAGTAATTGTGGGCACTGAGGGGTGGGCACGTTTACTATGTAGTGTGCGCGACCGACTTGAGTCGACATTATGGGCGCAGGCCCTGTGTGTAGGGCTGTGCTTACATGTGGAGATGGGCACTGAGGAGTGGGCATCGTCACAACATTTATAGCACCATCGGCCGTGGCCGAAACACCAGAAAAAACACTCTTTTTGTGAAACATCTGGGTAGCCGTGATAACGGTTTTTGTGTGCAGGCAAGCGGGCACTCGTGCAGGCTTGCACATTGCAGAAGACACTGAGGCAGTCACAACTCTTGGAACTGCAACAGCGGCGCGATTGGGTGAGAGCTCGGCCGCATCGGAACTCGAACACCGGCACTTTCCCAGCAGTGCTAGGATGCTTTCGGGGCTTCTGGCTTCATAGCAATCCTCTGCCGCGGCTCCCGCGGCGCGGGGCGACGGCTCGAAGAGCGAGAACAGGGTCCCGAGCTCCGTTGCTGACGCTGTCGTGATGGCGCAGCAGGAGGCGGTGGGCGTGACTGAGAGCTCTGTGGGGCCGGTCTAGAGCGGCTAGCTGCAGAACTGGAGCGCTTCGGCAAGAAGTGCTTGAACGCCTGTGAAGCTTTCTGGTCCTCGGCGAATCTCTCCACAAACTCGTTGACGGAAGATCCAAAGAGGCCGGCAGGAGTTAGCGGAGCGTCAAGAAACGCAGCGCGCTCAGACTCCTTGATGTCAGAAAGCGTCAGCCACAAATGCCTCTCAGCCACAGTAGCGGAAGCCATAACCCGTCCCATGGCCTGTGCAGCGGACTTAGTAGTGCGGAGGGAGAGATCCGAAGCACTCCTCAGATCCGCGAGACAGATCGCTTCAGGTCCCATCTCATCCAGCTTGCGGAGAAGATCGCCCTGGAAAATCTGTAGCGTTGCCATGGTGTGTAACGCAGACGCAGCCTGCCCAGCAGCAGAGAATATCCGTGCGAGCAGCGATGACGTCATGCGGCAGGCTTTGGATGGCAACGCCGCCTTGGTCCGCCGTCCAGCAGAGGGCGGGCAAAGGTGCGCTGCTATAGCCTGTTCCACCGGCGGAAGTGACAGGTAGCCTCTGTTCTTAGCACCGTCCAGTGTGGAGAATGCTGACGAAACAGATGAGCGGATTCTCGCCGAGAATGGAGCGTTCCAAGCCTTCGCCACTTCTTCGTGAAGCTCAGGAAGAAAAGGGGCGTGTTTTGAGCTTGAGGAAGAGCGCTCATCCGGAAGATAGCTACCATCCAGCCGGGAACGTGAAGGGGGCGCTGGTGCAGACCACTCGAGGCCGAGGATCGCCGCGGCCAACGAGAGTACACGCATCAGCTCCTTATCGATATCCCCCCGTCTGCTGGGCCTCTGAGCAGCGGGCGCGAGATCCACGGAGCTCGCCCCACCCTCACTGCCCGAAGCAAGCAGAGAGCACGTGTCTTCTTCCTCCGACGCGGGCCTGAGATCCACTTCCTCCGATGACGCGTCGGCAAGCAGCGGACGCTGAGCATCGGGAAGCAATGCAGGGAAGACTGGCGAAGCGGAGGGAACCGGCGAGCTCGGCCGAGCTGGAGGCGGTTCTGGTAGGCGCTGCGAGCGGCGCTTCTTACGGCGCTGCGGCGCAGCGGATGATGCAGGCTTCAAGAAGGATGCCAGGCGAGTCCTCAGAGTCACCATAGGCATCAACTCGCAATGAGGACATCCGCCATCAGCGAGCACGAGCGCTGCATGGTCTTCACCCAGACAGGAGACGCAGATGACGTGACGATCTCCTTCGCTGAGCGGGGTTCTGCACGAGCCGCACGAAGGCATCTTTAAAAAGACGCAGCTCTTTTGTGAATGTGCGTCGCAGGGCGAACACACACACAGAATATTACAGAACAAGGATTGTAAAGGATATGGGCGCCGGATAGCGCAGCAGGAACGGCAGTGGAAGGCGGCGGTGCCAGCGGCTTCAGGATGGCTCGTCCTGCTGATATGCTCTTCCAGACGGCGCTTGCTTCCTCGTGATCCAGCGATGCGTGAGCTTCGCTGAAGAGATGAAAAATCAGGTGAGTCAGCCTTTTCGAGCTCCTTTTATAGGTTGAGCCACACCCGTTTCGGCGGGAAGTGGCAAGAAGGGCGCGAAGCGCCCTTATTGGTCTGATGTTGCATCAGCCTGCGCTCGATAGGCTGTGCAGTTGCCGCAGAACAAGCCAATGAGCGAACGAGCCGTCTCGCCTATGGCTGTGTACTGCTGCAAATGCGCTTTACAAAAATACAAAATTAAGGATAATTTTTTGCTTCAGTATTTCGTGAAAAGAGACTTTTCCCGTAGCGTCTTAGCTAAGACGCAGTACGAGAGAGCTCTCGTAAGAGAACAACTTAATCCACGGCCTATACATAAATTAGAACGTCTAAGGATGAATATTCAAATAAATTGTGTAAACACAGACTTAAACTTGAGTTTAAGGCCACTTATGGAACTGCTTCAATATAATATAATAAAAAAAAATAAAAAAATAAAAAAATTCCAAACGATCTACCCCATCGTTTCTGCAATTGTGTAACAGTGGCCCAAGAAGTAAGTTAAACAACGATACGGATCCCGACAAGACTCCAGCTTGAACAATCACTGGTCGCTCGATTCAGCATTTGTGCCTTCAGTTTCCACCGGGACATCGTCTGCATTCGAGGAAAGGGGAAGCACTGCCGGTAATGTGTGGATAAAATCCTCAGCATCTGTCGGAGACTGGAACGACTCTACTCGACCACCAACCTTAATCTTCAAAACGGCAGGGTAAAGAAGGAAGAATTCCACGCCTTTGGCTCTGGCTTTATCCATTGCTTGAGAGAAGGCTAGGCGGCGTTTAAGGGTGTAGCTGCTGTAATCAGGTAAAAATCTCACCCTCCGACCATCAATAGTAAGAGGGTTTTTCCTGGCAGCCCGAAGAATTTCTTGACAGGTGGTAAATCGAAGGACATTGATAATCATTGTGCGGTTGTTCGCTCGACTCTTGTTGTTATTATACACGCGATGTGCGCGCATTATTTCACCCCGGAGGCTACCGAGGGAGGGAAACCACTTAGGGAGCGATTGCGTCAGGTATTGCACTGCATTAGATCCTTCCAGACCCTCTGTCAGGCCCGTGATCCGAATGTTACACCGTCGACTCCTATCCTCCATGTCCGCCAACTTGAGCTGCATCTGTTGTAACGTCGCTTCTTGAGTGGCTAGTAACTTTGAGTTGCCTTTAACATCCGATCGTATTTTCCCCATCTCCGCATTTATGGTTCCAATGCTGTCAGACAAAGTCACCAAATGGGTCTGAATAGCACACAATTTCCCTTCCGTATCCTTTCCCATTTGTTGAAGTTGGTCAAAACGTGATTCAAGATAGTCGCGCTGTTTCTCCAACACTGATTCCGCAATGGCTTCCATATCAGTCCGATTTCCCTTGTTCTTAGAGGCATTAGACGCGGATTTTTTTTTTCGATTCAGCCATCCTGCTCCAAGGGTAATTATTATTCAAAAACGGTATAAAAATAAAATGTTTCAACGGAGAATTACCGACCAAATGAACAATTCTGGGTGAGGAGAATCAAACTATGCCGCCATCTTATCCAGCTGATCACGTGACTCCCTATATGAATGAATCTCTGAAGGGATCCGACTGTCTTCAGAAAAGTTTTGATTATTTTTTCCTTTTATCTGATAAAGTAAAGTTTATGAGCAGAGCTCTGCTTTGTTTACAGATGTTACCGAGGAAAGCTGACATTCCAAAAGCGCCTTCTGCTGGCAGGAAAATGGATGTTTATTTTCAATAATTCAGACTGCCGTTTTTGTTCAGACCAATGCAAAGATCCACCCACATAACTCTGTTTTAAATTAATATAATGATTTATATTTCTAAAAATGGTTTAATGGCTCAATTGTGAGGTTTATCATTTTATAACTTATTTTGATTTTGTGAAAACCTCAACTGTAAATAAATTGCTATTCCGTGGTCTACAGCATGAATGAAAGCTATTTATAACATGAAGACTGTAGAAACACTGGACACAACTATGGGGCACCATTGTGCGCTCTCTATTCCAGGCCCACCTGATTCGCCTTGGTGGTCTCCTGCCTTGTCAGCTCCACTTTGATGGTCATCTGGTTTATGCCCTTAATAATTCAAATTAGATGTCAAGTGATGTCAATTTAGTTTATTTTGCTAGCTACTTCCCCACTCCTTTTGAGACTTTTTTTCAAAACTTAAGGGACAAATATAACTTCTTGGACAAACCTTATCTAAATTCTCATCTTGCCCACTGATCTTAATTAATCTTTAGATAGATAAGTGAATTTGCCCTTATGATGTCATCTAGTGACATTTAGCTACCAGTTTAAGCTACTTTCAGATGAAACCAGTTGGCAACACTGACTGCAAGTGGATCTTCTGTACAATGCAATGCTATATCAAAAATATTAAAGTAACACTTTGGTGCCATCTTCTGGTTAAAAAACCTATATGCCTCTAAGATTTCTCAAGATTTTAGTGCAAGATCACACCTTAAATAAAAATATGTGGGTAGATAAAGTGCATGCAAAATACAATAACAACTATAAACTATATTTATTAGATACATTTAAAATATTTTTCTAATTTAAGTTAGAATCTTTTTGTCTAAATGGTTCCATTGAGAACCTTTGTCATCTGAAGAAACTCTGTTCCACAAATGTTCTATGTGGCAAAAGAATGTTCTTCAGATTATAAAAAAGTAAGAAAGATAATTCTTTAAAGAACCTTTGACTGAATGTTTCTTTGTGGGGAAAAAAAAACAGTTCTATGGCATCGCTGTGAAGAATCTTTTAAGCATCTTTATTTTTTAAGAGAGTATTTACTCTATATACCATGCAACTGTCCCATTTCTTCAATCCAAATAACTTTTGTTTCATATTTTATTTCATTTAAAATTGAATACATTAAGTATAATATTGTAAATGAAATATTATTGTGATATTTGCTTTACATTTAGTTGATACATCAAGAAAGGTTGTGAGTCGAAATTTATATACGTTTATACAAATGTGTGTTTTTAAAAAAAAAGTCTGTGTTTGGAATGTTTTGAAAATATTGTTAAAAATATTTTAAATTTAGGATTTTTTATTTTATTTTATCCTACAAATTGAAATTTCAATATCACTACATTTTTTGTGTTGTGCAACATCGGCAAATATTCTGTCAAGAGTAAAATATAGAGACCAGCATCTCAGCAAAGTGAGGATATCAAGATTGTTAAGACACCTACAAATTACAGCCATCAGGATAAGCATGTGTTTCAGATCAGGTGATTTTTTTTTTATTTTTTTTTTACAATGATAATTTGCTGCAGCCTCAAACACATGATGGTACTCTTGTGTCTTGGTATTTTCTAATTACACCAAATAGGATTAAGCACAGTATGTCCATTCATTCTGCTACATAATTCAATTTTTAACTTGAAATCTGATTGGAGTGGCTTTAGATTCACTCCTCCTTCCAGGGTCACTTACAAAATAAGACCGTGCCTGACTAGAGTACTGCACAAACGTCCTAGGAGTGCCATCATCATCCGAAGATACCAAAATGAAACCTCAGAGTATACTTGTCTTGCTTGTCCTTGTCATAGCATTGAACTGTAAGTTTGGGCTTTTCTTGCATTGAGTGATAATAGTGTTTAAATTGACTGACTTTTTTATTTAAGGCATTTGTTGTGTAAACCTAAAACTGGGAAATATTGCATCAAAACCCAAGGATACATGTCTTCAAATCAATTTTGGCTCATTTTACAGGATCTTTAAGTGCTAAAGCATTTAATTTCTGTCTAAGGCAAAGAGAATGAGGCTGTGTCATTTCCCTGGAGCTGCGCAAGTCTCAGTGGAGTTTGTAGACAAGGAGTGTGTCTTCCTTCAGAGCTTTACTTTGGACCTTTAGGCTGTGGCAAGGGATTCTTGTAAGTTCTGGTTTATGCCTAATATCATAGCAATAATCTGTCACATCAGTTATAAACTATATTAAAATATACTTGTATTTTCACTTTTTTTCAGGTGCTGTGTATCACATTTTCTTTGAGAACTGAAAATGACGTTCCTCAAAAGTCAACCATGTGAATCCAGCCTTAACCTATGTTAATCCCATTTTTGTATCTTAACTCATCACATGATTTAGAATAATGTACACGGAGATGCCATAGGACTACCATATTTGAAATGGTCATATTTATAACACTCTTCGTAATCTAATAGCATCAGATGATAAAGGATTTCAGTTTATAACATGGAATAGTCACCTTCAGGTCTTATACTTCAACTGTTAATTTGACTGAATATATAATAGCACTGATGGAATAATAAAACTCATGGCTATTGTTTACCTCTCTGTGAAATTGTGATGCAAAGGCATTTTTAAACCTGTTTTCAAATACAATGTGATTGTAATTTGACATAGGAGCCTAAATAAAATAAAATAATACAAAAATAAAAAAACACAGTTCTGTGGTCAACTGTTAGCTTGAAATAAAACCAAAGATGTGAAATCTACTTAACTGACCTGCATAGAGCACACAAATTATTGAGCAGCTACGGTAATAAGTTATTTCAAATAACCATTTTGAGAAAAAAATATTTTGTTTCCAACAGACTTTTCATGAAACAAGTTTTGTGTTTCAGTTTAAGGCACTCAAAAAGTGACAAGAAAGGGTTTTTTGTTTTTTGCAGTGTAGACCACTAGAATGAGTCAGAGTAGAAAGTGAGTGCCATTTTAAATAATACATTAAAACTTTATCATAACCATACGGATTTTGCCAAAATTCCTATACATAACTTCAAACAAGTAATCTACATAATAATAATATTTATTAAATTATAACAAATTATAAGATTTATAAAACACAGTAACATAATAGTAACAAGTTATTGTTGCTAAAGAAAATGTTATGGACACTGTCTAGTATAGTCTAGTCTAGAAAAGAATAAGATAATATAATATTAAAAAACTAGCATTGTTTTACAGTAGTAACTACTAAGTTGTTAGTAATTTACAGATATTTCAAGACAAGTTATTTATAGGAATCATGAGGTTTCATGGCTGCCATGGTCATAAATGTTACAAGAGCTAGTGGAATAAACAGAACAAGGACCTGCAAACAAACAGAAATAGTTGCAAAGCTACTAACACTCTATGATAAAATACACGTGGAATAAGCATAATAAAAAGCGAATACAGTTGTGTGTTCTGTGTTGTGCAGGGAGCTGACTGCCTACCTCTGCTATTCGACGCTCTAACCCACGTGACCGGAAGTAAGCACGGTTCAGCAGCAGTTCCCGCGTTTGTCGACTCTTTCAATCACAAGCGTAAACTTGGAGTAGCCCCAAGCCATTCCGGATATGGATGATCTGTATTTAGATAATATTGACGAATTTGTGAATGATCAAAATAAGATCGTAAGTCGTTCTTAATATTGGTAACGTTATCGTTCTTGTCATCTATAAATGTGAAATGCCGGTTGAGATACCAAAATGATTAGATGTGACTGCATGGATGTTTACTTGACTGTACCGGGTTGGGTAACATTACCAATACAATTACCGGTACCGAATGATTTTCATGACGGTCGGTTCAGGTGTTTTTTTTTTTTTTTTTTTTGTTTTTTTTTTGGTACAGTCTGATTTCCAAAAGAAAGACACTTACGAGTAGGTTCTTTTAGCGGATGAACCACATGCGCGATCCCATGTTGCATCTTAATGAATTAAATCCGATTCTAAGCGAACTATAAATTCGTAACTTACTATCCTTAATGCTAGTGAGAAATCAGTTTAGTTACTGACTGGCTGTGTATATGTGTTTGAAGATGTACACACTATGAGTTTTATAGTAATCAAATGTAAAATGTAATTTTATAGTTATCAAACCATTATTCAGTCTGTACAGAAGTGTGAGAATAGTCATTAGCTGCATTATCAACTATTCAGAATTTCACGTAAATCTGATTTTTGCAGGTCACTTACAAATGGCTCAGTTTAACTCTTGGAGTCCACGTAAACACAGCAAAACAGTAAGTCCTGTACCTTTGATTGACACCACTTTTGATGTATTCAAGTATTTGATGATCTGTTGGAATCACTAATGTTCATGTAACAATTTTGCAGAATGTTGTATCATTATCTGCAGCAGAAACGCAATGAAAGTTCAAGGACTCCACTTCATGCCACCTATCTTGTATCTGGAAAATGTGTTGAGAATGGTAGTACGGTACGAATTGAGATCTGATAATTGGTTAACCTTTGGGAAATTAATGTTTCCTGAAAAATAATTATTTTAAGATCTGCAGTTGAATGTTTTCCATTGCTTTTAGTGCCATAAAGTGTCAGTAGTACGTGAGGACAAGCTTGATGGTAAGATTACCATATTTATACCTGTAAATGACAACAAATAGACTTAATCCTGGGGAAAAAATTACATAATCCTGGTTTGGGCCAAAAATGTTAGACTTCTCTGATCTCATAGGTGATCTAATACGTATAAATAGTTTAGATGTAATTTTTTTAAAATATATATATTTATTAATTTAAAATCTATATATATATATATAATATTTCATGTTCATTTTTTAAGTAGATTCAATAGAGGATTTTTTTTTTTTACAGCTGTTAAAGCAAAGATGGACATGACCATTAGTGTGCATGTGTACAGTGTGCAGAGAGCTGAGCTGAAGGATAGTTCACCTCTTTACAATACAGATTATGATGCTGTTAAGGAGAACCTGAAAAACTGCAACAAGTAAGTGATACTCATATGGCTGAAACGATTCCTCGAGTAACTCGATTAAAAAAAATGATCTCTTTTTTTAAAAAAAAGCCTCTTTTAATTAATTTTAAATCTCATGTCAGGTTCTTTCCCAATGATTTTTTTTAATGTGACAACGAGTTTACGTCACCCACAAAGCGGATGGAGACGCGCTGCATCCGAGATCTCATACTGCAAGGAGTCAGCAGTGTTTTGATTTGTCGTGGCGTGTGTCCATTGCAAGATAGTGATGGGCATTTCGGCTCTTTTTCGTGAGCCGGCTCGTTTGACTCGGCTCACTGAAAAGAGCCGGCTTTCATTATTACATAATGATTTAATTTCTATAGGCTATATTTTTTTTTAAGTAGAGTCGGCTCTTCAGATATGCGAGCCAGCTCCCGTCGTTCACCTACAAGAGCCGGCTCTTAGAGTCGGCTCATTCGCGAAGACCCATCACTATTGCAAGATAGAGCTGGCATACCACAACTAGGGCCCTATGATTTTCTCGATGCAGAAAACGCGGAAGGAATCGCGGAATCCAGTCATAAACATTTACATGTTCTGCGTGTCTCTGTTAATGAATGGTGCAGAAGCGCTTCTTCGTTT